>NW_028270151.1:32271799-32878547 GCF_037043375.1 Chiloscyllium plagiosum | reverse complement strand
CCTTTGTCATCCAGTACTTCCCTGGAGCAGAGAAAGTATGCCATGTTCTTAGCTGTCTGCAACGTCTCATTGATGATGACAAAAGTCTCACCAAGATCATCCCTATGTTCCCACCTCTCACCTTCAAACAAGGATCGGTTGGAGAGACAGACAGAAGCGATGAGGAATTTGCAACAGCAACAGTATGTGATGGATGGCAGTTATAGGAAGGGGGAAAGTCTCGGATATAGTCAAATAGATGGGTTAACTCCAGGAAGGGTAAGAGAGGTAGGCACCTAGGGCAGGAGTCTTTTGTGGATATACCCATTTCAAACAGGTATGCTGTTTTGGAAAATGTAGGGGGTGATGGATTCTCAGGGGAACGTAGCACGAACAGCCAAGTTTCTGGTATTGAGACTGGCTCTAATACAACGAGGGGTACGTCGGCTTCCAAGAGATCAATTGTGTTAGGGGATTCTGTAGTCCGAGGTACAGACAGACGTTTCTGTGGCCAGCAGAAAAAAAGCAGAATGATGTGTTGTTTCCCTGGTGCCACGATCAAGGATGTCTCAGAGAGGGTGCAGAATGTTCTCATGGGGGAGACGGGTCAGCAGGAGGTCATTGTCCATATTGGAACCAACGACATTGGAAGGAAAAAAGTCGAGATTCTGAAGGGAGATTACAGAGAGTTAGGCAGAAATTTAAAAAGGAAGTCGTCAAGGGTAGTAATATCTGGATTACTCCCAGTGCTATGAGCTAGTGAGGGCAGGAATAGGAAGATAGAGCAGATGAATGCATGGCTGAGGAGCTGGTGTATGGGAGAAGGATTCACATTTTTGGATCATTGGAATCTCTTTTGGGGTAGAAGTGACTTGTACAAGAAGGACGGATTGCACCTAAATTGGAAGGGAACTAATATACTGGCAGGGAAATTTGCTAGAACTGCTTGGGAGGATTTAAACTAGTAAGGTGGGGCGGGGGTGGGACCCAGGGAGAGAGGAAAGAGATCGGTCTGAGACAGGTACAGTTGAGAACAGAAGTGAGTCAAACAGTCAGGGCAGGCAGGGACAAGGTAGGACTAATAAATTGAACTGCATTTATTTCAATGCAAGGGGCCGAACAGGGAAGGCAGATGAACTCAGGGCATGGTTAGGAACATGGGACTGGCATATCATAGCAATTACAGAAACATGGCTCAGGGATGGACAGGACTGGCAGCTTAATGTTCCAGGATACAAATGCTACAGGAAGGATAGAAAGGGAGGCAAGAGAGGAGGGGGAGTGGCATTTTTGATAAGGGATAGCATTACAGCTGTGCTAAGGGAGGATATTCCTGGAAATACATCGAGGGAAGTTATTTGGGTGGAACTGAGAAATAAGAAAGGGATGATTACCTTATTGGGATTGTATTATAGACCCCCCCAGTAGTCAGAGGGAAATTGAGAAACAAACTTGTAAGGCGATTTCAGCTATCTGTAAGATTAATAGGGTAGTTATGGTTGGGGATTTTAACTTTCCAAGCATCGACTGGTACTGCCATAGTGTTAAAGGTTTAGATGGAGAGGAATTTCTTAAGTGCATACAAGACAATTTTCTGATTCAGTATGTGGATGTACCTACGAGAGAAGGTGCAAAACTTGACCTACTCTTGGGAAATAAGGCAGGGCAGGTGACAGAGATGTCAATGGGGGAGCACTTTGGAGCCAGCAACTATAATTCTACTCGTTTTAAAATAATGATGGAAGAGAATAGACCAGATCTAAAAGTGGAAGTTCTAAATTGGAGAAAGGCCAATTTTGACGGTATTAGGCAAGAACTTTTGAAAGCTGATTGGAGGCAGATGTTCGCAGGTAAAGGGACGGCTGGAAAATGGGAAGCCTTCAGAAATGAGATAACAAGAACCCAGAGAAAGTATATTCCTGTCAGGGTAAAAGGGAAGGCTGGTAGGTATAGGGAATGCTGGATGACTAAAGAAATTGAGGGTTTGGTTAAGAAAAAGAAGGAAGCATATGTCAGGTAGAGACAGGATAGATCGAGTGAATCCTTAGAAGAGTAGGACTATACTTAAGAGGGAAATCAGTAGGGCAAAACGGAGACATGAGATAGCTTTGGCAAATAGAATTAAGAAGAATCCAAAGGGTTTTTACAAATATATTAAGGACAAAAGGGTAACTAGGGAGAGAATAGGGCCTCTCAAAAATCAGCAAAGCGGCCTTTGTGTGGAGCCACAAAAAATGGAGGAGATACTAACTGAATATTTTGCATCAGTATTTACTGTGGAAAAGGATATGGAAGATATAGGATGTAGGGAAATAGATGGAGACATCTTGCAAAATGTCCAGATTAAAGAGGAGGAAGTGCTGGATGTCTTGAAACGGTTAAAGGTGGATAACTCCCCAGGAACTGATCAGGTGTACCCGAGAACTCTGTGGGAAGCTAGAGAAGTGATTGCTGAGCCTTTTGCTGAGATATTTGTGTCACCAATAGTCACAGGTGAGATGCCAGAAGACTGGAGGTTGGCAAACGTGGTGCCACTGTTTAAGAAGGGCGGTAAAGACAAGCCAGGGAACTATCGACCATAAGACCATAAGACATAGGAGTGGAAGTAAGGCCATTCGGCCCATCAAGTCCACTCCGCCATTCAATCATGGCTGATGCGCATTTCAGCTCCACTTACCAGCGTTCTCCCCGTAGCCCTTAATTCCTCGAGACAACAAGAATCTATCAATCTCGGCCTTGAAGACATTTAGCGTCCCGGCTTCCACTGCACTCCGTGGCAATGAATTCCACAGGCCCACCACTCTCTGGCTGAAGAAATGCCTCCGCATTTCTGTTCTGAAATGACCCCCTCTAATTCTAAGGCTGTGTCCACGGGTCCTAGTCTCCTCGTTTAACTGAAACAATTTCCTAGCATCCACCTTTTCCAAGCCATGTATTATTTTGTACGTCTCTATTAAGTCTCCCCTTAATCTTCTAAACTCCAACGAATACAATCCCAGTATCCTCAGCCGTTCCTCATATGTTAGACCTGTCATTCCAGGGATCATCCGTGTGAATCTCCGCTGGACACGTTCCAGTGCCAGTATGTCCTTCCTGAGATGTGGGGACCAAAACTGGACACAGTACTCCAAATGGGGCCTAACCAGAGCTTTATAAAGTCTTAGTAGTACATCTCTGCTTTTATATTCCAACCCTCTTGAGATAAGAGACAACATTGCATTCGCTTTCTTAATCACGGACTCAACCTGCATGTTTACCTTTAGAGAATCCTGGACTAGCACTCCCAGATCCCTTTGTGCTTTGGCTTTATTAATTTTCTCACCATTTAGAAAGTAGTCTATGCTTTTATTCTTTTTGCCAAAGTGCAAGACCTCGCACTTGCTCACGTTAAATTCCATCAGCCATTTCCTGGACCACTCTCCCAACCTGTCAAGATCCTTCTGCAGCCTCCCCACTTCCTCAGTACTACCTGCCTGTCCACCTAACTTCGTATCATCGGCAAACTTCGCTAGAATGCCCCCGGTTCCCTCATCCAAATCGTTAATATATAATGCGAACAGCTGTGGCCCCAGCACCGAACCCTGCGGGACACCGCTCGTCACCGGCTGCCATTCTGAAAAAGAACCTTTTATCCCAACTCTCTGCCTTCTGTTAGACAGCCAATCCTCAATCCATCCCAGCAGCTCACCTCGAACACCATGGACCCTCACCTTGCTCAGCAGCCTCCCGTGTGGCACCTTATCAAAGGCCTTTTGAAAGTCTAGATAGACCACATCCACTGGGTTTCCCTGGTCTAACCTACTTGTTACCTCTTCAAAAAATTCCAACAGGTTTGTCAGGCATGACCTCCCTTTACTAAATCCATGTTGACTTGTTCTAATCAGACTCTGCTCTTCCAAGAATTTAGAAACCTCATCCTTAATGATGGATTCTAGAATTTTACCAACAACCGAGGTTAAGCTGATTGGCCTATAATTTTCCATCTTTTGCCTTGATCCTTTCTTGAACAAGGGGGTTACAACAGCCATCTTCCAATCATCCGGGACCTTTCCTGACTCCAGTGACTCTTGAAAGATCTCAACCAATGCCTCTGCTATTTCCTCAGCCACCTCTCTCAGAACTCTAGGGTGTATCCCATCGGGGCCAGGAGATTTATCAATTTTAAGACTTTTTAACTTTTCTAGCACTATCTCTTTCGTAATGGCAACCATACTCAACTCAGCCCCGTGACACCCTTTAATTTTTGGGATATTACTCATGTCTTCCACTGTGAAGACTGACGCAAAGTACTTGTTAAGTTCTCCTGCTATTTCCTTATCTCCCATCACTAGGCTTCCTGCATCAGTTTGAAGTGGCCCAATGTCTACTTTTGCCTGTCGTTTGTTTCTTATGTACTGAAAGAAACTTTTACTATTATTTCTAATATTACTGGCTAGCCTACCTTCATATTTGATCCTCTCCTTTCTTATTACACTCTTTGTTATCCTCTGTTTGCTTTTGTATCCCTCCCAATCTTCTGATTTCCCACTGTTCTTAGCCACTTTATAGGATCTCTCTTTTTCTTTAATACATTTCCTGACTTCCTTTGTCAGCCAAGGTTGTCTAATCCCTCCCCGGTTAATCTTTCTTTTCTTGGGAATGAACCTCTGTACAGTGTCCTCAATTATACCTACAAACTCCTGCCATTTTTGCTCTACTGTCTTCCCGGTTAGCCTCTGCTTCCAGTCTATTTTAGTCAGTTCCTCTCTCATGCCCTCATAATTACCTTTATTCAACTGTAACACCATTACATCCGATTTTGCCTTCTCCCTTTCAAACTCCAGACTGAACTCTATCATATTATGGTCGCTACTTCCTAAGGGTTCCCTTACTTTAAGATCTTTTATAGAGTCTGGTTCATTGCAAAGCACTAGGTCCAGAATAGCCTGCTCTCTTGTGGGCTCCATGACAAGCTGTTCCAAAAAGCCATCCTGTAAGCATTCCATGAATTCCCTTTCTTTAGATCCACTAACAACATTATTTACCCAGTCCACCTGCATATTGAAGTCTCCCATGATCAATGTAACCTTGCCTTTCTGACATGCCTTCTCTATTTCCCGGTACATATTGCGTCCCTGGTCCTGACCACTGTTAGGAGGTCTATACACAACTCCAATTATGTTTTTTTTGCCTTTGTGGTTCCTCAATTCCACCCACACAGACTCCACATCATCCGATGCTATGTCATTCAATACCATAGATTTAATTTTGTTCTTAACTAACAAGGCAACCCCACCCCCTCCAGTGAGCCTGATGGTGGTGGGCAAGTTGTTGGAGGGAATCCTGAGTGACAGGATGTACATGTATTTGGAAAGGCAAGGACTGATTCAGGATAGTCAACATGGCTTTGTGCGTGGGAAATCATGTCTGACAAACTTGATTGAATTTTTTTGAAGAAGTAACAAAGAAGATTGATGAGGGCAGAGCAGTAGATGTGATCTATATGGACTTCAGTAAGGCGTTCGACAAGGTTCCCCATGGGAGACCTTGGTTAGATCTCATGGAATACAGGGAGAACTAGCCATTTGGATACAGAACTGGCTCAAGGGTACAAGACAGAGGATGGTGGTGGAGGGTTGTTTTTCAGACTGGAGGCCTGTGACCAGTGGAGTGCCCAAGGATCAGTGCTGGGCCCTCTACTTTTTGTCATTTACATAAATAATTTGGATGTGAGCATAAAAGGTACAGTTAGCAAGTTTGCAGATGATACCAAAATTGGAGGTGTAGTGGACAGCGAAGAGGGTTACCTCAGATTACAACAGGATCTGGACCAGATGGGCCAATGGGCTGAGAAGTGGCAGATTGAGTTTAATTCAGATAAATGCGAGGTGCTGCGTTTTGGGAAAGCAAATCTTAGCAGGACTTATACACTTAATGGTAAGGTCCTAGGGAGTGTTGCTGAATAAAGAGACCTTGGAGTGCAGGTTCATAGCTCCTTGAAAGTGGAGTTGCATGTAGATAGGGTAGTGAAGAAGGCATTTGGTATGCTTTCCTTTTATTGGTCAGAGTATTGAGTACAGGAGTTGGGAGGTCATGTTGCGGCTGTATGGGACATTGGTTAGGTCACTGTTGGAATATGTCGGAAAGATGTTGTGAAACCTGAAAGGGTTCAGAAAAGATTTACAAGGACGTTGCCAGGGTTGGAGGATCTGAGCTACAGTGAGAGGCTGAACAGGCTGGGGCTGTTTTACCTGGAGCATCGGAGGCTTGAGGGGTGGCCTTATAGAGGTTTACAAAATTATGAGGGGCATGGATAGGATAAATAGACAAAGTCTTTTCCCCGGCGTTGGGGGAGTCCAGAACTAGAGGGCATAGGTTTAGAGTGAGAGGGGAAAGATATAAAAGAGACCCAAGGGGCAACTTTTTCACGCAGAGGGTGGTACGTGTATGGAATGAGCTGCCAGAGGATGTGGTGGAGGCTAGTACAATTGCAACATTTAAGAGGCATTTGGATGGGTATATGAATAGGAAGGGTTTGGAGGGATATGGACCAGGTGCTGGCAGGTGGGACTAGATTGGGTTGGGATATCTGGTCGGCATGGACGGGTTGGACCGAAAGGTCTGTTTCCATGCTGTACATCTCTGACTCTATAACCACCAAACTTTAAAGGGCTATCGTTCATAGCAAACTACCCAGCCTTCAGGACAACATTGACCACAACACTACTCAACCCTTCCACAGCAACTGTACAAGACCTGTCAGATCATTGACATGGATACTACCATCACACATTGGAACACCATCCACCACGAACACAGCAGATACTCATTTGACTCAGCCAACGTTGTCTCTCTCATGCACTGTAGGCAAGGATGCCGTGAGGTGTGGTATATTGCCGACACCAGACAGGGACATTCCCTCCCAGTTGGGGAACACTTCAGTGGTCAAAGACATTCAGCCTCTAATCTTTGGGTAAGTGGTTCTCCAAGGCGGCTTTCGAGATACACAACATTGCAGAATCACCAAGCAGAAACTGATAGCCAAGTTCCATACCTATGAAGGCAGCCTCAACCGTAATCTTGGGTTTACATTGAGGTACATGTAACCCCATCATGCTGTTCTGTATCTATAAGATCTTCCTTACTGTCCTGTCTTAACGCCATCAACTTGATAAATTGTTATGATCTCTCTACCTTAATTAGTTTGTACAGTTTTGGATCACTCGTTACTTTGGTTAGACCGTTGACATGCAACTCTTATACCTGTCATTTGGTTTGTCTAGCATGAGCTTAATTTTACGTTTTTTGCAATTATCACTCTGCCTCAATTAATTGGATTATAGGATATTCAGCTTTTGACACTTTACTCACACCATCTGACATTTTTGATCACTTGCAGAGACTTATTATTCAGTCTATAGATTTTCCACTCACACCATTTTTATGATCTTTTGATCTCTCTGCTCAATGATCTCCCTGCCGATTTATTCTGTGCCTATATGCTTTTCTTCACTTCACCTGACCAAAAAGCTGCTCTCTGAAAGCTTGTAATTTCAAATAAACCCATTGGATTATGACCTGGTGTTATGTGACTTCTGACCTTGTCCATCCTGGTCCAACACCAGCACCCCTTGGTTAAGTTGAGGACACTGCTTTGACACCTAAGTTACTGTCCCTCAAACTAAATTTGAAATTCTATCACATTGTGATCACTACTTCTTACAGGATCCTTAACTACAAGAACTCTGACAAATCTTTCTTGATTTTGTCAGGATGTCCAAGGAGACTTAGAGGTTCAGGTACATAGTTTCTCAAAATGTCATGATCCAGTGCAGAAGATAATCAAGAAAGCTACTAGAATGCTTGTCTTTATATCTAGAGGACTGAAATACAAGAATGCAGAAGTTATGTTGCATTTATCCAAAATCCTAGTCAGACTCCAGTTGGTGCACTGAGATTAGCTCAGGGCAACGCACGTTCGGAAGGATATATTGGTCTTGGAGGGAGTACAATGTGGGTTTACAAGAATGATACCTGGACTTCAGGGGTTATGTTATGAGGAAAGGTTATACAAAGTGGGCTTGTTTCTAAAGAATTTAGATGGTTAAGGTGTGATCTGATCAAAGTCTTCGAGATATGAACAGGAAAAGACAGGGTAGGTGAAGATAAACTATTTCCATTGACTAGGGGATCTAGAACTAGGGGGAATAGTCTTAGAATTAGGGCCAGACCATTAAGGAGAGTTGTTGGGAAGCACTTCTACACACACAGGCAGTAGATGCAGAGTCAACTATTAATTTTAAATCCAAGATAAATTTTTGTTAAGCAAATGTATTAAGGTATCTGGTATTAAGGTACCTCCAAAGGCAGGTAGTTGGAGTTAGGCCACAGATCAACCACAATCTCATTGAATGGAGGAATAGGCTCTCAGGGCTGAATGGCCTACTGATGCTTCTGTTTCAAAATGTTTCTGGGTAGGCTGTGCAATGAGTGCTCAAAGACACAGTTCCTGATGCACTTGACAAATTTGACCATGTTACCCTTGCCCATCTGATTTGTCCAGTCATGATACAGATTAAAAATCATCTATGATAATTGTAGTTCCCTTCTAACATGCCTCCATTATTGTCCAGTTTTTACTTTGTCCTTCAATGAGGCAACTTTTCAGAGGACAGCCCCACCTTTGATTTTTTTTTTCCCCAATGTTTTTTTCCCAATCCTTATTTCCATCAAAAACTAATTTCATATGTTGATCTATTGCATCTAACTCACTACCCACCACCATATTGATACTTCATTTATCAACAACACAACCAAATCTCCTTTTCCTTTCTTCCTATTATGCCAAAAACTCTTGAATATTGAGTTCCCAGTCCTGCTCACTCTGCAGCATCAAATGTGTAATAGACATCAAGTCATCTTTTATTTCTATTTGTGCTGTCAATTCATCTACCTTGTTACACATACTGCATACATTCAGATGCTGAGCTGGAAGATTTAACTTTTTGCCATTATTACTTACTCTGGTTCTAATTTCTGCTGCACTCTTCTGCTTTCTCCCTCTTCCTGTACCACCTTGATGATTGTTTGCCTCATCACAGCCCTGCACTTCTGCTTTCTCATTATGTTTTGATTTTTAACTTCCCTTCAAATGAATCCTCACCATCCCACCCCCAATTATTTTAAAGCCTTATCTGTAACCTGAGTTATGAGTCACCAAGACAACAATCCCAGCATGGTTCTAATAAAAGCCATCCCAACAAAACAGCTCTCTTTCCCAGTATTACTGGCAGTACCTCATGAATCAAAGACATTGTTCCCACACTAATCTTTGAGCTTCACAACTGCCTCTCTAATCTTATTTATCCTGTGCCAATTTGCACATGGTTTAAGTAGTAACCCTGAGATTATTATCTTGTGTTTCTGCTTTTCAATTTAGCCTCAGACTGCATGTAATCCCTCAGCTGGACCTCTTTCCCAGTGTGTGTTTGGTTGCTGTGTGGACTATGACAATTGAATGTTTCCATTTCCACTCTAAGTTCCTCTTCAGCTCAGAAGACGTGTCTATAATCTTGGAAAGAGGTAGGCAACAGCCTTTGGGACTGTACCTTGGTTGCAGAGAATAGTGTCCATTCCCTTAACTATACTCGGTGTTATTACTACATTTCTCCTTCTCCTTCCACTTTTGTAGTGTTCTCAACCAAGGTGATTTGGTCATCTTCCCTGCAGTTTATGTCCTAGTCCACATTGGGAGCACGACACATATAAATATTCAATATGGGTACTGATGAAACTCCTCAAAAACTAAATTCTTGATCCCAGTATATGCCTCCCTCACAGTCACACCCTCACAGTCACACCCTCCTGAACCAGTCCCTGTCCATGGCCACTATGGTCCAGATTTCATATAATTAATCTAAGGGATAAGGCAGTTACCTGAAATACTGGTGCAGGTAACTATCAATCCTACATTGAGTATATGAATTGGGAAGTCATGCTGTGAATGTACAGGACAACTAGAAAGGGTTCAGAAAAAATTTACAAAGATGTTGCCAGGGTTGGAGGATTTGAGCTACAGGGAGAGGCCTAATAGGCTCGGACTATTTTTTTTCTCGAGTGTTGGAGACTGAAGGGTGACCTTATAGAGGTATATAAAATCATGAGGGGGATAGATAGGGTGAATAGTGAAGGATAGGAGAGTCCAAAGCTTAAGGACATAAATTCAAGGTGAGAGGGGAAAGATTTAAAAGGGACCTAAGGGGCAAATTTTTCACACAGAGAGTGGTGCGTATGGAATGAGCTGCCAGTGGAAGTGATGGACGAACTACAATTACAGCATTTAAAAGGCACCTGGCTGGCTATATGAATAGGAAAGGTTTAGAGAGATTTGGGCCAAATGCTGGCAATTGGGACTAGATTTATTTAGGATATCTGGTCGGCCTGCTTGAGTTAGACTGAAGGGTCTGTTCCCTTGCTGTACATCTGAGTCAAGAGTGTGGTGCTGGAAAAGCACAGCAGGCCAGGTAGCATCTGAGGAGCAGGAAAATCAACATTTTGGGCAAAAGCCCTTCATCAGGAATGAGGCTAGGAGCCTCGGGGGTGGAGGGATAAATAGGTGGGGCTGGGGGGAAGATAGCTCCAACCCCATGGCATCAATGTGGATTTCACCAGTTTCTTCATTCCCCTCCCCCATTGTATTCCAATTCCAACCTTCCAGCTCAGCACCGCCCTCATGACCTCACCGCCCCACCTGTCCATCTTCCTTCCCACCTATCCGCTCCACCCTCCTCTGTGACCTATCACCTTTATCCCCACCTCCATCCAACTATTGTACTCTCAGCTACCTTCCTCCCAGCCCCACCCCTCTCCCATTTATTTCTCCACCCCCTTGGTTCCCAGCCTCATTGCTGATGAAGGGCTTTTGCCCGAAACGTCGATTTTCCTGGTCCTCGGATGCTGCCTGACCTGCTGTGCTTTTCCAGCGCCACACTCTCAACTCTAATCTCCAGCATCTGCTGTCCTCACTCTTGCCTAGTACATCTTTATGGCTCTTGCCACATAGCCCTCACTGTTGCTACTTAGCGGCTAAGGTGCAAAAGCCTTGAAAACTATAAACATTACGGCCTTGTTCAAGAACGGTTGTAAGGAAAATCCTAGCAATTACAGATTTTACTTGAGGGGTGTGGAGGCTTCTGGACACACTTTTCAGGCTAGAATTAATAGTAACATAGAAAATGTTTGGTTGATTAGGAAGAGTCTACATGAGTTTCAAAAGCTGGAGATTTTTGAAGAGGTAAAAGAGAATCTCCAAGTGTAATGCTGTTGATTTATTGTACGTGTACTTTCAGAAGGTGTTTGATGCAGTGCTACATAAATAGGCTTGTGAATAAAGATATGGGTGATGGAATAAAGGTTAATGTTTAAACTAAAGGAGGATTTATTGTGGTCTTTCTGGGGTTGGTGGAGGGGGAGTGGTATTTGTACCTTTGCTTTTCCTGATATATGGTAATAGTTTAGATGTCTGTGTATAGGGGTCAATTTAAAAGTTTGCAGATGACACAAAACTTGGAAGAACAGTAAAGTGTGAGGAGGACAGTATAGAATTTGAGAAGGATGTTGACAAGTTGGTGGAGTAGGCGGATAGGTGACAGATGAGTCGCAATGCAGAGAAATGTGAAGTGATGCATTTTGATAGTGTTATGGCATGGAGACAGACAGCCAAACCAAATCAGCCTTTCTACTTCTATATTCGCAATGCAGTAAAATTAAAACTTTCAAAGACCCATAAAACTTTTTCCAATGGTTCCAGGTATTTTGACTAATGAATCTCACATTCTGCAAACAATTAGTCTATGCACTGGATCTGTAATTTAAACAAAAGACTTATCAATTTATCAGCAATACAGTAACCTTAGCAGTGCAAAATTTATCAAAGTAATCTAATTAATATTTGTGACTTAAACCCAATCACCTTTTTCCAGGATAATGTGCATTGCAAGGAATATGAAAGGACAAATAAAATAGTTTTACTATCACAATTAATTTTAGCTACAATAGTTTACTTTTCACAGAATCAGAGAATTGTTATGATGTAGGAAGTGGTCATTTGGCCCATTGTGCTTACACTGGTTACAGGATTTTCAGACAAAAAGAGAAGGGTATTAAAAAATAATGCTGGCAATTTTGGTCAAAGATACAAACACAGCTGTGAGGAAGGATAATACATTAGAAAGATCATCAGATGAGGCCACATGGATTGAGAACTAAAGAACAAAAAGAAGCAGTTGCAGTACTGGGAATGTAATAGACTTCCATACAGTCAGAACAATGGTAAGCAAACATGTAGACAAATCTCTGAGGTGCAGAGTAATAGGGCATTAATAGTATGGGATTTTAACTGTCTAAATATTCATTGAGATAGTTGTATGGTAAAAGAAATTGAGGAAGCAGGATTCTTGAGGTGCAGTTAGGACAATGTTTTTAGCTAGTACATAGTAAGTTAACAAAAGAAGCCATACATCTGGATTTAGCTTTTGGAAATGAAATTGTGCAGTTGGAGCAAGAGATAGTGATCATAATTTAGTTTTCACCCAATTATGGGAAGAGGTCAGGAAGAGTTCGAATGAATTTTCGTGAATATGTTGTGTCTGTCTTCTCAAAAGAAGGGATGAAGCAGATGATATTGTTGAGGAGCAGGAGTGTGAAGTATTAGATCAGATAGACATTGAAGAAGTGAGTATTAATGAATTTAGCAGGTTTGAAAGTATATGGGTTGCCAGGAATATTAATGTATACCCTAGATTGTTGAAAGCAGCCTGGAAGAAAACAGCCAAATGTTTGACCATTATTTTCCAATCCTCACTGGTTACAGAAGTGGTGCTGAAGGATTGGAGGACTGCCAATAATTCTACCTTTTGTTTATAGGGGGAACAAGGAGTACAAATAATTACATGCCATCATTCTACCCTCAGTAGTGGGTAAATTGTTGGAAGCAATTCTAAGAGACAGAATAAACGCTGTATGGAAAGCACAAGTTAATAAAGAATAGTTAGCCTGTTTGCTGAAGGAAGATTGTGTCTGACTAACTTGATTGGAAGTACTAAGATTGATTTATGGGGGTTGTGCAATTGATGTGATCTACATGGACTTTAACAAGGCTTTTGACAAAGTCTCACAAAGCAAAAGGGTTTTAACAAAAAGCACATGAGATCCAGGGGAATGTAGCAAGGTGGATACAAAATTGGCTTAGTGGCATGATAAAAGGACAATTGTTGATTGGTGATCTTGTGATCAAAAAGCTTTTTAGCAATAAGGTTTTTTAGGGTCCAGTACTAGGTGCCTTGTATATATTAACAATCTGGATGCAAATGTGAGACATAATCAAGAAGTTTGCAGACAGCACAAAAAGTTTGGTTGACACAAGGATAACTGTGGTCTGCAGAATGATGTGAATGGACTGATCAGTTGGGTAGAAAAATGGCAAATAGAATTCAGTTTAGAGAAGTGTGAGGTGATGCTGTGATGGAAGGGGTACATAATATGTTGTAAGTTTTAAAATTTGGGTTGTTTTTCAATGAGAGGCATATGGACACAGGTTAGTGTTTTGAAATGTCATTCGTTTTTAAAAGGTCAGAGTATCATTCTGAAACAAAATGCACCACCAAATCAACACGTGGAGTGTTGATAGAATAAGATGCTTATTCTCTTGGGTTTGACAGTACAGTTTAGTTCCGAGGAAATCAGTCACTTGTGGCAGTAAGTTTTTTTTTCTAATTTGTGAATTTTCCAGATCAGGAGAGTTTGGAACTGAAACTTTGGGTTGTTAGAATTGAAAACCAATTAGGACATCAGAATTGTGAAAGGTTTGTGCTATCAGACTCAGAGAAATCATAAAATTGTTTTTACAGCTCAAGATAGATAAACAGGAAGGAGTTAGTTAGTTGAGAAATCTTGGGAGTGAATGTCCACAATTCCCCAAATGTAGCTGGACAGACAATCAATTACATAGTTAAGAAGACGTGGATTTTTTTTTCCTTTATTATCCAAGGTACAGAATATAAGAGAATGGAAGTTATTCTTAGTTCACCACAACTTAAACTAAATATAGTTCTGATCACCTCAGTACAGCAAAGATTTAATTGCATTAAAAGTGGTACAAAAGAATTCTTTGAGAATGTTGCCAACCGTGAAGAAATGTATAAATGAGGGAAGATTAGATACACCGGGGTTATTCGCCTTAAATGTAGGATACTTGGGGGAGATTTGATTGAGATGTGCAAAATCATAAGGGGTCCCGATTGAGTGGATTTACTTTAGCAGAGAGGTCAGTGACAAGGGGATATAGACTTAACTTAACTAGTAGCAAGATTAGACGACTTGGTTTAATTTGATTTATTATTGTCACATGTAACTAGGCACAGTGAGAAGTTTTATTTTGCGTGCAGTAAAAGAAGATCAAAAGTTCATAGGGTGATAGAACAGGACGAGGAATACAAAATTACAGCTGCAGAGAAGGTGCACAAGAAGCAAAATCATCATTATTTGAAATTTCAGAGGTCCATTTGTTAAAGTACCTAGTTGAGACGGCTCAGGGAATCCCTGATGGACTCTACCCGTAGCCTTTCTTGGTTCATCCTGGAGATCGTACTCTGCGGCAGTCTGGAATATAAAACTCTTACAGACAGTTTAGTTTACACTATGACATAGATACCTACAAACCAGTTTAATCTAAAGGTCTAAAACCTTTCGCAGAGGAGCAGCGTAAGCTCTACCCCTAAGAGCTCTTTCAGGCTACTCCCCTTATTGCTGCAAACAAACTGTCTGTCTGTCTGTAGAACTTGGTATTAAAATTACAAAAACGCCACAAGTCCGTAATCAGGTAAGCAGTAATAAAATGGCAAAAGTTTGCAGAGGAAGAGAAACTCATTGCCAGGTCTGAGTACGCTAAAATAATTAAGCTACACGCACATCAAAGTGGGAAACCTTGATCAAGCCACGCCACAAACAGCCGATTGCTTTGGCGAGATACTCTTCCCTTTTAACAGTACATCATAATGAGGGCCTAGTCTAAACTACGTGGAAAGGTCATGAAATAATCTTGCTCAGCTAACATGTCCAGTGTAATTGTCCTACAAAAGGCTTTTTTCTTTTAAAATCATCTTAGATTCCCAGAATGCAAATTAAATTCATAACCTTCCCAAATCTCAAGCTCCAGAGAACAACATGCAAACATTCAATCCCTGACAAGTCAGTGTTTGCTCAAATCAGACCATAAAGGGTTAATCTTTCCACCAGCTTTTGTTCTCTCTCTCTCTCTCTCTCTCTGTATCCCTTGAACCCTTCAGTGAATATAATTTACAGAAAAGAGTAATGAGGCATTCACATTGCAGGACAGTCAAGATGAGGGAACTGAGCTTCATAAATTCAAATCTGCTCAGTGTGTTATACATGAAAATGCATCAGGATTGTTCTATTATGTACATATTCCACTCAGCTTATTAAATTACAAGTTCTTTTCCTATTGAGTATGAATTTGGTTAAGAGTCTTAGATATAAACCAGCAGTTTAGTTATCCAACATCCTATTGTGAAATATGTCTCCGGTGTGAGAAGGAAGTACTGCCACACATGCCAGAAGTGAACAAATGTTATCACCTTATTTACACTGATCCATTGACCTTAAGAACAGATGTCCTCAATTTTTCTGAACAAGCACCTTCCCGCATTCTCTGCAACAAATGTGTCACATCCAAGGCTACACGCTTTCTCACATTCAGAAGTCTAATAACAATGGGGAAGAAGCTGGTCTTGCACCTGTTGGTTCATGTGTTTAAGTTTTTGTATCTTTTGCCTGACAGAAGAGGTTGGAAGAGATTATAACTGGGATGGGAGGGATCTTTGATGTTGACTGCCTTTCTGAGGCAGTGCAAAGTGTAGATGGAGTCAATGTTTGGAAGGTTGGCTTTTATGACGGACTGAGCTGTGTTTAGTCTCTGTGTACAGATGACTCTCTGTAGTTTCTTATGAACCTGGGCAGACTAGTTGCCATACCAAGCACAATGCATCTGGATAGAATATTTTCTACGGTACATCTATAAAAGTTGGTAGGAGTTCTTATGGACATACCAAATTTCTTTAGCCTCCTGAGGAAGTAGAGGCATTATTGTGCCTTCTTGACCATTGCGTTAAACTGGGTGGCCCAGGACAGATTGTTGATAATCATCATTGCTAGGAAATTGATGCTGTTGACCAGCTCCACCTCTGCTCCATTGATGTAGATAGGAGTGTGCCCTCCACCTTGCTTACTGAAGTTAATGACCAACTCTTTAGATTTGCTGATTTAGATGGAGAGATTATCGTAACACCATACTGCCAAGCATGCTTTCTCTTTCCTGTGTTCTGTCTTGTCATTGTTTGAGAACTGACCTACAATGATGGTTCTGTCAGCAAACTTGTGGATGGAGTTTGGACAAAATTTGGCCACACAGTCATGAGTGTGCAGGGAGTACAGTAAGGGACTGTGTACACAGCCTTGCAGGACACTGGTATTGAAGATTGTTGTGGAGGATGTGCTGTTGCCTGTCCTCACTGATTGCGGTCTATGGGTCAGGAAGTTGAGGGTCCAGTTGCAGAGGGCAGAACAGAGACCTAGATCTTGGAGTTTGGAGATTAACTTAGTTGAAATTATAGTCTTGAAGGCCAAGCCATAGTCAGTAAGTAAAAGCCTGATGTAGATATCCTTGCTATTCAGATATTCCAGGGATGTGTGTAAGGCCAGGGACATGGCATTTGCTGTGGACCTGTTGCGACAGGAGGTAAATTGCAAGGGGTCAACACAGGCTCGGAGGCTAGAGTTGATGTGACCCATGACTAGCCTCACAAATCACCTAATAATTATGAAGATCAGAGCCATCAGGCGGTAGTCATTGAGGCAAGTGGGAGAGATTAGTAATCAATTATTTTCACCCTGAGGAGAGTAAGGATCTGAAAAGGAGTCTGGATATGCACCTCAAATGCTGTAACCTGCAGGGCCACAGACGAAATGCCAGAAGGTTTGATTAGGTTGGGTGCCCTAAATGTTTTAAATTCTGTAATCATTAAGCAAGTTGTTCAATAGTCAAACCAACTGACCCTGTACACAAGTAGCCTTAGGGTGATATTTGCTTTCCACAGGTTGCAGTAGATGTAAATTTCCATCCTCGTAAATTGAAAGAGCATTTGTTGGCAGAGGTAAAAAGGAACTGTAAGGATAGTGTGGCCTCCCTGTACCTGTTAGGACACTGCTCCTGGCTGGTCACCAATCACTGCAGTTGAAACAGGAACCTAATGGCCTTGAAGATAACCCTTAGCAGTACAACAGTCAATCCGTTTAGGAAGCTTGACATAACAATCCTAAAACATTTGACAAAGAAACTGAAACTAGAACAGAATTAGCTATAAAACCTGATCTAATTCCAGTTGATTACTGAGACATTGAAGATTCTTGGAAGAACTGAAAGCATCGCACTTATTGCAAATTATCTGACTATAATAACGTAGGAGCTGAACTAGACAATTTTGTCCCTTGAGCCTGCTCCAATCTTTGAGATTGTGGTTGATTTTCTCCATCACTTAATATTCCCCATATCACGTCTTTTTAATAATAGCTATAAATCTATCAATTTATGTCTTGAATTTGCTAAATGACTGAATTTACGCAGCCCTCTGGGAAAAAGAAATCCAAAGATTCAACATCCTCTTTGAAGAACTTCTCCTTCATCTCAGTTATCTCTTTTGTTCTGAGACTAGTTAGGATTTGTTTCAGTTACATCCCACTTTCATTCACAGATTTCCAACCTCCCATAAGTTGCTTTGTTTTTATGTCATCTGTATTCCTTCTTAGCCACATCAAGCTACTTTAAACATGTTCCAACAAAACTTGCACATTTCAGATAACCCCAAGCACAGTCTCTTTTAAAAAAAAAACAGATAATACCAGATATTAATCTCAGTCTGGTTTAGATCTAACATGTCCTCCTAACATGTACAAATCTCACCTGCCGTACAACCAGTCCGGATACTCCCAAACTCTAATCCTCCCTCTATGGAGATTGGAACCTAGCTTCAACATAGAATTTACCAACTTTCAAATCTCCCCACCCTCTACGTCATCTTAGGTGTAGCCCTCCCTCTCCACCCCACCCCCCTTGACCTGACCTAATCTATCCATCTTCCTTCCCACCTCTCCACTCCACCCTTCCCACTGACTAATCACAATCATCTCCTACCTGTCACCAAGTTGTAGAATACACATGGACAAAGATGAGCGAGGTCCTAAAGGAAGAGTGCTAAATTGGGGGAAGGCCAACTATACCAAAATTCAGCAGGAGTTGGGGAATGTAGATTGGGAGTGGCTGTTTGAAGGGAATTCCACATTCGATGTGTGAGAGACTTTTAGAGAAAGGTTCATTAGAGTTCAGGAGGGACATGTTCCTGTGAAAATGAGGAATAGAAATAGCAAGGTTAGGGAGCCATGGATGATAGGTGAAATTGTGAGACTAGCTAAGAGAAAAAAGAATGTGTACATAAGGTCTATGCAACTGAAGACAGATGAAACTTTGGAAGAATATTGGGAATGTAGGACCAATCTGAAGCGAGGAATTAAGAGGACTAAAAGGGGTCATGAGATATCCTTAGCAAACACGGTTAAGGAAAATCCCAAAAGCCTTTTATTCATAGATAGGGAGCAAGAGGGTAATGAGGGAAAGTGTTGGCACACTCAAGGACAAATGAGGAAAGTTTTGCGTGGAGTGAGAGAAAATGGGTGAGATTCTTAATGAGTGCTTTGCGTCGGTATTCACTGAGGAGAGGGACATGACGGATGTTGAAGTTAGGGATAGATCTTTAATTACTCTAGAGCAAGTTGGCATAAGGAGGGAGGAAGTGTTGTGTATTCTAAAAGGCATTAAGGTGGACAAGTCCCCAGGTCCAGATGGGATCTATCCCAGGTTGTGAGAGAGGAAATAGCTAGCACTTTAACAGATATCTTTGCAGCATCATTGAACACGGGGGAGGTCCCAGAGGACTGGAGAATTGGTAATGTCGTCCCCTTGTTTAAGAAGGGTAGCAGGGATAATCCAGGTAGTTACAGACCTGTAAGCCTGACGTCACTGGTAAGGAAGCTACTGGAGGAGATACTAAGGGATAGGATATATACCCATTTGGAAGAAAATGGGCTTATCAGTGAGAAGCAGCATGGTTTTGTGCAGGGAAGGTCATGTCTTACAAATCTAACAGAATTAATTGAAGAGGTGACAAAGTTGATTGAGGGAAGGGATGTAGATGTCATATACATGGATTTTAGTGAGGCATTTGAGAAGGTTCCCCATGGTAGGCTGATGAAGAAGGTGAAGTCCGCATGGGGTCCAGGATGTTTTAGTTAGATGGAGAGAGAATTGGTTGGCCAACAGGAGACAGAGTAGTAGTGGAAGGGAGTTTCTCAAAATGGAAACCTGTGACCAGTGGTGTCCCACAGGGATCTGTGCTGGGACCACTGTTGTTTGGAGGGAGGTATAGGTTGCTTCATTAGCAGGTTTGCAGATGACACCAAGATTGGTGGAGTAGCAGATAGTGAAGGGGACTGTCAGAGAATACAGAAGAATATAGATAGATTGGAGAGTTGGGCAGAGAAATGGCAGATGGAGTTCAATCTGGACAAATGTGAAGTGATGCATTTTGGAGTGAACTATATAGTAAATGGAAAGGTCCTGGGGAAAATCGATGTGCAGAGATCTGGGTGTTCAGGCCCATTGTACCCTGAAGGTGGCAGCTATGAGGAGAGGTTAAGTAGATTAGGATTATTTTCATTGGAAAGGATGAGGTTGTGGGGGGACCTTATTGAGGCATACAAAATCATGTGAGGTGGTGTAGACAGGGTGGATAGCAAGAAGCTTTTTCCCAGAGTGGAGGACTCAATTACTAGGGGACATGAGTTCAAAGTGAGAGGGGAAAGTTTAGAAGAGATATATCTGGAAAGTTATTCACGCAGAGGGTGGTGTGTGCCTGGAATGCGTTGCCAGCAGAGGTAGTCAGGGCGGGCATGATAGCGTCATTTAAGATGTATCTAGACAGATACATGAATTGGCAGGAAGCAGAGGGATACAGATCCTTAGAAAATAGGTGGCAGGTTTTAAATAGAGGATCTGGATCGGCACAGGCTTGGAGGGCCGAAGAGCCTGTTCCTGTGCTGTAAGGTTCTTTGTTCTATCCCACCTACTTTTCCCTCAGTCCCTTTTCCCTACCCAGTCTTGATGAAGGGTCCTGCCTGAAACATTGACTCTCCCATTCTCTGATGCAGCTTGACCTTCTGTGCTTTATCCAGCTCCACATTTTATCAATTCTTCTTATCACGTAGTCTGCTATTTCACACAACCGATTGTTAGCCACTGACAATCCCTATTCACTCTCCTAGACAGATCGTTATCTACTTCTTTGTCTAACTGTTCTTCTGTATCTCTGGTCTGCATCCCCATCTATCATCTATTCCTTCCCCCATATAACACCCGGTCTTCTGCAAATAAATTGACTTTTTCCTAGCTATCAGTTCTGAGGAAGGGTCACTTGACCGAAATGTTAACTCTGATTTCTCTCCACAGTTGCTGCCAGACCTGCTGAGCTTTTCCAGCACTTTCTATTTTAGTCTCTAGTTTTGTTTTACTTTTGTGTACTGACTCCAGTTCCTAAAACCTTTGCCATAAACCTTTGGCTACAGGTTTGCTATATAGAAACCTTAATACTCCAGGATTCATTTTGCATTGTTTGATACACAACTAGATATGGATAACCTTCCTGATTGCTGGTGCACGATGTGATTTTGATTTCAGTAAATTATCCGCATTACAGAATTGTTTGAACCCTGTTCCATTTACAAATGTGTATCATTTTAACTTGCTTCTCTCTCTAAATCCCAAATCATTCATTGTGAACAGCAATGAAAGCTGAAATGTGCAACCAACTAGGTCAGTAGGTATTTTGATGATTGGTGAATAGTCTAATAGTGGGCTTTAAAGGGAGAGTAGGACAAATGAAGATGTAATGAGATAAAATAAATGACCACACTCATCAGTATTATTGACTAATATGTTAATGTGTTCATATTATGTTTTTCAAGCTGTTATTTTAATTAAGGTGCTAAACAATGGTCCTCATATAGGCAAAAAAATTTAAATTGTTGAATATGTTCTTGGTATGTCCATCTCTCACGAAAAAAATGTGTCCACTCAGTCCGCTGAATGGGAGAACAGGAATTTGAAATATTGAAATCTGCATCTTGAGGTTCATTTCTGATTTGAATGGCTGTTCAGGCACACAGTGAACAGCATTATTGCTTTTCTTTTCAGATTTTCAGTATGCACAATTTGTCCTTATAATTTTGCTTTTTGACTGGTGGTATAGTCAGAGCTTTGAATCAAATTGCATGACCAGACGTTTGTCATGGATTACTTTTGGCAGATAAGGAAAGGGGTGAAACAAGGTTGGACCCAATTACCGAACCTTTCTGTTGAATAACTGATTCTTTTGGTCTTATGCTGCAGGCCATCAGAAGGTCTTCCTGCTTTCTTTGGCAATATGGCAAGCTTCATCATGGCTTGCACCTAGCCCAATTAGGACATTAACATTTCAGAACAGTGGTGAAGGGAGATTGTCCAGGTGTCAGACTTTTGACCCCATTTAATAATCTGGTTCATGGAGTCTCATTTGTTTTTCATCTTGAACAAAATGTTAAGATGAGCAACGACATTGGGTGGACCAACACGCAGTTGCCCTTCAAACATTTGTAAGACTGTGAAGATAGTCATATTTCGAAGCAGATTATTTCACTTTTGTAATATCAATTTTGCAAGCATGTTTGATTCAACAATAAAGATAATGGACTGAATCAGACAATAAGTACAAGAATACATGTTCACTCTAAAGCAAAGAACATCAGCTTGGTGTTCTATGGATAAACATTGACCATCTCGTAGCATTGAATGTTGATACAAGATTACCTTTCCCTTTATTAAATTCACAAACATAGATTTCGTGTTTAAAGGATTGTTTCCATGTCTATAACAGATTAATTTCACTTAACTAACGTAATAACAATAAATCAATGACCAGACATTAAAACAGAAAATATATTCAACTTATTTGTAATCTTTAAAATTACCATGAATACTAATCCTGAATTAATCATTTTTCTGTTGTTTTTAACTATTTTATTTCACTGCTGCGTTAATGGTGATGCTTATGGCAGAGTCAGGTCTAGCTAACTGAACAATTTGATTTTTATTTCTCACTTCATATTTCTTCTGTCTTCAGAATATTTTTGACATTATCTACAATCAGAGAATTTTTGGCTCATTTCCCTGTTGTATACTTAGTTTGAATTGCTCTGTAGCTGTCATGTTATCACGTGTTCTGTCTCTATGCACAGCAATGTAGCTTTTTGTCTGTGATAAGTGGTGTATCAAAAACTGCCCATCAATAACTTATTTGTACTGTGTACTAATCTTCCACTCAAAAATGGCTACCAACAGCATTCAAAGAACTTTGTAGTTATCAGACAGTAACTTGATTTTACAAAAGGCTAATTAAATATTTTATCGATGTTATTCGAGGTTTTTTATTTGTGATTTTGGAGAAGATTTGTAGCTCACATTGTGGATTAGGTTGTCAGTTTGCTCACTGAGCTGGTAGATTTGTTCTCAGATGTTTTATCACGATGCTGGGTAACATCATCAGTGAGCCTCCAGTGAAGGTGGTTTCTGTCCCGCTTGCTATTTATCTGTCTTGAATTGTTGTGGTGGGTGATATCATTTCTGGTTCTGTTTCTGACAGGTTGGTAAATGGGGTCCAAATCTATATTTGTTAATAGAGTTCTGGTTTGAATGCCAGGCCCCTAGGAATTCCTACATCTGTCTGTTTGGCCTATCCCAGGATGGATGCATTGTCCCAATTGAATTGGCGCCCCTCTTCATCTGTGTTTATGGATATGTGTGGGTGATAGCCAACTCGATCAAGTGCCGATTAGGTGGCTTTTTAGTACATCACTTCCTGCAACATTCATGTCCCTCCCTACCTGGAGCTGTTGGTCAGTCAGAGATGAGCATCTTTAGAACTCCACAGCACCAAGGCAGAGGCTGTGGTTGCTGCTGGGATACCAATGCCCAGACATTATGTTTGGGTTCTGAATGAGATTAGGGCCAGAGTCAAGTGAGAGAGGGTCAAAGCAGCAAATGTGAGGGCAAGGATGACAGGCCAAGCCCCTTTTTTAAAAATTATTTCTCATGACTAATACTTCTGAATGTAAAAAATGTGTGTTGCCTTACTCTGAGTGAGTGTCCCAAATAAATATTTCCAGCAGCAAGCTCTTTGGAAGCTTTAAAATAAAAGTCATTTATTCTTTGAGAGCAGCAGCATCGCTCAGTGGTTAGCACTGCTGCTTCACAGCGCCAGGGGCCCAGGTTCGATTCCCGCCTCGGACGACTGTATGTGTGGAGTTTGCACGTTCTCCCCATTTCTGCGTGAGTTTCCTCTGGGTGCTCTGGTTTCCTTCCACAGTCCAAAGGTGTGCAAGTCAGATGATTTGCCATGCTAAATTGCCCATTAGTCAGAGGGAAATGAGTCTGGGTGGGTTACTCTTCGGAGGATCGGTGTGGACTTGTTGGGCTGAAGGGCCTGTTTCCACACTGTAGGGAATCTAATCTTACCCACTTATTGCAACAATAACACAATATTTTACTCACTCACCTCTCTCACACACAAACACAAGCACAAACACACTATGTAATGTTCTGGAGCTGAGATGACTGACCTCCAACAATCATGACATCTTCCTGTGTGCCAGGTATGACTCCAACCAGCAGAAAGCTTTCCTCCAATATCCATTTATTCCAGTTTTACTACAGCTCCCTGATGCCACATTCAGTCAAATACAGCCTTGATAGCAAGGGCTGTCACTCTCACCTCACCTCCTTTGTCCATCTTTGAAGCAAAGCTGTAACGAGGTCAGGAGCTGAGTGGCCCTGGCAGAGCCCCAGCTGGGCATCAGCGAGTGGGTTATTGCTGGACAGCTGCTGTTTGAAAGCACTGTTGATGACACCTTCCATCACTTTACTGATGGTTAAGATTGGAGCAGTGTGGTGGTAATTGGCTAGGTTGGTTTGTCCTTTTATTTGTGTACAGGACATACCTGGGCAATTTTCCACATTGTTAAATTGATGTCAATGTTGTAATGATACTGGAAGAGCTTGACGAGGGTAGTGACAGGTTCTGGAGCACAAGTCTTCAGTACTGTTGCCAGAATGTTGTCAAGGCACATGGTCTCTTCAGTATCCAGTGCCTTCAAACGGGTTCTTGATATCACTTGGAACAAATCGAATTGGCTGAAGACTAATATCCGTGATGCTGGGAACAACTGGAGGAAGCTGAGATGGATCATCCACTTGGCACATCTGGCTGAAGATTGTAAATGCTTCAGTCTTATCTTTTGCAGTGATGTATTGGGCTCTTCAATTGTTGAAGATGGGGATATTTGTGGAACTACCTCCACTAGTGAGTTGTTTAATTATTCCATCACCATATGGAACTGGATGTGGCAGGACTGTGGAGCTTAGATCTGATCTGTTGATTGTGGGATTGCTTAGTTCTGTATGTCACTTGCTGCTTGGGCTTGTTTAGTAGCTTCCCCAGGTTGGCACTCCATTTTTAGGTATGCCTGGTGCTGCTCCTGGTATGCGCATTGAAATCTTCATTGATCCAGGGTTGACCCCTGGCTTGATGGTAATGATTGAGTGGGAGATATACCAGGCAATGAGGTTGCCAGTTGTGCTGAAGTACAATTCTGCTGCTGTTGATGGCTCAGAGCACCTCATGGATGCCCAATCTTGAGTTGCCAGATCTGTTCGAAGTCTGACCCATTTAGCACGATGGACGTACAAGGTATGGAAGGTTGGAGTTAGAAAGAAAAGCTAGATAGGCTGGGACTTTTTAAACTGGAATGTAGGAGGTTGAGAGGTGAGCTGATGGAGGTTTATAAAATCATGAAGTGGAAAGACAGGGTTAATAGTAGGTGTCTTTTCCCTAGGCTGGGCAATTTTCAAGGGGGCATATTTTTAAGGTGAGAGGAGAGAGATTTAAAAAAGACATGAGGACCTTTTATTTGCACAGACATTGGTTCCCATGGGGAATCAGCTTCCTAAGGAAGTGGTGGATGTCACTTAGTGATTAGGAAAGGTTTGGGGGGGATGTGGGCCAGGAGCAGGCAGGTGGGACTAGTTTAGTTTGAGATTATGTTTGGCATGGACTGGTTGGACTGAAGGGTCTGTTTCCATGCTGTATGACCCTAGACCCCCTCACTTTTGTTTCCTATATCAATTTTTATAACATGGATTGTGGCATCTGGATCTTCTCAAGGTTATCTTCATTCTATGTAGACATACCTTTCCTTTTACCACATGCTTCACTCTTGTCTCCTAAGTCTTCCACTTTTCTGTTTATTTCCTAAGAGGATCAAGCTATCTGGACTAAGTGCCAGATTATGTGAGTTTGGGATTGCATGTTTCATTCAGGCTACTGTATCAGGTGTGGTTCAGTTGGCAGCTCTTTTGTTTCTGAACCAAAAGATGGGTTAAAGTCTAAATCTTTGAGACTTGAGATCAAAAATCTAGGTTGGTACTCTGGTGCAGTACTGAAGGGGTTCTGCAGTGTCAGAGATCACTTTCAGAAAACACTTTAAATCAAGATCCCAGCTGCTCCAGCAGGTGAATGACACTGTTTTGATCACTGTTTTTAAGTGGTCATTGTGAAATGCTAGAGCACTCGCTGTGCACAAATTAGCTGCTGTGATTCTTACATAGTAATGACCGCACTTCAAAATTCTTCACTGACTAGAAAGAACTTTAGAACCTCCTGAATTCATGAAGACTGCTAAATAAATGCAGGGCTTTGTTAGATTGGAAAATTCTAACTCTAAATCAGATTCTTCCTTGATGACTTGTGATTCAATTTTTTAAAGCAGTGCAGTTTCAAGAAAGGATCCAAAGTCCCCAGACTTGGCCTAGAATTTGTTTTTTAACCTTGCAATGTTGCAAGATTCTAAAACCTTACATGTTTTTACAGTTTTGTAAGCATGATAACCCAGGTTCTATTTTTAGCATGAAAATCTCACATGCTGCTGATGCTAAGTTGAATTTCAGGAAGGTTAACTGTGTGCTCTGTTTCAACACCAAGATGCAGAAAGCAGCAACCAGAAAAATGTATTTTGCCTCTCAATCCTCATTAGAAATATGTGTGCCTTTTTTAATGTGGGAGGAGAGGGGGATAATTTGGCAGAAGTGGATGCAATTTTTAATTTGCTGCCTACGCTTTTAGAAATAGGACAAAAGTGTGTTTTCTTTAAGGCAGCCTGGTTTATTTTCTGTTTGAAGTTTACACATTTTTTAAAAATTGCTTCATTATCATGAATTGCTCCATGTCCCTACAGCCTTATTTCCAGAAACTCATTAAGCTTTTGAATTATCAATCAAAAGCAATGGATTAGTCGCCAAATGTGCTTTGGGAAAATATGCTGCAGGCAAAGTATGGAAATAAGTAAGGGGAGCTATGGAGGAAACTGTACCTGGATCTACATTCTCAATGCAAGGCCTGAGAGGCTTGGAATTTTTGTTTGTACAAAGTTTTGAGAACTATTGTTTTTCATATGTCATTAACTAAGGCTGTCTCAGAGGGAGTCTAAAATATAGAAATATAGAAGATAGGAGCAGGAAAAAGCCATTTGATCCCTGCTCCACCATTCAATATGATCAGGGCTGATCATTGAGTTTAACACTTAATGGCCCCTCCCCCATATCCCTTAATCCCTTTAGCCACACGTAACATTTTGGCCTCAACCACTTTCTGTGGTAGTGAATTGCACAGGCTCGCCACTCTCGGTGAAGAAATTTCTTCTCATCTCAGTCCTGAAAGGTTTACCCCTTATTCTTTAAATTATGACCCCCTGGTTTTAGACTTCCCTATTATCAGGAACATCCTGCCTCTATCCATGAATTTAGCTTGTTGACCATTTCTTTTCTCCAACATTATAAATTCCCCATTTTCTGTCTGTAATGGACTGTATATTAGTTTTCACTAATCCTTTTATCTTTACATGTCTGTTGAAACTTTTACAGTCAGTTCTTATGTTTCCTGCATGCTTACTTTCACACTGTATTTTCCCCATCATTATCAATCCTTTGGTCCTCCTTTATTGACTTCTAAACTCTTCCCAATTCTCAGATCCTTTTGTTTATGTTTTGTTTTGGTTTTGTCACTTTGTTTGCCTTTTTTGCGTCTAACGCATTGCCTATCTACGATCATTCCTTTCAGTAATATTTTCCAGTTTATCATACCTAGTTTGAGAAGATAATCACCAAGTCCGTCAAGTAGACTTCAATTCAATTGATTTCAGTTTGTACTCCATTCTCAACTGGCACATTTTAGTTGAATCCTTTTGTAAGTAAACCATTATGGAAGTTACAGTTCAAAAGGAGCCATTCGACCCATCGTATCTGTACCAGCTCCCAAAAGAGCTGCCCAGCTAGTCCCTTCTGCAGCCTCCCTTCTGCAGCCTGATCTCAGTATCGCTTTCAAATCTGTATCCAGATCTCTTTTGAAACCTCATACAGAATCCACCTCCACTACTCTCCTAGACAGAATATTCCATTAGACCATAAGACATAGGAGTGGAAGTAAGGCCATTTGGCTCGTCGAGTCCACTCCGCTATTCAATCATTGCAACTCCACTTACCCGCACTCTCCCCGTAGCCCTTAATTCCTCGCGTGATCAAGAATTTATCAATCTCTGCCTTGAAGACATTTAATGTCCAGGCCTACACTGCACTCCATGGCAATGAATTCCACAGTTCCACCACTCTCTGGCTGAAGAAATGTCTCCTCATTTCCGTTCTAAATTGACCCCCTCTAATTCTAAGGCTGTGCCCACGGGTCCTAGTCTTCCCGATTAACAGAAACAAAATTCCCAGCATCCACCCTTTCTCAGCCATGCATTATCTTGTAAGTTTCTATTAGATCTCTGCTTAACCCTCTAAACTCTAATGAATCCAATCCCAGGATCCAGGATTTCAAATCGTAACAACTCTTTGAATAAAGAAGTTTCTCATAATCTCACATCTAGCTCTCTTGCTGACAGTCTTGAACTTGTGGCCCTTAGTTGCTTACACACCAACTAGTGGAAACAATTATTAGGAACAGTTGTTCATAATTTTGAACACCTCAATAAGGTCACCTCTTAATCTTGGGTGCTCCAAGGAGAAGTAGCCCAATTTTTCTCATCTTTCCTAGTATCTAAAATCCCTCATTCTAGTAAATCTCCTTAACGCTCTCTTGAAGGCATTAACATTTTTCCTTAAATAAGGTGTCCAGAACTGAACACAATGCTCCAAATGTGATCTGATCAATAATTTGTAGAGATGTAGAATCACTTTCTTGTTTTTATAATTTATGCTTATATTTATAAACCCAAGGATGTTGTAAAGCTTCCTAACAACTGTTACAACTTGCCTGGCCACTTTCAGAGAATTATACACTTGAAGCCTGAGGGTTTTGTGCTCCTGTACTCCCCTCAAAGCTGAGCCATTGAGTCTGTGTTGTCTCTTCATGTCTCTTCTACCAAAATGCATTACCTCCCATTTCTCTGAATTGAAATTCATCTGTCAGGTGTCTGCCCATTTGGCCAACTTGTCAATGTCCCTGTGAAGTCACTCAGCGTCATCCTTACAATTCACTGTTCTCCCAAACTCAGTCTCATCTGCAAATTTAGAGATTTTGCCCTGTTTCTAATTTGTTTCTATAAATCGGGGAAAAAAACAAGGATCCCAACACTGGTGCTTGGGAACTCCAATTTCAACTTGTCTCCAATCTTGGAAATGCCCATCTATACCTACTCTCTGTTTCCTATCATTTAGTCAACTTCTTAATCATGCTGTCAAGGACCCATCAATCCCAAACATTTCTGATTTGCTAACCAACCTGCCATGTGGCACCATATTAAATGTTTTCTGAAAGTCTTGCCTAACAATTTGGAAATTATCTGGATGGGAAGCTATTTAGATAAACTTTTTAAGGTTTAATGTCGGAAGAATTTAGTTTGTAACTGATGTGGCTATGCAGTACTTGAATGTTCATAAAATAGACTAATATCTTCCTGGAAGGCTCTTGTAGCACAATGCTAGTTTCCCTACCTCCTGAGTGAGGTTCAATTCCTACCTGTTCCAGAGGTGTCTTTTTGGTGGGCATTCTTCTAACAGGATCAACATACAGTTGCCAATCACTGTTGTGTGAGAAAACAAAATCTGCACTTTGATTTTATTTGGTTCTGGACCCACTCTAAAGATTTGAATATATGATCTACGTTAGCACCTTAATGCAGTACTGAGAAACTGCTTCAATGCCAAAGGTGTTATTTTTACATGAGGCATTTAGCTGACCTCCTTGTTATTTCTTGTGATAGACATCAAGCATCTTTCAAACAAAGCAGACGGGTTTACCAATGTCTTGTCAAGATTCATTCATCATCAAAAATAAACTCGTTAATAATCTCATTGATGTTTGTAGAACTTAGATGAGCAGAAACTATTGCACAGTGTTCTTACAAAATAATGACAACTATACTTAAGACCATAAGATATAGGTGCAGAAATAGGCCATTCAGCCCAGCAGGTCTGCTCCACCATTCAATCTCGGCTGATATGTTTCTCATCCCTTTTCTGCTTTCTAATCAAGAGTCTATCTAGCTCTGTCTTAAGTATTCTCAATGACTTGGCCTCCATAACCTTCTGTGGCAATGAGTTCCACAAATTTGCCGCCATCTGGCTGAAGATATTCCTCCTCGGCTCAATTCTAAAAGGTTGTGCCTTCACTCTGAGACTGTGTCCTAGGGTCCTAATCTCTCCTATTATTGGAAACATCTTACCCTGTCCACTCTATCCAAGCCTCTCAGTATTCTGTAAATTTCATTGAGATTCTGTCTCATCTTTCTCAGCTCCATTCTGTACAGACCCAGATTCATAATCACTCCTCATATGACAAGCCCCTTGTCCCCAGGATCATTCTTATAAACTTTCTCTGAGCCCCTTCCAAGATCACCACATCCTTCCTTTGATAGGGGGCCCAAAACTGCTCAAAATATTCCAAATGCTGTCTGACCAGAGCCTTGTACAGCCTCTGCAGTACGTCCTTGCTCTTGTATTCTAGTCCTCTCTAAATTAATGCTGTCATTGCATTTGCCTTCCCAACTGACACCTGAACTTGAATGTTAACCTTAACAGAATTCTGAACTTGGACTCTGAACTCCCTTTGTGCTTCAGATTTCTGAAGTCTTTCACTGCTTAAAAAAATAGTCTGTGCCTCTATTCTTCCCGCCAAAGTGCATAACCTCACTTTTTCCCCTTGCTTTCTATTCCATCTGCCACTTCCTTGTCCACCATCCTAGCCTGTAGAAGTCCTCCTACAACTTCCTCACCTCCTCAACATTACCAGCCTCTCCACCTATCTTTGTGTCATCTGCAAACTTAGCAACAATGCCCTCAGTTCCTTTGTCCAGACTGGTACTGTATAATGTGAAAAGTCGTGGTCCACTATGGAACTCCACTAGTCACCGGTTGTCATCCTGGAAAAGTCGTCATTATCCCCACTGTCTGCCTTTTGCCTGTCAACCAATCCTTTATCCATATCTGTACCTTGCCCCTAACATCACTGAGGTTAACTCTTACCTTATTTAGCAGCCTTCCCTGTGGGACCTTGTCAAAGGTCTTCTGGAAGTCCAAACAGAATCACGTCCACTGGATCTCCTTTGCTTGTTATCCCTCCTAAAGAATTCTAACAGATTGTCAGGCTTGATGAAGCCGTACAGACTGCACTCTATTTTACCATGCACTTCCAAGTGTTCCATAGTCTCATCCTTAATAATGGTCTAGAAATTCTTACCAATTATAGGTCAGGCTAACTGGCCTATAATTTCCAGTTTTCTGCCTTCCTCCCTTCATAAATAGCCTTGCTACCTCAGCCATTTTCCAGTCCTCTGGGATCCTCCCTGACTCCAGTGATTTCTGAAAGATCACCAGCAATGTGTCCACAATCTCCTCTTTCAGCTTCCCCAGCACCTTCTCCTTAGTGATGGCCATTCCATTCACCCTGCCTCCTGATTCTCTTGACATTCTGTTGTGCCACTGGTGAAATAAAGACTGATGCAAAGTACCTGGTCAGTTCCTCCACCATTTATTTGTTACCCATTACTACTTCTGCAGCATCCATTCCTGTCTCTCTCTTACCTTTTATATATCTGAAAACAGCTCTTACAGTTTTCATTTATATAACTAGTTAGCTTACATTCATATCTTCTCTCTTCATTGCTTTTTCGTTGTTCTCTTGCTTTTCTAAAGGCTTCCCACCAACCTTCACTACGTTGTACACTTTTTCTTTTGCTTTTATGCTATTCCTGACTTCTCTTGTCAGCCAAGGTTGCCTCATCCTCTCCTTAGTATGTTTCCTTTTCCTCTGGATGAATTTCTGCTCTGCCTCCCAAATTACCCATGGAAAATCTTGCCATTGCTGCTCCACTGTCTTCCCTGCTGGGCTACCCTTCCAATCAACTCTGGCCAACACCTCCTCTTTGTATTTACCTTTACTTAATCCAGTACCGTTACACTTAATTCAGTCTTCTCCCAACTGCAGGGTGAATTCTATCATATGATGGTCACTGCTCCCTTGGAGTTCCTTCACTTTAAACTCCCTAATCAATTCTGCTTCATTACACATCACCAATTCCAGAATTATCGCTTCCCTAGTGAACAATACGACAAGATGCTTTAAAAAATATCACCTCCATCAACATTCCACAAATTCTTTTCTTGGGACCCTCTACCAACCAAATTTTCCCAGTTCTCCTGCACATTGAAGTCCCCTGTGATTATTGTAACAGTGCCTTTTCTACCTCCTGATTGATTTTCTGCCTCACATCCTGGCTATTTGTAAGAGGCCTGCATAACTCCCATTAGGGTCTTTTTTTCCTTTTGTGGTTCCGCAAGCCTACCTACACACACTCTATACTTTTCAAGCTTGTCTCACTTCTTTCTGTTGTTTACATTTCTTATGAACAAGGCAATTCCACCTCTTGTCCATCTGCCTTTAGAATGCATATTCTTGGATATTTAGTTCCTAGCCCTGATCCCTTTGCAGCCTGGCCTCTGTGATGTCCACAACATTGTACCCGCCTATCTCAATCTGCACTACAACACCCTCAGTCCTGTATTGACTGCACCCCTTCTCATAGTTGTTCCCTTATCTGCTGTGCCTGAAATTAGATTCCTGACCCTTTCCATACCCTCTGTCCTATTACTTGTTCTGGAAACTGTAACTGCTTTTCCTGAATCTCTCTCCCTACCACTCCTACCCACCTCACCTTCTAAATAGTTTAGAGTCCCTGTGACCTCGAATTACCTCCATTTGAGCCATTGGTTGACTATCCTACTGCAAATCCTTTGTGCATTAAGATATAAAACCTTTATGTTTGTTTTGCTATCAAATTTTCCTGCATCTATATGGTCTCTTAGTACAGTTTGGCATTCACACATTTTGTCCCTTTTATTTCCTGGTAGCAATCAATCCCATCACTAACCAAGCAATCTTACCTTCTTCTGTATCTTTGATTTTATAACTTTCCATGCAACTGAACCCATCCTCCCACTTCAAAAGTAATTAATTTTCTGAGGAGCATTGTGGAATATATTAAGATAGAAGCCACTGACACATACAATCTTACATAAGAAAATATTTTGGGACGAAGCTATGCTATTGCTGTTGAGTTTATTCTGCTCTACAATCTTTGAGAAGGTCTAATTCTTGAAAAGGTTAAATGAATAGTAGTGAATTCTTTAAAGATGCTGTATTTGCAACTATTATACTATATACTTAATTTGCTTCTTTAACATTTGCATTAATTTTAAAAACATTGAGCTGAAGGCAGCAGAGCTAGCAGCCATTCTATTTTCACAAACTGCCAAACTAGTTTAGTTATATCTGTTGACCTAAAGTAACATACTTTCATCATAATTACTGAAGAAGTTAAATTATTTGCATTGCATGGGATATAATGATTTTTACCTATTTTGGGGATCACATTCTGTCATACCAGGATGGGTGATTAATGGTACAGTCCAGATATGTTGTATCTGTTTCTTTTATCTCAGATTTTGTAAACCAGCTGAGCATTTCCAGCATTTTCTACTTTTAAATTAGAAAAAAAAGCCTTATTTTTGGCACTGATTTTTCACTTCTCTAAATGTCACTGTGTTTAAAATGTGTTCCATTCAATGTAAGTGATTTGGATTACCATCTTTTTAATACCACAGCAAATTCTATGGGAGACTTCCTCAGGTGTGAGGTCAAATTCACAGTGAGCTATGCAGTGCATTGGTGGAGATCTAGGAGGCAGCAGTGGTAATGAAGCTTCTAATCATTATCCTGGTGAATTTATGCCATCCACCTGTACCACCTTTACTTTATTGGCCAGGACCTTGTGGATTGAGAAAATGCAAACATTTGCTGTCATTATTCCTTTTTAACTGAGGGGTCCACACAAGTATAGTTAAATGTATAAATCCAGAAGTTGCAGTTACAGAAGCAGTGAATCTATGACAAAAACAGAAGTTGCTGGAAAAGCTCAGCAGATCTGGCAGCATCTACAAAGAGAAATCCGAGTTAATGTTTCGGGTCCGGTGATCCTTCCTCAGAATTCGGTGAATCTATGATTCCTTTGAAGCCTCCCCTCCAGATCTTCCAGTTCATGAATAGTTCATTCTAATGTTTTTAGTACCACTGTAAAGATCTACATAAGGGTTAAAGCGGTTCTGAGGAAGGGTCATTGGACCCAAAATGTCCAATTCTCCTCGCCAGATACTGCCAGATCACTGAGCTTTTCCAGCAAATTCTGTTTTTGTGTGTGTTAGGAGCATTGTGGAACATATTAAGATGGAAGCCACTGATACATACATTCTCACAAAAGAAAATATTTTGGGACCAAGCTATGCTATTGTTGTTAAGTTTATTCAGCTCTCCAATCTTTGAGAAGGTCTAATTCTTGCAAAGGAATTATTGCCCAAAGAGTAACTGAGTTTATAATGTGTGATTACTGTCATATAGCCTCTTTGGGGCTGAAAAAAAAACTTATCACTAATTAAATGTCACATTTACCCATTATAAACACAAATCACACATTTTAATCCAAAATCTTTACAAAGTTTATATTTTATCTTCCATCTTAAATACCTGTGCCTATCCCAGTTACATATTTCATTATCTGAAAAAATTAAATTAATAATGAAGGACTTTTTTTTAGTCATTGTTTTGTTCTTTGCGAGAATACTTAAAACATGATTGGTTGCTTGACTGGTGGACGCAAGGAAATTCCATGAATTGGTGCAAGATTCATCCTGAAAGTTACAAAGAGGAAATTTGTGTCACACAGATTGTTAGGTATTTGAAGGAATCTCTCATCCAATGACCTTTTCATTCAGCCATTGTTGTTTCTAAAAATTCATGTCGGGTATCAAATCTTTGTTGCACGTCCTCGCTGGATATTTTTTACTTCTCAACTTCATAGAAAGATTTTATTTAGGATAACTTTTGTGTCTGCATATTGGGTGCAAATAAAAATGAGAAACTACTTTCAGCTGAAATTTTAAATAACTATGCGATTACGAGACACGAACTGGTAGCAGTTATTTCAACAACTTCCACTGAAGCTGCTGTCAGGAGTGAAGATGCAGAATTGCAAATTAGATGCTGATAAATGGAACAGATGGCAATTGGTGTAGGGCCTTGTATATGATTTACCTAAAAACATACAATCTATAATGTTCACATTATTATGACTGTCTTACAGTAGAACTTAACAAAACTGACGTTTTTCTAATAAAGGACGAAAAATTTTCATTTTATTCTTCCATTTCACAGACTGCAATAATAGATCTTGAATACATTCCCACTCCTCGATTTTTGTACAAATATTGTCTCCCTTTGTGAAGGCACATTAATAGGTGTAGGTGCAGGGGCTGCTCCTGTGGATTTGTTGCTATCAAATGCCCTCTTCACCTGTCAGGCAAAATAAAATTGAGGTCTGGATAGCTGTGATTATGTAAAGGAAAATAACTAATGTTGGAAATGTGCTGCATTTGAAAAGGATAGGCAGGTTAGTTTTTTTTTCACTCAGTTTTTCACTGTATTTCATTAGTGACAGTATTGATCTATCCTGAATCCCCTCAGATTCTTGGAGATGTTTTTCTTCGTTAATTGTTACCAATTCAAGTTGTTGCATTTAGCTTTTCTATTAAAGGAGTTTTCCTTAAAAATCTAATTATTCTGCTTAGACTAGAGAAGGTTAAGGAGCTCTGATGAAGTATCACTGTACCCAAAACATTGATTAGAATAAAGAATAAAGAAAATTACAGCGCAGGAACAGGGCCTTCGACTCTCCAAGTCTGCGCCGATCCAGATTCTCTATCTAAACCTGTCACCTATTTTCTAAGCGTCTGTATCCCTCTGCTCCCTACCCATTCATGTATCTGTCTAGACACCTCTTAAATGACGCTATCATGCCCGCCTCTACCACCTCCACTGGCAATGCATTCCAGACACCCACCAACCTCTGCATAAAGAATTTTCCACACATATTTCCCTTAAACTTTTCCCCTCTCACTTTGAACTCATGACCCCTAGTAATTTAGTCCTACACTCTGGGGAAGAAAGCTTCTTGCTATCCACCCTGTCTATACTTCTCATGATTTTATATACCTCAATCAGGTCCCCCCCCCAACCTCAGTCTTTCTAATGAAAATAATCCTAACCTGCTCATAGCTAGCGCCCTCCATACCAGCCAACATCCTGGTGACCCTCCTCTGCAGCCTCTCCAAAGCATCTACATCCTTTTGGTAATGTGGCAACCAGAGTACGCAGTATTCCAAATGTGGCAGAACCAAAATCTTATACAACTGTAACATGATCTGCTAACGTGCTAGTGAGGCAAGGAATAGGGAGAGAGAGGAGTTGAACACGTGGCTACAGGGATGGGGTGGAAGGGAGGGTTTTGGATTCTTGGATAATTGGGGCTCTTTATGGGGTAGGTGGGACCTCTACAAGCAGGACCGTCTTCATCTGAACCAGAGGGGTACCAATATCCTGGGGGGGAAATTCGCTAAGACTATTGGGGTGTGTTTAAACTAATCCAGCAGGGGATGGGAACCAAAATTGTAGTTCAAGTATAGAAAAGGTTGAGAGTAGGGAGGCCCAAAATCAAGTTTCAGGGACGCAAGATGGCACCGGCAAGCTAGAAGTTGGTTTGAAGTGTGTCTACTTCAACGCCAGGAGCATCTGGAATAAGGTGGGTGAACCTGCAGCATGGAATGGTACCTGGGACTTCGCTGTTGTGGCCATTTCAGAGACATGGATAGAATGGTTGTTGCAGGTTCCAGGATTTAGATGTTTCAGTAAGAACAGAGAAGATGGTAAAAGTGGGGGAGGTGTGGCATTATTGGTCAAGGACAGTATTACAGTTGCAGAAAGGATGTTAGGGGACTCATCAACTGAGGTGGTATGGGCTGAGGTTAGAAACAGGAAAGGAGAGGTCACTCTGTGGGAGTTTTCTATAGGCCTCCGAATAGTTCCAGACATGTAGAGGAAAGGATAGCAAAGATGGTTCTTGATAGGAGTGAGAGAGACAGGATAGTTGTCATGGGGGACTTCAACTTTTCAAATATTGACTGGGAACACTAAAGTACGGGTACTATAGATGGGTCCGTTTTTGTCCAGTGTGTGCAGGAGGCTTCCTGACGCAGTATGTAGACAGGCTAACAAGGGGTGAAGCCACATTAGATTTGGTACTGTGTAACGAGCCTGGCCAGGTGTTAGACTTGGAAGTAGGTGAGCACTTTGCTGATAGCGATCACAATTCTGTTATGTTTACTTTAGTGATAGAAAGGGATAGGTGTATACCACTGGGCAAGAGTTACAGCTGGGGCAAAGGCAATTACGATGCGATTAGGCAAGATTTAGGAAACGTAGGATGGGGAAGAAAACTGCAGGGGATGGGCACATTAGAAATGTGGAGCGTATTCAAGGAAAAGCTCCTGAGTGTCCCACATAAGTATGTACTTGTCAGGCAGGGAGGAAGCTGTAGAGAGCGGGAGCCGTGGTTTACGAAGGAAGTGGAATCTTTGGTCAAGAGGAAGAAGAAGGCTTATGTTAGGATGAGATGTGAAGGCTCAGTTAGGGCACTTGAGGATTACAAGGTAGCCAGGATAGACCTAATGAGAGAGCTCAGAAGAGTGAGGAGGAGATATGAGAAGTTGTTGGCGGATAGGATCAGGGTAAACCCTAAGGCTTTCTATAGGTATATAAGGAATAAAAGAATGACGGGAGTAATATTAGGGCCAAACAAGGATAGTAGTGGGAAGTTGTGTGTGGAGTCAGAGGAGATAGGCGAAGCACTAAATGAATATTTTTTGACAGTGTTCACTCTAGAAAACAACAATGTTGTTGAGGAGAATACTGAGATACAGGCTACTAGACTAGGTGTGATTGAGGTTTACAAGGAAGAGGTATTAGAAATCCTGCAGAGTGTGAAAATAGATAAGTCCCCTGGGCCAGATGGGATTTATCCTAGGATCCTCTGGGAAGCCAGGGAGGAGATTGCCGGGCCTTTGACATTGATCTTTAAATTGTCATTGTCTACAGGAATAGTGCCAGAAGACTGGAGGATAGCAAATGTGGTTCCCCTGTTCAAGAAGGGGAGTAGAGACAACCCTGGTAATTATAGACCAGTGAGCCTTACTTCAGTTGTTGGTAAAGTGTTGGAAAAGATTATAAAAGATAGGATTTATAATCATGTAGAAAAGAATAATTTGATTAGGGATAGTCAGCGCGGTTTTGTGAAGGGTAGGTCATGCCTCTCAAATCTTATTGAGTTCTTTGAGAAGGTGACCAAACAGGTAGATGAGAGTAAACCAGTTGATGTGGTGTATATGGATTTCAGCAAAGCGTTCAATAAGGTTCCCCACAATAGGCTATTGTACAAAATGCGGAGGAATGGAATTGTGGGAGATGTAGCAGTTTGGATTAGTAATTGGCTTGCTGAAAGAAGACAGAGGGTGGTGGTTGATGGGAAATGTTCATGCTGGAATCCAGTTACGAGTGGTGTTCCGCAAGGGTCGGTGTTGGGTCCACTGCTGTTCGTCATTTTTATAAATGACCTGGATGAGAGCGTAGAAGGGTGGGTTAGTAAATTCACAGATGACACTAAGGTCGGTGGAGTTGTGGATAGTGGTGAAGGATATTGTAGGTTACAGAGAGACATAGATAAGCTGCAGAGCTGGGCTGAGAGGTGGCAAATCGAGTTTAATGCGGACAAGTGTGAGGTGATTCACTTTGGCCGGAGTAACCGGAATGCAAAGTACTGGGCTAATGGTAAGATTCTTGGTAGTGTAGATGAGCAGAGAGATCCCGGTGTCCAGGTACACAGATCCTTGAAAGTTGCCACCCAGGTTAACAGGGTTGTTAAGAAGGCATACAGTGTTTTAGTTTTTATTAATAGAGGGATCGTGTTCCGGAACCATGAGGTTATGCTACAGGTGTACAAAACTCTGGTTCTGGCCACACTTGGAGTGTTGTGTACAGTTCTGGTCACCACATTATAAGAAGGATGTGGAAGCTTTGGAAAGGGTGCAGAGGAGATTTACTAGGATGTTGCCTGGTATGGAGGGGAGTTCTTACGAGGAAAGGCTGAGGGACTTGAGGCTGTTTTCGTTGGAGACAAGAAGGTTGAGCGTTGACTTAATAGACATATATAAGATAATCAGAGGGTTAGATAGGGTGGACAGGGAGAGCCTTTTTCCAAGTATGTTGACGGTGAGCACGAGGGGGCATAGCTTTAAATTGAGGGGTGATAGATATAGGACAGATGTCAGAGGTAGTTTCTTTACTCAGAGAGTAGTAAGGATATGGAATGCTTTGCCTGCAACGGTAGTAGATTTGCCGACTTTAAGTGCATTTAAGTCGTCATTGGACAAACATATGGACGTACATGGAATAGTGTAGGTTAGATGGGCTTCAGATTGGTATGACTGGTCGGCGTAACATCGAGGACCGAAGAGCCTGTACTGTGCTCTAATGTTCTGTGTTCTAACTCTTGTACTCAATACCCCATTTGATGAAGGAAAGCATGCCATATGCCTTCTGACCACTCTATTGACCTACATTGCCACCTTCAGGGAAAAATGGACCCAAACACCCACATCTCTCTGTACATCAATTTTCCCCAGGACTTTTCCATTTATGGTATACTTCAGCATTGAATTGGATGTTCCAAAATGTATCACCTTACATTTGCTCGGATTGAACCCCATCTGCCATTTGTCTGCTCAACTCTCCAATTTGTCTATATTCTTCTGCATTGTCTGACAGTCCCCTTCACTATCTGCTACTCCACCAATCTTAGTGTTATCTGAAAGCTTGCTAATTAGACCACCTATACCTTCCTCTGAATCATTTGTGATTCTGCTTTCTCTCCACAGATGCTGCAAACCTGCTGAATTTCTCCAGCTATTTATGTTTTTGTTATTATGTTTTTGTTTAAGGATAAGGAGGAGATGTTTTTGGATCTATTCAAAATTCTGAAGAATTTTGTATAGGGAAAATGAAAATGGTTACCATGTTGGTTAGTGGATCAGTAACCAGAGAATACTGAAACAAGGGGTAAAACAGCATTTATGATGCATAAGAGAAGAATGTTAATTGGCTGGAAAGTGGACTCTGATTGGTACAGATGTTGCTATGGGAGATATTGCCACATTCCAAGCTGAACTGACAATTTTCCAGTCAAGGAACAATTTTCAGAAATTCTTTTCCTTCTACTCTTAACAATATCCTAAAATCAATATTTGGATATTTATATAAAAAAAAACAAAAGAACTGTGGATGCTGGGAGTTGGAAACAAAAACTGAAATTGCTGGTCAGGCTGAGCAGGTTTGGCAGCATCTGTGGAGAGATGTCACAGTAACCTGCTGAGCTTTTCCAGCAATTTCAGTTTTTGTTTTTGGGCATTGTTAGTTTACCAGTGTCACCACTCTCTGGATCTTGCTTATCTGTTATTTTGCTGAAGATTTGTTTCATTAATTCTCAATGTTTGAAGGTTTATGCAATGTCCAGTAGCATGATTATACCTTTACTTCTTAATTCTAACCAAGTAGGTTTCCCTCTCTTTGCAATACTACAGTGTATTCCATAATGAATTCTGCTACCCACCTCACTTTGTCTCCTTCCCTATTTTTTTCTGAGCACTTTTATTTTTTATTATTAACCACTCGGTCCTCCTCATTTTTGTGTCATATTTTTGGTATTATCATTTCATGATATTTCCCCGTGGTCACTCGAGTTGGTATCTCACCAGTCTTATTCACCAGTGTACATTTTCGCACATTCGCATGGTGGCTCAGTGGTTCGCATTGTTGCCTCACAGCACTAGGGATCAAGCCTGGTGCAACTGTGTGGAGTTTACACATTCTCCCCATGTTTGCGTGGGTTTACTCCGGTTGCTCCAGTTTTCTCCCACAATCAAAAAAGATGTGCAGGTGAGGTGAATTAGTTGTGCTAAATTGCCCGTAGTGTTCAGGGATGTGTTGGTTAGGTGCATAAGTCGGGGTAAAATATAAGTGGGGTAATAGGTGAGGGTGGCTTACTCTTCGGAGGGTCAGTATAGACTTGTTGAGTCCAAGGGCCTGTTTCCACACTGTAGGGATTCTATAATTTTAAACTTAGTGTTTTATTCTTCATAGTCCTTCTTTCTCTGTTTCTGTCCAATATTGTACTCCTGCCTGTAGCCTTTCATTTCTCTTACTTTATGCATCTTAGTCATCTTTCATATGTCTATATGCTGATGCCCAAACACTACCAATATGTTTTCAATCATCCCAATTGCATTGGTGCAAATTCCTGCAAGGACTCTGGTTCAGGTCCTGAATTTAGGTGCATTCCATTTGTTTTGAATAGGTGTCTCTTGCATGTCAATGCCCCAGGAACCTGAACCATCCCTTGAGGCACACATTGATCTGCTCTGTTTCTACACTGATACAGTCGCTTTCAAATCTAAAGTGGAGTGGAAGATTTTGCAAAGTGTGTCTTGAAAAATAAGAACTTATGGACCATTTTCAAAATGATAGCTTTTTGTAGTAAATTATGGCTATATTGCATACAATACACTTAATAAAATTCCTGAGAACATACTTTAAGAATGCATAAAATAAATCAGAATCTGTCTAAAACAACAGTTGTGATATGTTTTCCATCTGCTGAATTATGTCGTTAAATATGACTATTTAATACACTCGAGGAAATATAATTTTGCTCTGTGAACAATTTTTGATTCTTTTTTTGCTACACTTTCATGATAGTGTTCAATACCTTAAACATTGCCTTTCATTTTTGAGTGATATTCACCTTATTTCTGGGTTTCTTTTACTGTAAACAGTCCAGAATGCCAAGTACAGAACAACCTTGATTATCCAAACAAAATGGTCAGGGTGTATTTTGTTCAGATAACTAATTGTTGGGATAAATGATCTGATTGTAAACAAAGGAAGCGTTCTCAATTGTAAATGGAAAGCTGTGACACAAAGCCTCAGCCAGAAGCGCCGACTCATGTGTTACACCTGTCAACTTGATCAAATCAAATCGAAAGACACTCTGGGACTGTCTTTGATGTAGTTTTATGTGGGTTCTCAAATGTCTCCCTGTGTTTCTGTCAGTGTCTCTGCTCAGAGCCGCGCTGTTTCACTCATTCGGATCATTGAACGAGGTACCAGAGTCTAAAATCGATTGTCTAAAACAGTCAAGCCCAAACTTTGGATTGTAATTAAAGTACAAGGGAAAAAAAGGTGCATGTATGTCTGTAAATATACCTCCTGAAAGAACAGCTGGCAGAAACCTTCTGCTGCGTATGACAGAGAGAATAAGAGAGAAAGAAGAGACAGAGAGAAATGGGACAGAGACAATGTGTGAGAGAGAGAACGAGGCAGAAGGGCAGTGAAGAAAGAAAAAGAAAGAAAATAAATGACAGAGGCAGAGAGGGAGAGAAGTTGCTGAGTTCACTAGTGGGCAGTCTGTATTGGAAAGAGCGTTTCTGCAGGTAGTGACAGAATCCAGTTTCCAATCTCAAACTTTGGGACCTTGAGATCTTGTTCAGATAATTTGAAAATCGGATAATTGGAGCTCGGATAACCAAGGTTGTTCTGGCCATGATAAACATCACTATATCACTAACCTTTTTTTGTCAAAGTTTCCTGAAGAGATTGTATTTCTTACTAAACTCTTAATGATGCACTTTTATTGTAATAAATTAAATAGGAAAATAATAAATTTTACTGAATTACTCAATGAAACTGCAAGTGTATTCCCTGAATACTGTATTCAAATTGTGTAAAATGTGTAGCGCATTTACAAAATACAATGTAATAGCTTGCAGTCCTGTCAAAGTAATGAGAGTTTTTATGCAATTTAGAGAAAAATAGTCAAATTAACTTCTTCTTAAAAGTCAAGGAGATGAATCACCCACATCCATATTGGACCTAAACTATCAATTGTTTTCATAAATTTAATACAAGAAAATTTACACACGTGCCTGAGAGACAAGTCACTATGGCCTTGTCATTTAATCCCAAAAATATGGGATCGTTTTTATTGACTTTTAAAGGCCAGTCATATCCTTGCAATCCAGCTAAGGAAAAATGTAAAATCAATAACAAAAAAATGTTACCCATGTTTTTCTTGAAACAGTGACGTAATATAGCAAACCCTGATTGTTGTTTCATTCTCACTGAAAAGCAAGTGTGGCAATTCTTTAAATATTAGGCCACTGGCAACCTTCTGCATTGGAGATATCTTGTTCCAGGAGGCTAACTATGTTTAGCTATAAGCTGCTAAAGCCTGAGGGCTGGATTTTCATGTCTCAGGAGTGATCAAATGGTGGTGGAAAATATAGCTGGTAAGTGGTGCAGCCAAAGGTCCTGCCTTCATTGCTACCCTTGACCATTCCTATGAAGCTGAGTGAGAGGGAAGGGTGGATCTTGAATCTGCCAACTCATATAAAGGAGGCATGTGACGGTATAATGGTCTCTTTTTGGTGATGTCCTATGTTATATTTATGGAGACAACTGTACTTCAACAGATGTTGAGTTTTACACCAGGGCAAATTGGGGACATAAATTATGGATTAGTGGTGGGCAGAATTTGGAAAAATAAGCAAATTAGTTTTGCCTCCCTTTACAGTTCACTATTCAAATAAAATTGAACAAGACACTGAGAGGAAACACTTAATGGAGGTTATGACCTGGTGAGAAAATATAATTGCTTCCTTTCTTTATAAGCTGCTCAGTTGGACAGTCCTTAAATGTTTATGAAAATGAAAGTTTCAACGTACTGCCCTCCAAACAATCTGCTGAGTTCTAACCAATCACCCATGGTCTGCGTCCAGTTCTGGTCACCCTATTATCAGAAAGATGTGGATACTTTGGAGCGGGTTCAGAGGAGGTTTACCAGGATGCTGCCTGGACTGGAGGGCTTATCTTATGAAGAGAAGTTTACTGAGCTTGGACTTTTTTCATTGGAGAAAAGGAGGAGGAGTGGGGACCTAATTGAGGTATACAAGATAATGAGAGGCATAGATAGAGTCGATAGCCAGAGACTATTTCCCAGGGCAGAAATGGCTAACACGAGGGGTCATAGTTTTAAGCTGGTTGGAGGAAAGTAAAAAGGGTATGTCAGAGGCGGGTTCTTTACACAGAGAGTTGTAAGAGCATGGAATGCGTTGCCAGCAGCAGTTGTGGAAGCAAGGTCATTGGGGACATTTGAGAGACTGCTGGATATGCATATGGTCACAGAAATTTGAGGGTGCATACATGAGGATCAATGGTCGGCACAACATCATGGGCTGAAGGGCCTGTTCTGTGCTGTACTGTTCTATGTTCTATGTCTGGACATAATCACAAACTGAAGAAGGGTCACTGGACTTGAAACGTTAATTGTGTTCTCTCTCCACAGATGTTGCCAGATCTGCTGAATTTCTTCTCCCATTTCTGTCAACAGTTTTCAACTTGTTGATGAAACTTAATAGATAAACCACCACCTTCTCTCATGTCCTTGACACAGGTTGATTACAATCAACTTCATAGCTGAAAATGTGTTGCTGGAAAAGCGCAGCAGGTCAGGCAGCATCCAGGGAACAGGAGAATCGACGTTTCGGGCATAAGCCCTTCTTCCTGAAGAAGGGCTTATGCCCGAAACGTCGATTCCCCTGTTCCCTGGATGCTGCCTGACCTGCTGCGCTTTTCCAGCAGCACATTTTCCAGCTCTGATCTCCAGCATCTGCAGTCCTCACTTTCTCCTACACTCAACTTCATGTCCATCCTTCCTGCAACTCTCTGGCCAGTTAATTCTATACCTCTGCCTGTCTATTGACACCTAAGCAGTTTCACCCTAATTCATGTTGTTTGCTGCAGAAATCCTCATGTATGTTTGACCTCTAGACTTGAATATGTCAATGGATTCCTGGCAGGCCTAATGAACTCTACCTTCCTAAACTTGAGATCATGTCCTGATTTGCATATCTTGTTCATCCATCACTCCTGTGCTTGCTGACCCACGCTGCCTCAATTTTAAAATGTCTTTTTAAACAAGCCTTTCACATCCTTGTTCTGCCCTATCTTTGTTATGTCCTCCAACTCCTGAGATATCTGCATTTGTCTCATTCTGGACACTTGCAGATCTCAATTTTAATTGCTCGAAAAATTACCAGCTCTGCTTTTAGCTGCCAAAGGTCTCGAATTTTCTCCCTAAATCTCCTTTGAGAGGTGCCTTAAAACCTACCTTTATGACCAAACTATCCAATGACCCCTTTTGTAGGTCACAGTCACAGTTTGTTTGTTAATCCTTCTGTGAAGTACCTTAGAACATTTTTCTCTGTTAAAGGCTTTGAACAAATGCAAGTTATTGAAGTGAGCATGGAGGTAGTGTCACTCAAAATGCACCTCCTGATGGAGATGCATCATCCATTTTGCACTTCTGGCTGAAGGTTGTTGCAAATGCTTTGGCCTTATCTTTTATGCTGATTTTGGATGGGGACATTTGTGGAGTCTTCTCCTCCAGTGAGTTGTTTAATTGACCACCATCATTCATATCTGGATATGGCAGGATTGCTGAGCTTGGATCTGATGCAGTGGTTATGGAATCAGTTAGCTCTGTCACTTGCTGCATGCTGTTTGGCACACAAAGTAGTTCTAGGAGAAAGTGAGGACTACAGATGCTTGGAGATTAGAGTCAAAAAGTGTGGTGCTGGAAAAGTAATGCCAGTCAGGCAACATCTGAGGAACAGGAGAGTCGACATTTTGGGGGCATTTCATTCCTGGTGAAGGGCTTATGCCTGAAACGTCGACTCTCCTGTTCCTCCAATGCTGCCTGACATGCTATGCTTTTCCAGCACCACACCTTTTGACACAAAATAGTCCTGTGTTGTATCTTCATCAAGTTGACATATTATTTTAGGTATGCTTAGTGCTGCTCTTGGCCACCTACCCTGAACTCTTCATTGAGCCAGTATTGATCACTTGTTTAAAGTTAAATCATTGATCCTTCACTGGATCTAAGTTTTAAAAAAATGGAATTTTCTTGCAACCGCACTTTTGGTTTCCATTCCTGCAATGGTTCAAAATGGTGGCTTGCCACCATATTCTTAAGGGCACTTGGGAGCTGAGCAATAAATGCTAGCTTTGCCAATGATGCTCACATCCTGGTAAAGAATTTTTAAAAATTGAGAGATATTCAAGTTTATCCATATATGATATACCAGATTGTTGAATTCAATTTGCCAAGGTGGGATTGATCTCTTGGTATGACCCCCATGAGGATAATTGAAACCAAAATAACAAAATTTACCCACAAATGGTAAAATATTCCGAACAAGATTTCACTTTTTGTTTTAGTTTTTCCATTGAAATGAATCAGAGGCAACATAAATTACATGTAATAGACAGGAAATGGTACTTAAAAGGTCAATTTCACTTTATTAGCCAATGCAACAAAGATAAATCTTACAAAATCAGAAACACTCACATTACTACCCACACTAACATGTCACTATTGTGCAATCTCTGGACCTGTAGTTAATAATAAAACTCCAGCTTCCCCATTAAATCATTTGGACCCTCAAGTTTAATCCATTGAGATTTGTATTCTTCCTGAAGTCCTCAGATATAATTTCATGGTGAAGACCAGTAAGGGAGCACAGTTAGTCTGAAAGAACTAGTGAGAAAATCTGGAAGTTTCATTCAACGTGGGAATCTGGTGCAGGAGATGAAGAGAATTGAAGGAGACCGCAAGACGGAAAGCGTGCTGAGTGAGGAATTTGCTAGACTGCGGAGGTTTTGTATTTTTTTTTCTATTACCCTTATTTTCAGCCTGTGGCATTTGATTTCCAATTTTATACAGAAGAAGGAGCAGGTAAAGCAGTAATTATTGTTAACTATGGGCAGCATGGTGGCACAGTAGTTAGCACTGCTGCCTCACAGTGTCAGAGACCTGGGTTCAATTCCCGCCTCAAGAAACTGTCTGTGTGGAGTTTATACATTCTCCCCGTGTCTGCGTGGATTTCCTCCGGGTGCTCCGGTTTCCTCCAAAAATCTGCAGGTTAGGTAAATTGGCCATGCTAAATTGCCCATTATGTTAGGTGAAGGGGTAAATGTAGGGGAATAGGTCTGAGTGGGTTGCTGCTCGGAGGGTCGGTGTGGACTTGTTGTGCTGAAGGGCCTGTTTCTACACTGTAAGTAATCTAATCTTTAAAGAAAAACTAGTTTTTATCTGTATTTTAAGTATTGTATTGTTCCATCAATGTTTTGAACTTTTGTGGCAGTACTAAAGTTTTTTAGGAGGTGGAGGCTGCATTAATTATGAAGTAATTAGCAATTACTAATTAATTAAAACCTATTAGGGATGTGAGGACATGTGATATGCAGTGATTGCAGAACGTAGGAGTTTCTGGATTCCAGTGTGATTCAAAGCAAATAAATCTGCGGTCGATGCTTGTGGGTGCAGGAACCTCCGCTCTGAATTATTGAGCTGGATGCCTAGTTGCAGGTATTATGGCATATCATGGAGGTATAATGTTACTTGGATACTTCATTCTAGGAGGAAGTCAGACCCCTTAGAATAGTGTTGCTGATTTGTTCACTGGTCAGAGACAGGAGGATGTTACTGCAAGTGAGGTGGGTAAAAGGAACAAAAGGATAGGAGCACAGGTGCCTCAGCCTTATCGATTGTCCAACAGTTTTCTCATCTTGTTTGGATGAGAGTAGGGTTGCAGGATGGATGAGCTAACTGAACATGGCAGCCTGGTACATGAGATGTTTCAAGATATGACTCTGAGGGAGTAAGAAGGACTGCAGTGCTTCTAGGGAACAGAAGAGTGAGAGTATATTGACACTGTTCTGTGCAGTAAAAATTGAATCGAAATAGATGTTTTTGTTTGCCTGGTGTCAGGGTTTGGGATATCTGCTTTGAGCTGCAGAAGAACTTGTAGTGTGAAGGTGGATCCAGTCATTGTGGTTTATAGAGTCATAGAGATGTAAAGTATGGAAACAGAGCCTTTGGTCAACTCGTCCGTGTCGACCAGATGTCCTAAGTTAATCTAGTCCCATTTGCCAGCAGTTGGCCCATATCCATCTAAACCCTTCCTATTCATGTACCCATCCAGATGCCTTCTAAATGTTGTAATTATACCAGCCTCCTCCACTTCCTCTGGCAGCTCATTCCATACATGCACCACCCTGTGTGTGAAAAAGTTACTCCTTAAGTTCCTTTCAGATCCTTTCCCTTTCACCTTAAACCTATGTCCTTTAGTTTTTGGACTCCCCTACCGTGGGAAAAAGATTTCGGGAATTTACCCTATCCATGCCCTGCATGAATTTATAAACCTCTCTAAGTTCACCACTCAGCCTCCAACGCTCCAGGGAAAATAGCACCAGTCTATTCAGCCTCTCCCTAAAGGTTAAACCTTCCAAGCTCGCCACATCCTCGTAAATAGTCAATGTTGTCAACAACACAGGCAGAACTAAAAAAAGAGGTTCTGTTGAGGGAGTCTGAGTTAGGTGCTAAATATAAAAGCAGATCCTCAAAGATAATGATCTCTGAATTGCTACCTGAGCCACATGCAAATTGGCATAGATTGAATAAGATTAGAGGAATTAATGCATTACTCAAAATCTTGTGGGAGACGTGGATTCTGCTTCATGAGACACTGACACAAGTGTTTGAGAAAGTGGGATCTGTACCATTTGGACAATCTGAGATGCGCTGGGACTAATATTCTCACAAGCTGCAAAACTAGAGAAATAAAGATGACTAACTGAGGGAGATGAAGGGTCAAGTTTAGTTAAAGGAAACAAATCAGGGAATGGAGTAGATGCAGGTGAGCAAAATACTAATGTGGAAAATTAAGATTAGAGAATAGAAGGAATGGACAGAGAGTAAAGGACATAAGAATCATTAGTCGAACCTAGATGCTACAAAAATAAAAACAAGCAAATCTAAAGATTCTGTATTTGAATATGCAAAGCATTCATAACAAAGCAAATTCATTGATAGTGCACATTGAAGTGCTTAAGTGTGACCGAATACACAATGGAGATGTCTATGCACTGCAAGATGACAAGGATTGAATTCTGAATATCAAGGTGTGTCTGACATTGAAGAAGATTGCTAAGTAAAGCCAGATGGGTAGCACACTGAACTAAAAAAGGTATAGTATAATTGTTAGTTTAGGAACCTTGGTTCAAGAAATCAGGATATAGAATTGGTTTGGGTAGAGGTGAGGAATAGAAGGGGAAATAAAGTACTTATCAGAGTGAATCTACAGGCCCAAGAACAATAGTCACAATGTAGGAAAAGAAAGAAGTAGTATTGGGTGCTTGTGACGAAGGATAGTGTTCACAGGTGGTTTTAATCTGTATATAAACTGGACGAATTACATTGGAAATAGTGACCATGATTAAAAAGTTCATAAAATGCTTTTGAGATGGTTTCTTGGCGCAACATATTTTGGAACTAACCAGACAGCAAGCTATACTTGACTTGCATTGTATATTGTGCCAGGATTAATTAATGACTTCCATGTAAAGAGCTTCTAGGTAGTGACAATCATAATACACTTGAATTTTACTCACAGTATAAAAGGGAGAAGACTGGGTCGAAGATTTGTGTTTTAAACTTGGAAAAAAAGTGGAACTGTATGGACATGAAAGCTGAGCTAGCCGAAGTAAAACTGAGATATTAGATTAGCAGATCAGTAGAGAAGAAATGGGTGACATTTAAAGGGATATTTCCGAATACTCAGCAAAAGCACATTCCAACTGTAAAGAAAAATATCCAAGAGGAGGACCCACTATCCGTGGGTTAACTAAAGAAGTAAAGAAGACCATCAAAACTAAAGAATATGCACATCATTGTATATAAGTAAGTTATTGGTCAGAATACAAAGAACTGTAGGGAATGATAGGTTAATAAAGGCAATTAAATTAGAGCATGAAAGAAAGCTAACTAAAAATGTAAAAACAGATATTAGGTGTTTCTATAGTTATCTAAAATGAAAAAGAGTAAGCAAAATGAATGTTAGTCCTCTAGAGAATAAGCATGGGGAATTAATTGTAGATAACAGAGTAATGGCAGATGTAATTAATAAATACTTTTCTTCTGCCTTCGTTACAAAAGAACACAAAATGCATCCATGTAATACCTGTACATCTCCATTTGGAAAGAAGAGAAGAACTTGGTCAAATCATACTCACGGGGAAGTGGTACTGAGTAAACTGACAGAGCTGTGGGTTGATAAATCTCTGGGTTGTGACTGATTTTATCTTAGCCTCTTAACAGAAGTGGCTAGTGACATAATAGGTGTGAACTGTCCAAAGTGCGTTACATTCGGGAAAGGTTCCATTGAACTGGAAAATAACAAATATAAATATCCCCGTTATTCAAGAAGAGGGTGGAGGCAAAAAACAGGGAATTCTAGGACAGATAGCTTCACATTTGTCATGAAAAGGTAGTCAGTATCAATCATTAAGGTTATAACTGGGTACTTGGAAAAACTTATGGGAATTGGAAAGAGTCAGCATGATTGTCAAAGGGAAATCATGCTAAACCAGTTTATTATAATTCTTTGAGAGAGGACCATGCGCCTGTGGATAAAGGAAAGCTCTTTTGTACTGTTCTTTGAGGAAGTGACCAAATTGATAGATGAAGGAAGGGTTGTTGATGTCATATACATGGACTTTAGTAAGGCATTTGATAAGGTTCCCCATGGTAAACTAATAGAGAAAGTGAAGTCACATGGTGTGCAGGGTGTTCTAGCTAGGTGGATGAAGAATTGGTTGAGCAACAGGAGACAGAGAGTAGTAGTTGAAGGGACTTTCTCGAAATGGAGAAAGATGACGAGTAGTGTTCCACAGGGGTCAGTGTTGGGGCCACTGTTGTTTGTGATATAGATAAATGATCTGGAAGAGGGCACTGTTGGTATGATCAGCAAGTTTGCAGATGACACGAAGATTGGTGGAGTAGCAGAAAGCATAAGGGACTGTCAAAGAATACAGGAGGATGTAGATAGACTGGAGAGTTGGGCAAAAAAGTGGCAGATGGAGTTCAATCCAGACAAATGTGAGGTGATGCATTTAGGCAAGACTAATTCTAGAGCGCATTATACATGAACGGAAGAGCCTTGGGCAGAGAGATCTGGGAGTGCAGGTCTATTGTACCCTGAAGGTTGCTGCACAGGTGGATAGAGTGGTCATGAAGGCACATGGTATGCTTGCCTTCATCGGACGGGGTATTGAGTATAAGAGCTGGCAAGTCATGTTAAAATTGGACAAGACATTGGTTCGGCCGCATTCAGAATACTGTGTACAGTTCTGGTCGCCACATTACCAAAAGGATGTGGACGCTTTGGAGAGGATGCAGAGAAGGTTTATGAGGATGTTGCCTGGTATGGAGGGTGCTAGCTATGAAGAGAGGTTGAGTGGGTTAGGTTTGTTTTCTTTAGAAAAAGGAGATTGGAGGGGTTGGGGGGGGACCTGATTGAGGTTTACAAAATCACGAAGGGTATAGACAGGGTGGATAGAGACAAGCTTTTTCCCAGGGTGAAGGATTCAATAATGAGAGGTCACGCTTTCAAGGTGAGTGGTGAAAAGTTTAAGGAGGATACACGTGGCAAGTACTTCACACAGAGGGTGGTCGGCATCTGGAACGTGTTGCCAGCAGAGGTGGTAGAGATTCATTTAAGATGCTTCTGCACAGATGCATGAATAGGTGGGGAGCAGAGGGATAAAGATGCTTAGGAATTGGGCAACAGGTTTAGATAGTAGATTTGGATCGGCTCAGGCTTGGAGGGCCAAAGGGCATGTTCCTGGGCTGTCAATTCTGTTTGTTCTTTGTTCTTTGTCATCTGGAAATCCAAGTACATTTAGCATGATTCCACATAAAAGGTTATTGGGTAAAGTGGGAGCTCATGTCTGGTGGGTGACTTACATGGATTGAAGATTGGCTGGCAGAAAACAGCGTGTGCACATAAATGGGCTTTTCTCATATTGGAAGGATGAGATGAGTGGGGTCCCACTAGTCTATGCTGGGCTGTTGACTTTTTATAAGTCATATTAATAACTTAATGAGGTAATCAAAAGCTTCGTGACTAAATTTCCATTTGATAGAAAGATAGGCCAGAAAGTATGATCCGAAGGTGACAAAATCAGGATACTGATTGACATACATACAGAATAGCTCTGTTATAGAATCCATACAGTGTGAAAACAAGACATTTGGCTGGGACGCTAAATGTCTTCAAGGCAGAAATTGATAAATTCTTGATGTCACAAGGAATTAAGGGCTACGTGGAGAATGTGGGTAAGTGGAGTTGAAATGCCCATCAGCCATGATTGAATGGCGGAGTGGACTCCATGGGCCGAATAGCCTTACTTCTGATCCTATGTCTTATGGTGTTATGGTCTTAACAAGTCCACACCAACCCTCCAAAAGGTAACCCAGCCAAACCCATTCCCTTGCACTATTACTCTACATTTACCCCTGACTAATGCACCTAACCTAAAATCTCTAAACACTATGGGAAATTTAGCATAACCAATTCACCTGACCTTTGGATTGTGGGAAATGAGTGGGCAAATATCTGGCAGATGAAAAGCAATGTGGAAAAATGGGAAGTTGTTCACTTTGACGGGTGGAATAAGAATGTACTGTATTAGATAAATGGGGGATGACTGCAGAATTTCATAGTATAGAGGGATCTTGATGAGATAGCGCTGGAGTCACAAAATGTTGACTTGTTTGAGTGGCTGCAGGAGATGCAGGATGGCATTGATGGGTGATGTTGAGGGCTGAGGTGGTGGGTGATGTTTAATAGAAGCTAGGAACTTCAACAATTGGCCATTTAAAAAAAAATAAGTTATTTACTTCTTTGGACTGGCAGGAAACTGGAGCACCCGAAAGAAACTCTCACAGATATTGGGAGAATGTGCAAACTCTTAACTTTTTAAAAATGTTTACATATGTGTCTTTTCAGTGACTAAACTTGTCAATAAGAGTGTTCATATGTTTGTAAACATTTTATAGTTGTATTGGTAATCTAAAGTTTGAAACTTGAAACTATGCTGTATATTTGTAGAACAAACCATCACATACAATGGTTGTGATAGAGAGATGCCACCAATCGTCTTTTCTTTAGAATAGCATTAATCAACATGTATAGACATGCTTGTAGATCAGGTGGGGCTTGAACCCGGGTTTTCTGGCTCAGACATAAGAGCACTACCTATGCATCTCAAGTGCTCAATGGGAATATTCTTGCTACACTGAGTCTAAAGGTTTTCTTCGAACATAGAACAGTACAGTACAGGCCCTTCAGTCCTTGATGTTGTGTCCTACTCTAAGATTAGGCTAACCTACATACCCTTCATTGTACTATCTTCCATGTGGTTAACATTTGCTGAGGTTGTACCAGCAGTGTGTCTGAACAAGCAAATGTGGTTGGCCTAACAGTGTGATTCAGTTTATTGCTTGGTAGCAATAAATACAAGTTACATTTTCTAGTTAGGCATAAATAGGGTGGCATGGTGCCTCAATGGTTAGCACACTGCTGCCTCACAGTGCCAGAGACCTAGGTTCAATTCCACCTTTCGTGACTGTCAATATGGAGTTTGCTTGTTCTCCCAAGTATTCGTGGGTTTCCTCCATGTTCAAACGTGCAGATTAGGTGAATTGGCTGTGCTAAATTGCTCATAGTGTCCAAGGATGTGAAGGCTAGGTGAATTAGCCATGGGAAATGCAGTGGGTGGGTCTGCATCTGGGTCTGATCTTTAGAGGGTCAGTGTGGACTTGATGGACAAAGTGGCCAGCTTCCACACTGTAGGGATTCTATGAAGACGATCAGGAATCAGGGGTTGAAGTAGCAGAAATGATGCAGTTTTCGTAAAATCTACCTGCAAATTAGATGGTCAGCTTCTTGTAATCCTTAACCTGATGAATAGGAATTCATGTAAAAAAGTCATTATCACTGGTACAAGACACAAATTGCTTTGGATTTTTATAATTATATTCAGAAAATGTTCATCTTGCACTCACTCAAATGTAGTTAACTCTCGTTTGTCTTGGAGTAAATTAGCCTTAAAAATAACTTACTTTTGAAAAAAACTCAAGCCACCTGGTGTATAATCATTACTGCGTCAAAAATAGTATGGTTTGAGAAGAGTTTTCACTGCTACTGTGAACCTGTAAATGTATTAGTAATCAAAACAGTGCAAGACTACCACCTAAAGAATAATTGAAGTCCATATTTGTGTTGCATTTGAGATTTTAAGAAATTGCAATTTGAGATCAAGCAAGTTTACTACAGGAATTTAAAGTCAGACACAAAAGATAGCTTATTGATATTTTATACATTGTACCTTGCTAATGCTAAATAATATCAGTAGCTTTGCTGTGCTTTGTCCTGAATGCATGAATGGTTTCACTGTGAGTTGTTGAGATTCACACTGAGTCACAATGATTCATACAGAGATAATAAATAGATTCAAATTTGCACCTGGCACCTGTAGGGAGAACAGCCATCAGGGCAGAAGTAAATTAAAAATGGATGTAAAGGAGTAGATAATTTTTCTACATTCACCCGTTCTTTGCCAAATGTCATTTTGCTGCGTTTGAAATATACCTTTGTAAAAGAATATAGCTTCTGTGAAAATGATGTAGTTGCAAATTTCCAATACTGAATGTGACTAAGTAGAATTAGCAGGATGGGATAACAGAACAGTTTTGAATTTACTACTGCCAGACTGTAAATTAATTCTTTATCTTTCTAGTCTTTAATATCTCCACTTAGTCCTCCACCTCTTGTAGTGATTACTCATGACAAGTTATTTTAAGATACCGCACTGTCGTCTTCTATAAATACCTTGATCTGAGGACAGTGACTATTAGAAACCTATTGCAAAACCTGTTGGCACATCACCCCCCTCACCTCCATCCAGGGCCCCGAACAATCCTTTGAGGTGAGGCAGAGGTTCACCTGCCTCTGCTCCAACCTAGTTTAATGTATCCAGTGCTCCCGAAGTAAACTAAGAGCACGTTTCGCTGAGCATCTCAGCTGGACACACAGGGGCCAACCTGACCTGCCAATCACTGCCCATTTTCATTCCCCTTCGCACTCCCTTTCTGACATGACCATCCTTGGTCTCCTCCATTGCCACATTGAATCAGACCACTAATTGGAGGAACAACACCTCATCTTCCACCTGGGCAACCTACAGCCCGGAGGACTCAACGTTGTGTTCTCCAATTTCAAATAACCTCCCTTCCCATCCCCTGACTCCCTTCCCCGCCCCTCACCCTCCCTTCCATTCCACTCATCAACACTTCCTTTTGGCGACCAACCAGATTCTTTCCTCCCATCGACGAACTAGGTCATACCCTCTACCTGTGTTCACCTATCCTCACCTCACCTCACTACCCTGCCCCCACTCCCTTTATCTGCAACTCCCCTTACATCCACCCCTAGTCCCGAAGAAGGGTTACATCTTATTATCTGAAATGTTGACTTCTCCACTCTTGATGTGGCCTGGCCTGCTGTGTTCTTTCAGCGCCTGCCTGTCTTCTTGGATTCGAGCATTTGCAGTTTTTTTTTTGTCTCTGTCTAACTATGTCAGCAATCATAGCCAAGTAAAATGCATTGCACATTTAATGATATGTCCTCTTTCCTGGATCAGAGACCCAGACTGACCATTTTTTTTCTGCACTCTGTGGAGCTAATGTCAAAGTCACTTGTAGCAGTGACTGCAGTTAGCTCAGAACCGGCAATGAGTCAAACCCAGAACCTTTTCAATAAGAACTACAGCATATGTTTCCAAGACAGAAACTTGAATAAACTCTTTTTTTATATATAAATTTAGGGAAGCCATTATGGTAAGTTGTAGCTTGTCCAAATTTGCCTCAACAGCTGTTTTGCATCCCATATGGCTCATTAGTATCTAACCTCTATTTAATCTTACATTTTTTTTGCGCATGCTTTTCTGAAGCCTCCAGTACTTTATGCCATTGTTATGCTTCCTACATCAGATAGCAGGGCCCTAAAATAATACCAGGCACCATCAATTTTAATTAATCTCCTGGTTGTGTAAGTTGCATATTTATTTGAATTTTTAAAATTTCTTTTACACATCACATTCATTCCTGTCTTATTGCACAACTCTCTAATCTCTGCACAAGTGGCATTTTATGTTATCCCAAACAATTACGGTTGATAGATACCAGAGGTTAATGGTTTGGTAGGCAGATCCTAGATACATGTTCTCTCAGTAACTATATTATTCCTATGCGTACATCACAACAAACCCAGCACACTGATTTGCTGTTCCCATTTACACCCTCTTCTCAGCTAAGTATCCCTTAATTAATATATAACCATTTCTGTTCCCTAATTTCATTTGGTCTTGGGCATTTCCACCAGGCCTTACAAAATCATCACAGTGTATCGCGGCAACTACATTTTAATATCGCGGAATCCCTATCACGTGGAAACAGGCCATTTAGCTCTTCAAATCCACATCAACCCTTCAAATAGCATCCACTCACAATTTTCGAGATTGTAATGCAATGCCATTCTAATCCATTCCCAAAAGTGTCTTTGATTGGCCAGCAGCTGTTGGTGGTGGCCATGACTACAGCTCATTAGTTATAAGCTTGACATTCCATCTGGCTGGAGTTCCCCAAAATGGCCGAACCAGCTTTCTGTTCTGTTGTTAGAGTCAAACCCAACCTTACAAAATTTACCAAAGTCAGCTGTTTGACATCAGTGGCAAAAATAACTGAAAAGGATGATCTTGCAAACTACACCATCAACCTCATATTTTTAATGATGCAAAATAACTTGCTTTCCAATATTCCCAACATAGAATTTGTTACACCTCACTGAGGTAGCACACTTGAAATTGGGCTCTGCTGCACTCAAAGTCGTCACATTTGTTAAAGGTTTTATAAAAGCTCACAGGATTCCCCAATTGATGCCTTTTTTAAATAAAGTTGACAGACAGCGTACTTACTATACTTACTTACTGGAATTTACTGGTTTCTATACTTACCGGAATTAGTATTTATTACAAATTAATAGGTTTTAACACCAAGTAAACAATTATGAATCATCAACATATAACGTTACAAGTAAACACTTTAACCATCTTATAAAATTATCCCAGCACTCACATACAGGCAGACAGATAAAAAATATTGCTATTATGAGTGGAGGGGTAATTTTATAAGACGGTTAAAGTGTTTACTTGTAACGTTATAGAGAGAAGTGGAAGGCAGTTCAATACTCCCTGTCCATGAGGTTGGCTGAAATGACTCTATTGGCTTGCCAGGGCTCACTGCTCCTCAATCCTTTACAGGTACTTACACTGACTTGCACAAGGCACAGGGCAACTATTTAAAAACTTATATCTCTGCCTCATTGGTAAAAAGCAATAGCTTACAGCTATTGCTAAGGGAAATAAACGAGCTTTCTGTCGGGTTCAGGTATTTATAGTGCAGAGATAATGGCAGCATTTCCCTTTCTCCAGGTCCAAAGTCCTCTGACCCAATCTTTCACATCTCAAGCTGTTCAGCTCTCTGGGAGCCAGTCATATTGTAGCTGGAAGGCAGAAGGTCTTTGTCATTGACAACTGGTCACCACTTCTCAGATCAATCAGCTTCATTTTTCTGAGCAAATCTCCCTTCGCACAAAACCCCTTGCTCCAGCTGGTCTGCGGTAACCCCCCTCCACTGTTTGAACAAGCAACAGTGTAAACAACACTTAACAATGAGTATTCTCTAACCTGTCTTTTAAAAAGTAAACCTTTCCTCAATCCCTGGATTTTAAAACAGTCCTTTTCCCATTACAGTTCACAAAAAACCCCAGAAAAATAAAAAGGCATGATCTTTACAAATTTTCCATTAAAAACAGATACTATTTATCTCATTTGAAGGCTCTTTTGAAGGATATCCAATTAGTCCCATTTCCTTGCTGTATCCTATCAATATGCAAATTTGTCCTTTTTAAGTGTGTATAAACTTCCTTCTTCAAGTTATTATTGAATCTGAATTGAATTCTGCTATCTATATAAGACGGTACATTCCAGAGTATTGCAACACATTACATAAAAACAAAATTCTTCTCATCTCTCTTCTGATTCTATTATCTTAAATCTGTGTCTTCTAGTTATCAATCCACTCACTAGCAAAAACAGTATCATTTTATTGATGTTATCCAACACCTTATAAGTTTGAATACTTCTATTAAAACTCTCCTTAAGTACTCTGGCCCCATTGAATGCTTTAAATAAAAGCCCTCTGAGTGGACCAGGTTTAAAAAAAACACAGGCCATGAATGGAACTAAAGGAAATCAAGGATTTGGATTAAAAGGAACATTAACACTAGAAGTGAGAATTAAGAAAAAGAAACTGAAAGGAGGATAAAATAAAAATCAATTAGAATTAGTATGGGAATAAATAGAATACACCAAATTAAAGTAGGACTAAAGCTAAACAGATACAAGGACAAAGAATTACAAAATAAAACAGAGTAGGAGCATAACTGAATGGAATATAGAGCAGAATTGCATTAAACCACTGCTGTACCACAGCTTGTAAGTACTGCTGATTCAATCTGGAAGTAGACATCAGTCCTGCTCAGTGAACTAAATATGTTAAGTAAATGTATATAAATTCTGGGTTAGCATTCTATACCTGTATGGTGGTGCATTTAAAACATGTCCTAAAACTGGAAAATTAATTCACAAGAGCTCAGATTTAAGTTACAAGTAGCCTACAGCTTGATGTTGTGATCTGTTTTTAAGATTCAAGCACTGTTTATTTTAATTTGAAACATCAGATTTCCTAGGAATGAAAAATACCATTCTAATGCATATGTGTCACAAAAAAATGTTAGTGATTTGTAGTATAGCACTTAAGTGTTACTGGAATTATCACCTGATCACAATCACCTGATGAAGGAGCGTCGCTCCGAAAGCTAGTGTGCTTCCAATTAAACCTGTTGGACTATAACCTGGTGTTGTGTAATTTTTAACTTTGTACACTCCAGTCCAACACCGGCATCTCCAAATCATGGAATTATCAGGGCATTGGCTTAAATTGCAAATTCTTGAAAAATGTTCCATGAGATCAAGACAAAAAGCTTTGACAAAAAATATTTTTTTCAGCAATTTTCAAGATGTTTTGTCAGAAGGATATGACTGTACATTGTCATCAGTGCTTGGTGCTAATGTTGTAGTTATACGACCCATTTAATGTTGACGGAAAGGGATTTGCAAAAACACATCTCACCCAGCAATGTAAATCATAAACATTAGCAATTGTGCACTAGGTAGCTTTCTTTTAACTTTCCAAAGTTTACCCCTCACTTACAAGCCTCGTTAGTGGAAATGTGACAGAATACAGTCCAGTTGCCTGAGGTAGTGCAACTCCAACAACATGCAAGAAGATCAGCACCATTCAGGATTGAGCAGTCCATTTGATCAACCCCCACCATTTGATCAACCCCCAATGCAGCTGAAATATTGTAGGTTCACTGCACACTATCTCCAGAAAGCAATAAAAGAAGTCATTCCAGTTTCTTCAGCCACAACTGTAAAAGTTACAAGCTCTACCCATTAATTTCCTGGTCAATGTCTGGATTCCTTTCCAAGGCTGAACCAGACTGTTCACAATCTTGGCATCCTATTTAACCCAAAAGTGAACTTCTGACCTTCTCCTCCAAGTCAGTTTATATCTACCTCAAATCATAGAATTTCCTACAGTGTAAAAGCAGGCCATTTGGCCCATCAAATCCATACCAACCCTCAAGAGCAGCAACACCCAGACCCTAACCTGCACATTTTTAGACTGTGGGAGGAAATTAGAGCACCTGGTGGAAACCCAGGCAGACACAGGGAGAACATGTAAACTGCACACAGACAGTTGCCTGAGGCTGGAATTGAGCCCAGGCCCCTAGCACTGTGAGGCAGCACTAAGCCATCGTGCTGTGCATTGTGCTGCTGCTCTCCACTGAAAACTGATTTGATGCGACACCTCACCTCTTCCTTTACTACATTGAAATTTGACTATTTTGAATGCTTTCTTGACAGGTTTCCCTGAACTATCTGGAAACTAGAGCTCAGCCTGGATTCTGCTGTTCTCTGAGCTTGCACCAAGTTCCATTCAGCCTTCACCTTTCTGCTCATTGGATTACATTACATGGCTTCTGGTTGAACACTGCCTTGATTTTAAATTAGTCATTCTTGTTTTAAATATCTAATAAGGACTCACATATCCCTATCTGTTATTTCTCTCAACTCTCAAATCCTCAGGGATATTTGCACCCCATCAATTCTCTTTGAACCAGAATTTGCAGCCACAGCTTTAATTGCCTCGGCCTTAAACTCAGGCATTCTGTTCCTAAATGTCTCTGCTTCTTCTTTTAAGATATTCTTTAACGCGTACCTCTTTGATCAAACACCTTATAGAGCCTAAATTTTGATTGATAACCATTCTAAATGCAGTTTCTTAATGTTGAAGAACAAAACCGTGGGTGCGTAGAAACAGCACCACCTCCAGTTTTCCCTCCAAGTCACACACAATACCCTGAATTAGCCATTTGTCACAACTCCTTCTGTGTCGCTGGGTCAGTATCCTGGAACTCCCTAAGTAATAGCACTGCGATGTACCTTCATGATGTGGACTGCAGCAGTTGAAGATGGTTCACCACTATCTTCTGATGGACAATAAACGCTGGGAATTTATTTTCATGCTTTGTAATTCTGCAAACATGCCTAAGTGACAGCATACCTCTGAAGACAGATTGCTCTTCTGACTAAGTTGCACAACGAAGTCGGAGGAGTGAACACTTGGCAACTGCAATTTAATCAGTAGTTATTCTGCTGCTCACAGTTTGCAAGTGTGAAACTCCAATCTTCTAGAGTTCTGCTGTACCAAATGAATTCAGCAAAAGATTCTTTCCAATCAGAGGGTAGTCAACATGCTGATGTTCTTTGGCATCTGGAACTGGTCACAATGGGTAGCACAATGTCTCGGTTAGCACCGCTACCTCACAGCACCATTGACCTGGATTCGATTCCAGCCTTAGGCAACTGCCTGTGTGGAGGTTGAATATCCTCCCCCGTCTACATGGGTTTCTTCCGCATGTGCAGGTTTCCTCTCATATTCAAAAATATGCAGATTAGGTGAATTGGCCAAGCTAAATTGGTGCACCGAGAACAACCTAACTCTCAATGCCAGCAAAACCAAGGAACTCATTATTGACTTTAGGCGGGATGTTACTCATGCCCCCCTACACATTAACAGCACAGAAGTGGAACAGGTGGAGAGTGTCAAACTCCTGGGTGTGGTCATCTACAACAAGCTTCCTTATGCACTGGTTACAAAGGCCCAACAACATCTCTTCCTCAGGCAGCTGAGGAAATTTGGCATGACAGTGAATACCCTTGCCATCGAGAGGATGCTGTCTGAATGTATCACGACCTGGTATGACAACTGTACCATTCAAGATTGGAGACAGTTACAGAGAGTGGTGAACTCAGCCCGGACAATCACAAAGGCCAAACCTCCCATCTATAGAATTCAGCTACAACCTCTACCATTGGGAAGAAGGTACAAAAGCCTGAACACACACACATGAGCCAATTTCGAAACAGTTTCTACCCCACTGTTGTTAGAATACTGAATGGACTCACAAACTCTTAACATTCACCTGAATCTCTGTTTTTGTTTTTGCCACTGTTTACCTATTATTTACTTATATATGCTACTTCATTCTGTGATCTGCTTGCATTGCTCGAATGACAAAGCTTTTCACGTGGCAATAAATTCAATTCAATTCAATTCAATTCAATAAATTGCCCATAGTGTCCAGGAAAATGTCGGCTGGGTGAATTAGCCATGGGAAATGTGGGGTTATAGGAATGGGATGGGTCTGGGTGGGATGCTCTTCAGAGGATCAGTGTGGACTTGATGGGCTGAATGGCTTGCTTACTCTCTGTAGAGATTCTGTGATTCTATGAATTGAATAGACTAGCCAGCACTCTGTTGCTGGCCAAACCTTACTTTACACATTTACTCTCAACACTACATCTTATCTCACCTCCTCCACTACTTGCAAAGTAACAGTTTTAACACAGTTCACTGAGTTCCAATGGCTTGCTTTCAAAAGTGCAGCTTTTCCTTTCCTAGTCCCTGAACAATCAAACAGACAAGATGTAGTCTTCACACTGGAGACAATAATATTTTCTGGAAGCCACTGTGGTGCAGTGGTGGTGTTCCTACCTCTGACCCAGAAGAGCTAGACCATAAGATCATTAGAAATAAAAAAGGAGTATGTCGTTCGGCCCCTCCAGCCTGCTCTGCTATTCAATAGGATCCAGCATCCCTCATGCTCCCTTTCTAGTATTTTCCTTGTAACTCTTGAGAAAATTAGAATGTTTGAAAAGAACAGAGAGGGTGGAAAAAGAGGGGGTGTAGCATTGCTAATCAGAGAGTGCATCACAGCTACAGAAACAAAGGTTGTTGAGGAAGGTTTGTCTACTGAGTCAGTATGGGTATAAGTTAGGAACAGCAAGGGAGCAGCCACCTCATTGGGGGTTTTCTGCAGAACCCCTAATAGCAGTAGAGAGATTGAAGAACTGATAAGCTGGCAGATTTTGGAAAAATGCAGATGCAGCAGGGTTGTTGTTGTGAGTGACATCAACTTTCCCAATATTGACTGGATCCTCCTTAGTGAAGATGGTTTGGATGGAGCCATTTTTGTCAGGTGTGTTCAGGAGGTTTCCTTATTCAATATGTAGACAGGCTGACAAGGAGAGAGGCCATTTTGGATTTGGTGCTCGGCCATGAGCCAGGACAGGTGTCAGATCTCGTGGTGGAAGACACTTTGGTGACAGTGACCACAACTGCCTCACATTTACCATAGCTTGGAGAGGGAAAAGAGCAGTCACCAAGGGAAGATATTTAATTGGGGAAAAGGAAATTATGGCGCTATCGGACAGATGTTGGGAAGTACAGACTGGGAGCAATTGACCCACAGGGCACAGCAGGCATGTGGAGATTGTTTGAGGAGCAGTTGTTGCAAGTGATGCATGAATTTGTCCTCGGAGACAGGTAAGAAGGGGTAAGATTAAGGAGCCTTGGATGACGAGAACAGAGGAGCTTCTCATCAAAAGGAAGAAGGCAGCTTATGTAAGGTGGAGGAAGCAAGGATCTAGCACAGCTTTAGAGGGTTACAGGCTTGCTAGAAAGGAGCTCAGAAATGGACTGAGGAAAGCCAGGAGGGGGCACAAAAAAGGCTTGGCTAGAAGGATTAGGGAGAACCCAAAGGCATTTTACTCATACGTGAGGAATAAGAAAATGATCAGAGAGAAGGTAGGGCCGATCAGGGATAGCGTAGGGAAATTGTGGGTAGAGTCTGAGCAGATGGGGAAACCCTAAATGAGTTTTTTGCTTTGGTTTTCACTAAGGAAAGGGACCTAGTTGTGAATGAGAACTTTGAGTAGCTGGGATATAGGCTTGAACAGATCAAGATTGATGAAGTTGATGTGCTAGACATTTTGGCAAACATTAGGATTGATAAGTCCTCAGGGCCAGACCAGATTTATCCTAGGTTGCTCCGGGAGCAAGAAAAGAGGTTGCTAAGCCGTTGGCGAAAATCTTTGGTTCCTCACTCTCCACGGGAGTCATATCAGAGGATTGGAAGGAGGCAAATGTTGTTCCTCTTTTCAAGAAAGATAATAAGAAAATCCCTAGCAATTACTGACCAAATCAGTCTTATGTCTGTGGTCATCAAGGTTTTGGAAAGAAGTCTGAGAGATAGGATTTATGACTATTTGGAAAAGCATAGCGTGATTAAAGGCAGTCAGCATAGCTTTGAGGGGCAGGTCATGTCTAACTAATCTAATTGAGTTCTTTGAGGAGGTGACGAGACAAGTCGATGAAGATTGAGCAGTGGATGCTGTGTATATGCACTCAGCAAAGCATTTGATAAGGCTCCCCATAGTAGGCTCATTCATAAAGTCAGGAGACATGGGATACAGGGAGATTTGGCTATCTGGATTCAGATTTGGTTGGCTGACAGAAGGCAGAGAGTGGCTGTAGATGTATTCTGCCTGGAGGTCAGTGTTGAATGGTGTCCCGCAGGGCTCTGTTCTTGGGCCTCTGCTCTTTGTAGTTTTTATAAATGACTTGGATGAGGAGATTGAGAGGTGAGTTAGTAAATTTGCAGACAAGGGTTGGAGGTGCCGTTGATAGTATCAAGGGCTGTTGCAGGCTGCAGCATGACATAGACAGGATGCAGAAATGGGCTGAGAAATGGCAGATGGAGTTCAACCTGGATAAATGCAAAGTGATGCATTTTGGAAGGTTGGACTTGAATGCTGAATATGGGATTAAAATCAGGATTCTTGGCAGTGTGGAGGAACAGAGGGATCTGGGTGTGCAAGTACATCGATCCCTCAAAGTTGCCACCCAAGTGGATGGGGTTGTTAAGAAAGCAAATGGTGTTTTGGCTTTCATTAATGGGGGATCGAGTTTAAGAGCTGCGAGGTTTTGCTGCAGCTCTACAAGTCCCTGGTGAGACTATACTTGGAATATTGTGTCCAGTTCTGGTCGCCCTACTATAGGAAAGATAAAGAGACTTTGGAGAGGGTGCAAAGAAGGTTTACCAGGATGCTAACTGGACTGGAAGGCTTGTCTAATGAAGAAAGGTTGATTAAGCTTGGACTTTTCTTCCTGGAGAGAAGGAGGAAGAGAGGTGATCTGATTGAGGTATACAAGGTAGTGAGAGGCATGGATAGAGTCAATCGCCAGAGACTTTTCCCCAGGGCAAGATTGACTGGCATGAAGGGTCATGGTTTTAAGATATTAGAAGGAAGGTATAGAGGAGATGTCAGATGTACGTTCTTTACGCAGAGAACTGTGTATGCATGGAATGCTAGTGGTAATGGTGGAAGCAGAGTCATTGGGGACATTTAAGTACCTGCTGGACATGTACATGGACAGCAGTGAATTGAGGGGTGTGTAGGTAAGGGTATTTTATTTTACATTAGGATTAATCCTCGGCACAACATCATAGGCCAAAGGGTCTGTTCTGTGCTGTACTTTTCTATGTTCTAAAATCTAGGTTTAAGTTCCACCAACTCCAGTGGTGCCATAATATCTGAACAGGTTGATTAAAAATATCAACAATATTATTTTGCAGTGAGATGTTGATTGTGTATTCTGTTCATTTTCAGACATACCTGTGGTGAGCTCACACCCAAAAGTTACAGCTTACTTTTTGTAGCATCCTCAAAGACCTGCCAGAAAGCACAATTTGGCATAACCTCCCAAAAGTAATTAATTGATCCTAAGTACAATGGTCAGTTTTGTGGATCTGACCTAGTTCTAATACAATATCAGCCCAGATTTTCTAATGGCATAATTGTTGTTTCTGTAGCGGAGATAGGAATTGCAGATCAGGACTCTGTGGTATCCCTCAATGTAGTACCCTCTGAGGGAAGTACCCAGGAAATTAAAGATTCAATTCCCTTACTCCTGGAATCCTCTGAGAATATCCATTTGGATTGAAACATTTGGAGGGTTCCTCTGCAATTATTAAATAGTTACTCAGTAAAAGTTGCTCAGTTAATAACCTAGTCTGACACTTCAGGAGTTATCAAACTGACCACTCCTCCCATTTCAACTTGATCTCTCCCTGAACCATTACACATCCAGATTCTGACTCTCTATCCCCTCTCCATCTAGAACTTAAAACCCCACCACCACCGCTGAACACAACTTGCCTCCTTGCCCCACCAGGACTTACAACACCCTCCTCTGCTCTCCCATCACCTACCAGACACAACCCTGGGACGCAATGCACCTTGTCTCCATCTAGACCCTGAAACCTCTTCATCTACCCACAGGACTCAAGACTCGCCACAATTGAACTTGACACCCTGCTGTCCCTTGTCTCAGGGCTCAATGCCACCCCCATTCCCTCAGCCACAGCACGTCCCCCTTCCTGCGGTCTGAACCAACCAACAGCTAGTTTTGCCTCCCCATCCAGTGCTGATATCTTGTATCCAATCAGACCTACCCAAGCATTTTTTCATTTACCTGGTCCTCTCGTCAATTTTGAGCTGGCATTCTACAAGTCTAGTAGCCTACCTACCTGGCACTTTATTTATCTTACCATCCTAGAATTCTACCTGCATGCTTACCCTTTCAATAGGAGCTGTCAAAGTGGATGACTGTGATACTGGACCTTGAAATCCCAAATATGACAACTTAATGTTGTGAAAAAGATTGGTTGTGATTTTGCCTTTGCCCATTTATCCAGCACCATGAAGGTCCTGTCAGATTTAAAATACAACTCCGTGTTTCTGAAGGAGTCCTGATTGGAATCTTCTGTCAGAAATGCAAATGTCTTTCTTAACATAAGAAAAAAGGAGTGCACTGGCAATCTATGCATAGCTGATATTCCTCTTATAAGTCTGATTCAATATTTTCAAAGTGGGCACAAGAGAATAGGAAACCTGAGCTGACACACTGGTGTATTCACTGGTCGAGTAACCTAGAAAATCAAATGAATTCTCAGGTGGCAATTAACAATTATGGCATTGAAACCTAGTCTCAGTGCTGGTAAACATGAAGCTAACCACAGTTTACCCGGCCGTTCCCAGTTCGAGGGTTTACCCAGTCATTCCCATGAATGCGGAGGAGGTGTTGGTGGTAATTTTTGTTGGCAGTCTAGGCATTGTGCCACCAATGTGACTATGGCTGCATCCAATCCTGGCCTCCAGACATAACTTCCCACCAACAGCTAGAAAGGCAGGGGTGACGTGGTAGCTCAGTGGTTTACAATGTTGTCTCTCAGTACCCTGGAACCAGGTTCAATACCAGCCTTGGATGACTGTCAGTGTGGAGCTTATATATTCTCCCTGCTTCTGCATGTGTTTCCTCCTGGTGCTCTGGTTTCCTCCCACAATCTATAGATGTGTAATGTAGGTGGATTGGCGATGCTAAATTGCCTATAGTGTCCAGAGGTGTGAAGGCTGGGTGGATTAGCCATGGGAAATGTTGAGGTACAGGGATGGGGGTTGGTTTTGGTGGGATGCTCTTCAGAGGATTAAGTGGTTTTGATGGGCTGAATGGCCTGCTTCCACATTGTGGTGATTCTATGATTTAAATGCAAAATGCTGGAAAGCTTAAAGAGGAAGTAATCCTGGAGAAATCAAGAGCTCTGGTAGCATAGGTAGGGAGAGAAATAGAATTAACATTTTGTGTCTGATATAACTCTTCTTCAGTTCTGTCTTCATCAATGCTGCCAGACCTATTGTTCTCCAGCATTTTACCTTTTTATTTATGGACTATTGCAGAAATCCACTTGATTCATTAATGTCATTGAGGAAAGGGAGTCTGCTTGGGCCCACAGTAATGTGGTTGATTCAATACAACTCATCAGAGGAGAGTTAGAGATGGGCAACACATATGGCCTTGTTGGCCACCCCTATATACAATGGAAAAACTTTTTTAAATTTGCAGTTCTGTAATTTTTCACATGGTTTTTGCCAATATCCAAGATATTGTGTGAAGAAAACCAACAGAGTTGAGCAGACATTCCAAGCCAGAGTTTTATTTTGGTATAACATGTCTACTTATGCGTTAGCATCCATTGTAACTTGACTTCTGGAGCCTTCTTTTTTATCACTGAAATATTGACAAAGATCATATGGCATTATAACTCAATGGTAGCATTCCTTTGTGCTTCAAAAAAAAATTAAGTCTTGCACAGGTATAACTATTACCTAGGTTTCAGGAGAAATTCTTGGGCACGTCCATATGGTTTGCAATGTTCAGTAATTCAAGAGATAACACTGATAATGACTTACACTTCACTTAGCCTCAAGCCAGGAGGGGTTTGAGTTCCATCTGTTTTTAATCCGTAGCTTTCACTAACCATTGGGACTGAGTGCCAAAAACAATTTAAGGACATGAAACACTTGGTGCCAATGTCAGACCATGCGTCTGTACCAGAGCTTTGATCTAACATGACCGGCTGCTGCCTGATTTAATTTTGCTCTGTGCTTTTTAGCCATGGTGACCCTTTTGGAGCAGAGAGTCAGTTAAAAAATCAGCACTACTGTACATAAACTGTGTACTATCCTCCAGGTATGGTATTCTGGCCCAGGTCCAGCTATGGCCATTAACCCTAAAGTTTTTATCCTTCGAACTAGGTTTTCAAATTTCCAATCGATTTGGATGTCTTGCATGCAGTTTTATGAATTTGATCAGTTATATGCAACTAAACAAATGGAATTAATATTTTTTATTAACCTTACAATCTTGCCACCCCAATTTACTTAGTAGCTTCTCTGACAAACATGTTTTCAAATCCCCAAACAAAGACACCTTACAGTTTGATAAAGAAAAAGCAGGAAGCATATATTAATTTCAGCACTTTTTTAAAAAAAGGGGAAGCCCTTCAAGAGAATAGAGAGTGTAGGAACTTGCTTAAAAAGGAAATTAGGATGGCATCGAGGGGCATTAAATATCTTTGACAGGTGGGATCAAGGAAACCTCTGAGGCTTTTTTATAAGTATATTAACAATAAGAGGGAAAGAGTGAGACCTATTATTGACCAAAGGGACAACCTGTGCAAAGAGCCAGTGAACACAGGTCAGGTTTATGTGAATACACCTCATCTGTATTTAAGAAGAGGAAGACATTGTATCTGGGAACTTCAGTTGGGATGATGAAGTTATAGAACACGTTCAGATTAATGAGGAAGTGGTATTAAATGTTTTGGTGGATATACATTAATTTCCTGGGCTTGATGACAAGTATCTCATGGGAGGGAAAGGAGGAGATTGCTGAGGCCCTTTTGGAGATATTTAATACTTCACTGGTCACAGGTGAAGTGCCAGATGACTGGAGGATAGCTAATGTGGTTCCTTTGTACAAGAGGTACAGCAGGGTTAGACCAGATAATTACAGGTCAGTTACTTTAAGTGGTAGGCAAATTATTGGAAAAAAATCTGAAGGTTGGAGTTAATCAATACTTGGAAAGGCAGAAATAGTAGGCATAGATTTATTAGAGGGAACTCCCAAAGGATATAATTGAACCATTTTAAAAATGTGACTTATTGATGAGGATAGTGCAGTTGATGTGGTTTACATTAACCTCAGTAAGGCATTTGACAAGGTCACATATGGAAGGCTGGTCCAAAAAAGTAAGAGCCCATGGGATCCAAGGCAAGTTGACTAACTGGATCCTGATACTATATGATTCAATCCTGGGTCCCTTTGCTGTTTGTTATGTACATTAACGACTTTTCTTGTGAATGTAGAAGGTATAAATAATTTTTTCATTTACCACAAAAATTGGTGGTGGTGTTGATAGAGAGGACAGTAGTTTGATATTGATCAGCTGGTAAATTGCAGAATAATGGTAGATGGTATTTAATCCCAATAAGTGTCAAGTGATCATTTGGTAGGCCTAATAAGGGAAAGATATATATAATGAATGATAGATCCCGAGGGAGTACTGAAGAACAAAGGGACCTTGGTGTACAAGTCCATAGATCCCTGAACGTGTCAGCACAGGTTTACAGGGTGGTGAAGAAGGCATATGAGATGAGCCTGGTCAAAGAATATAGGAGCAAGGAAGTCTTGTTACAACTTTATAAAACGTTGGTTAGACCTCAGTGGAATCCTGTGTGCAGTTCTGGTCACCACACCCTCAGAAGGACGTGATTGCACTGGAGACAGTGCAGAGGAGATTCACCAGGATGTTGCCTGGGTGAAAAATCTGTTATGAGGAGAGACTCGATGGACTGGGTTTGTTTACTTGGAGCAGAGGAGGCTGAGTGAGGATCTGATCTGATTGCGATGTACAAAATTATGAGAGGCATAGAGAATCTTTTCCCCATAGCAGGTGTATTTAAGAGCAGAGGGTGTTAGTTGAAGGTGAGGAGTAAGTGGTTTAGAGGAGATCCAAAGAAAACATTTTTCACCCAGAGGGTGGTAGAAATATGGAATGTGCTGCCTGAGGTGGTGGTGGAGACAGGTACTCTCACAACATTTCAGAAGCATTTGGATGAATACTTAAAATACCAGGGCATAGGTGGCTATAGACCAAGTGCAGGTAAATGGGATTGATGAGGTTTGGTATTTGTTGTTCAGCATAGACATGGTGGGCCAAAGGACCGGTTTGTATGCTGTGTGGCTCTATGACTACATTGAGGAGTTGTTAGCATTATACAACAATGATAGCTCATGTATAAATTCTCAATCATGAACTTGTTAGGGGAACGCTGAGGTTACCTATTTGTTGGTGGAAGTGGAGAAACCATGAGTGATTTGCATCAGTTTGTTCTTATACAGTAGTAATTTGATGCTTTCGCAACTAGAAAGCTTTTTCCATCGAGGTTCTCCAGGACTTGGCACAAGACCTCTTGCCTTTCATGGTTTAGAATAATGATTAGACCTAAATGTAAGACACGTTTCAGATGTTAAGCAGCAGATGATACTGAAATCGACCAATTAAGTTAACAGAATGATGGAAAATAGACTTCTACCGAAAGACATATGAAGTAATATATTTGGTACAGGTAAAAATGGCAAGAGAGTACAAAATAAATGGTTCAAGACAAGGCATGTCAAGAAACAGAGGCACCTTGAAGTACATGCCTATAGCCCTGTAAGACAGCAGGAATAAACACATAAGGCATGCAGGATATTTTATAACCAGGGACCTTTTGGTAGAACTGTATAAAACATAAGTTAAGCTACAACTAGAGTACTGTGCCATGATGTTACAGGAAAAATATGATCACAATAAAAAGAGTAGAGAGAAAATTTCAGAAGACATTGCTAGAATTGGAACATTTGTGCTATGAGGAATGATTGGACAGGCTAGAATTGTTTCCTTTGCCACAGAGGAGGCTGAGGGAAGACTTACCTGAGGTGTTTAAAATTAGGAGAGATTAGGAACGACCTATTTCCCTTAAAAGAGAAATTTTAACCGGGGCAGAAACTTAAATTTAATGGTAGAATGACAAGGGGGAATTGAGGAGTATTTTGCATCCTGAGGGTAGTGAGGCCTAGAATCAATTGCTTGAACATGTGGTAGAGGTAACTGCACTTAATAAGGATTTGGCATTAATTCATGACGTTACTCACCAAAAACTGGAAAATGGTATTGAGCTGGATAGCTTTTTCAACTGCCAATGACAAGTCTGCTTCTGCCATACATTTTCTGATTTTGTCTGTGTAGTCTCGTTGCCAAAGGTCAATGAACACCATATCCTACTTCATAATTTCCCATAATTGCCCACCAACACCACAACATAACCTATTCATCAAATTATGTGTGTGTAAGGTCAGTAATGCCAGTGAGATACTCTCTTCTACACTAATATCTCTTGGTCGAATGCTGCAGCACAACTATTATGTCTAAATGTAGTTGGGGAAAATTGAGCTGTTGACTGGTAAGTGTTGCTTCATTTGTGAAATTTCTTATTGCTGTACAGATGCACAAGCTATCAGCTCTGTGGGCAGTGAAGTACGCAAATACCCATGAAATAATTACAATGTTTTGTCACGAACTGCACACTGTTCCTACCTGTTAACTTTTTCAAGGGCATAAAGAAAATTTTATGTTTCTTTAAAAGTAAACCTTGTGATGCCTACTTGATTCAGAAAATTAGCTTATAATGAACATTTGATTTGCCTTCGTAATAAATCAGAATTAGAAATTAGAAATATTTGAATATATTCATGTTAGTAGTGGTAATGCCTATTCCGGATGCTGTAAATTAGGGGCAAGGGCAGGGGATGCTGGGGTGGGGGGGCAACGGAGAGCTCAGTGGATCTGGCAGCAGCTGTGAAGAAAAATCAGGGTTAATGTTTCAGATCCAGTGACCCCACCTCTGGTTTTTCTTCACAGATGCTGTCAGACCTGTTGGGCTTTTCCAGCAGCTTCCGTTTATGTTTCATGTTATTCCAGCACTACTGTATTTTTAATTTTTTGTAATTATTTCACTACTTCATTTAATCCAATTATAAGTCATCCCTTTGCTTGTTATTCAGCTGTTGACACTTTACTCACACCATCTAACATCCTTGGTCACCTGCAGAGACTTATTATTCGACACTCCACTCACACCAGTTGTATGATTTTTTGATCTCTTCACCCTTGATCTCTGCCTATAAATTCTATGTCTGTGCGCTTCGCTCTCACTTCACCTGATGAAGAGGCTAAACTCCGAAAGCTTGTGATTTTAAATAAACCTATTGGATTTTAACCTTGTGTCGTGTGATTCTTGACTTAGTCCCATTAAGAGCTATTCACTATCCCTGCCAGATCATTATTCCATTCCTTTGGCTACCCAACTGTTTTTCTCTCTCTTTGGGCTCTATCCCCACCTATCGTTTGTTCCTTATCTCCCCCCACCCTATCTTCTGCATATAAACTGACACTTTCCTTGATACCATCAGTTCGGAGAAAGGGTCACTCCATCCAAAACATCCATGTTGATTTCTCTCCACAGATGCTGCCAGACCTGCTAAGCTTTTCCAGAAATTTCTGTTTTTGTTTCTGATTTACAGCATCCTCACTTCTTTCAGTTTTTAGAAGGTCAAGTATTGCTCCTTCTCTAATAGATACATCCAAAATCACAATTTTCTTGGATCTATCTCAGGAACTGCATTAAGGTAGACCATAAGACGTAGAAGTAGAAGTAAGGCTATTCGGCCCATCGAGTCCACTCTGCCATTCAATCATGGCTGATGGGCATTTTAACTCCACTTACCCGCATTCTCACCGTAGCCCTTAATTCCTTGTGAAATCAAGAATTTATCAATCTCTGCCTTGAAGACATTTAGCGCCCCGGCCTCCACTGCACTCTGTGGCAATGAGGTTGCCACGGGTTGTCTTTCTGAGTGCGCCCAACCACCCCATCTCACTGAATGTCACCAATACAGCTGTGCAGTTTGTAGTTCTTTCTTGGGATGGTAAACACACACTTGTTAATAGCGCCCCTGGATGTTCAGTACTCAAAAGGGTTAACAACAAGTTTCCATGATTTCCCCAAGCTGTTAGTTGACTTGAATAGTGATACTGACTTGAAAGTAATCACGTACATTGCTGAAATAGATTTTGATATCAACTTGGCACTTTTCACAATCTAGTTTCTCATATTTTTTTTGCCAATTACTTTAAGTAGTAATTGATATATAGATAAATTGCTCAGTAAGCTTCACACATGAGCAGTCAGGAAAGAGCACATCCTGGTTGAGAAACAACCAGAGTGTGTGTGTGCGCATCTGAGAATTTGGAACATGTAGGAATTTGGTGAAGAGGGGGAATTGTGCATTTTTGCTTTACATTTTAGTTTTATAGTTTGTAAGGACTGTAATCTACAATATTTGGGGACCAGTATTAAGCATTTTCTAAAAGGTTTAGTTTAAAGGGATAAGTCATGGCTGGAGAGCTCAAAGCCATGTTGTGCTCTTCCTGCTCTAGTCAGGAGCATTTCAAGTGCCTGGGGCCAGCATGTGTGCCGCTCTGGGAAGCCTGGGTTTCGGACTTGAGTAACACCTGAGAACACAATGGAGCATTCGTGAGGTAAAGAATATCATGGATAGCACATCTAGAGAAGTGGTCACACTGCAGGCAGGAAGGTAATGAGTGACAACCAGGCAGAGCAAGAGGACTAGGCAGGCAGTGCAGCAGACACCTATGGCTATTCCCCTGAAAAATATTGCTTTGGCTACTGTTGATGCAAATAGCCTCTCAGGGGAAAGCAGCAACAGCTAAATTTGTTGCACAACATTTGGCTCTGTACACACAACAGGAGCAAAAAATGTGAAAATGCAATAGTTACAGTGGATTCAGTTGTAAGGGGAATAAGCAGGCATTTCTATGGCCACAAATGAGATTTCAGGATGATATGTTGCCTCCCTGGCATGAGGGTCGGGTCAAGGATACCTGTGAGAGGCTACAGAAGATTCCAATGGGGTACACAATGTTACAAGCAGCATATGTTTAAAAAATATAGCAGGGATGAGGTCCTAACAGCACACTATAGAAAGTATGTTGAAAAGTAGATCTTTTAAAGATGGTGATCTCAGTGCCACATGATAGTCAATGTAGAAAATAGCAAGATATGTCAGATGAATACGTAGTTGAAGAGATGAAACAAGGGGCAAGGTTTCAGAGTCCTGGAGCACTGGGGTCTGATCTAGGGAAGGTGGGACCAGTACAAACAATATTGCTTCCACCTGGGTGGGATAAGGACTGATGTAGAATGGTTAGGGAGGCTTTAATATGGCAGATGCATGCAAACCTATGCAAGTAAGTCAAATCACTGACAAGAACAATGACAGAAAGGGAAATAAGAAAAGTGATATGCAGAGCCATCAAGAACCAGGATCAAATAGGACAGTGAAAAATAACGGGAACAGGACAAATAATGTTAAAAAGAAAAGTCTTAAAGCCTGGAGCATTCACGTAAAGAGGATAAAATAATCATGTAAATGGATGAAAATAGGTATGATACAGATGGGATTATGGAGAAATGGCTGCCAGGTGACCAGGAATGGGAATTACTCATACAGGGGTATTCAATATTTAAAGAGGACAGACAAAAAGGAAAAGACAGTGGAGTTGCATCGCTGGTTAAAGAGGAAATTAATGCCATAGTGCGGAAGGATATAAGCACCAACTATGTGAAATCTGTACAGGTAGAGGTAAAACATACCAAGGGTCAGAAACATTAGCAGGAGTTGTAAGTAGAACCCTAAACTGTAGGGATGATGTTGTGAATGGCATTAAACAGTAAATTCACAATGCACACGACAAAGGAACATCTGTAATTATGGTTGACTTTAATCCGCATGTCAATTGGGCAAATCAAATAAGTAAATTGACATAGAGGAGGGATTAATGATTTTTGGAGTGAATATGGGATGATTTTCTGGACCAGTACATTAAGAGAACAGGCCATTTTAGACTGGGTATTATACAATAAGAAAGGAATAATAACAATGTAGTTCTGAGAGATCCCTTGGGGATGAGTAACCATATTAGTATAGAATTCATCATCAAGATAAGAGTGTGACGGAGATCTAAGATGGCAGCGATCTGAGAAGATCACACTGCAGAGCTTCGCATCGCAGCAGGAGCAGGATGGTCCTTTAATGCACCCAACCCAGGTCAACAGGATTTCTTGGAGCGTTGGAAAGATTGTGGAACCCCAAGAAACATTAAAAAATTGACTTATCTGTATTTTCAGCTGTCCAGAAATGCCTAAAAAGGGAGGAGGAGCACCTGAGTCCGGGCCTGCAGCTCAGCCTGCAGCAGCCTCAGAGCCGATTACTCTCCAGGACCTGGTGAACCAGCTCTCGAAATCTCGCAAGATGTTGGGGAAACAGATTGAAGAGAAGCTGGCTCCAGTCTCTCTCATGCTGCAGAAGCATGAGCAGCAGCTGGGAGACCTGGAGAAGAGGACAGATGAGGTGGAGCACAGGATCACAGTGGTGGAAGCTGATGCCAGTTCATTCAAGGAAGAGATCCAAGCCCTGAAGACGCAGGTTTGTAATTTGCGTGACCAAGTGGGTGATCTTGAAAACAGGGGCAGGAGAAAACACATTCGGATCATTGGTCTGCCTGAGGGTAAGGAAGTTGAGTGGCCTGCGGAATTTGTTGAAGATTGGCTTCCGAAATTTCTTGACTTGGAGACTGGCATGAGAAGATTGAAGATAGAGAGGGCTCACCGGGTCGCAGCACGGAGGTCAGATCTGGGTCAACGCCCTCGTCCTTTCCTGGTGCGGTTCCATCATTACCGGGATAAGGAGAGAGTGATGGAGGCTTCCAGACTCCAGGGGAAGGATCCAAAAGCCCTAATTTACGAGGGTCTAAGATCATGTTTTTTCATGACTTTTCAGCGGCGGTGATCCAGAAACAAAAATCGTATGATGGTGTCAAGAGAAGATTGAAGGAGCTTGGTATTCAGTACTCCCTGAGATATCCAGCAGTGCTTTGGATCACCTTAGATGGATCCATGCATCTCTTTGACACATCGGAGAAGGCAAGAGACTTTGTGGACAAACTAACTTAATTTAAATAATTGTAGTATGTATAAATATTATTGCTTGGGTATGTGTTTATCATTCTGTAAAAGAAATAGAGGAAATCCGGTTGGAGCTTTGTTTTTCCCCTTTTTTTCCTCTATTGATAATAATTTGGTTCAAACTATGTCTGGCGGTGGTTAAGATGTACATTTTAAATTTCGAAGTTAGGACATACCGAAGGATGGGTGGGGTATTCCCCTTTTTGTTATAAAAGAATGTTTTTTAATCATATTGATATTCTATGGGGTGTTTATTCTTTTTAGCTTGTGTTTGCAATGCGGCTCGAGCTGGGAGAAGTGAAGGTGGTTGAGATGGTTAGATGCCTATTTATGGGCAGTTCGGGACGGGTAGTTGCCCCCTCCGGGCAGGGGGTGAGTTCCCCTACTCAGCACTATTGGTGCTTTATATGTTGGTTTGTTTTCTGGTTTTTGTTGTTTTTTATTTTTAATGATTTTGTATGTTTGTTAAATGTCGTGGTTTTAGTTTATGTAGTTTTTATATTTGGTAGACCATGCGACACTAAGACTCAGCAATTTGTGGTTCGGGTTCCTCCTTTCTGGAATTTAAATGTAATTGCAGAAGATTATGGCTAATGATTTGATTAAATGGTGTACCTGGAATATCAAGGGAAGTCAATCACCAATTAAGAGGAAGAAGGTACTCTTGAGTCTTAGAAAGGAGAAGGTGGATATTGCTTTCTTACAGGAGACACATTTGGATGACAAGGAGCATCTGAAATTACAGCAGAATGGCTTTGACCGAGTTTATTTTTCATCATTTAATACCAGAAGTAGGGGAGTGGCTATATTGGTTGGGAAAAATCTCTCATTTAAATTGTTGGAATGTGTTAAAGACACATACGGGAGATTTGTAATTCTTAAAGCCTTGATAAATGGGGAAGAATATGGCATTTTAAATGTTTATTGTCCCCCAGCTCATCCTCTTAAATTCTTGGTAGATGCTTTTTCTAAACTGATAAGTCTCAAGTCTCGGCACATCATTATTGGGGGAGATTTTAGCTGCCTCATGGACCCCACAGTAGACAGGTTGCCTAAAGGTCCCTCGATACCCTCTGCACAAACCAAACAGTTATTGGGTTTGTGTGGGGAATTAGGATTGGTGGACCTCTGGAGGTGTCTCCACCCTACAGGTAGAGATTTCATGTTTTTCTCCAATCCGCACAGATGTCACATGAGGATTGATTTTTTTCTGATCCTGCGGTAACCCTGGATCTGGTGGCATCCTGTATGATTGGTAATATTGCCATCTCTGATCATGTTCCAGTGTACCTCATGGTTAAAATTAAGGATGTTACAGTGGATTCAAGGTACTGGCGAAAGGACCCCTTTATTCTCATGGACAGCAAGTTTGTGGAGTATTTCTCTAGGTAATTTCGGGCATTCCTAGACATCAACATAGACTCGGTTGATAGCTCATCTGTTCTCTGGGAAACTGCCAAAGCTTATGCCAGAGGGTTAGTTATTTCATATTCCACAAGTAGGAAGTGGCAGAAGGGTGAACAGCAACGTCTCGTTGAAGCATGGTTGAAGGCAGCCGAGAAGGCCTATTTTGACAGACCCTCATTGGTCAAACTACAGAGGATTACAGCACTGCGGTCTGCACTAAATTCCGTGCTCACTCAGATGGCAAAGAAGGAGCTGACGTTTGCAAAGCAAAGGTTATACGAGCATGGTGACAAGCCAGGCAAATACTTAGCATACCTTGCCAGAAAGAGAAGTGCCCCACAAACCATTACAGCGATTAGGGAAGAGTCTGGGAACCTAACATGTGATTCTAAAAAGATTAATGTGGCGTTCCAGAGATTCTACTCTAAGTTATATCAGTCTGAGAATTGTGAGGGGGGCAGGCCAAAATGGAATCCTTTTTTAGAGATCTGAAGCTCCCGGGTGTGACTCCCAAACAACAGTCCTTTCTCAATGCCCCATTATCAGAGCAAGAAGTGCAGGAAGCTGTGAGGCAGCTTCAGAGTGGAAAGGCGCCTGGTCCTGATGGACTTCCCAGTGAATTCTATAAGGAATTTATAAGTATACTGTCAGGCCTGATGCTGAATAAGTTTAATGATTCATACAGTCATGATTGTCTCCCACCATCTCTGAGAGAGGCCAATATTTCACTTATCCTTAAAAAAGGGGAGGATCTGGAAGACTGTGCTTCATACAGGCCCATCTCGCTCTTAAATGTAGACTTTAAGATCCTCTTTAAGGCTCTCACGTTAAGGCTGGAGACTGTGTTACCCTCTATTATTAAAGAGAATCAGATGGGCTTCATAAAGGGTCGCAGATCCTCCAATAATGTTAGGCTGCTTAATGTAATCCAAGCATGCCAACAGCAGTCAATACAGGGATTGGTGATTTCTTTAGATGCAGAGACGGCATTTGACTGAGTTGAGTGGCCGTACCTTTTCTATACTCTAGACCGGTTTGGTCTGGGCGAAGTTTTCATAAGATGGGTAAAGGTTCTCTACAGTGTACCTCTCGCTGCGGTCATTACCAACGGGGTACGATCAAGCAATTTTAATATTTCTAGGGGCAGCCGGCAGGGCTGTCCCCTTTCACCATTACTTTTTACGTTGGTGATTGAACCGTTGGCAGAGGCCATTCGTGGGGATCTCAATATATCAGCTCCAGAAGTGGGGTCAAAATTACATAAGATCTCACTGTATGCAGATGATGTTCTAATTTTCTTGACAACTCCAGCAGTCTCAGTGCCTTGCCTGATACAATGCATTCACGCGTTTGGCGCTTTTTCAGGGTATAAGATTAATTTTGCTAAATCAGAGGCTATGCCTGTGGGTGGTCTTATGAAAGAGTTGGCTCTTGAGAGTGACTATAGATTCCCATTTAGGTGGTCACAGAGGGGTTTTGTGTATTTGGACATATTCATTACTCCAGTTCTGGATTGGCTGTTCAAAGCCAATTTTACTCAATTATTTGAAAAAATTTAAACAAGATCTCCAAAGGTGGGAGGCACTTCCAGTCTCATGGTTGGGTTGGATAGCGCTTATTAAGATGAATATTCTCCCTCGTTTGCTATACCCTATACGGATGCTCCCCCTGATTTTCAATAAACAAACACTCAGGAGATTGAACAGTTGGTTCAGTTCCTTTATCTGGCACCGTAAACGGCCCCTCATTAAATTAGCCAAACTGCAGTTGCCTCACAGATTGGGGGAGTAGACCTTCCGGACATTAAAAATTACCAATTAAGCTCGCTTTTGACCTACGTAAGTGATTGGATTTGTGGGGACCCTCTTTCAATATGGCTAGATATCGAAGTCGCCCAGGCAAGGTGCCCCCTTACCAGTTTGCTGTTTTTGGACAAGGTGAGGACAGTTAGGGAATATTGTCATAACCCAATAGTCATCAATACTGTTAAAGCATGGAAGGCAATTCGGCAGAGGGAAGGTAATATTGGCAAAACATCTTTGTTTACACCTTTAGTGGGTATGCCGAGTTTTCAACCAGGTATGATAGATTCAGGATTTAAACGTTGGGCAGCTAGGGGTATATCTTGCATGGGTGATTTATTTGAGGGAGATGTAATGATGTCCTTTGATCAGTTAGTACGGAAGTACGAGTTACTTAATAGAGACCTCTTTCGTTTTTTTTCAAGTTAGGGATTTTATTCAAAAAAGGACCACACTTTTGAATGATCCCGACAAATCTGACATAGAAAGAGGGGTACTAAGGGCTAAGAATACACTCTCTGTCAGTACTGTATATCACCAATTAGGGGGTGCCACCTCAGATGAGTCTGATCGACTCTGCAAGATGTGGGAAAGAGAGCTGGGTATTGAAGTTTCTTCACAGGCATGGGAGGATATTTGGGAGAATGCAAGGAAGATAGCAATTTGCAATAGGACCCATGCTTTACAGTTGAAGATTCTCCACAGGGTCCACTTAGCCCCAGACCGTTTGTCAAAATTTAAACCAGGGGTATCTTCAGCATGCCCCAAGTGCAAGGTCAGCACGGGCACTCTTACCCATTGTCTTTGGTCTTGTGACAGGCTTCAAACATATTGGAGCGCTGTGGTGGGTAGAATGGAGAGGATTTTAGGTGTAGGGGTGGAGAAGGACCCTATTTCGCTCCTTTTGGGCCTACCCATTGTATTTCCTGCAGACTCGCATAAGGCAAAACTTTTCAATATTCTTACATTCTGTGCAAGGAAGAATATCTTGCTAGGTTGGATATCAGAAAACCCCCCCAAGCCTGTCGGGTTGGCAGTAGATTGTTATGGAGCATATTCCCCTGGATTTTCTCACAAATATGGTACACCACAAAACTGAGAATTTTTACAAGACATGGCAACCCTTTTTGAAATACCTGGACACAGATTTATCTGCCACACTGACAAGGGCTTTTATATAGCCGTAACGATTGTTTCATGAGTCCAATATCCAGGGAGGAGGAACTGTGAATGTATGAATGTTTTGTTTGGCTGGGCTGAGTTATTACTATTTATTTGTTTGCTGTTAGGTATTTATTTAGTTAGTTAAATAGCTAGTTTAGGTTTTTTAAATAAATTTTATACTTCTCTATATATATGGCAGGGGGGTGGGAACCTGAGCTATATATCGGAGATGAGAGTTGATGCAGATGAGGCAGTAGCAAGAGGTAGACCAGCTAGTGGGAAGGATTTTCCTGGCAAGGAACCAAGGTATCAGTTAAAGTGTGTTTGCTTTAACGCAAGGAGTATCAGGAATAAAAGTGACGAACTTAGAGCATGAATCAGTACCTGGTGCTATGATGTTGTGGCCATAACCGAGACATGGGTTTCTCAGGGGCAGGAATGGTTGCTGGATGTTCCAGGGTTTAGAGCATTTAAAAAGAATAGGGAGAGGGGAAAAGAGGAGGGGGTGTAGCACTATAATCAGAGAGGGTATCACAGCTACAGAAGCTTCCATTGTCGTGGAAGATCTGCCTACCAAGTCAGTATGGGTGGAAATTAGGAACAGCAAGGGAGCAGTCACCTCTTTAGGGGTTTACTACAGGCCCCCCAATAGCAGCAGGGAGATGGAAGAAAGCATAGCTCGGCAGATTTTGGAAAAGTGTGGACATAGTAGGGTTGTTGTAATGGGGGACTTTAACTTTCCCAATATTGATTGGAACCTCCTTCGAGCAGAAGATTTGAATGGAGCTGTTTTTGTAAGGTGTGTTCAGGAGGGTTTCCTAACTCAGTACTTTGACAGGCCGACGAGGGGAGAGGCCATTCTAGACTTGGTGCTCGGCAATGAGCCGGGGCAGGTATCAGATCTTGTGGTGGGAGAGCATTTTAGTGATAGTGACTACAACTGCCTCACATTCTACATAGCTATGGAGAAGGAGAGGATTAGGCAAAATTGGAGGATATTTAATTGGGGAAGAGGAAACTATGATGCGATTAGACATGAGTTAGGAAGCATGGATTGGGAGCAATTGTTCCATGGTAAAGGCACGATAGACATGTGGAGACTGTTTAAGGAAGCGTTGTTGCAAGTGATGAATAAATATGTCCCTCTAAGACGGGCAAGAAGTGGTAAGATAAAGGAACCTTGGATAACGAAAGCGGTAGAGCTTCTCGTCAAAAGGAAAAAGGTAGCTTACGTAAGGTGGAGGGAAGCTAGGGTCAAGCTCAGCTCTACAGGATTACAGGCAGGCAAGGAAGGAGCTTAAAAATGGTCTGAGGATAGCCAGGAGGGGGCACGTGAAAGGCTTGGCAGAACGGATTAGGGAGAACACAAAGGCATTTTACACTTGTGAGGAATAAGAGAATGGTCAAAGAAAGAGTAGGCCTGATCAGGGTTAGCATAGGGAATTTGTGTGTGGAGTCTGAGGAGGTACGGGAAGCCCTAAATGAGTTTTTTGCTTCTGTCTTTACGAAAGAAACGAACTTCGTAGTGAATGAAACCTTTGAAGAGCAGGTGTGCATGCTGGAATGGATAGAGATAGAGGAAGCTGATGTGCTGAAAATTTTGTCAAACATTAAGATCGACAAGTCGCCAGGCCCGGATCAGATTTGTCCTCGGCTGCTTTGGGAAACGAGAAATGCAATTGCTTCGCCACTTGCAAAGATCTTTTCATCCTTGCTCTCCACTGGAGTCGTACCTGAGGACTGGAGAGAGGCAAATGTAATTCCTCTCTTCAAGAAAGGAAATAGGGAAATCCCCGGCAATTACAGACCAGTAAGTCTCACGTCTGTCGTCTACAAGGTGTTAGAAAGGATTCTGAGGGATAGGATTTATGACCATCTGGAAGAGCCTGGCTTGATTAAATGCAGTCAACACGGCTTTGTGAGGGGCAGGTCATGCCTCACAAACCTTATCAAGTTCTTTGAGGATGTGACTAGAAAAGTTGATGAGGGTCGAGCTGTGGTTGTGGTATATATGGACTTCAGCAAGGCATTTAATAAGGTTCCCCATGGTAGGCTCATTCAAAAGGTCAGGAGGAATGGGATTCAGGGGAACTTAGCTGTCTGGATACAGAATTGGCTGGCCAACAGAAGACAACGAGTGGTAGTAGAAGGAAAATATTCTGCCTGGAAGTCTGTGGTGAGTGGTGTTCCACAGGGCTCTGTCCTTGGGCCTCTATTGTTTGTAATTTTTATTAATGACTTGGAAGAGGGGATTGAAGGATGGGTCAGCAAGTTTGCAGATGACACAAAGGTTGGAGGTGTCGTTGACAGTATAGAGGGCTGTTGTAGGCTGCAGCGGGACATTGACAGGATGCAGAGATGTGCTGAGAGGTGGCAGATGGAGTACAACCTGGATAAATGGGAGGTGATGCATTTTGGAAGGTCGAATTTGAAAGCGGAGTACAGGATTAAGGATAGGATTCTTGGTAGTGTGGAGGAACAGAGGGATCTTGGGGTGCAGGTACATAGATCCCTTAAAATGGTCACCCAAGTGGACAGGGTTGTTAAGAAAGCATATGGTGTTTTGGCTTTCATTAACAGTGGTATTGAGTTTAAGAGTCGTGAGATCTTGTTGCAGCTGTATAAAACTTTGGTTAGACCGCACTTGGAATACTGCGTCCAGTTCTGGTTGCCCTATTATCAGAAAGATGTGGATACTTTGGAGCGGGTTCAGAGGAGGTTTACCAGGATGCTGCCTGGACTGGAGGGCTTATCTTATAAGGAAAGGTTGACTGAGCTCGGACTTTTTTCATTGGAGAAAAGGAGGAGAAGAGGGGACCTAATTGAGGTATACAAGGTAATGAGAGGCATAGATAGAGTCGATAGCCAGAGACTATTTCCCAGAGCAGAAATGGCGAACACGAGGGGTCATAGTTTTAAGCTGGTTGGAGGAAAGTATAGAGGGGATGTCAGAGGCGGGTTCTTTACACAGAGAGTTGTGAGAGCATGGAATGCGTTGCCAGTAGCAGTTATGGAGGCAGGGTCATTGGGGACATTTAAGAGACTCCTCGACATACATATGGTCACAGAAATTTGAGGGTGCATACATGAGGATCAGTGGTCGGCACAACATCATGGGCTGAAGGGCCTGTTCTGTGCTGTACTGTTCTATGTTCTATGTTCTTCTATGTTCTATGTTTATACATTCGTATAGGAGGCTGGGTTGGGGAATTTGTTTTTATTATTTGGGTTTAGTTTTGTACTATTTTTGTACTGTTTTGAATTGCATTGTTTTGTATTTGTTGTAATATTTAAAAATCTGTTTTTTCTTAATAAAAATATATTATATAAAAAAGATAGAGTGTGACATTTTTGATTCTGAGGCTAGGGTCCTAAATCTAACTTGGAAAGCTGTAGCAGAATTGGAACAAGTAAGCATAGATTTATCAAAAGGAAAATCATGCTTGAGAAATCTACTGGAATATTTTAAGGCTGTTACTCGTGGAGTTGATGAGGGGGAGCCAGTGGACGTACTTTATTTGAACTTCCAGAAAGTTTTTGACAAAGTTGCACATAAGAGGTTAGCATATAAAATTAAAGCATATGGGATTGGGAGTAGTGTATTGAGATGGATAGAAAACTGGTGGCAAACAAAGAGTAGATTAAATCGGTCTTTTTCTGAATAGCAGACAATGACTCGTGTGGTACTGAAGGCATCAATGCTTGGACCACAGCTTTCACAATGTGTGTTCATGATTTAGATGATAGATCTAAATGTAATATTTCCACATTTGCAGATAACACAAAGCTGGATGGAAGGATGAACTGTGAGCAGAATGCAGAGAAGCTTGAGTGTGATTTAGATAAACTGAGTGAGACCTCAAATGCAAGGTAGATACAGTATAATGTAGATAAATGAGGAGTTATCCACTTGGGTGGCAAAAGTAGGAAGGCAGGCGGCTATAAGTTGAAGAGGGCAATGTGCATTGAGACCTGGGTTCTCACCAGTTTCTGACGGTTAGCATTGTCAAGAAGGCAAATGGCATGATGACCATATTGAGACTGCATCTGGAACATTTTGTGCAATTGCGGTCTGAAGAAGGATGTTATTGTTATTGAGGGAATGCAGTGAAGGTTTACCAGACTGAACCCAGGGATGGGGAAACTGACAAATGAGGACAGGTTGAATTGGTTATGATTATAATTGCTGGAATTCAGAAGACTGGGTGGGGACCTGCAACCACCACCTGCAAGTTCTCCAAGCCTTCACCATCCTGAGAACTCCATCAATAAACACATCGACTTAGATCCCATCTACCTTCCCTTGTAAAAAAAGAACCGGAAATGACATCACCCACCTTAAGAAACCAAGACCTATAAACAGAGAGGTGGGACATACCACCAGCGCTTCACCGGAGACTCTAACTGATGATGTTACCTTGTCATGGTGATGAAATGTCTGAAGACAAATCTTCTAGCTCAGCAAGCTAACTTACATATTTATCAACCTGAGCTACAAATCTTCTCAAAAGTATTGTAGTTCCCTCAGTGTTGCTGGGTCAAAAACCTAGATCACCATCTCTAACGGCATTGTGGATATGCCTACACCAAATGGATTGCAGTGGTTCAAAAAGTCAGCTTACCACCAACTTGTTAAATGACAACTACTTGTGATAGGCAATAATTATTGGCCGAGCCTACGTGCCTCACATTCAGGAATGAACTAAAAAAAAGTAGTGTCCTCAGCTTGACCATCTTAAGCTGCTTACTAAGTGACAGTTTATCCAACCTCTCAGGATTGGTTAACAATTTTTCCACCACCCACGTAAGACTGTATGTTCTATAATTGTTTGGCATTTCCTGTGTAAGCTTTTTAAACAATGGTACCACATTTGCACTCCTCCAGTCCCTCAGCCCCTTAAGTATGTCTAGAAGATTGGAAAATGACCCTCAGAGAATCTGCTATTTCCTCCCTGACCTCCTTCAACACCCTAGGAAACAATCCATCCGGCCGTGGTAACTTATCCACATGCTCTCTCATTATGAGTACTTAGCTGATCCATAGACTTTGCAGTGTCCAGTGCCATCAACTATTTATTGATAACATGTGGCTTGGATCAAGATTAGCCAAATACTACCTTCCTATGATGCCGGCGATTTCGAGAGGTGGCCAAGATGGATCAGACACTCGGCAGTTCTGGCTGAAGATGGTTGCAAATGTGTCAAAAGCTTCTTTTGCAGAGCTCCACTGTCATCAGCAATGGAGATGTTTGCAGGACTTCCTTCTTCAGTTCATTGTTTAATTGGATGCGTGTTGCCTCTAGTGGGTCAGTCAAGAACTAGAGATGCACTGTTTTAAAATTAAAAGGTTGCTTTTTAGGGTAGAGAAGGGGAGAATATTTTGAACTCCGAGGGTTGTGCGACTTTGGAATGCTCTGCCTCTGAAGGTGGTGGAGGCAAGGTTGTGAAATAGTTTTAAGATGAAGTCAAGAGAATTCAAAACACAAACAGATCTGCTGTGATCTTATTCAATGCCTGAGCAGGCTCAAGAGGTCAAGTGGTCTGCTTCTGCTCCTATTCATGTGCACATGACTATGTTTGTATTTGTGACTGGAAATGACAGGACTGCAGAACTTTGATCCAGCTGTTTGCAAAGCTATGTCTTAGGCATGTCATTTTCACTATTTAGTATGAATGTGGTGCTGTGTTATAGCATCTGCAAGATGACATCTCATTTTTAGGTATGCCGGGTGCTGCTTCTTGCATGCTGTTCTAAATTCCTCATTGAATCAGAGTTGGTTCCTTGGCTTGATGGGATTGAGTATGGCGATATATTGAACATGAGGTTCCAGATTATGATAGGATACAATTCTGCCGCTGCTAATGGCCAAGAGTCCCACATGAGCATTCATTTTGGGCTCCCAGATCTGTTCTTAACCCATTCAGTACAATGTTAGTGTCCCACGTGATGGAGTGTATCCATTATATGAAGACATGATATGAACTCCAAGAGGATTATGCAGTGTTAATTCCCACCAGTATTGTCATAGAGAGATGGTTTAGTAGATTGTTGAAATCGAGGTTGCCCAGATTTTCCCTCTTGTTAGATATTTCATGACCCACTGCTTGCCTAACCTGACAGAAATGTTTTTCAGCAGGTAGCCAGCTCAATACATAGTAGTGCTGCCAATCCACACCTGATGATGGGCATGGTAGACTCCCACCCAAAGGACATCCTGTGTCTTTCTACCCTCAGTGCTTCATCCATGGTGATGTTCAACAGAGGGACAGCTGTATATTCCTGATGAAGGGCTTTTGCCTGAAACGTCGATTTCGAAGCTCCTCGGATGCTGCCTGAACTGCTGTGCTTTTCCAGCACCACTAATCCAGAATCTGGTTTCCAGCATCTGCAGTCATTGTTTTTACCTGTACTGGTAATTAGCCAGAGGTTTTCTTACCTCATGTTTGTTCGGATTTCATGACTCCACATGGGGTCTATAGTTAATATGAGCATTTTCAAGATCAGTTCACTACAGGAATGAAGTGTCATCTTTAGTGGATCTGACCAAGAATGACCATGCTGTGCTGTGTTGATGAAGAGCTTATGCTCGAACCGTCGACTCTCCTGCTCCTTGAATGCTGTCTGACTGGCTGTGCTTTCCTAGCACTGCAATTTTTGACTGTGTTCAGAGACTTGGAATTTCCAGGAAACTGATAGTTTCACAACTTATCACAAACTGTGAATTTAAAGTGCAGGATGATGATCTGGCTCATTGAACGTCAAAACAACAGAATACCTGTGATACTAAAAAGTGAAATCTACAGGAATGTTTTGTCCTTTTTGAATTGGTACTAAACTATAATTCAATAAGCAGGTGTTTGACCTACAGCAACTGCGTGGGTGACTGAATTCTTATCTCCACTTGGCTGCTTGCATTTTGAATATTTATTTATTGTGAGGTCATGGTGCAGAGACTCAATTCATCCCATTAATCAGACTACAGAGCATATGGGAGATATGTAGGCAGCATATTGAAATTATTTTATCCTACTCTTTCATCATGCAGATGTGTTTAATCCTTGTCTTGTGAGTAACATTTTCGCACTTGTATTAAAATCTTTGGGTTAATTTTTCCATGCTCTGGCAAATAGCTCTTTCTGGAGAAAGTGAGGACTGCAGATGCTGGAGGTCAGAGCTGAAAATGTGTTGCTGGAAAAGCGCAGCAGGTCAGGCAGCATCCAAGGAGCAGGAGAATCGACGTTTCGGGCATAAGCCCTTCTTCAGGAATGAGGAAAGTGTGTCCAGCAGGCTAAGATAAAAGTTAGGGAGGAGGGACGTTTTAGAGAACACCTCTGGGACACCCGGACCAACCAACCCAACCACCCCGTGGCTCAACACTTCAACACCCCCTCCCACTCCACCAAGGACATGCAGGTCCTTGGACTCCTCCATCACCAGACCATAGCAACACGACGGTTGGAGGAAGAGCGCCTCATCTTCCACCTCGGAACCCTCCAACCACAGGGGATGAACTCAGATTTCTCCAGTTTCCTCATTTCCCCTCCCCCCACCTTGTCTCAGTCAAATTCCTCAAACTCAGCACCGCCTTCCTAACCTGCAATCTTCTTCCTGACCTCTCCACTCCCAACCCCACTCCGGCCTATCACCCTCACCTTGACCTCCTTCCACCTATCGCATTTCCAGTGCCGCTCCCCCATGTCCCTCCTCCCTACCTTTTATCTTAGCCTGTTGGACATACTTTCCTCATTCCTGAAGAAGGGCTTATGCCCGAAACGTCGATTCTCCTGCTCCTTGGATGCTGCCTGACCTGCTGTGCTTTTCCAGCAACACATTTTCAGCTCTAAATAGCTCTTTCTGTTTGTTTGTAGCAGAAATCCATCACTGCATTGATACTGACAACAATGAAAGCTAGTGAATTGTTAATTATTCACAGAAACTAATTAACATTTTTAAAAGTGGTGATTTTAGAATGAGCCATTAAAGAATACAGTACCATCAAAATAAATTATCAGTCTGGGTAAAGTTAACATTCACATATGCTGCATAGGTTCAGTGTGTTTGATCACAGTCTTCAAAAAGACCAAAGGCGTAATTTCTTTCCTGAAGAACGGCTTATGCCCGAAACATCGATTCTCCTGCTCCTTGGATGCTGCCTGACCTGCTGCGCTTTTCCAGCAACACATTTTTCAGCTCTGATCTCCAGCATCTGCAGTCCTCACTTTCTCCCAGTAATTTCTTTCATGTAGAGGGTGATGGAGGCGAGTACAATTACAACATTTAAAAGGCATCTAGATGGGTATATGAATAGGAAGGGTTTAGAGGGATATGGGTCAGATTGGGATGACTGGTAGGCATGGACAAGTTGGACCATTGGGTCTGTTTCTGTGTTGTATGACTCCATGACCATGCTGGGACAGGACGTAATTCAGGGATTGTGGCTGGAACGTTGGCTAGAATTCAGTGAGTATTATTATGTCAGGCTGTGCCGTAACTAATCTATGGGATAGCTCTTCCAATTTTGGCGCAGGTTCCAACGTTTTAATGAGGAATTTGCAGAGTTGACTGTGTTGCCTTTTCCAGTGCCTAGATTCTACCATCCATTAGTTTCATGATCATCATCATTACTGAGACTAGAGGTTCACACCAGATTTATTCATGAATTGAATTGTCCAGCAGCTAAGTGGGGAATTAGTCTAAATCTGTGGATCACTAGAACAGTAACAGACCTGTTCCTGTAAATTGAAAAATATTGTAAAGCACCTTAAAGAAAAGCATGGAGCTTGGAAATAGGAACAGGGTAGTTCACATATCCTCTCAAATATGTTCTGTTATTTAATAAAGTTGTAGCTGATCTATAACCTGATCTATATTAATTGGAAGGTTCGTTAACAAACTAGCTGAAATGAATATTGATTTCAAATAATTTTGTGATTTGTTCATATATTGGTTTGATTGACAGCATTTTGCATTGAAGAATTATTTAAATTATGTTTGTTCTCATTACTTTTTGGATGAATTTAATTAGCTGCCCTTTTCAAAGCTTTTGCAAAACAGGCTACCCATCACCTTTGAAGTGAATTTGCCTGAAACTTCTGAAGAGTGCGAAGTAACAGATATTTTTGATGTGAAGCAATGAAAAGAATAACTACCCATAAAACTTAATTAAAATTTAGCTTGCTTTAGAAGTTGTGAATTATTCATTATTTTCTATTACAAAAGGAGTCAGCTAAGTTTAAACACTAATGTAATGTTGTTCACGTTGCTGCTACCAGTCACATGTTCAGTTGCTGCTTCATAGAATTATATGGTGTTCAAGCCCAGGGCAACACTAAAGTGAGAATGTTTTAAAGAGAAGGTGGATCCTGCTAAAACGTGTGATTAAAATCACTATTTCAAGTTCCAATAAAGATGGGGATAGAAACAAAGTTAATATTTCAAGTCAAAGATTTCTTTTCTTTGGAACTCCATATTATACTTCGTCCTGTCACAACCTGTCCCTGGTTGAGATTCCCCATCTTGTTACTTGTCCAATGGGACACCCCAGGTTGTTATGCTCCCAGGTGAAAAGCGATGCACTGGTTCCTCTTCATTGTTTATCTGCTGCTTCGTTTGGTCAGAACAAGGTGAATGTACAAAAGATACCTCCTTTGTGTATATCTTTCTCCAAAACCAAAGGAAGTAAGCTTTTAAAATGAGTCAATTTAACCAGGCTTTCTTGAGTCAATAAAAGGTTGAGTTTATTAGTTCCTAAATGCAGGAAGTAAAAACAGAACACACATACACATAGATTAGGAATAGGAATTAGAGGTGAATCCTAAAGAAGATAAATGCTTTTTAAAAAGACATATTGAACCCAGATCCGCAGAACATTAGCTGAATTCCTAGATTAACAGTCTAGTGATAATACCACTAGGCCATTGGCTCCCCCTTTTCAAAGTTTACAAACAAGACAACACACTCATACATCAGGCCACTCCAGGGTTGAGTTGATCAGAGTCTAATCCCTGTTTTTGTATATCCCTAAAAGGTTAAAACAAAAACATGTGCAGGAGATGGCTTCCTGCTGAAAAGGCATTGGGTAGTTGTGATATTCGAGAATTCCTATCCAGACAGCTAAAGAATTTATGTCCACAGCCATCTTTTGGCTTTATCTCCTTGTTTCAAAAAAAATGTTGCAATTAAGAGTTCAATATGTCCAGACTTGATCCAGAAAAATTAAGGTAGACAGAATTTTCTTATAAACTAATTTGATTGTATAATATAGGCTCTACACCATGTAGATGTTATGGATTCTGTTCTAATTCCACGTTTATTCATAATGCACAATTGACATAACTTCAACAATTCTTTAAAAGTGTTTTCTTTATTTTCTAGGATGTGGAAATAGCTCATTGAGTTATGAAATGTTCATGAGCGGTTATAGATCAATCACAAATATTGATTTCTCAGCAATATGTATTGAAAAAATGGCTTCCAAATATGCCACCTGCTCAGGCATGGAATGGAAGGTTATGGATGCTAAGGCACTTCAGTTTGAAGATGAAAGCTTCGATGTAGTATTGGAGAAAGGTACCCTTGATGCAATGATGGTGGATGAAAAGGATCCTTGGAATGTATCACAGGAAACCACAGAAACTATAGACCAAGTTTTGAAAGAGGTAAGACTGATCATATTGAAAAGACTGTTTCAAAGAATGTGTCTTTCATTGATGATATTCACTTGCTTTCATGCATTGTGAGTTTACAATACAATAGATAGCATTTATCAGATATAGAACTTGTGTACTAACATGATCGAAACTGCTGAGGATTGCTTTGTGTTAAAGGTCAAATTGATTTAATATATAACCCTTAAAATACTAGAAACTATGTTTGCAGGTCGATTTTAACCACTACAATACCTTGGGGTAAAATTTCTACAAGTCTCCTAGTGGTAGTAGATTGGAACAAATTTCAGAGAAACATCATAAAATCCTTTTCTCTAGGCTTTTCGGTAGCCCTCTACCTAGATTATTGCAGAATAAGCATAGTCCTTTGAGGTGAAAACTGAATATACTGGAGAAACTCAGGAGCTCTGGCAGTATTTGTGGAGAGAGATACAGTTAAAGTTAAGGCCATATCGATTCATATTGGATGCAAAATGTAAGCCTGTTTCTCTCTCCACAGATTGCTCCTGCAGAGAGGGCATTGAGTAGTCAGACTGTCCATTATCTCTACCTTTTTAGCTTTTCTTTTGAGGTTTCCCTGAACCTTTATGGGTGTGACATTCTAGAATTCCTCCCTAGTCAGCCACTGAATTTACAAGCTCCAGCATCCACATACTTTGCTTACGTTAAAGTCCTCTGAAAATTATGTTTCATTGTGCTTAAGGTACAGATATTTTTAAACATCACTTAATTTCAGCCAGACTTTTTGCCTGTTGTCATTTTTAACCGAGTGTGTACTTTCCACATCTTGACACACACTATGATGATGATGTGACGGAGCAGAATTGAATCTCTAATTTCTAGAAAGTATGCAGCAAAAATACTGTTTAATTTTAATTGCATGTTTGCAATTGCATGAGTAGGATTTGCTTTTAGGACCAGATACAAAGTGTCTTTCACGTGTTCTACTGCCTCCGTTGCTGAAAAACTTGTGTCGGGTCCATAGAGAATTAGGAATCTATTCATTTCATGTCCTACACTGCAGCAGGTTAAAAGTTGAAGTCTGCAAAACCACTGTAAACTGAAAAAGTGTTTCTTTGGGATTTCCCTCCCAAGGTATTTCACTTGTTCACTCCATTGTAGCTGTTTCTAATTTTTCATTTTTTGCAAGAAGAATTTCTGATTTTTCTAAAGCACCATTAACTGCATATTGTATTGTCTCTCCCTGCTTGTGAAGTTCTTTGCTCATCTATCAGATATTTCAGTTGCTTTCTATATCATTTTACAGATACCATGTGGACAATTCCTGTGTAACCTATTGCTGCTGTCTGAATGTTCCATGCTTCTAAGTTCAGAGTTGATTAAACTGCTGTTGAACCTCCAGCTTTTAAGTGATATACTTTCATGGTTAGGGGTTTTAATTCCTCTTTTACAAGCTTCCAATGATCACCATCACTCTTAGCTCTGCAACAAGAACTTCTCGACTCTCTGTACAACCTTCAGGACCTTCCCTAGTGACTTCTCATTACTTAGAATGCTCTTCAGAATCAAAGTCAGAGGATGAAGGCAGATGGTGGTTTGAGGAGTTTAACTGTAAGACATTAAGAGTCTCAAAGTGGCAATTCCAGAAAACTCTAAATCATAACTGAGTTCTGGTTCTGAATTTGACTGCAAAATAAGATCAAAAGAACTAGGAGCACAAGTAGGCAATGCAGTCCCTCAAGCCTGCTTCACCACTTAATACAATCATAGCTGATCTCAACTTGTTCTCAAGTGCACTTTCCTGCCCAGTTTCCATAACCCTTTAACCCACTACTAATGAAACATCTAAGTCCTTTTCAAATTTAAATTTATTTCTTATTTTTGTGGGATTCAAGTTCTATCAGATGAGACCAAAGTTAAAGATTAAAAAGCATTTTATTACTGGGTAGTAGAAATGTAAACTAAATTCTTATCAAAGATAATTCTTGGAGATCCTTTTTAAATGAGGCCTGATTTGATGTTTTGACAGTTATGCAGAAGTTGGGCATAGATGGACTGGGAGTTACATATAGCACTGTAGTTCTGGTTGTGCTGAAACAACAGTATTATTGGGCTAAATTTTCAGAGGTGGGGACACTTTGAGAACCTTTGAAAATGAAAGCCATGACCCAATTCCAGGATTTCCACTCCCATTGGTCATAGAGAGAAGTCTGTCAATTGATCAATGATTTCTCTTGGATGCAAATAGTTTAGCAGATTAGTTGATGCTTGGGCTCCCAGCCCCACCTCATTATGCATTCTTCATTCTTGGCTAGACATGCACAGCATGGCACAAAGGGTAGAGGGGTCATAGGAGAGGTGTTGGGTGGGCTTTAGTTGGTGTGGAGAGGGCAAGGAGAAAGGTGAGAGAAAGAAGGTTGTTTACTGTTATATTACTTTCATTACAATTGGGGTGAAGCCCCAGAGCACCAAGGTAGAACTTTTCAGCAGCCCATCTCTGCACTTGGCCACCCTGTGTCCCTGTGTCAGAGTTCTTCTACAGGCAGCAGTCTAATTTTAGTTAAAACCCCCTGACTGAAATGAAAATCCCCCTCCCCCATTTGCAGACACTTTCTCCTGAAGGTGAGCCGATAGGCTGAGTGAGAAATTTCCTGCTACCTGCTTCCAGGGTGAAAATGCAACACATAAGCTATGAACAAGAACTAATTAACAATTTTGGCCAGAGATAATCTCTCAGGTTTTTTTGTGAAATCATGGGAACCAGCACGGTGGCACAGTGGTTAGCACTGCTGCCTCACAGCGCCAGAGACCCGGGTTCAATTCCCGCCTAAGGCGACTGTCTGTGTGGAGTTTGCACATTCTCCCTGTGTCTGAGTGGGTTTCCTCCGGGTGCTCCGGTTTCCTCCCACAGTCCAAAGATGTGCAGGTCAGGTGAATTGGCCACGCTAAAATTGCCCGTAGTGTTGGTAAGGGGTAAATGTAGGGGTATGGGTGGGTTGCGCTTCGGCGGGGCGGTGTGGACTTGTTGGGCCGAAGGGCCTGTTTCCACACTGTAAGTAATCTAATCAGTGCAACACTGATTAGCTCTAAATATAACATGCTTTTAATGTCACATCACTGTCTGCCAAATAACGGGCTGTGTGAACTAAATTACCTTGTTTCTTTCATTCTGCACTTTATTTTCTTGTTCATTGGTTCATTCATTGTAGGTAGCTGGGAATTAAAGTTGTATGTTTTATTAGATTGCAAACTGATTTCATTGACTGGAAATGCCATCCCTTATGTCTGTTGTTAAAGTTTACATTTTTTAAAAATCCACTTAAATCTATTTATTTAGGCTACTAAGACTGCAAAGCCTGTACCTTATTGATAAGACTTTTTAAAAGCAGATTAATTTCCTTTATGGCTTACTGGGTAAATTCAGCACCCACTTTATACTTGCAATCAAAGAATGATTACAGCATAGAAAGATCCCTTTCATTGTATTGAGCCTGAGCTCTTGATAGAACAATATAACTATGTTGATCCCCCATTCTTTACCCATATCCCTACATTTTTTTTCCTTTCAGGTTTTCATTCAATTCTCTCTGAAAAGGCACTGTTAAATAAGTACCTTCATATTTACTTTTTTAGTTGTAATGTTGCAGTGTTTTGAAAAGTACAATGCACATTTTGTTCAGTTGAAGATACCATTTGGAGTTGTACCATTAGAGGGAGTTTGCAAGCAAAGCAGAGTTTAAATAGGCTGTTTAATATAAGATGCCATGTTGCTTATGATTGAACATGTCTTTGAACCACCTTTTTCAACCTGCCCCTTCAACAATTTTGCACATATACTCCCAGAGTCTCTCAGTTCCCAGGACCTATGAAATTGTACCCTTTATTTCGCCTCTCAATTTTTTTTAACAAAATGTATCACTGTGCACTGAGAATCATAGGATTATATTTCTCTGTATTAAATCTCTTCTGCCACATACCAGCCCATCCCACCAGCCAATTTCTATCATTTTGAAGTCTGTCACTACCCCGTCACACTTCACTATACTTCTAAGATTTTGAAATTGTTATCGGCAGATTTTGAAATTGTGCCATGACACCTTAAGTCTAAATCAATACTTTAATATTAGGAAAATCATTGGTCCCAGTACACTGGGAAACATCTCTATTTCCTGTCACTCAGCCAACTATGAATCTATTATAGCCTGTGTGTCTTCTATTCTGTAGGCATTCATTTTGCTGACAAACTTATTATGTGGCATATTATCAAATGTCTTTCGGAAGTTCTTACGGACCATATCAACCATATTATCTTCATTAATCTTCTCCATTTCCTCATCAAAAATGTCAATAAAGTTTGTTGAACAACATTTGCATTTTACATATCTGAATTTACTTTCCATAATGAATCCACACTTGGCTGTTATTTTTGTCCTGGACATCCATTTCTACAAGCTGTTACCAATGAGTTTAAACGTTTTGGCCTTAATAGCAAGATGATTTGAGTACAAGAACAAGGATGCCTTGCTGCAATTATACAGTGTGTTGGTGAGGCCACACCAGGAATATTGTCTGCAGTTTTGGTTTCCTTATCTGAGGAAGGATGTTCTTGGTATAGATGGAGTGCAGTAAAGGTTTAGCAAAATGACTCCTCGTTTGGCAGGACTGATGTATAACAAGAGTCTGAGTTGGTTAGGATTTTAATGATTGGAGTTTAGAAGAATGAGAGGAATCTGATCGAAACTTATAAAATTCTAACAGACTAGACAGGCAGGATTGTGGGGGATTGCAGGACCAGGGATCATGGTTTAAGGATAAGGGGTAACCATTTAGGACAGATGAGGAGAAATTTGTGCACACAGGAAGTGGTGAGATTGTAGAATTCACTACCACAGAAAACATTGTGTATTCAAGGAGGAGGTAAATATAGCTCTTGTGGCTGAAGGGATTCAGGGATATTGGGTGAGGTGTGGGGTGGGATCAGAGTATTGAACTCAATGATCAGTCATGATCATATTGAATGGTGGAGCAGGCTTCAGGAGTTAAATGGCCCACTCTTACATTTCTATCACCGCTCTTTATTTGTATAATGAGAAATATTTGATCCACAATCTATGGTATTAATAGAAGAATCCTGTGAATACTCCTTCCATGGCCAGCAAGTCTGAGCATGGGACTTGAACACAGGCTTTCTTGGTGAGAGACAGGAGCGCTACTCTCTGAGCCTCTTGGCTCACTGACATGTGGTGCCTTACATGATCAAATAGCTCGACATTACTCATTATCCAAGTGTGCACATGAAAAGTGGTAACTAGACTGATGTACAAAAATGTAATAGCTCATTCACAGCAAGCGCCTTCAGGAGAGAGGAGAAAAGCACTACACCATCCAAAAAAAAGTACCCTTTTGAAATGTTTTTATGCTGTAGCTGCATATCAAGTGATAGATTCTTAAATTTCCAGAACTGTTGATCCTCAATTAATGAGCCTAGATATATAGAAAGGCAATTTTTTAATATTTAAAAATGTATCAAAAATTGTTTTTTTTCTGTCTTGTTTTTATCTGTGTGAATCTGTTGTGTCAAATCATTTTGATTGTCATGTGGTTTGATGCATTGATTCTTGGCTCTCATCCAAGTTAAGTCACACTCCGTTTATATTCTGACTAATATCAGACAATCTCAAACAGTATCTGTCAGGGTCTCCCAGTGGCACTTGCAGATAAAAGCATCTACACCACGTACTTTAAGGGATGATGTCAGCAAATCCCTGCAGGGAGTGAGCATTTCATCTGCTATTCGCTTTGTTGGGGATGTGATAATTAGGCAGCATGTTATCTGTCAGCATAGACACATTAATATTCTGCACACATCCTCACTCTCTGCATGAGATTTCACCTCAAGAATCCCATTTATTTTCTAAACTCTATGAATCAAGTCTTTCCTAGGGAGAACAGCTATTGCTTTTAGATGTTTACTTTCTCTCATTCCACCCTCCCCAGTAAATACATGTAACAATATTTGGAACTGTTTCTAACAGTAAATTGTAAAAGATGGAAAATATGTCTCATTATTATAGCAAAATATATTGACAGTTTAGGTGAATCGGAAATTGTAAATAGTATTAGATTGTTTCAATTTCTCCACTGAGATTCAAACACAGCTTCAATAGATCAATAAAACATAGTGAGAGAGTTGGTGATGCAATATGTTGGCACTGATTTTTCACCCATGGGATTTTAGCTTTAAACCAGCATAGGCAGAGAAGATCAATTGATCCAAAGAATTTTTTTTTAAAAGTATTTTTGAATATGGTCTAAGCTCATTTTTTGATAACCAAACTTGCATGTTTGGTGATTTAGAAGGATTATTGGAATTATTTGAATGTTAATGATTTAAAATTACTCTTTGATAAACAATCCTTTCAGCCTATCGTTTTTTCATTTGGCTCTTTTTTTTGACTCTCAAATTTATGATCAGTTTGATGGTAAAGCAAAATAATTTGCATAAAAATAACTGCCAAAGTAAACAAATTACTAATAAGCAGTGAAAAATGAATAAATACTTTAGTAAAGCTTTTGACAGGGTCCCGCATGGCAGGCTAGTCATGAAGGTTAAGTCGCATGGGATCCAGGGAGAGCTAGCTAATTAGTTTCAAAATTGGCTCAATAGTAGGAAGCAGAGAGTGATCGTTGAAGGTTGTTTCTCAGACTGGAGGCCTGTGACTAGTGGTGTGCCACAGGAGTCGGTGCTAGGACCTTGTTGTTATTTACATTAATGATCGGAATGTGAATGTACAAGGCATGATTAATAAGTTTACGAATGATACAAAATTAGGAGGTATTGTTGATAGCAAGGAAGGTGTTTTAAAAAATTCTCAAGGTCAGGTTCGTAGGAGAGTAGTCTGACACAGAACAAACGACCAAGAGGCGAGTCTGCTAGAATATGGGCATTTTATTCCCCGCAGCGTCGCCACAACCAACGGGTCTGGCTTATACTCACTCTACATGTTACCGGAACTGGGAGCCGTCAGTTCTCGTAGAGCGGTTGCCAACAACCCACGCTCGGCGGTTAAACGTAACCCCGGAGCAGACTCACCGAACTGGAGACTTTTCCAGCTGATATACTCTTTTCCAGATATAAACATTCATGTGAACAGCAGAGCAAGGCTAAAAAACACATTCCATTCTGGTTACATACAGATAAGAAGATTCACACGGGGAGGTGTGTAATAAGATTCACACGGGACTAAGCAACACCTCCATTCCGGTTAGATTCACACATGTATTGGGACATAATTTTTAACCGTTTCACCACATTCCACTGCTTGGAATTTTACACCACATTCCACTGCTTGGCCCAATACATGTGTTACATTATGCTTAATTCAGTTCAATTCGTTTCAGTTAATTTCAGTTCAGTCAATTCAGTGTAGTTCAATTCAGCTCAGTTCAGGTCTGTTCAGTTCAATTCAATTGTGTTCAATTCAGTTCCGTCCATTTCAATTCAATTTAGCTCAGTTCCATTTTGTTCCGTTCAATTTGATTCACTTCAGTTCCACTCAGTTCAGTTCAGTTCAATCCCATTCAATTCTGTTAACTCCGCTTCAGCTTTTTGGACATGCCCACATCCTCCGCTGTACCCCAGGCAAGGGGTTCTTCGGCAGGACTGGGATCCTCTCTCAAACAAACTGCCACGTACATGCCCACATCCATGCCATCCCGGGACGGTCGGGACCTCCACAGTTTGTTCTTCTGGTTTCTTAGTCTTTTTCCAAAACATTGTTCTGTATCAAAATCTCTCCTCAATTGCGATTGATCCTGCCGACTACGCCAAATGTTTTAAAAAATTCTCAAGGTCAGGTTCGTAGGAGAGTAGTCTGACACAGAACAAACGACCAAGAGGCGAGTCTGCTAGAATATGGGCATTTTATTCCCCGCAGCGTCGCCACAACCAACGGGTCTGGCTTATACTCACTCTACATGTTACCGGAACTGGGAGCCGTCAGTTCTCGTAGAGCGGTTGCCAACAACCCACGCTCGGCGGTTAAACGTAACCCCGGAGCAGACTCACCGAACTGGAGACTTTTCCAGCTGATATACTCTTTTCCAGATATAAACATTCATGTGAACAGCAGAGCAAGGCTAAAAAACACATTCCATTCTGGTTACATACAGATAAGAAGATTCACACGGGGAGGTGTGTAATAAGATTCACACGGGACTAAGCAACACCTCCATTCCGGTTAGATTCACACATGTATTGGGACATAATTTTTAACCGTTTCACCACATTCCACTGCTTGGAATTTTACACCACAGAAGGTTATCAAAAATTACAGAGGGATCTTGATCAGATGGGGAAAAGGGCTTAGGATTGGCAAATGTAATTTAATAGAGATAAAGGTAATGTGAGATGTTGCACTTGGGAACGTCAAACCAAAGTAGGATTTATACAGTAATTGATAAGGCTCTGAGGAGTGTTGAGGAACAGAGGGACCTAGGAGTACAAGTACATAGTTCATTGAAAGTAGAGTACAGGTAGACAGAATGATGAAGAAGGCAATTAGAATGCTGGCCTTCATCGGTTGAGGCACTGAGTGTAGGAGTTGGGATGTCATGTTACAGTTGTATAAGTCATTGGTGAGGCTGCAGTTGAGGTATTGTGTACAGTTTTGGTCACCCTGTTTTGGGAAAGACATAGTTAAACTGGAAAGAGTGTAAAGAAGATTTACAAAGATGTTGCCAGGACTAATAGGCCTGAATTATAGGGGGAGGTTGGCCAGGATAGCATTTCATTCACTGGAGTGCAAGAGAATGAAGGGTGACCTTATAAAGGTTTAAAAAATCACGAGAGGCATAGATAGGATTAATGCATATAGTCTTTTCCCCAGGATGGGGAATTGAAAATTAGAGGACACAGGTTTAGAGGTAAGAGGGGAAAGAGTTAAGAAGGACCTGAGAGGTAAGTTCTTCGTGCAGAGAGTGGTGTATATGTGGAATGGGTTGCCAGAGAAAATAGTTGACGCAGGTATAATAGCAACATTTAAAAAGCATTTGGATAGGTACATGAGTAGGAAGGGTTTAGAGGATATGGATCAAATGGGGGCAGTTGGAACAAGTTGAGTGGGCACAATCGTCAGCATGGACCAGTTTGGGCCAAAAGGCCTGTATCCATGCTGTATTACTTCATGACTCTAATATTTTCTGTCTGAAAATTGTTTGTGTCTGTCATTTAGATTGTTTTGTGAATATTAGAAATATCAAACTTAAAAATCACAACACACGGTTATAGTCCAAAAGGTTTATTTGGAAGCACTAGTTTTCAGAGTGCTGCTCCTTCATCAGGTGGTTGTGGAGTGTAAGATCATAAGAGACAGAATTCATAGCAAAAGATTACAGTACAGTAGTGCACCATGCCTCCGGACATCCTTACTTGCAGCATATGAGATCAACAACGTTAGCCAAGTCACACGAGTACCTGCTGCGTACATGGTGGGTGGTGTCCCCACAGGTAATGGTGGTATCCGTGTTGACACTCTGATGCTTGGAGTGGTTGCAATTGACAGGTTGTACGTTGTTGAGAACAATGTAGTCCGGAAGGCTGTGCAGTTTGGTGCGAACAATCATCTGTTTAAGCTCTGGCAATTGTTTAAAGGCAAGAAGTGGAGGCATAGGAAAGGTCATGGACACATGCACGCATGCACACATATGAGTCTATGGGATGAATTTATATTTGCAGAATTAGATTTGCAGATACATTCTATTTTGCTCGAAAGATGCACAATCTGCAGGCAGTTAATGCAGATAGTCAATCAATGTAATATTGTGTAAATTCCACTTTGGAAATAGAACCAGGCTGACTCAGGATTGGGATACAGACAGACTCTGACTTCACATCGTTAATGCATTGTCTGAGCAGAGTTTTCACCTTTTGTTATAAAACCTTAAGTTACCTTGAGAAAGTGGCTTAAAAGAAGTTCTGGGATTTACATGTTAATGAACCAAAACCTGCAACCCATTCTAAAAGATGAAAGACTTAACAATCCAGGTTTGTTCAATATATCATTTCAGTTTCATGACACTGTAATCTTTTGCTATAAATTCTGTGTCTTATTACTTTATACTCTACAATCACCTGATGAAGGAGCAGTGTACCAAAAGCTTGTGCTTTCAAATAAAACTATTGGGCCATAACCTAGTGTTATGTGATTTTCAACTTTGTCCACCCCAATCCAACACTGACTCCTCCACATCATAGAAATATCAATGCCTATTCAAAGAAAATCACAGTTTAATGTCATCCGGTCTGATTGATATGATCTTTTAAGACAGTCATTAGTTGCAAAATTTCAATTTACCAATTTCAGAATCTCTGACGAAGTGTAACAATCCACATCAAATTTCAGTGTAATGGTGAATTGCACCTACTCCACGTCAGATTTAAGATACGAACAAAGAATAGATAAACTTCAGCGATTCAGCTTAGAAAGAAGGTGCCTGAAAAGTGATCTTATAAAGATATACAGATTGGTCAGGGTATAGAGAGAGGAAACCCAAAATATTGTTTTGAATTATGCTGTGCAAGTAAAGCCAATGGAACAGTTTCAAACTAGTACAACACCGAATAAGAACATATATTAGGAAATTCTTGAATATATGAAATAAACTTCTACAGAGAATAATGAAGGCAAGACCATATAATTACTTTAAGTAACAATTGGACGTCATAAAGGAAGGATTTAAGGATGAATGAATTGAGGCACATGTGAGCTTCCCAATAGGCAGGATGGAGGAGTATTTGGAACGTTGGAGACAAAGTGACTCTGTTAAAAGGGGAAATTGCTTTTATTTATGCATTGACCTGTTTGATTGACAGCATAAGCTATACCTTATATTCTATTTCTTAAAAATAAAATTGTGAAATAAGAGTGTTTGAAGTCATCAGAGTGCACAATGTAAAAATACTAAGTATTCTGAAGAGACTTGTCCTGAGTGCTGTACCCCAGAAATGTATTGCCCATTGTTTTAGACATGAGAGTGCAATACTCAGAAGAATTGCATATATATGTGCACCAAGATCCCTGAATGGACCGATTTATCTATTTGCTCCTGCCCTTTTCTCAGTGCCAATGAGTGTTCTCCCAATTATATGTTATCTGTTGTTAAAAAGAATATAAGCAAAAATAGTCAATTCTCAAATGGTTAGAAGTGTGTTTTATAATTAAAATAGATTTAGAAAATTATAATTTGTGTTAATTATAAGCTCCAAAAGGTGTGTCGTAATTCATAATTCTGTATGAATACCCATCCTTCCTTGTCCTTGCAACAAGTGGCTTCTTAGGCCATTTCAGGAGTAGTGAAATATCAACCACATGGCTGGAGTCAATACTATGATAGACCAGGTAAGGACAGTGCATTTCCTTCCTGAGGGACATTAGTGAACCAGGTAGGCTTTTACAGTTGAAACTTTATTGCTGGAACAGCACAGCAGGTCAGGCAGCATCCAGGGAACAGGAGATTCGACGTTTCGGGCACAGGCCCTTCTTCAGGAATCGCAGCAATTGATGATACTTTGATAACAATTGCTAAGATTAGACATACATTTCCAATTTATTAGATGAATTTAAACTTCACCAGCTGCTATGATAGGATTTGAAACTATCCCCTGCCCTGAGCATTTGTGTGGGCCTTCAGATTACTAATCCAGGTATGCTACTATTATGCGCAGGCAAACTTCTTTAAAATAGAAACCTTAACAGCTCATAGGCACCTTTTGGATTTTCATGCATTTATTATTTATTCATTAAAATACAAGCAAAGGGATGTCACCTGCCATGCCACTGTTCCATGACAACTTCAGTGTAATTAGTCTATTTTTATGCATTTACATTGAAGCTAGTTTTGTGTGAAGTTAAAAATCACACGACACCAGATTATAGTCCAACAGGTTTAATTGGAAGCACTAGCTTTTTGAGTGCTGCTCCTTCATCAGGTGGTTGTGGAGGACACTATTGTAAGACACAGAATTTATTGCAAAAGTTTACAGTGTGATATAACTGAAATTATACATTGAAAAATCCCTTGATTGTTTGTTAGTTTTGTGTTGTCCACTTATTTGGAGCCAATGTCAGCTTTTTCTTGATTGGCATATATGAGAATGGCAGCTGAGGCCAATGTTTGATTCCATTGACTCCTTGAATAATTTTGTGGATGAGAGATTGTCTTTGGGACTGTCATTCTGTATGACTGTGTAATCCAGCAGGCAGGAAGGCAGTGGATAAATTTAAATCCCGCAGTTTTCTATAATTTTCAAGAAATTCACATAGCTGCATTGTGAAGTCAGCTGATTTGATTTTCTTCGTTCTCAGCAGCACTAAAGCTTACTTTTATTTAAATATTTTGTGTACCTAAACTTAATGATTGGAGTGCTGTGTGATATTCTCTCACTCATTAACACTCCAGCAGTTTCACTCTGCATACCAATATTGACTGAACTTTATGCTAATTTACATCATTTGGCTATAACTCAATTTGAAACAGCTGTAAGTTTAAACCTGTTGCCTAACACTTCAATAGAAGTGTGAACATTTTCTTGCAGATAATTCACTCCTATTACTATGGCAACATTTTGTTACTATAGCAACAATAAACCATCTCAAATGGCAAATTTCAGTCTTGTTTATAGGAATAAGGAAGCTCAAATTAAATTGCCTTGGCTTAAACTTAAGCAGATTCTGTTTGTCTGTGTCATTAAACTGCATGGATTTGTCAGGGGACTACTTAATTCTTATAAAATCACTGGAAATGCACATGTATGGTTAAAACATACATATACTACACTTGATGCACTGTTTAAAAACATACATAAATCATGTTAGAACTCTCCTTATATCATAATATTGAAATTGAATTTCTGCTCGATGGTGAACATTTTATAGGTTCTTGAATGTTGCTGTGTAGGGAATAGTATATTATAATTATACTGTGGCAATAATGTCTTAGTGTTTTTTAATCTGTGATGAGTGTGCAACTGACTATAATGTAAAGCTCAATGGACTGTGACTGTAATGAGTTATTTGGGGAGAAAGTCAAGTTTTCTTTTGTATAGGGAGAGAACTCTGAGGCTGTGGAATTCATTTCCAAGGCCTGTGGTTGAAGCAGAAAGTGTGTCAATATTCCAGACGAGACTGTTAATAATGGAAGAGCCCAACACATCAATGCAAAAGATGAAGCTGAAGCATTCTCAGCAATGTTCAGCCAGAAGTGCTGAGATGATCCATGTTGGCTTCCTACAGTGCTCCCCAGCATTACAGATACCAGTCTTCAACCAATTTGATTCACTCCATGTAATATCAAGAAACAGTTGGAGGTACTGGATACTGCAAATGCTTTGGACCTGACAACATTCTGGCAATAGTACTGAAGATTTTTGCCTCAGAATTTGCCAATCCCCGAGACAAGTTTTTTCCAGTACAGTTAAATCACTGGCATCTACCCGATAATGTGCCAAGGTAACCTGTACATAAAAAGCAGAACAAATCCAAGCCGGCCAATTACCATCACCACCCCCCCGTGTCCCCCCATCAGTCTGCTCTTGATCATTGGTAAAATAATTGAAGGTGCTGTCGAGGAGTGTTGTCTCAGCAATAACCTGCATAGTGATGAATCAGTTTGGGTTCACCAGGACCATTCAGCTCATGACCTCATTACAGCCTTGGTTCAAATATGGAAAAAAGAGCTGAATTCCAGAGGTGAGATGAGAGCTGTTGGCATCAAGGTTGCATTTAACCCAATGTGGCATCAAGGAACCCTAGCAAAGCTGGAATCAATGGGTAGCTGGGGGCAAACTCTCAGCTGGTTGGTTATACCTGTCACAAAGGAAGATGGTTGTTGGTATTAGAGGTCAATCATCTCAGCTCCAGGACATTTCTGCAGGAGTTTATCAGGGCAGTGTCCTAGGCCCAACCACCTTCAGCTGCTTCATCAATGACCCACCCTCCATCATAAGATCATGAATGGGGGTTTTCACTGATGATTGCACAATGTTTGATACAATTTGTGAGTCCTCAGATATTGAAGGATTCATTTGCCTCAATTATTTTACTAATGATCAAGAGCAGACTGATGGGGGGACGCGGGGGGTGGTGATGGTAATTGGCCGGCTTGGATTTGTCCTGCTTTTTATGTACAGGTTACCTTGGCACATTATCGGGTAGATGCCAGTGATTTAACTGTACTGGAAAAACTTGTCTCGGGGATTGGCAAATTCTGAGGCAAATGCAACAAGATCTGGACAATATTCCAGTGTGGGCTGACAAGTGGCAAGTAACGTTCACACCATAAAAATGCCAGGCAACGACCATTTCCAATAAAAGACAATTTAACCATCACCCATTGGTATTCAATGGTGTTACTATCTCTGAATCCCCTGCCATCGACACTCTTGTGGTTACTATTAACTAGAAACTCAACTGGACTCACCACATAAACACTGGCTACAAGATCAGGTCAGAGGCTATGAATACGTTGGCAAGTAACTCACCTCCTGACTCCCCACAGCCTGTCCACTATCTACAAGGCACAAGTCAGGAGTGTGATAGAATACTCCGTACTTGTCTGGATGGGTGCAGCTCCAACAACACTGAAGAAGCTTGACACCATCCAGGACAAACCAGACTGTTTGATTGGCACCACATACAAGAGCATCTACTCCCTCCACCACCGAAGCTCAGTAGCGGCAATGTGTCTACAAGATGCACTGTAGAAGTTAACCAAAGTTTCTTAGAGTGCACCTTCCAAACTCATGACCACTTCCATTTAGAAGGACAAAAGCAGCAGATACATGGGAACTACACCACCTGCAAGTTCCCCTCCAACCCACTCCCATCCTAATTTGAAAATAAATTGCCATTCTTTCACTGTCACTGGGCCAAAATCCTGGAATTCCCTCCCCTAATGGCATTGTGGGTTAACCTACAAAATGCAGATTGCAGCAGTTCAAGAAGGCAGCTCACCACCACCTTTTCAAGGGCAACTAGGGATGGGCAATAAAATGCTGGCCAGCCAACGATGCCCATGTGCCACGAGTAAGTAAAGAAAAAACATGAAGGTGAAAGAAAATGAAGGAATATGTGAATAATGTAGATTATTCAGATTTGCCCTATTAGATTGCATGGAAGGCAGCAGCCAACATGGATTCATTGGTCTGAAGAAACTGTTTCTGTGTTTTTCCAATATCATAAAATTGATAGGCCAATTGGCCTCCTTCCACGTTTTATCATGTCTGCCCTGACTCCGAAAAATTTAATTTAGTGCCAAAATCCTGGCTTTACCCCATAACCCTACACATTGTTTCTATTTAAATAATCATCTAGTACCCTCTTGAATGTCTCAATTGAACCCACGGTTTAGATCAGAGTGGTGCTGGAAAAGCACAGCAGGTCAGGCAGCATCCGAGAACCCACCTCCACTGCAGTTCCAGAAAGAGCATTCCAGATGCAGAGACTCGCTGTGTAAAAAAAATATTTTTCTCACCTCATATTTGAATTCTTTTGTAGAACACTTTAAAAATGTGCGCTCTGGTTTTTGATTCATTTACCAATCATTGCAGTTTCTCCCTGTCTACTCAGACCCTCATGAGCTGGAAAATTATACTAAGTCTTCTCTTAGCCTTCTTATCTCCAAGGAAAACAGTCCCAACCTCTCTAATCTATTCTCATAACTGAAGTGTCTCATCCCGAAAACCATCCTCGTAAGCCTCTTCTACCCCGTCTCCAAGGGGGGCTGCAGATGAATGGAGGGGGTGGGGGGGGTAATGAGTGGGGAGAGGGGCGGAGTGGTGAGGTAGGGAGGGTGAACACAGGTAGAGTATATGACCTGGTGGGTCATTGGGAGGAGTGCTGGAAGGAAGGGTTGATCAGATGGATGGAAGGGAGAGGGAGGGGCTGGAAAGGGAGTCAAGAGTTGGGAAAGGAGTTTATTTGAAATTGGAGAACTCAATGTTGAATCCTCCTGGCTTAGGCAAAAGAGGAGGTGTTGTTCCTCCAATTTGTGGTCTGAAGAGGCCACGATTGGTCATGTCAGAAAGGAAATGCGAATGGGAGTTAAAATGGACGGTGACTGAGAGGTCAGGTCAATGAAACATGCCCTGAGTTTATGTTTGGTCTCACTGATGCAGAGAAGACCACATTGGGAGCACCGGATACAGTAAACTAGGTTGAAAAGAGGCAGGTGAACCTCTGTCTCACCTGAAAGGACCGTTTGGAGCCCTGGATGGAGTTGAAGGGGGGTGGTGTGCCCGCAGGTTTTGCATCTTTTATGGGTGATGGGGAAGGTGTCTTCTATAAATTCATCATGACCTCCCTGTTCTTGAACTCCATGCCCCTGGAAAACTGTATGCATAATTAACAGTTCTCTCTAAAATCTTGCCACCTTTAATGATTTATATGAGTGTACATCAAGGTAAAGACACATGCAAATAATTAACTTAGCTAAGTATAAATCCCCTTTCTGGTGCCTAATCAGCCCTTCTATTCCTTTTACTACACTTTTACCATTGATGTGCTTATAGAAGGTTTTACAATTTCCTTAATGTTAGCTGCCATCTTTTTGACAATCCATCATTACTTCCCTTATAGGATGCTTCACCTCCCTTCTGACCCTCTGTATTCAGCTTGGTTCTCAATTCAATTTACTACTTAACACGTTGTAATCCGTGTACTCTTTCTTCTTTACCTTAATTTCTATCTGCTTTGTTACCCAGGAAGGACTGTGGACTCTTGCATTACCTTTCCCTTCTGAGGGAGTATGCTTTGATTGTGCCTAAACCATCTCCTCTTTGAAGATATCCCATTGTTCAGGCACTGTTCTTCCTGCCAATTTTTGCTTCTGGTCAGTCCAGCCAAGCTTACTTTTACTCCATTGAAATTTGCTCTCCACCAGTTGATCATTCTTACTCTGAATTGACCAATACCATTTCTGGTATCATCCAAAACCTTGCCATACAATGATCATTGTCCCCCAAATGCTCCCCAACAAACAAATGATTTGTTTGGCCCACCTCCTTCTAAAGAATCAGGTCTACCAGTGCCTCTTGTCTTATTGGACAGGATACATATTTCTGCAGAAAGTTCTCTTGCTAACAATCTAAGAATGCTTGTCCCTCAGAGGCCCTTACACTACCACTGTCTCAGTTGATATATAAGTAATTAACATACCCCTTTAAAAACACTCTGCTTATGCCTCTCTTTAATTTTCTTGCAAATTCATTCCTCCATGACCTTCCCACTTACAGTAGTCTGTTTATCACACCAAGTAATGTAATCGCACCCTCCTTATTCCTTAGTCCCTGCCAAATCAATTTTATCTTTCAATCCTCTGAAACACCGTCTTTCCCCAAAACTGAAATGCTCTCCTTGACCAAAAAGGCAGCTGTCCAGCAGTTTTATTTCCTATCATTTTCAATCACCTTTTTAACCGTAATATTTTACACCTGAATCTGCCTTTCCCTCAACCAGGTCTCCATTATTGCCACAACATCAGAATCCCATGAGGATTCTGTGTCTTTAACATCCCAATCTTATTAAATGTATTCCATGCATTTACATACATGCCGTATGACTAAATGTTTGATTTTATTACTTTTTCCCTTACTCTGATTCTGCTTATTAATCTACTGTTTTCTTTTTTAGTGCCACAGGCCTCTCCCTGCATTTTGTGCACTCTTGTATTACTTTCTAATCTTCTCTCTTGGTTCACACCTCCCTGCTGAGTTAATTTAAACTCTCCCAATAGCACCAGCAAAATCCACCACATGGAACACAGTCTCGGCTCTCTTCAGCTGCAAACTATTTGGCTTTTATTGGTGTCCTCAGCCCCACAGCAAGCCCCGCTGACCCAGGAATCTAATTCCAACCCTCCTACGCAATCTTTCCAGCCATGCATTCCTCTGTCTCACTGTGCTATTTTGGTACTCATTGGTACCTGCCACTTGAAGTGATTTGGAGGTTGCTGCTTTCGATGTCCAGCTTGCTCATTTTCTACATAGTCCTCTAATTTCCAGCTGTGAAACCTCATCCTCATGTCTATCTGTCATTAATGTGGACCATAACCTCTGGTTTTTCACGCTCCCTCCAGAAGAATATCAGATGCACCACAGGTCAAATTGAAGGAGTGCAGAGATTGCAAGTTGGAGGAGTGTACACAGATTTGGAAGACCAAGGTATTTGAAAACTAGGATGAGGAGTGCAGTATTGAGCTGATGTTGGATGGGAAGCAAATGATCAGAGGGTTGATGAATGAATGAATGAAATTTAAAGTGAGTCTTCAGTGATCTTTCCTTTATCCTAAGATTTTAGACTCACCAACCAGAAAGGACAAACTTATCTGCATCTTCCTATTAAACCCTGTAAGAACTTTGTGAATGTGAATGAGGTCACCGTCTCATTCTTTGAAGATCTAGAGAAATTCAGACCAATCTTCTCAATCTCTTCTCTTAAAAAAACCTTGTCATTCCAGGTATTAACCTTTTGAACTTCCTCTGTGGCAAATATATCTTTCCTTTGCAAAGGAAGCTAAACTGTAAGCAATACTCCAGCTGAGGTGTCACCTCGGCTGGATGCGATTGCAGAAAGACATCTTTGCTGTTGTACTCAAATCGACTGTGATAAAGGCCAATGTACCATTTACCTTTTTAATTGCTGTTGTACCTGTATGCTGACTGTTAGTGACTCCTGAACAAGGAAACCCTGGTTACTTTTGATATTTGTATTTCCGAATCTCGCAGCATTTAAGTAGTATACTGGCTTTCTGTTTCTTTCTATCTTCTGTCATGTTCTATCCCATTCACTTAGCCAATTCAAGCCTTCTTGATGCCTTCTTGCATCCTACTCACAACTTGCGTTCCTACCCGTTTGGTGTTATCAGCAAATTTAGAAATATTAAATTGATCCCCACATCCAAATATTGATATAGATTGTGAACAATTGTGGATCCGGCACTGATCCAACGAGCCTGCCATCCTGAGAATGATCCATTTATTTCTTCTCGGTTTCCTTCTTCTAACATCAAACTAACAGGCCTGTAGTTATCCATTCTCCTCTTTCTTCCCCTCCTTAAAGAGCAGGGTTCAGTTTGCTATTTTTCAGTCTGCAGGAACTTATTCCTCATTATTAAACTGTCAGCACCAAAACACTGAACACTTGGAATAGTGCTAAAACATCCAGTTGACAATGCTAGAACTTATCATTGATCCCTACAGTGTGAAAACAAGCCATTTGGCCCAAGAAGTCCACACCAACTCTCTGAGGAGCATCTCGCCCAGATTCAGCCCCCTACCCTAGCTCTGTAACCCAGCATTTCCTATGGCTAATGCACCTAACCTACACATCTCTGGGGCACTATGGACAATTTAGCATGGCCAATCCACCTAACCTGCATATCTTTAGACTGTGCGAGGAAACCAGAGCATCCGGAGGAAACCCACACAGACACAGGGAGAATGGGCAAATCCCACACAGGCAGTCGCCCGAGGCTGGAATTGAACCTCAGTCTGTGGTGCTTTGAGGCAGCAGTGGTAAACACTGAGCCACCTTGCCACCCAATGTTTCATTCCTTTTAATGCAGACCTCTGGGCATCATCCGTGGAATCATGCTTGGGTGTAAGTTCTTGAATCCCAAGAGACCTCGCCCATTCTTATGAAACTCTACATAACCTGTTGCCTTTTCATGTTGGATTTTCTTTAAAATGTACAGGTAGTCCCCAGGTTGTGAATGGGTTCTGTTCCTGAGAATGCTCATACGTATTTTAAATAACACCACCCTCATAATATCCAGCTCTTACTTCCATCTCTCCTAATATCTCCTTCTTTGTCTTAACTACAATTTGAGGACCGCCTGGAAGTTAAAGAGCATAGTGCAAAGTGAAATGTTGGCAGCTAAGGGCATTCGGTGCTGAGTGATATTAACAGCTTTTTCTGTTAATATTAATGATCTTTTGTTAAAATTAACAGAACTCTGGTGTGATGAAAAATATCTTTCTTCCACATTAACAGTGAACCTCCAGTTGACTCAAGCCTTTCATTGTGAGTGGGATCAAATCTTTTTAATGAGGTAGCCTTTGAATTTGGTAACTATAATTACTATATAAGTAACATTTTATCATGTAAAACATCCAAATAAAGAAATATCCATGTAATATTTCCTTCTCTACACTGTCGCTAAAAAAGTCTATGTAGCTTTTTTCATTGAAGAAGATTAAAATCATTACAGTTTTCCCACGTTGATATTTTCCTTAATGTTTGGATAGTCTTGGAGATGATATTGATTAACTAACAGAGTGCTCTGTGTTGTGTCTTTCTTTAATGAATTTGAAAAATACATAAATATCTGTTTTTGCTGAGTTCACTGCTATATATATATTTAAGTAGTTCAGATTGTAGTGCTGTTCATGGATAAGCACGAACTATTCAATACATGAACACCATGTCTGAAAATAGACATGTGTTTATGTACTAGAATTGAGTAGAACCCCTACAGTATGGAAGCAGGCCACTTGGTCATTGAGTCCACACTGACCGTGAAGAGCATCCTTTCCAGCCCACCCCATCCCTGTAACCATGCATTTCCCATGGTTAATCCATCTAGCCTCCACATCCTTGGATACTATGGGCAATTTAGTATAGCCAATTCATGTGACCTGCACATCTTTAGACTATGGAAGGAAACCCACACAGGCACAGGAAGAATGTTTGAACACAGATAGTCTCCTGAGGATGGAATCAAACCCGGATTCCTAGTGCTGTGAGGCAAAATGCTAAGCACTGAGCCGCAGTGGCACCTAATATGCTAATATACCCTTACTAGTATCCTAATATACCCTTATCCGTAAGGCCACTTCTTTCGTGTTTTTTGCAGGAAATTGGCCTAAATATGTTCTGAGCTCACCAAGGATTTAATTATTGTCAAACATAAATTGCAGTTAAGACAAATAAGGAGATATTAGGAGAGGTAACCAGAAGAGAGTTGAAGAGATGGAAGTAAGAGCTAGATATTATGAGGGTGGTGTTATTTAAAATAAGGAGAGTGTTAAGGCTGCCACATTCCTGCTTATGCCCATAGTATACTGATAAACAGACACCAATGCCAACAGTCTGCCCATTGTATGTAGATAAATAATTAATGACAATACCTATTACAGATCAGACCTAGCCCCCTTCAAATAAATGAAGGAGACAGCCTCGGCACTAACTTTTATTCAAAGGCAAGTGTAAGTTGCTGTGTTTCAGATGTAATTAGATTGCACATGCTAACTCAGCTTTAAGCACAATACACTTTATTCTTACACACAGTTAAAATACAAACAACAAAGAAAGAAGAAATGGTATAACTTTAACTATTGGAAAACTTAACAGAATAATAGATTATTTAACTTTTAAGCAGCAAATGTTCAAATATCGTGACATCCCATAAGCATACCTTAGACAAAGGCAAATTCAGTAAAATAGATTATTTCACATGCAATGTTTCTCTAACCCAGGAGAAAAGAACACTAAGAGAAAATTCTGGCAGAGAGAAAAGCTCCAGCTTTTTGTTGTGGCAGAGAGAAAGGTAAATCCACTTCCACAACCAACTTCAAAACTCCAGCAACTCAAAGCTAAACTAAAACTCTAGTTCTGTGGGAGCCTGGCTCCACTCCTTCATGCTGCTTCTATTGTTCAAACTTATAAAGAAAACATGGCCTCTCAAGCTGTTTACTTTATTGGCTTGCATCTCTGGCTTAAAACCTCTCTTCAAATAAACACGCCTCTGAAAGCTGTCACATACCCCAGTATTACCCTGTCCATAGTATCACTGCTGTGTATGTGTTATGTCTCCTGGTTATTAAGTCATTATAACTTTAAAGGGTATGCTTATGATAACATCTCTGTATCATAGCCATTTGACTTGAGGAAATGAAGATCTGATACTCCATCTTACCTCAGACCACTTGATACTCCACTGAAAGTATGCTTCTCTGTTGTAACCTAATATCTTAATATTAGTGCAGACACTTACGTATAGGAGAAATGTAATGTTTGCACATGATAGCTAGCTATATTGTCTTTTGGATTTTTCAGTACCATAATAACAATGTCTAGTTTCTTGTATAATAGGAGATAATATAAGGATTGCCACATCAGTTAAACACCTTGTTGCGGGAGAGGTCACATCATGGTGGCAGTGACATCTCAATACCTTGGTGGTAGTTATTTAGAAATCTAATTGAAGATCAACAAGGCAACAGCTTTAACCAGCAAAGAATTCAGACCAAGTTCCTCATCCCAAAGCAGCATCAGTTTGTGAGAGTACAGAAAAAGTACAGTTTTGTAGATTGGGCATTGCCCAGTGAGAAAACCACATTGTTTTTCTGATAATATAATTTCTTTCAAGATAAAATAAATTCCTGAGATTAGCATATTAAAAAATAAAAACACAAAAATGCAATTTTAAGTTGGAACACAGAGCCACTGAAGTGTGGCACAGACAGCTGGAAGATAAGAACATTCTGTTGCTTACAGTTGATATGTAAGTAACAGTTTTACATAATAACAGATTATTTTATATTAGGATATAACTTCTTTCAGGTAAAATAAGTTTCTAAAATTGGCATTGTAAAAACAAAACTCTGTTCTGAAGGAAGAAGCAATTTAAATTTACAAGGGCGTATATCTTAAGATGGAACTGCCCAATGTTTTTAAGGTAGAATAGTAGATGGCAGAAGCTTCATTATGGACTGGGCATCCAGTGACATCTTTACTGAATTAGAACTGTTCAACAATATGTGACTTCCATTTTACATACCGAGTGATAGATGATCCTGAGAAGACAGCTCTAAGAATCTTGATTACCATTGGCAAAGATATCCTCTACAGAATTAACACATCCAGTCTTTCCAGGGATGATCAGAAGGATTCAGAAAATATCTGAAAGGTTCTCAAAGATAAGTTCAATGTAAGAAATAACTTCAGTATAAATGGACTCCAGTTCATGTCAATGGACAGCAATCCCATCAGGCTACTTACCGGTTTGTTGGAAGATACCACAACAAATGGCATGTGTGTTACTTTTGTAAAGGGAAAGTAGACAGGCTGATATGAGTCATTATCTCTTCACCAATTAAACTTTTGGGCAAGATAAAGGGCCAAACCATCAATGTAGTATTAGAGGATGGACACAATATAGTGTCATCGAGTCACAGAGATGCACAGCATGGAAACAGACCCTTCGATCCAGCTCATCCATGCCAACCAGATATCCTAAAGTAATCTAGTCCCATTTGCCAGCATGCGGCCCATATCCCTCTAAACCCTTCCTATTCACGTACCCATCTAGATGTCTTTTAAATGTTGTAATTGTAACAGCTTCCACTACTTCCTCTGGCAGCTCATTCCATACATGCAGCGCCCTTTATGTGAAAACATTGCCCCTTAGGTCCCTTTTAAGTCTTTCCCCTCTCAACCTAAATCTATGCCTTCTAATCTGGGCTCCCACACCCAGGGAAAAGACCTTGCCTATTTATCCTATCCATGCCCCTCGTGATTTTTCTGAACTCTTTCAAGTTTCATAACATCCTTCCTATAGGAGGGAGACCAGAATTGCACATAATATTCCAAAAGTGGCCTAACCAATGTCCTGTGAAGCTGTAACATGATCTCTCAACTCCTATATGTAATACTCTGACCAATAAAGGAAAGCATTCCAAACACCTTATTCACTATCCTGTCTACCTCCGACTCCACATTCAAGAAGCTATGAACCTGCACTCCCAGTTCTCCTTGTTCAGCAATTCAGCAACACTCTCGAAGACCTTGTCATTAAGTGTATAAGTCTTGCTCTGATTTCCCTTTCCAAAATGCAGCACCCCACATTTATCTAAATTAAAATCCAGCTGCCATTCCTCGGTCCATTGGCCCATCTGATCAAGATCCTGTTATGCTCTGAGGTAACCTTCTTCACCGTCCACTACCCCACCAATTTTGGTGTCATCTGCAAACTTACTAACTATACCTCCTATGGTCACATCCAAATCACTTCTATAAATGGCGAAAAGCAATGGACCCAGCACCTATCCTTGTGGCACACCACTGGTCACAGACCTTCAGTCTGAAAAGCAACCCTCCGCCACCATCCTCTATTTTCTACCTTCAAGCCAGTTCTGTATCCAAATGGCTAGTTCTCCCTGTAGTCCATGTGATCTAACCTTGCTAACGAGTCCCCCATGAGGAACCTTGTCAAACACCTTACTGAAATCCATATACATCACGTCCACCACTTTGCCCTCATCAATCCTGTTTGTTACTTCTTCAAAAACTCAATCAAGTTAGTGAGACATGATATCCCATGCATAAAACCATGTTGACTATCCCTAATCAGTCCTTGCCTTTTCAAATACGTATGAATCCTGTCCCTCAGGATTCCCTATGAAGCCATAATGGCAACAGAATAATATTCTTTAGGTGCAGCCAACGCTGTTGTTATGATCAGCAAAGTGTACCAAATTAACAAAATCTGTACAGATGCAGTTTGTCACACCTACCCAAAAGCTGTCTAGCTTTCCTTGTTATCTGTAAAGCAGGTGGCACCAAGGGACATTGAGCACATATGTCAACACATCAGCTGTTTCAGCAAGGAAACGTACACAAATGTAATCAGATCAATAAGGTTCAGAGTCAACCAAGCAAAAGGCATTTTGCAAAAGATCAGCAAGCTTTCCATATTATTAAACGTACACCTACATTGATCATAGAAAGCATTCGTAGCTTTTCCAAACCTTAATATCATATGTTCTGAGAAATGAAGAAAACTCATGCTAAAAACTAAAATTGACACTGCAGCTGCAGCCAACATGTTCCCACAATGCATCCTGAAAGACATGTATCTCAACAAGTGGTGTTCCATGGTGCATCACACAATAGGCTAGCTCACAGTATTACATGGATCACCAGTTCTGCGCATTGGCAGAATCACATTGCAGTGTCAATGCAAAAGCTCAGCATAGCTTTCCAAAATTTTCTATCTACTCATACCAACAGTTAGCAATGGAATCACCAGTATGCACAGATCTCACATAATCACAGTTCATGAGATTCAAACAACACCCACTGTGGCAAAACAGGCTGCACAGAGTGCAACTAAATCAGCCAACAATCTGCAAGGCTATGACTTTGAAGTGTTATATAAACCAGGGACCATGTTGATTACATCTGACATGCTGAGCAGGTTACCCAACCCCCACAAAGACCAAGATATTCCTTTTAATCTGTACATTGATGCTTTCGACTTCGACGTTGAAGACATTTTCAAAGTTGATCTGTTGCACTTTGGTCAGAGCCAGTGTGAAAATTTGTATTGCCACAAGAGTTACAAATGATCAGGGATGGCCTGACAGAATTAAAGGAGTACCTGAGAAGGTTCATTCATTTTGGCCATACAGAGATGACCTTGATTTATAACAAGTCATTTTAAAGGGTAAATAAGTACTAGTGCTTCAAGCATTATGCCAAGCTATCATGTCAATTTTACACCAGGGGCACAAGTCACTAGCACGTGAGTCTGTGCATCAGGATATTCAATTTGCAGATGCATATGAAGCACAGCAAATGTATCAATCCCAGCACAGGAGCAATTGTCTACACACGTAAGATGTTCCATCCACTCCTTGGAGGAAAATAATGGCAGTTCTATTTGTAGTGCACAATGATGATTACATTTTTTGACAATTACTTCCGTAAATTTCCCTTGCACAATGACATAACAATGCAACCAGTACATTCATCACTGATGCAACATTATTTTCAGTTTGTTCAGTGTCCTAGATCAAATAGTGTCTGACAACAGATTGTGGTACACTGGTAAACTGTTTACAGACATGTACTGAGTGGGGAGTGATCCATATCACATCATCATCCCACTATTCACACTCAAATGGTCTAGCAGAATATCTGGTCCACACTATCAAATCAAGGATCATTAATCATCAAGAAACAAAGCAAGATTTTCAAATTCATTGGTGTTTTTTCATTCAGTACCAACAGAGATGAGATTACCATTTCCAGCTCAACTTGTACTCGAAAGTCAAGAACAGTACAAATAATCTCTCCTTGCAACCAACCATCTAACCATTCTGAGACAGAGGACATCCTTCTTCAAAGACAGAGGAGAATGAAAGTGGTGCATGACAAGAGAGCAGATAGACAACTCTTAAAACTAGGCAGAGTGTGAGTTAAAAATTCAGGTACAAGTAATTGGATACTAACATAGGTTTCTAAAATATGCAACCATCCTGGATCATACAAACTCATCACTGATTATGTGCTATGTTGTGATGAAACAGAAATCAGCTCAAATCAATTAATGGTACACCAAGCATGCATGAAAAGAGTGAAGAAGAAAATTCTGATAATGATGATGATACAGTGATGTTGAATGACAGCAATCAACAACAAGATATTCAAGTTATCAAACAAATGCTTCAGAGAACAACATTTTCCTGTCCAAATGGGTACAGGATCGCTGAATCAGGACGAGTTGTCAAACCTCCAAAGCACTACATTGAAGTTTGAAATATTCATCTAGTAAAGAGTGTTATATCAATTTGTATAATTGTCCAATTGACAACACATGATGATGTACAACTATATGTAGCTGTTTGGAATATGTTTTTATCTTGGGACAAATAGGGATGTGTTATGCCTCATGATCAACATGCAAATATACCTTTAAGAGACATGCTTATGACATCAGCTCTGCCGTACAGCATGTGACGTATGAGTGTAAAGATTTCATATTCCATCTTCCCTCTGATCATTTGAAACATGACACTTTACTGGGAGCATGCCGTCCTTTATTTTAACTTAATAGCTTAATGTTAGCACTAACATTATGTGCCTATGAATGCAAAGTTTGTACATAAAAGTTGTAATGAATGCTATTTGGATTTTTCAATTCAATGATACCTACACCCAGTTTCTTATGTTATGGAAGATAACATAGCCATTGCCATGTGTCGTGGAAATTAAATCGACTCGACTCAACTGCTAGCAAGAGCAAAGAAAACGTTTATTCTAGACCTTTCCAAAGGGAACCGATACATTATCAAGACGCCTCATGTAAGGGGTGCCTGAGAGCTTTCCCATATTCCCCTTATACTATAATTCGCTTCTCCTTATCAACACCTCAAGGTCATGGGTCTGGAACATTTGAGTTCCTTTCCGTATATGGAGTTGTTTTTCTCATTCCTTGATTTTTGATATGGTGGTTTAACTGGCCTTGTAAGTCTGCTATCAGGTCGGTTTAACTGGCTTTTACATTTTTTCTGTCTGTCTGCAATACTTGCCCTAGTTTCAGTCAGGCCCTTACTTCTTTGTTTCCCTTTGCTTTTATAGATTTCACAATAAATGTTAATTTTCCATTATACTACCCCCTTTTTGTCATTTTATGACAACAATGACAAAAAAAAATACAGAGCCAGGTAACTTTACATCAAACTGCTGAGGGAGCACCAGGCCTTTCCTCAGACACCATCTACCTGTAACACAGCTTTCTGGTGATGTCGTCACTTGCTCTGGTGTGCCCTGTACATAGCCCATTTTTCACATGTCACACACTTCAATGTTACAGTTTGGTGGGATCCATGCAATCGGATCTTCCTGCTATGGGGCCTCTCATCGTTTTACCATTTGGTATCCCACTGCACTCATAAGCAAATACTGTAGGCACGTACACAAATAGGGTCCTATACAAAGCACCATCAGTATGACCAGTCCTACAACTAGTAGAGCGTGTAGGATCAAATACTCCTATCCTCCCTAAAGGGAGGTGAGCCATCAGAACCAGGAGTCATCTGCTGGGGGAGGCAGTCTTATTGCCGCCTTCATATGATTTATTACACTAGTGATATTCTGGGACTCATCAGCAGTATTAAAACAGGATGAGGTACCTAACATTTTGCAAATGCCCCCTCTCTCAGCCATCAGTATGTCTAGTACTAATCAATTTTGTATCACTGCTTCCCTTACTGCCGTTAACTCAGTATTAATGAGTGTTAGACCTTCCTCCGTCTCATTTGCTAACAGTAATACACAATATGCGAGGCCAATAATCTTGTTTATTTCCACCGTTGTCCCTGCTCCCAAGAGAATACACCACCCAATGTTCGCTCCTGGTGTAGTCCAGGGGTCTGCGAATGTGTACCCATTCCAATGCCGTGGGATGTCCCTTTGGGTTTGCCCATTACTGACCTTTGGAACGAACAGTGTTGTGCCAGTAGTTCCGCAAGATAGCAGCACCCCTTCCATCCCAAGGGGAGGTGGTGGTACCATGTCTCTCCACAGGCCCATATTATACCCGCTATCATGGTCTGATTATTGATAAAGGAACAAGTAATGTTGATGATCGTACCATTTGTGTAGGTTGCTCAGCAAGAGTCATTGTTCAAGTACAGTGTCATAGTACACTGGGAGATCCCCAAATGGAGTCTCCCCTGATTTGTGCAAATACATGTTTCTCCCCTGCCTTCCACTATATGGAAGGCTGTGGTTGGCAGAGTGTCAGCATTGGGACTACAGTTAGTCTTGAGTTCAGGTGGTGGCGCAAGATTTGCCCTAATTGCTCTCCCTTCAGAGTCAGGGTAGTCGTCGCTTGTGGAAACAGACAGATAGAATTTCTTGCCAGGCTCTCTGTGATTGGTTCGGCAGTCCACTGTTGGGCTGTGTGCAAACATATCCAACAAGGGTAGTCTGTAATCTCCAGTATTGTATTAGGGCCAAGGCACAAGCTCTGTTCCCTTCACATCTAGCGATGGCCCTTCGCAGCTCCCAACCTACTGGCATTGCATTTACGCCATTTATCTCATGAAAGGCCAATTCTACGACCGAGTTAGACTCGCTCCCAAGCCCCGGCCGACTCCCTCCAGGTTCTGGCATGACATTAATGCCCTCTGCCCTGCTTGGGGTTGGGTCCATGATTTGGTTTGGTTGGTTGCCATGCCCTGGTGCTACTATTTCCTGTAGGACCTTCTGCACTGCATCTCAGAGGGGGTGACTGTACCACTATATTCACCTGTCTACAGATGTCAGAGGAGGGTCTATCTATTCCACACCACCAGGCTCCCTCATCACTCTTCTGAGTCTTGGTTATTATTACCTGTGCCCTAGCACCTCCTCCCTTGATAATAGAATACCTATTTCCCATGTCAGGTGGCTACTACTAAGTGCCAGGCACTGGGACCACAAGGATTCCTGCATAAATATTTATCGTCCCATTTATAGTCGTCCTGGTTACTAAACGGCCATGGGTCGCATGTAAAGGTCCCTTTAGCACCCTCGGTTAAGATTATTGTCTGCGGCTATATCCCAGACACCCCTGCCCTCATGAATAATCCTGCTAGAGCGCTTACTGACAGTGTGAGCTGGGGCAGCCCCATATTTATATGAGGCATCTAGCACCTTACAATCCCTATGTATATTTGTCCAATCTGGTTATCGGAATTTCACTACTTGCATTTATTTGGTTCTAGTTTCGTCTGTTGTCTCCTCGGATCCAAAGTCGCGTGAAGGTATATGATTTCCCTTTGAATGAAAAAACGAACCAGAATTGCCTATCTGGGTGTACCAGTAACACTAAAGAAGGCATTTGCTAAATCCACAACAGAGAACCATATACTGTCTGGTAGAGTTTGAGCTAATATAGTATAGGGGTTGGGAACATTTGGGGCGCGTGGGACAACAGCGTTATTGACTGCCTGCAGGTCTTGAACAAACCTCCATTCCTCTGGTTCACCTGGAATGTTTGCCTTTTTGACCGGAAAAATGGGGGTTCTCACTGGTGAGTTTTCACAGGGGATTATCACTCCAGCCTTTCGGAGGGATTCAAAGACTGGAGTAATTCCTTCTATAGCCTCAGGTTTAATGGGTATTGTGCTCTGCAAGGACAATACTCAATCTTTGGAGTTATTCTTATGGGTTCACAGCCTCGTATGAGCCACACATCATGTTTGCCTTTTGCCCACAACTCAGTAGGGAACTTTCTCAATCTTGGGTCCGAGACTTCTACCTTAGGAAAACACCAGACTACCCTCCTAGGCTCCTCAGGGCCAGCGGGACTGCCCTATCTGCCTGATTTAGCCAATTTAGTTTCTTCCTATATGTCCACATATCTTCATTGAACCAATTACCCACATCGTCCTTTAAGACCCAATCTTTCGTTTTTTTGTGTCTTTAGTACCCATGGTCCCAAATCCTGCCACCTGTCGCTGGACGCCTTCGCCAGTGACATGTGAGGAAACGAGCCTCCCACATCAAAAAGACAGGGTCTGCTTGCTGTTATAGAGACTTTAGATAAGTTCACACTGACTGCACATCTGTAATCACTCCAATAAAATTCGCACAATAATAACTGATCTGGCTTAACCAATCCCTCTCATATGATTCGTCAGGATCATTGCGGTGTATGTGTGCTGTGCAGTGTAGCATATCCCCAGCAAGAAAATCAGTCTTAATAGGATTAACATGGTTACTTGCTTCCAGGGTGAGTGAATTGCGCTCTGGCTTAATCGCCGTTCATAGACATACATCAGGGGTCGTGGGTCGTATTTTACAGCCTGCACTGGTAAATCTTCTTTTCATATTACCTGCAAGCCTGTCAGGGTACTGAGCAAATCCAACCCCAGTCTCCCTATGAGATCCTGAGCCATCAGATTTAAAGGACAGAATTCCAATAACAAAAATGAGAATTGGTATGTTTCCCCATTACTGGTTTCACACAATAGGGGTGCAGAAAATCTCTCTCGTATCACAACTCCTGATGCACCCATTGAGTTCAGGAACCTTCCACTCATCTTTATTTGCATTGACTCTCTGAACTAGCTTGATTTAAGGACTGAATATGTTGCCCCTGTAACAGGTGTATCTTCCACATAGAACATAGAGGTAGGCATTGACTTATATGCATCATCATTGTATTGAACATATAGTCCACGCTTCGCAATCTCAGCACTCAATATAGAGGTGGGACACGTTTCAGTGCCCATAAGGTTAGTAGAAGAGATTAGCATAAGTGAGTCTTCATTGCCAAGCATAAAGGAAAGAGGCTTACCTATCCCTTGTGGGCTGCTACCTCCACCTCAGTCTTCCCCTGTCAGTTACCCTGCTGTCCAGCCTCCAGGGCTGATTGAGACTGTCTGTACGGGCACTGCCTCGCCCAGTGGTCCATTGCTCCGCAAACAAAGCACCTGCCAGATCTACCTCTGCCAGCCCCTCTGCCTCTCTTTTTTTCCCGCAGCACCTCCCTCCAATGGCTGGGTGATCATCTGCATCAGAGTAAGCTGAGCTTTATGTGCTTGCTGTTCCATCTTTAGTTTCCGCTTATCCTTTTCTTGGGCCAGCAATTTTTCAGCATGTATCGCGTGTTGTTCTATCAAATTCAGCTTTCCCATGTCCCAGGTAATACATGTGTCTTTGACCTTTTTTGCTATTTCATCCTTCATTCCATTGATGAAGCTGTTCCTCAGGTGCCTCATACAGCGTGATTTCTGCCGTCGTTATGTCCTCGGGTGGTCTCAGTATAGCATTATGGACTTCAGTGAGATGTGTAAGGTACTGGGACACTGTCTCACCTTCTTGTTGTTTACACATTGCAATTTTGGTCATGTCCATTCGTACTGGGAATGCCTCCCTACAGGCAATTGCCAGCGCTGCAACTAAATCATTAGTCTCTGTTCCGCTCCGCTTGCGGGTCGGCTGCTCTGGCATGGATGTTAGCTGCTGGCCAGTTATACCGGATTTTGGTGACATCGGCACCCAGTTTTCATCCCAGGAGATGTCTCATCTCATGTGATGTGGGACGGAACTCAGTACAGAACCTTGTCACTCCTTCAGCGAACTTATTACTTCCAACCTTGCGTGGGTCAGGCATCTGCCCATAGGCACTTTCCAAATCCTTCATGGTCTATGGCTGGTGGCCCACATCAGGTACCCTTCTGGACCTGCAACTTCAACCATTGGTGCTTGCAGAACCACCTGGTTAGGGGATTGTGCATCAGTACTCTCCCCGTCTCACAGTACTCTCTTTTTGTTTGCACTTGTTGGAGCCCATTTTCAACGTTATTAGAAAAGTGTTCAGCTCTCTCTCTCTCGCGGTTCCATTATCTTTTATTGCCAATATGACTTGCTTTTACCTCCGGATGTCCCCTCTCATTGAGCACATCCTCCTCAATGCCTTGGTTTTCTTAAACCAAGAAACCACGTATCCGGTACGTCTTTGGTGAGTCCAACTCAGCCAGTGGTGGTTTCAAGTCTAAAACCACCCTTAAACTTGCTGTCTCTTAAAAACTCTAGAGATGGCAATCCTTTCCCTTGAGTTTTGCTCGAATACCGCGCAAGAGTTCACTGGACCCTCCTCCTGATTTATTTATTCTCTTAGAACGAGTCTGTATGTAGGATTACTTAAGCCACAACTCTTAGCCCGACCCTATTTGATTTGGACCCCGTTGCCGGGGCGATTCACATATTCCCAGCCCTCTCGCGCAAAGGGGCCAATTTAGCACTCGAGATGAAGTGAAAGTCCTTCAAGGCACTGGTGCCTACGCCTTCTGGGAATTTTCTGAATCTTCCCCAGTCACGGGGTCCTGGACGAGCCCCCAGGTTTATTGTCGTGGAAATTAAATTGACTCGACTCAACTGCGAGCAAGCGCAAAGAAAAAGTTTATTCTGGACATTTGCAAAGGGACCCATACATTGGCAAGACGCCTCATGTAAGGGGCGCCTGATAGCTTTCCCATATTCCCTTTATACTGTAATTTGCTTCTCCTTATCAACACGTCAATGTCAGGGGCCTGGAACATTCGAGTTCCTTTCCATATATCGAGTTGTTTTTCTCATTCCTTGACTGTTGATATGGTAGTTTAACTGGCCTTGTAAGTCTGCTGTTAGATCGGTTTAACTGGCCTTTACATTTTTTCTGTCTGTCTGCAATACTTGCCCCTAGTTTCAGTCAGGCCTTTACTTCTTTATTTCCCTATGCTTTTATAGTTTTCACAATAAATGTTAATTTTCCATTACACTATGACAGTTAAAAAAAAAACTCAGTTGAAGACAAACTCACACCAGCATGGGCAGGTGGGCAGCTCATTTTCTTTAAAAGTTTTTAAAGCAGCAGAAAGGAAAAGGATGCTGTCTTAGGAGGGGACCTTTTGTTTCCCATCAGGGAGACACCCCAAGAAAATAATACACTTCCTTTCTACCCAAGTATTCTTCAGAACCCATACCCCTCAGCTACCATCCTAAGGGTGAGCAGACAATCCTTGTTATATTCCCCTCACCTACTTCATTTTAGAATTAATCAACACTCATTGGTGGGATACCCTGCTGTACTGGTAGTGCCCACAATGGAGCTCTGGCACACTAGATCTATTGGACCCATCACCCAATCTGATGAGCCAGAAGCTCCAGAGTGTGGGATTTCCTTCATGTGGGCTGATAGTCTATCTACCACTTCACCAGGAGTACATTATGGCTCCTGAGTGGGTTACTTTCTAGACCTGTCGGCTCAAATAAAATAAAGCCATAAAAAGATTTAAACCTGAGTGTGTTTTATGTTTGAGGCATGTAAGAGCAAGAACTAATGTTCAAGGAAGGTGAGAAGGACTTGGTCCGAGTTAGAATAGCAGTCACAGATCTGGATGAGCTTAAGTTGAGATGCAGTTAAGGATGGGAAATTTTGCAAGATAGCAGCATTGGAATAGTCCAATCATGAGTCAACAAAGGCATGGTGAAGGGGTTCATGCACCTAGTCATCAGTATGTGGCATATTTTGGTGGTGTTACGGTGGCAAAAATGACCGGACTTTGGATTACACAAGACATAGGTTCTGAGGCTAAGCTAGGAATCAGATAGGCTGGTTCTGATTTTTTCCAAACTAAGATAATGGACTGGGGATGGAATGGATAGCAAGTGCACAGCTTGTGATGGAGCTGAAGGCAATGTGTTTAGCCTTAATTGAGGAGGAAATGGGATCTCAAACGGGATCAGAAAGTAGAATGCCTTTTATGTATAATTTTGACTTTTTTTTTAAGAGTAAATCTGAAATGTTACAGACAGGTTTGCAGCTTCCATTTATCTACAGAAGGGTGTACCTATAGGATACAACCATAATTACATTTCCAGGATAACCAGCAGGGCATTGGATCATTATTTCGGTAGAAATGGTGTGCAGAGGTACGGGGAACAGGGAGGGGTTCAGCACTAGATAATAGAAGCAGTGCAAGCATGTTTGGTAGAATGACCTCCTTTTATTCTGTAATGATTTCATGATTAGCCATAGTCCACAAGCGACCATAAGCTCCTGTCTTAGACAAAAATGATTAGATAGCTTGAGGGCATACTCCAAATTAAGCATAGGGAAGGGAAAAGAGACAGGTGTCCATGACCTATCACCACTGGCACAGGGATTGAACCTGCAATGTTGGCATTATTCTGTGTTATACTCTAGCCATCATGCCAATGGAGCTAAACAACTTCCACAATTCCAAGGATAAATTTTTTTTAGTGTTTATGAGACTTGTCTGGATGTTAACAACTTGGAACAGTCTTGTTTTATCCACAAAACCTGTACTTAGTATTCTCTTGCATTTCAACATATGTTGTCATTACAGTTGGCTCAGGCAAAAAAAGCATAAAAACAATTTTGACAAGAATTCAAATCAGGAACCTGAAATTGCAATTTGCCCAGCAAGCCCAAAACCAGGCTGGAAACAAACTGGAAGGCAATACAATCCTCAACTACATGTGACATTTGTTTGGGTTAATAATCCTTCGGAATTTTGACCAAGAATGACCTTGCTTTGCTGTGTTCAGAATCTTTGGAATTTGCAGGAAATATACAGTTTCACAACTGTTATCACAAACTGTGAATTTAAAGTTCAGGATGATGATTTGACTCAATTCAGTGTCAAAACAACAGAATACCTGTGATACTAAAAAGTGAAATCTACAGGGTTTTTTTGTCCTTTTTGAATTGGTACTAAACTATAATTCAATAAGCAGGTGTTTGACCTACAGCAACTGCGTGGGTGACTGAATTCTTATCTCCACTTGGCTGCTTGCATGTTGAATATTTATTTATTGTGTGGTCATAGTGCAGGGACTCAATTCATCCCATTAATCAGACTACAGAGCATATGGAAGGTATGTAGGCAGCATATTGAAATTATTTTATCCTACTCTTTCATCATGCAGATGTGTTTAATCCCTGTCTTGTGCGTAATAGTTTCTCACATATTGAAACCTTTGGACTAATTTTTCCATGCTCTGGCAAATAAGTCTTTCTTTGTTTGTATCAGAAATCCATCACTGCATTGATACGGACAACAATGAAAATTAGTGAATTGTTGATTATTCACACAAACTCATTTACATTTTAAGAAGTCGTGATTTTAGTATAAACCATTAAAGAACACAGTACCATCATTTAAAAAATTACCATTCTGGGTAAAACTAAAACTCACATATGCTGCATAGGCTCAGTGCATTTGATCACAGTTTTAAAATATTCCCTTCAAAAGATAAAGTTGTTTACCTCATGGCTTTAAAGCTTGCATCAAGCCACACTGAGAAGGTGTCAGGTTCACTTACTGATCTGTATTCAGTTAAATGATATCAACTAAAATAGTAGTGAGCTGCTACATTTGACTTTAGTGCTTTGGGCTGGGGTAGAAAAAAAATTGTCCAGTTATCTTCTTCCTCATTCTGGTTCAGGAAAATTCATCTGCAATAAAGCTTAATGCTGTTAGATAAGCAAACTCTGTTGGTGTAGTGGCTGAACCTTTCATGCTTGGAATATACAGTGAAACAATATGAATGCGTAAACTTAGACATGGGCTCAGTTCCTCTAGTCACATGCAGGAAAACATGTAGTACCTTATGTAACACCTATACTGTTCTTTTCCACGTCTTCACGTTATAGTTTGCAGTTGATGCTACTATCGATGAAGAGTCACAACTTCATGACCTTTGTCATGATGACAGATCATAACTCCAAGGTACAATGAACATATTTAACTTTTAATATGAAAGTATGCTTTTTAAAAGAGGGCTAATACAGACAAACAAGGGCTGTGTATGTAAAGCCAGTGGTTATTTGGCAAGGTCTTGTGTGAGACCCATGGACTGTTGCACTTGTAGGGTGTTAGGGAAACTTCTAACTGAGAGATAGAGAAATGTAACACAAAGGGATAATCAGAGGGCTAAGATTATTCCCCTGTCAGCAGAAAACCATCTCTTTCAGATATTCTGTGAATTTTGCCCTTCCAATAATATACAAAATAAGATTAAAATCCAACCACAACTCTGGTCCAATTGTGTTAGTGGGGGAAAGGGTACTAATAAGCTGAGGCATATGTCATTACGAGCCTAGATTCAAGCTCTAGTGTGCTGTGGAGATCACAATAGAAGAACCACCTGCTAATCTTCCCAGCATTGCAGATAGAGGTATTCTGAGTGTTACAAACTGGCTAGCTACTAAACCAGTCAGAAGGAAAAAGGACAACACAAGGTTTGGACGAAAGGGCTGAGGAGGGACAGGTGGAGTTTAATTTAGATAAATGTGAGGTGTTGTATTTTGGAGTAAGGCAAACAAGGGCAGGACTTAGACAATTAATGATTGGGCCATGGCGAGTGTTGCCAAACAAAGAGACCGAGGGGTGCAGGTGCATAGTTCCTTGAAAGTGGAGTGACAGGTAGACAAGGTGGTGAAGAAGGCGTTTGGTATGCTAGCCTTCATTGAGCAGAACATTGAGTACAGGTGTTGGGACATCATGTTGTGTCTGTATTGGACATGGTGAGGCCATTTTTAAAATACTGCATACAATTCAGATCGCACTTCTGTAGGAAAAATGTAACCATGTGAATGTGCGGAAAAGATTTACAAGGTTGTTGCTGAGACAGGAGAATTTGAGCTCTAGGGAGAGCTGAATAAGCTGGAACCTTTCTCCTTGGCATATCGAAGGCCGAGGGGTGACCTTCTAGAGGTTTATAAAAGCATAAGGGGCATGGATAGGGTGAATATGAATCTGAGTGTGGGAGAGTTCAAAACTAGAGGGAAAAGTTTCAGGTGAAATACATAGAAAATAGGAGCAGCGGGAAGCCATTCAGCCCCTTGAGCCTGCTCCGCCATTCATCACGATCTTGGCCAATCATCCAACTCAGTAGTCTAATTCTGCTTTCTCCACATAACCTTTGATCCCATTCACCCAAGTGCTATATCTAGCAGGCTCTTGAATACTTTAGCTGCCTCTTGATTACTTTTCTTTTTCTGATAAAAGAACAAACACTTGATGAAGGAGCAATGTTCCGAAAGCTAGTGCTTCCAAATAAACCTGTTGGACTATAACCTTGTGTTGTGTGATTTTTAACTTTGTACATCCCAGTCAAACACTGGCATCTCCAATCATTTTATTTTTGTAACATTAATCAGGTGGGAGGGAAAAGCTTTAAAAGGGACCTAAGGGGCAACTTTTTCATGAAGAGGGTGGTGCATTAATGGAATTAACTGCCAGAGGAAGTGGTGGAAGTGGGCACAATTCCAACATTTAAAAGGCGTCTGGATGGGTATATGAATAGGAAGGGTTTAGAGGGATGTGGACCAAATGCTGGCAACTGGGACTACTATTGCATTGAACGGAGAGTATGGACGGAGACCTCCAGCTTGAAGGTGATACCAGTATTGTATGTAAACTGTGACAGGGAATCAAACCTCTGTACTTAATTGCACAATAGCATCTCAGAAGGCTTGGGCATTCTGAGAAGGTCATTATGACTTCTGCAACTACGTGGAACACTGTCTGCTTCCACGTTAGACAGATAGGTACACATTTCTAGTGCTGTCATGGTTGCCACATCCTTGAATTTCTTCATCTCCTGTTCATGCAGGGATCTGCCAGTGATGTCTGCATGAGTTTGCAGTCTGTTGTGCAAACGTGCATTGCCCCAGTGACTGAAGCGATATTTGAGTAGGTGCAATCACTTACCTTCACTCTGCTGCTGATGGGGCAGGTCGATACAAGAAGGCCCTTGCATTAACAACAATAATTAAATTTTGATGAGTATAGGGAGTCATAGACTGCGTATATGTGGCCATCAAGACAACTTCAGATTATTCAAGAATATTCACCATTCAAATGTGGTTCCACACCAGCACTTTCAGTTGGTAGGCACGACTGAAAGGTATTCATGGATGTATGTGCAAAATATCCAGAAAGTCACCAAGTTGCCTTCATTCTGCACCAGTCACGTCTCTCTCAGGTTTTAGCACTTTAAACTGGAATCAGCTCCTTAGAGACAGCTTTAAGGATATTTCTGTGATAGAAACTCTGCAACTGATGAACAGGTAAAGTACAAATGGAGTAGCATGGACACTAAAGCGAGCCATTGGGTTTCTGAACATGCGATTCAGATTGCTTGAATGGACCTGGGGTACCTTTCAGTATGCACCAGCAATGAATCCTGAATGGTGGAGCTGTGCTGTGCCTTGAACAACATTGTGCTAGAGAGGGGTCTGGAATTACAGGAGGAATACAGCGACCACAGAGGTGCTAAAGTACCGGAAGGAGAAAGAGCACTTTGACTTTGCCAGACTCCCTTAAAATATTTTAAGAAGGTAGCTTCAACCCTAACCTTTTCTTACTTTAAATGCAAATATGGAGTTGCATGTCGCAGATGCAATACTATTGGAAAACTTAACTGAATAATAGATACAGTAGCTATTAATAATTAACTATTCCAATCCAGTAACATCCCATAAACACATCTCTTGGCAAAAAGGTAAATTCAGACACAGATTCTCACATGCAGATCTCCAATCCAGAAGGAAAAAGACTTCAAGGGAAATTTCAGAGAGAGTAGCAGCCAGGAGATATTAACTGAAGCTTTCAGCTCTATTAAGACCCCCAATAGCTTTAGATGCTACTGAAGACCAAAACACACAAATCCTGATCTGAGAGAGCTGGCCACACCCATTTGGGCTGTTAAACAAAAACCCAAGGCCTCCCAAGCTGTTTACTCAAGTGGTTTTGGTAGACTACTTGGTGCATCTGCCTTACAGCCTCTCTTCAAAAATAACCAGGACAAAATAAAGCCACAGCATCATCACAACACTGACCTGGATGTCAGAGATGCCAGAAATGGGCATGCAAGTGCACACATTGAGTTTGTGGAATGTAATGGCACTCCAATTCTACACCAAACACACTTATCCCTGCTCCTTCACAAAATGTTCACACAGTCAGTAATCCTCTGTTCTTTGACATCTATAGCTCGCCTTCCACCCTGGTCCTACCATTCTCCTCATTTGATAGACATTTACCTGGTGAGAGGCAATCATAGAGATGGCTGGTGTTTGTGTCTTGGAAATGTTTATGGGTAATTAACAGTGACAATAAAATTAACATATCAACACACTTGTATGTCCCTTGTCGATTCTCCTTGTGAAACAACAAAGTTAATCTTTTCCTTTTTCCTATTACTTCCATGGGGTATCAGCTTCAGCAGAGGCACAAGCAGTCTGCTCATTCACTGCCTTGACAGCTGAGATACTCATGGTTAGGGTCCTCTGGGTTTTAGGGGCCTTGACCAACTTGCCAAAGACTGTTCCACTGAACCTGTGCTGAGGCAGATTAGTTATTGAAAGGGAAGGAAATGTTGATGGGGAAGTGTGATGGATTGGGAGCACTTTGCGGTAAGCCATTGCTTCTGTATGCCTATCTCCATCTTCCTTCTGCACCCTCGTGCCATTGAACTTCTGGAGAGCATTTTGCTGCAGTTTAGTGAGATACTGAATAGTCAAAATAATGCATCCTTCCCATCTTTAAATTGGCAAACAAATTTTCAAGTCAAAGCGTCTGGCACTGGAAAGGTACAGCAGGTCAGACAGTATCTGAGGAGCAGGAGAGTCGACATTTTGGGCATACACCCTTCATCAGGAATGTGGGGGTTGCAAAGGGGGATAAGAGAAAAATTAGGAGTGTGGGGGTAGGGTTGGGGTGAAAATTGCTGGGAAGACGATAGGTAGGTGCACATGGGGGATGATGGTGATAGGTTGGAGCAGAGAGTGGAGCAGATAGGTGGGAAGGATGATGGACAGATAGGACAGTTCAAGAGGGCAGTGCTGAAGTGGAGGGTTGGATCTGAGATGAGCTGGGGGGAGGGGAGATGAGAATACTGGTGAAATCAATGTTGATACCATGTGGTTAGAGCATCCCAAGGCGGAAGATAAGGTGTTCTTCTCCTAGGTGTCGGGTGGCTTAGATTTGGCAGTGGAGGAGTCCTAGGACTTGCATGTCCTTGGTGGAGTGGGAGGAGGAATTGAAGTGGTTGGCCACAGGGCTGTGGGGTTATTTGGTGTGAATGTCCCAGAGATGTTCCCTGAAACATTCTGTGAGTTGTCCTGTCTCCTCAAAAGGAAGTCATTGGTCGAGGGCAGCATGCACTCTGTTACCTGTTACATCTGATGCTTCATGCATGTGCCCTCTCTTTCTCTCCAGGTGGATATCAATGCAAGGCCTGAGACATCATGACACTCATGTAGAGAGGGACTCCTCTATTCTGTCTCTCATGACACACACTAATGCTGACACATCTCACATATTTTCTGCTGCTGCTGCTCCAAAGTAGTCCTCTTTGTGGATGACCCTCATTGAAACTTAACATAGACATCAGGTTCGACAAGGTTGCCTATTGCTGTGTTGTCGATTCAATATAATTCAACACTTATAAATAATGATGTAAAGGCAAAGATGAAATTTTGGATTTATTTAATTAATTTTTTGGTAGCTTTTCTTCTTCTAATATTTTCTTTTTGTATAAATTGTAAGTGCTGATACTGTTGTAATATATCATGCATGAAAGCTGAATTAATGTACATAATTAAGATGATTTGGTTGCTGTCACATCCTGGACTAACAGGTAGCTCTGCCATTGGTAATTCAACTTGCACATTATTAAGCTTAGTAATTCCTTAATGAAAATGTAAGAAAGAATTGAATGAGAAAAGGCCACTTGGTTTGTCAAACTTTCTTCTTACAACAGACTGTCTACAACTTGTATTGTCATTGATTTTCCCTGGCATTTTCAGTCTCCTGTAGGTTTATAGAAAAAACAAATAAAATCTGTAGAAAGATTAAATTTGAAGTTTCTTCACAAGTCATGATACAATTACCAAGACCAAGGATAGTGTGCTAACATTTTAATTTATTGTATTTAACTCTTGCCAGACCCTTCCATTTTCCAACGCACAATGTTTACCATTTAAGCAAGTTCACTTAAAAATACCAAAGTTACAGAGATGATTTATCATTTGCCATTTTTATAAATGAATTATTGGCACTCAATAATTCACCGTGGGTGGTATAGTGGTTAGCACTGCTGCCACACAGTGCCAGAGACCCGGGTTCAATTTCCTGCCTCGGACGACTGTGTGGAGTTTTCACATTCTCCCCGTGTCTGCGTGGGTTTCCTCCGGTTGCTCCAGTTTCCTCCCACAGTCCAAAAAATGTGCAGGTTAGGTGAATTGGCCATGCTAAATTGCCCGTAGTGTTAGGTGAAAGGATAAATGTAGGGGAATGGGTCTGGGTGTGTTGCTCTTCGGAGGGTCGGTGTAGACTTGTTGGGTCAAAGGGCCTGTTTCCACACTAATTAATTAAGGATCAGCTGGGCAATTGGCATTTTATTTTTATGGTTCCATTCTATAAAAGACAAGAAAAGCTAACAAAAAATTGATTAAATAAATCCTAAAGTTCATCTTTTGCTTTACATCATCACTTAAAGTGCTGAATTATATTGAATCTATTACACAGAAACCTCACTTTTATTCTTTGATTATTCTTGAATTTCTCTCTAAATTTAAGTTTAAAAGAGCAAAGAACAACAAGTCTATATTGCTTCAACTAAATTGGAATTGTATCTTTATCTTAAATAGGCAACTATGTTGGACATTGTTGAAAACAGAATCTCTTTACTCCTGGTGACATGAAATGTGACAATAAGAAAGAAGGCTCAGTTGGTAGGACATGCCTTGTGTAACTGCTTGGGGTAAACTATCCTGTTAAATTTAAAACCAGCAACACAGAAAAGATTTATCCCATGCAGTAATCTGTAAAAACCCAAATGGCCAATAGTATTTAAAGTAAGAATTAATAACTTTATTTCTTCAAGTATAACAGAGAATAAATATCTAACACTATTTACTATTCCTTACTCTAACCTATCTGTTACCTTCCCTTCTATAATACTAGTCCGATAAAACTCCCAATTAAGATTTACAAAACAACACTTCTTATCTCAAAACTAGGCAGTTATAGGTCCTTGTGTTCGGATCTTCCTGTGTCTTCTTTTCTTCTTGTTAGGAATTTCTGCGTCACAGATTACTGATCAAAAAGGGACTTTTAAGAGAGCTATTTTTCAGGCAGTCTGTTTAGGTCATGGCACTTCTCCTCTCAACTGTTCAATTTTCCCCGGTCTTATACTCCAGAGCATTGGAATGTGTCATTAAGATTGTCAATATACTCAATTCAACCTTGATTGGAGTTCAATATGTTTCAGGTATAATATAAACTGATTTGGCTGAATTTGAATTTGTTTTTGAATCCAAGCAACGACTAATCAAGTGGTTTGACCCAGTGTTACACTGTTACCTTTTTGAGTACACTTGGTGCTGTGTCCGGTAGTTCTGCTGCTTTTAACTCTCTTAAAGGTATACCCACATCTTCATAACACCTCCCCCCTTAAAAAAACCCATCATAATGAAAAGACGGCATTTTTTTCTACCTTTTAAACACATTACCCTAACATACCAATATCTTTCATATAAGTTTGCCTTAACTTCTTCCCATATACCTTATATACATAAAACATTAAGTGAAGACAAATCTCATCTAAACTCTATCAGTTAAATTTGCCGTAACATGTCTGCGATTACATTCTTCTGACCTGCAACATGTATGATTTCTAAATTAAAAGTCTGTTACATAAAATGCCATTGAAATAGTCTCATATTCTTATCTTTAAAACATTCTAAAAATGTAAGTGGATTGTGGTCAGTGTACACAATCGTCCCCGACATATTGTTCGCGACGTACACATTAAAATGCTGTAAGGCCAGTTCTCCCAGGCATAAAGCCTGGGCACCAGTTGTCACCCAGTCAACAAGCAACTGAAGGCTCATGACAATGAAGTTCACACAGGCACCTACCCTCACCTGGCGTGAGGTGAACGTTAGTTGGAGCCATATCTCCCAAATACAGATTTGCAACTAATATTGAACCTCAACCTATTGGCAAGACAGAGAAAGTACGAAGAGCAAAGCAACAACTTTCCAGTTTGGAACTGTACATCAGCATTCGCTAAGGCAGCCATGTCATCTTGCTGCAGGATTTGCTTTTTGAATGAAATGCTTGAAAGATAAACCTAGACAATGTTGACCACCTAACTAATCCCTTGCAGACAAAATTACCAGAACCAGCTCAAAACAAACATTTCAAATTCATTTTTATCAAATTACTAGGCTTTCAATATATAAACCAGGTTCAGTCTGTCTTCCTCTGCTCTAATCTGACTTGTTCCAGAAGACTTCAGCCCTGAAAATCATTCTTCAATTACATGACAGCCTCATCAGCCCCTCTGCTCTCAATTTCTGCCAATGTGCGCCTCCAGGAACTCTTCATGTGTACTGGCTAGCTCATTCTGTATTGCCCATCTACTCCTATCCAAACCCCTTACTCCTGAAGATCGTCAGTCTTAACCTGTGTGTTGTTCTATCTCTTCTTCTAGTCAACTTCCATGCAAATCCACTTCTCACATCAGTCCTTCACAACTTCACATTAAACACTTTCTTTTGAAGTGAAAACTGCACCTTCTGCGTAACCAAAGTCTGGCATGGGTGGCATGGTGGCTCAGTGGTTAGCACGGCTGCCTCACAGCGCCAGGGACCCGGGTTCGATTCCAGCCTGTGACAACTGTCTGTGTGGAGTTTGCACATTCTCCCCGTGTCTGTGAGAGTTTCCTCCGAGTGCTCCGGTTTCCTTCCACAGTCCAAAGATGTGCAGGTTAGGTGAATTGATCATGCTAAATTGCCCATAGAGTTAGGTGCATTAGTCAGGGGTAAATATGGGAAATGGGAGTGGGTGGGTTACTCTTCGGAGGGTCGGTGTGGACTAGTTGGGCCGAAAGGCCTGTTTCCATACTGTAGGGAACCTCAACCTGATCTAATCTAAAAAAGTGGTCCAATGCTGAATTTTTGCTTTATTCTGCATCCAAGTATAACACTTAGATTGGCAGATATAAAAACATACACTCATGCAGACAATAGTTGCACCACATCTTCAGCCTTCCAACAAATTGCAACAACTTAAAACCTTCACATCTTCAGTGTTTGATCAAAACACGTTTAGCAAACTGATTACATTTCAGATGTTCATGAACTTTTCCACTTTTTCCCCACTTGGCAATACACTGACTCACATAACTCAGATGAACATATGCAGAAGAATTTCACAAGTGACCATCACACCCATTCCTGCCCAGTATTTCAAAGCATAGAGATTGCTTGCCATCCCTCCCCAGATACAAAAGACTGCTCTCGACTGAGAAAAACCATACCTAGAGACTATAAAGTCAGTGATCCTTGATATCTAAACAGAAAAATCGAACAGTTGAGAGGAGAACTGAAACCTCAAATTTCTTCATTATCACATTTAAAATGTAAAAGTAATAATCTTTTCAAAAGGAAAGGTGGAAAACTTAACCGCTTTCGGTAAATCAGAAATCTTTGTGCAACTGTTCTCTGTTCATTCTGATTTCTATATAAGCCAACTTTAAGATTGCTAGTTAACAAAATAAATAAAACAAACTTTCAGAACGAGGTGAATATTATTGTCAGCTTGATCTATCAGCAACCACCTGTTCTGCACTGACTGATATTTTATTTGATGGTGAATAGAGGCATTGGTCAGTCAAGGAGTGGGGGCAGAATTGGTAAGAACAAGGACTAAGTTCTTCTCACTTCAGGAGAAATATCTTGGAGGCTGCCATGATTCCTTCATTATGATAATTCCACAGCTTTTCTCACCTCCTGTCAGAGGAAGCAATTCACTATTTAGTGACAAGGGCCACTGTTTCAAGCTCTGTTTCCTGAAACCTGAGAAGCTCTACCCCTGATACAGAGGAAAGGTTTAACAAGTGTCACTTGATGACAAGAGCAGTTACTCGGCAAGGCATTGGTTTCCTGTGGTCATAGGGGCTTTAAGGGGTATGGGGATGGGTGGGTGGTAAGGAGTTGGAACGTAGGGTATGAGAGGTTGGTGGAGATACATGGGTGTGTGGATTGCCGTTGGCTAGCATGCATGGGCATGTGGAGTGTGGGAGGTGAGGGTGAGAGAGATAATGTTCGGTGGAACACCTAGGATGATGTCATTTTTTCAACAGCCCATGTAGCACCTGATAGTATGTGTGTTCGCCTCCAATCTGCAACCAGGGAAGTGGGTCTGTGGTGGGTGTGCATAGCCAGGAGGTTAAGTGACCTGTCCCAAGAGCAAAAGTCTGAACTATGCTTAAGGCAAACGTACAAATGCATTTGCACTTGAAACAGTGTTACTGCCAATGCAGGTAAAAATTTACATTATGCACATTGCCTTGCCAATCAGGGATGAACTACACAACTGACTTATTTGACCTTCAAACCTGTCCTTTTAGCATGCAAGAGTTGTCAATTTAACAAGATAGCACATGTGAATGCTTATGTTGTTAATATGTACTAATGAAAATACAGCCTGTATAGTTGGCTGTGAACTACTCGTCTGTGCAAATGGATAATCTTTTTGCATATTAAAAAGTTGCAAGTAATTTGGAAATACAGTTTGTGTGGGTGGACAAAAAGAATATTAATCTCTTTTAAGAGTCTGAAAACTGCTTAAATACTGCAGCGGCGTTTTATCGTTTTTGATATTCTAGTACCTCTGGAGCAGTTCAATGAGCCTGTCATTGCTGTGTAGGTGTTAAGTTATTTCATTGGAAAGTGAAAGTAGGAGTATCAGGAGATAGAAAGAAGTGTAGGAGTTAGCTGGCTGGTCATTTTCCATAAAGATTGAAACTGGAATGTCTAGTTTAACTTTAAGAGCAGTAGGGGTCAAATAAAACATGTTAATTTCTCTTTGAAAAGCACTTTTTATGTCCACAATTTATAGGAAGTACAATACTTTAATATACCCTTCTATAATTAAGACTTCCTCTATAACATACTTCATACTGTATCTATTTTTCTGTTCAAAGTATTTCAATATAATTTTATTCCTAGACCGATGGCTTAAAGATTTTTTTTTAAAAAAAGCTGTGCAACATATAAAGTTAACATTTCCATCCTATGTTGTTAAACTCAGGAGGTCTATTGAAAAAACTTCTACTCTGTCTTAAGATAAGATAAATAGACAAAGTCTTTTCCCTGGGGTGGGGGTGTCCAGAAATCGAGGGCATAGATTTTGAATGAGAGGGAAAAGATATAAAAGAGACCTAAGAGGCAACATTTTCACGCAGAGGGTGGTACGTTTATGGAATGTACTGCCAGAGGAAGTGGTGGAGGCTAGTACAATTTAAAAGGCATCTGGATGTGTATATGAATAGGAAGGTTTGGAGGGATATGGGCCAGGTGCTGGCAGGTGGGACTAGATGGGGTTGGGATATCTGGTCGACATGGATGAGTTGGACCGAAGGGTATGTTTCCATGCTGTACATCTCTATGACTCTATCCATCTCACCTTAAATAGACACAAGGATTCTTCCCCCACAGCTGTCATTGGCAAGAGTCACAAAAATCTAAACATCTAAGAGGAGAAATTCTTCCTCATCTCAGTCTTAAATTGGCACCCATTTATTCTGAAATTGTGCCTTCTGATCCTAGATTCTTCTATGAGGGGAAGCATCCTTACTCTGTCTTAAGAATCCTATATTTTTTGATGAGATCATCTCTCATTCTTCTAAGCTCCAGTGAGCAGTCCCAACCTGTTTAGCCTTTGCTCCTAACAGGGATCACCCCAGTGTACCTTTTCTGAACTGCCTCCAAAGAAATATTAAATTTCTTTAAATAAAGGGACCAAAACTGCTCATAGTAGTCAAGGTCTTAACAGCATCTTCTATAGATGCAGTCAGACATCGCTGCTCTTATATTCCAACCCTCTTGAGAACATTCCATTAACCTTCTGAGTTTCTTGTATGCTAACCTGTTTCATGCACAAGTAACCCCAAATTCCTTTGTGTTGCAGCATTCAGCACTTTTTCTCCATTTAAATACTATTCTTATGTTCTCCCTTCCAAAATGAACAACGTCACATTTTCCCATATTATATCCCATTTGCCAACTTTTTGCCATCTCATTTTGGAGATAGTGTGTTCTGCAGATGCTGGAGAATCTGAGTCATTAAAGTGTGGCGCTGGTAAAAGCATAGCAGGTCAGACAGCATCCAAGGAGATTCAGTGTTTTGGGCAGGACATTCGTCAGGACTCTTGATGAAGTGTTCTGCCTGTCACATTGACTCTCCTGCTCCTTAGATGCTGCCTGATCTGCTGTCCTTTTTCCAGTGCCATACTTTATTGACTCTGCCCATTATTTAACTAGTCAATGTCCTTCTGCAAATCTTTGCAGCCCTCTCACAATCTGCCTTTCCAACTATTTTTGTGTTGTCTCCAAACTTGGCTACAGTACATTGACTTCCTTCCTCCAAATCAGTAATAACAACAGTTGTGGTTCCTGTTCTCAAGATTGTTAACAAGTTAGTAACACTGGCCACATAGACGATCTTAAAAGCAGATCAGATCATCCAAAAAATTCATAATCGTACATAGCTTAGTCAGCAATAAAATATTTACTGACAATTAAAACTATATTTCATTAAATTAATATTATATTTAAACATTATAATTTTGTTGAAAAGCTTGTTAAATCCAAATTCCTGTGGCTGCCCCCAGTTAGATGGACTGACGTTGATGATGGATATTAAGTTTGATGTTTGATAAGTGCTTTATTTTAGGCTGATATATTACAAGTTTCTGTCTAGACTTTTTGAAATATTTTGGCAGATAAAAATCTCAATTAAATAAATTGTATAACTTTATTCATCATGGAATTTAACATCTATTCTCATTGTACCAAAAAGATTGTGCTGAATGCTATCAATAGAGTGAAATTAAATCTCCCATATATTGTCTACCAAGTGTACAACATCTGTATCACTTTACCGACTTTCCTGTTTTATGTTCTGGTTTGTATGAATGAAATTATCAAACTACTGGTTTAGAGATGAATATATGTATTAGCTGTTTAGTTTTATACAACTATTTCTGAGAAAATCTTCCTGAACATAGTGTCAGTATCATACATTGCCTTAAGCTGTGTTTTTTTTTTAGTGCAGATCATTAGTGCAAAAAGGAGACAATTAAATCCAGCAGGAATTCTGAAAGGCAAAGAAAATAGGTTTTAAAGTGTACTACTGCTCAGTTCCTCTTTTGTCTATGGTAAAATTGCAGCTATCAGTTGTAAAAGTATCATGAAGATAACATAATACCAGAGAAAATGAAATCACCATGTCATCATTATAATGAGACAAATGTGACGAAACTGAAATAAAAACAGAAGATGACAGTACAGTCTGAAATGTTTTCTCTGATACTTTCTGTACAAATCCTGCCAGACCTATGGAATATTTCAGCATTTTCTGTTTTTACGTCAGATTTTCAGTATCTTGAGTGATTTGCTTTTGAGTTTTAAAACTGAAAACGGGTTTGGAAGTGTTTATAACACTTAGCGTGGATTAATTCAATAAGTACATTTCTATATATTGTTCAATTGTGCAACTTTGTTAATAGAAAGGCAGTGAAGATAAAGGAAGAACTGCGATCTTTTTCAATGAGCCTGAAAGTCCTAAAAGTTTTATGCAAATTCTGCATTAACTCAAAGTCCTAATCATCATCCCAGTATATTCTGTTCTATGAAACATAGAAGCAAAACAGAAAAGTTCTTGTTCAGCACAATTTTAATGTTATTTATGTATCTAAAACTTTTACTGTATAAATTTAAACCGCTCACAATGGCATTTTAACTTAAAATGTTTATTAATTGCTACTCTGTCAAATTTTTGCAGTGCTCATTGTATGTTTGTGGGGTGTTAATCATCACATTCCTGATGAGGAGCTAATGCTCAAAACATCGTCTCTCCTGCTCCTTGCATGCTGCCTGACCGGCTATGCTTTTTCCAGCACCACACTTTTTGACTCTGGTGTTGATTATTGTAGTTGGAGGAAAGTTTAATGACTAAATTATGAAAAGATACTTTGATTTCACAATATCATAATTAACCGCTGATAGTTTTGAGTACAATTAAATACTTATTCAGAGTTGTTGTTTATCTAGTGCCCCTGCTATGCACATAACCACAAAATCTGAACCCTAATGATGTCGATCACTGAAACAGAAAAGAAGCATTACAGCTGAGTCTTTAGAATCAGTTAATTGTGTTTATTTTTAACTTTACTAAATAAAAGCTTGCAGACTAGGGGCTAAGCTGTAATACATTCAACAGGAGATTTAGGAAAAACGTATTTTATTCAGAAAAACACCTTCAACACATACTTTAGTTTTGGCTTTACAGAAGAAACCAAATACCATCCCAATAATTACAGGGCATTGTCTGACAATTACGGCTGGGCCCTAGAGGAAAGATGTTAGGGAGCACTTCTACAGAAACAAAGTCATAGAATCATAGAATCATAGAGATGTACAGCATGAAAACAGACCCTTTGGTCCATATTGCCCATGCTGACCAGATATCCTAAACTAATCGACTCTCATCTTCCAGCACTTTGCTCACATCCCTCTAAATCCTTCCTATTCATATACCCATCCAGATGCTTTTTAAATGTTGTAACTGTACCAGCCTCCAGCACTTCCTCTGACAGCTCATTCCATACATGCATTACCCTCTGCATGAAAAAATTGCCCTTTAGATCCCTTTTATGTCTTTCCCCTCTCACCCTAAACCTATGCCCTCTAGTTCAGGATCGCCCCTCCCCCCCCCACCCCAGGGAAAAGACCTTTTCTGTTTATCCTATCCATGCCCCTCTTGATTTTATAAACCTCTATAAGGTCACCCCTCAGCCTCCGATGCTATTTGGAACTCTCTTCCACAAATGGCAATGAATATTAGATCAGCTGTTAATTTTGAATCTGAGATCAATAATTTTTTTGTGAAGCAAAAGTATTAAGGGATGTGGTGATTGTATTGAGATCAGCCAGGTGGACCTCATAGAATATGAGTTCCCTGACTGGACCAGAGTAATACCTTCAATCAGGGAGCCCTGGATGACAGACAAGAACAGGAATGTTTGGTCTGACAGCAGGCTGTGACAGCGCTAGATCAGTGTCAAGGACTCTCCATGTACAAACAAAGGGTGACTTGGTGATGGGATACCAACCTCTGTAGAGTTATTTCAAGGGATATGGGCCAAAGGCAGGCATATGATGTTCAACCACAGATCAGCCATTGAATAGTGGAACAGGCCCCAAGCGGTTGACTGGCTTACTCCTGTCTGTATGTTCCTACGGAAACAAGGATTTGTTCAGAGGGAGGAATGGAGGAAATCAGTACCAATGAAAGAAAATTTGAGAGAAATTAATATGACTAAAACCTCAGAAATCCCAAGGTGCTGATAATCTACATCCCCAATACTAAAGGAGGTGGCCATATTTCTCAGTCTGCCGTTACATTTATCCGCTTTGTTAATCTGCCAGTGTCCTGCAATCCCTTCCATGTTTTAGACCCAGCTTTGTATGATTAACCAGCTTCAATATTATTCCTCCAATGCCTGAACATCTCTGGTGTTTACTTCCGTATCCTTCGCTCAACTGTCCACTCTGCAAAATGTGCTTCCTTGAATTGCAAGCTTATTTGATGTGTATTCCAACTGCAGAATGTTTTTAGGTTTGCTAATTACAAGCAAAGTTCCATCTCAAACATGAGAACATTCTCATACAGTTATAAATCGAGACACAACATGTGGGCTTTTTGTGCCTGCCTGTGTGAGCCAGCTGACTGGTTGCATTGTTTTATCTTCTATCCAGAGATTTTTCTATGCATTTCGACATGCTGCTTGTACCGCCACCAAATAACATGGTACTTTTTTTAAAAACTGTTTTCTCCACCATCAAATACCCATGTTTCTAATTAAACAAAAAAAACAAGCACTGCGTATCAGGAAAGGTAGGGAGAGAAGGAGGGCAGGTTTCATTACCTTTTGATAAAATGTTAAACTCAGTCTCACCGTCTGTTGTCTACTCCACACTGGAACTTCACCACTTGTAGTCAGCTGATAGCTGAGGCCATTTTAGTTTAATGTTTTTGGTTCTTTTTTAAAACAATTTCAGACCATGAAAGTCCCAGGGATAAAGTTGGATGATGGAATTCAAAAATCAAGGAGCCCATATTTGATAAAATCATGATAATATGCACCTTTTATCCTTCCATCAATGGGAAGAGAATTTTGAAAATAACAGGTACAAGGGAGCGGGAATGCTTTATAACAAACTAGTGGATTGCACACATTTATACTTTCTCACTTCCCTTCACCAGAGCAATATTTAACAACAGATCAGCCATGATCTTATTGAATGGCGGAGCAGGCTTGAAGGGCCAGATAGCCTACTCCTGCTCCTCATTCTTATGTTCTCATATGAACAAGTTCAGATTCTACATGTGCAAAACTATTTTATTTTGCCTCTGAAGAAAACTGTTTGTGAGGTATGAATTTGGCCAGATTCTGATATTCAGTGAACCACCACAAACTCATTTAGTTTGGATTCTCAATTTAGTTTGGTGCTTATCTTTACTGATAGCATGACAAATTGGTGTCTACAACAAAGTAGATTCAATTAATTGATAAATAATATGGAGTGAGAGATAGAAAGCAAGGCCCTGAACTGATAGAACTGTGGAAAGGTTCCAGTGTTCCTCGTGTTAAAACATACACCACATGAGAAGTATGTTGATGGAGAAAACTTTGCAAATGTACCTTTCAAAAACCCACAATTAGCCAATAAAGTGCAGCTGCACAAAGAAGTCAACAGCCCTCCAATTGGATAGTCTTTCAGTCTTATGAAACGGATCTTTTAAAGCTGAAAATATTATTTACCCCTTTCTGTCTCATTACTGTATCATAATTTACTCATGTACTGCACCTGGCCTCATAGAAAGTTTGCTTTTGTATTGCCATAATATACATCTACATATCATCACAAGAGCAGGAACTGCAATGGAATTGACAGAAAACTAAATTTTCATTTATGGCTGACTTTAAAGTACACTTCAAACAGGATTATGTTAACAAACAAGCCTGATTGTATACACAAAAAACAATTCTGCTTGAGACTGATATCTCAAGATGAGTTGTTGAAACTCTAAATTTAAGGACCTACTACTGTATAAGTAGATATGAGCAGGAAATCACCATTGTTTCACATTGTCACATTTCTGGATGTTTGGCATTTTTCTCCATACAAAAGGGACAAAAGTTGTTTTAAGTCTTAGAGTGCATGACAGGGAGTGGGGTGCAAGGAACTCAAAAGTAACATATAATTTAATAGATTGGTAGATTTGGTACCCCGATAAAAGATGCTTAATATTGCTAAAATGAAGGTCGTAGTCCTAGGGACTTAATTAAAGGTACTATCTAAACTTGTGCAGGTATTCACAAACTACATCATATCATGGTGCTATAAAGACCTTTACTGTGAGATTACAGACACCAAGCAACACAGTCTGGCTTTTGGAAACCAATTTGCACAAGCAGTCAAGCAACAGAAGAAGGCTATAGTGGGAGAATGATTCTGCCTCAGGCCTATAGGACAGAATGCAGCTTCATTACTCTGTGGAAATAAGAAAACCCAATGGTATGGAATACCAATGAGTGCTCATCTGGCCATGGCAATTCATTCAATTACTTACTTGATGCAGAAAAAGAAAAGAATCTTTTATAACATCTATAGTACTAGCTTTATTGGAGGAAAAATCCTCCAATAAGGTTGTATGGTGTGAAAGCCACACCAAGCCATTTTGCAATTCTGGTTAAACAGAATTTATAAGCAAATAATACACAGGTGGACATAATTAACAGATATTAATGGAGCTAATTAACCAATCTACAATTTATCAAACACATAAAATATTGGATTTTAAAAACTCTCCTCATTAAATTTCATCGTTGCCATATCTCTCCAGTTACAAATATACAGTGCTTCATTCAAAGTGCAGTTCAACGGGGTGTATGCACACATTCCTCTGGAACAGGTTGTTGTTTTAATCAGGAGCTAAAGCCCTCATTGAATTTCCTCTCCATAAACCAAATCAGGTTTATGGGAAGGGAAAGAATTTCTGTGAATATAGCTTTAACTGGGAGATCATAGTATCTTGTTTAGCATTTCATCCTGCTAGTCTTTTTGATGCATTCAAGATGATTGTCTCTGCGTGAGATACCTCATTGACAACCGTCAATCTATTATATCGATGTCTGGCAGAAGCCCAACTTAAAAGCTGGTAATATGGTGCAGATTTTGTGATGATAAGAAGTGAGACTGTCAGCATTCACTCACATTATTCCTCTGAAACTGACAACAAGTTCTGGAGTTCACATTTAGACAGTTAAATGCAAATATCCAAAACTTGTTGTCAGTTATTCCATTCTTTTTCAAAGGCTATGGTGTCAATGTCCCCCACAATCAATGAAAAGTCATTAGCTAGTGAGAACTTCCACTCTGGAATTGAATGCCCTTCCCTGAGGTGAGTCTGGTAGCAGGGTGGTCATTTAATTAGGTAGTCGGTTGATAGGTTGGATTCAACCTTCCCAGCTCTGCCTTGATGAAGTCTATAAAGAGACAGCTCATTAACAACCTACCCATACATTCTGCCACCATTTGCAGCCCTATTAATGCATATATAAAGATATTCACCCAGTGGCAGGTAGGGAGTCCTCACCATCTGCCTAAACCAACTTCACTGGAGCTGGGATGGGGTCCTGCTCAGTGCTGAAGAAGGGTCACTGGACCCGAAACATCAAACTACAGGTGCTGCCAGACCTGAGTTTTTTCTCCAGCATATTTCTTAGTTCTGATTTTCAGCATCAACAGTTCTTCATTTCTTTTCTCCCTGACTCTAAAGTACTCAGAATTCAGATCAAGGAATCTCTCAAGGGAATGGGGTATCCGCTAAAACCTAGCCATCTGCCCTTGCTGCTGACAAATCTCATCCAACCCTTGCAACCATTATCTTGTCATCACTCCTCTGTGGCCTTTGTCCTTTGCTGTTCAGAGTCCTCCCTCCTCTCTTCCACGCTGTGTTGCAGACAGCTGCCACTACTCTGTCAGTGTCTGGCTGCAGTGACAGCTTCCAGCATCTGATTGGCCAGCAGCTCAAGCAAGACAGTGACAAGATTTCTGACGCAAAGTTCATGCTCCGACAGAAGGTTCCCAGCTGTACAGTTAAGTGCCTGAGAAATACTTAATGTAGTAGATTTTTCTAAAGGAGGTGATGAAGGGTTCTCACTGGGTCTCCAGCTAAGGGATGAGATCTTCATATCCATTAAATAACATCCTTATTCTTGCTGTAAAACACCTTGAATCATGGTTTTGAATTAACTTATAATTACTGCTCAGCAGCTTCTTACATCTGAAAGAGTAAATTTATATTTGCATAACATCAGATTATTTCACTATAAGATTCCCTGTTTTTAATTTTTTTTTGAGAGGCTTGCTTATTATATTGTATCTTCTCACATAATCCATGTAAATCTCCCAATCATTTGTCTTTCTATTCTTACTGTAACTCTTTGTGAAAAAAATGCAAATATTCCGAGGTTTTTATTTACTGGTTTGCTAGCTGCGAAAATGATTCAATGTCATTGCCTGTTTACGTCACTTGATTACACAATTGCTGTCAGATCTTTGGATATCCCCTCTATTTGGTAAAAACAATAACTGCAGATGCTGGAAACCAGATTCTGGATCAGTGGTGCTGGAAGAGCACAGCAATTCAGGCAGCATCCAACGAGCAGCGAAATTGACGTTTCGGGCAAAAGCCCTTATTCCTGATGAAGGGCTTTTGCCCGAAACATTGAATGAATACTTTTCATCAGTATTCAATCAGGAAGAGGACATTGTTGTCAATGTGAGTACTGAGTCACAATTAAGTAGAATGGATGGCTTTGAGGTATGTAGAGAAGAGGTGTTGGAAATTCTGGAAAGGGTGAAAATAGATAAGTCCCCTGGGCCTGATGGCATTTATCCTAGGATTCTCTGGGAAGCAAGGGAGGAGATTGCAGAGCCATTGGCCTTGATTTTTATGTCCTCGTTGTCTACAGGAGTAGTGCCAGAAGATTGGAGGCTAGCAAATGTGGTTCCCTTGTTCAAGAAGGGGAGTAGGGATAACCCTAGTAACTATAGGCCGGTGAGTCTCACTTCTGTTGTGGGCAAATTCTTAGAGAGAATTGTAAGGGATAGGATTTATGAACATCTGGATAGGAATAATGTGATCAAGGATAGTCAGCATGGTTTTGTGAAGGGCAGGTCGTGCCTCACAAACCTTATTGAATTCTTTGAGAAGGTGACTAAGGAGGTGGACGAGGGGAAGGCGGTAGATGTGGTGTATATGGATTTTAGTAAGGCGTTTGATAAGGTTCCCCATGGTAGACTACTGCAAAAAATACGGAGGTATGGCATTGAGGGTGAGTTGGAGATTTGGATTAGGAGTTGGATGGCTGGAAGAAGACGGAGAGTAGTAGTTGATGGCAAAGGTTCATCTTGGAGTGCCGTCACTAGCGGTGTTCCGCAAGGATCTGTTTTGGGACCATTGCTGTTTGTTTATTTTATAAATGACCTGGAGGAGGGGCTAGAAGGTTGGGTGAGCAAGTTTGCGGATGATACAAAAGTTGGAGGAGTTGTAGACAATGAGGAAGGATGTGGCAGGTTACAGCGGGATATAGATAAGCTGCAGAGCTGGGCAGAAAGGTGGCAAATGGAGTTCAATGTAGCTAAGTGTGAGGTGATTCACTTTGGTAAGAGTAATAAAAAGATGGGGTACTGGGCTAATGGACGGATACTTGGTAGTGTGGATGAGCAGAGGGATCTTGGTGTCCATGTACACAGATCTTTGAAAGTTGCCACCCAGGTAAATAGTGCGGTGAAGAAGGCATATGGCGTACTGGCTTTTATTGGTAGAGGAATTGAGTTCCGGAGTACTGAGGTCATGTTGCAGTTGTATAAGACTCTGGTGCGGCCGCATCTGGAGTATTGTGTGCAGTTTTGGTCGCCATACTATAGGAAGGATGTGGAGGCACTGGAACGGGTGCAGAGGAGGTTTACCAGGATGTTGCCTGGTATGGTAGAAAGATCGTATGAGGAAAGGCTGAGGCACTTGGGGTTGTTTTCATTGGAGAAAAGAAGGTTTAGGGGTGACTTGATAGAGGTGTACAAGATGATTAGGGGTTTAGATAGGGTCGACAGTGAGAATCTTTTTCCACATATGGAGTCAGCTATTACAAGGGGGCATAGCTTTAAATTAAGGGGGGGTAGGTATAGGACAGATGTTAGGGGTAGGTTCTTTACTCAGCGAGTCGTGAGTTCATGGAATGCCCTGCCAGTAGCAGTGGTGGACTCTCCCTCTTTATGGGCATTTAAGCGGGCATTGGATAGGCATATGGAGGATAGTGGGCTAATGTAGGTTAGGTGGGCTTGGATCGGCACAACATCGAGGGCCGAAGGGCCTGTACTGCGCTGTATTCTTCTATGTTCTATGTTCTATGAAACGTCGATTTCGCTGCTCGTTGGGTGCTGCCTGAATTGCTGTGCTCTTCCAGCACCACTGATCCAGTATCCCCTCTATTTGTTGCACAAACAGATGTATTTAAATAAAAAGTCCATGACAGAAAGAGGTTTAGGTCCCTGTGGGTACTTTCTTCAAGAACAAACATGAGTGCTGTTGCTTTGTTGTTAATGACAACATCCAGCCCATTGTTATTTCATCCCTTCTACATCACCTCCTCACTTATATGTGCTTTTAGAGTCACAAAGTCATACAGCATGGAAACCGACCCTTTGGTACAGCTTGTCCATGCCAATGAGGTATCCTAAACATATTTGGAGACGCCGTTGTTGGACTGGGGTGTACAAAGTTAAAAATAACAGAACACCAAATTATAGTCCAACAGTTTTATTTGGAAGCACTAGCTTTTGGAGTGCTGTTCCTTCATCAGGTGGATGTGGAGAATAGGATTGTAAGACACAGAATTTATAGCAAAATCTGTGTCTTACAATCTTACTCTCCACAACCACCTGATGAAGGAGCAGTGCTCTGAAAGCTAGTCCTTCCAAATAAACCTGCTGGACTGTTACCTGGTGTTCTGATTTTTAACTTTGTATATCCTAAACTGAATTAGTCCCATTTGCCTGTATTTGGCCCATATCCCTCGAAACCTTTCCTATTCATGTACACATCCAAATGTCTTTTAATTGTTGAAATTGTACCTACCCCTACCAGTTCCTCTGGCAGCTCATTCAATACACACACCACCCGCTGTGTGAAAATGTTGCCCCTCAGGCAACTTTTAATTCTTTCCCCCTCACCTTAAACCTATGCCATTTGTTTTGGACTCTCTTACCCTTGGAAAATAACTTTGTTAATTTATCTTATCTAAGCCCCTCTTGATTTTATAAACCATTATAAAGTCACCCCTTAGCCTCCTATACAAAAGTCCCAACCTCTCCTTGTAACTCAAATCCTTCAGTCCTGACAACATCTTTGTAATTTTTTTCTGTACTCTTTCTAGATTAACAACATCCTTCCTATAGCAGGGTAACCAGAATTGTACCCAGTATTGTAAAAGTGGCCTCCCAATGCCTGAAACAGCTGCAACATGACATCCCAACTCATTTACTCAATGCTCTGGCCAATGAAGGCAAGCATGCCAAAAGCCTCCTTCATCTGCCTGTCCACCTGCAATACCAGTTTCAAGGAACTATTAACCTACACCCCCACGTCCCTCTGATCATTCCCCAGGGCCCTACCATTAACTGTGTAAGTCCTGCCCTAGTTTGCCTAACCAAAATGCAACACCTCACATTTATTGAAATTAAACTCCATCAGCCACTCCTTGGCACGTAGGCCCACCTGATCAAGATCCCATTGTACTCTTAGATAACCACCTTCACTGTTCACTACACCTCAAATTTTGGTGTCATCTGCAAACTTACTAACCATACCTCCTATGTTCACATCCAAATCATTTATATAAATAACGAAAAGCAATGGACCCAGCACTGATCCTTGTGGCACACCACTGGTCACAGGTCTCCAGTCTGAAAAACAACCCTCCACCACAACCACCCTTCTACCTTTGAGCCAGTTCTGCATCCAAATGGCTAGTTCTCCCTCTATTCCATGTAATCTAACTTTGTTAACCAGCCTACCATATGGAACCTTATCAAACACCTTACTGAAATTCATATAGATCACGTCACCATTCTGCCTTCATCAATCCTCTTCATTATTTTTTTCAAAAAGCTCAATCAAGTTAGTGAGACATGATTTCCCACTCACAAAGCCATGTTGATGATCCCTAATCAGTCCTTGCCTTTCCAAATACATGTAACGTCTATCCCTCCAACAACTTACACACCATCCATGTCAGGCTCGCCAGTCTGCAGCTCCAGAAGATTTTATTGGTATTATAAAAGGAAACATTCAGGCATCTTCAGTGCAGGGTGATGATTTTTATGTGGCGAATCCATAGAATTTGAGAAATGTGTTTGCAATAAGGTTAGAGTAGCATTAAAAATTGAAAATTGGGCATATGGAGCTTTCAAATCCACTGATCTAAGATGTTAAAAAAAGTTCTGTGGAATAATTTAAGTCAGTAATCATATTAAGAAAATGTTACTCCGATCCAGCTAATCATACTGGGTCATCTTAGAAAGATAATGCTACATTTAAAGAAAAGAGAGAGTATATGCAAAGCTTCATTGGTCACTTATACTGATTCAATATTCAGATGCAACCACATGGCTTTATGTACTGGAGTTAAGTACCATAATGAAACAACCAGCATGTGCTGAGGAGCAGCAGATGGAGTTTAATTTGGATAAGTATGAGGTGCTGCATTTCGGAAAGGCAAATCAAGATAGCACTAATGCACTTAATGGTAAGATCCTGGGAAGTGTTACTGAACAAAGAGACCTTGAAGTGCAGGTTTATAGATCTTTGAAAGTAGAGTCACAGCTAGACAGGATAGTGAAGAAGGTGTTTGGTAGGCTTGCCTTTATTGGTCAGTGCATTGAGAAGAGGAGTTGGGAGGTCATGTTGCGGCTGTATAGGTCATTGGTTAGGCTACTTTTGGAATTCAATGTACAATTCTGTTCTCCCTCCTATAGGAAGGATGCTGTGAAACTTGAAAGGGTTCAGAAAAGATTTACAAGGATGTTGCCACGGTTGGAGGATTTGAGGTATAGGGAGAGGCTGAATAGGCTGGGGCTATTTTCCCTGGAGCGTCGGAGGCTACAGGGTGACCTTGGAGAGGTTTACAAAATCATGAGGAGCATAGATAGGGAAAACAGACAAGGTTTTTTTCCCTGGATAGGAGAGTTCAAAACTGGAGGGCATGGCTTTAAGATGAGAGAGGAAAGATTTAAAAGGGAACTAAGTGATATCTTTTTCACACAGAGAGTGGTGTGTGTATGGACTGAGCAGCCAGAGGGAGTGGTGGAGGCTGGTATAAATACAGCATTTAAAAGGCACCTGCATGGGTATATGAATAGGAAGGGTTTAGAGGGATATGGGCCAAGTGCTGGCAAATGGGACTAGATTAATTTAGGATATCTTGTCAGTATGGGCGAGTTGGACCGCAGGATCTGTTTCCATGCCGTACATTTCTATGACTCTATGCTTATAGTTGAATGTAACCTATTTTCAGAAACTTATCTCAGCCAAGGAATACCACACTTTTTTTATTCAGTTGTGGGATGTGAGCATCACTAGCTAAGCTAACATTTATTGCCCATCTCAGAGGACAGTTAAGAGTTAACCACATTACTGTGGGTCTGGAGGCATATATGGGTCAGACCAGGTAAGGATGACAGTTTCCTTCCCTAAAGGACATAAGTGAACTAGATGGATTTTTCCAGCAATTGGAAATGGATTCATGGTCAACAGCCTCCGACTCATTAGACTCTTAACTCCAGACTTTTTAAAAGTTGAATTCAAATTCTACCATCTGCCACAGTAGGATTTAAACCTGGCACCCAGAACATTACTTGGGACTCTGGATTAACAGTCCACTACCAGATAATACCATTAGGCCTTCACCTCCCCTTGAAGCATCATTCAGGCCAAAATGCATTTGTTTAGTTTCCATTAGTATCTGCTCAGCAGTGTCAAAAACATTCCTCTCCATTGCTTGCACAAAGGTAGCTTTCATGTTGTTTGATGTTCATATCTATGCATATGCAAGCAAAAGAACTGCAAAGACATTTAAGAATACTTTTCCAAGTGTGGGAGAATCCAGTCTAACATCTGTATCACCGCATCATTCTTCGAAGCCGTTAGCAAGTAGCCTTGTTTTAACCTTTAATCTCCATTTGTAAAACCATGACATGTAGGACCAGATCTAGGCCATTGAGTCTGCTCCGCCATTCATGGCTGATATGTTTCTCAACCCCATTCTCCAGCTTTCTCCACATTACTCTTGATCCCCTTACTAATGAAGAATCTATCTATCTCTGCCTCACTGATTTAGCCTCCACAGCCCTCTGCGGCATTGATTCTCACAGCTTCACCACCCGCTAGCTGAAGAAATTCCTCCTCTTCTCAGTTTTAAAGGGTTGACCTTTCACTCGAAGGATCCTCACCTCCTAGTATCACCTCCTAGGGGAATCATCTACTCAACCTCCACTCTAACCTTACCTCCCAGTATTTGGTTAATTTCAATCAGATATCCTGTGATCCTTTTAAACTCGAGTACAAACTCAGAGTCCTCCAACCATTCCTCAAATGACACCGTTCCTCATATGACACACTCCTCATCCCCAGGATCATTCTTGCAAACCTTCACTGGACCCCCTCTAAGACCTTAGATAAAACTGCTTATGATATTCCAAATGCAGTCTGACCAAAGCCTTCTACAGCCTCAGCAGTACATCCCTGCTCTCAAAATTAATGCTAACATTGCATTTTCTTTTCTAACTGCCACCTGAACCTTATGAGAATTCTGAACTCGGACTCCCATGTCCCTTTGTGTTTCAAGTTTTGAAAACTTTTCCCCATTTAGAAAATAGTCTAGACCTCTATTCTTCCTACCAAAGTGCACAACCTCACACTTTCCCACATTGTATTCCATCTGCCACTTCTTTGCCCACACTTGTAGCTGTCCAAATCCTTCTGCAGCCTTCCCATTTCCTCAACCTGTCCCTCCACCTATCTTTGTGTCATTTGCAAACTTCACAACAATTCCATCAGTTCCTTTGTCTAGATTGTTCATGTTTAACGTGAATAGTTGTGGTCCCAATATTGACCCCTGTGGAATTGCGCTTGTCATTAGGTGCCATCCTGAAAAAGACCCCTTTATCCCCACACTCAGCCTTCTGCCAATCACCAATACCTCTATCCATGCCAGTATCCTGCCCCTAACATCCTGGGGTCTTGTCCTCTTTAGCAGCCTACTATGCAGCACCTTATCAAAGCTCTTCCGGAAATCCAAATGCATCATGTCCATTGGCTATCTTTTGTCTAACTTGCTTGTTACCATCTCAAAGAATTCTAAGAGATTTGTCAGGTCTTGCCTCCCTTTGATGTGCTCTATTTTACCATGCCTTTCCAAGTACTCCACAATCTCATCCTTAATAATGGACTCTAATTCTTACCAATGTCTGAGGTCAGGCTAGCAGGCCTATAGTTTCCTGTCTTTTTTAAAATTCATTCACGCGTGTAGACGTCACTGGCTAGGCCAGCATTTATTGCCCATCCCTAATTGCCCAGAGGCAGTTGAGAGTCAGCTACATTGCTGTGGGTCTGGAGTTACATATAGGCCAGACCAGGTAAGGATGGCAGATTCCCTGCCTACAGGACATTAGTGAACCAGATGGACTTTTCTAACAATTGACAATGGATTCATGATCATCCTCATCAGGCTCTTAATTCCAGATGTTTATTGGGTTCAAATTCCACCATCTGCCATGGCAGGATTCGGACCCAGGTCCTCAGAACTTTACCTGGGTGTCTCCACTAACAGTCCAGTGATAATACTACTAGGCCATCACCTCCCCTTCTGCCTCCCTCCCTTCTTACTTTAGCTATTTTCTCAGTCCTCTGGGATCTTCCCTGACTCCAGTCATTCCTGAAAGATCACCACTAATATCTTCACAATCACCTTCAGATCTCTGAATGTAGTTCATCTGGTCCAGATGATTTATCCACCTTCACACTTTTCAGCTTCTCCAGCCATCTCCTTAGTGATGGCCACTACACTCACCTCTGCACCCCCCCCCCCCCCCCCCCGCCCCCAGATCTCTTAAAGCTTGGGCATGCTGGTGGTGTCAACCACTGTAAGAACATTTTCAGTATAAATCCACCTCTTTGACAGAGCTGGCTGATCTTGATCTGATTCTTCAGAATAAGCTACCGATCCAACTCCCTTTTGTTTTATCTCTCTTACTGATTTAGCCTAATTCACAGCCACCAAATTTCATGGACATGATGGCATCTGGTTGTATTGCAAGGCTCTTCTGTGACCTTAATTTTGTTGTCTAATCTATTCAAGTTCCAGACTCCACTTCAACTTTACATCTGCCAGAACTATCATTAGGAGGTCTCTCTCTTGCACTATTGAGTTTCTTTTCAGTATATGATCATTTGTTTCTACTCATGGGATATGAGCACCACTGGCAAGACAGTATTTGTTGCACCCCTCATTGTAATTGAGAAGCTGCTGAATGACCACTTTCTTGAATTGTTGATCAAAGTACATCAATAGTGCTATTAGTGAGGAAGGTTTTGAACTAGCTACAGTGAAGGAATGTGATGTAATTCTAACACAGGATGATGAGTGATTTGGAGAAAAACTTCCAAGTGGTGGTGTTTCCAAGCATGCATTGCCCTGGTTCTTAAAGATGGTAAAGCACCTGGATTTGGAAGGTACAGTTAAAAGAGCTTTGGTGAATTCAGCAGTGCATCACATATGCTACAAGTGCTGCCCCTTTGTGTTAAAATTTAAGGGAGTGCTTCCTTATAGTGCAAGATGGGTTGCTAGTCCAGATTGTTTTACCTGGACAGTGTTGAACCTTGTGAGTTGCACTCGTCAAGGCAAGTGGGGAATACTCCATCACCCACCTAAATTGTGCCTTGTAAATGGTAGGCAAGAAGGGAGTATGGAGGTGAGTAAGTCAGCACAGAATATCACTTTTCCTTTATCAGCCCAACACTGAATATCATCTTATTGTATATAAACATAGAATGCTTCAATATGTCAGAAACTGAAAATGGTGCTGAACATTGTGCCATCAACAGTGGACAACCCCAGTTCGGACTTTATGGTGGAGGGTAAGCAGCTAAAGATTGGCTGGCTGAGAACATTACCTTGAGCATTCTTGTAGTGACCGCCTGTAGCTGAGATAATCGAAGTCCATCAGCCATAACCATCTTCTTTTCTCTAGTGGAAATAAATTTGACTTTCACTAGTGAAGCATTTCCCCCCTGATTCTCATTGACTTCAATTTTGCAAGGGATCTTTGATCCCACACCTCTGGAGTTCAGCTGTTTTGTTCATGTTACCATTAATCTGTCAAGGAAATACAATAATCTTCTGTTAGTTAAACTAGAGATTAATGACTTTCCAACAAACTGTTGCTTTTAAATGCTCCATATAAGACTTAATTCATACTTTTTTTTAAATCAAAGGTTGACACATCAACATTGTTATCCTGCTAGAGACCGAGTTGAGTGTTTATTAAGAATTTGTGACCTCAATATGTTATTATCACCAAACCTAAAGCAATTAGTACTTTTTATATTCATTACATTTTCGTTTATCTTCACTACTCAGTGAAGCAACTTAACAAATTTAGTCAACGTACTGTGGAAGTACAAGCACTATCTAGTTCTTTAGAACTAAAATGGTCTCTTCATCAGACTCGTCAAAAGAGTCTTCAACATTGGACTAAACTCCCTTGTAACTAGTTCAATCTGTTAGAATTTATCACTACCTTCATCATCTTCAAAATTCTCCTTGTCATGTTCATTTTGAAGACCTTCCTTCTTCACTTTGGGTAGTTAACCCCTTCAGGGTCAGGTTCACTAGGCTGGTTCCCAGGGATGGTAAGACTGTTGTATGAGAAGAGATTTGATTGACTGAACCTGCATTTACTAGAATTTAGGAGGATGAGATGGGATCTGAATGAACTATATAAAATTCTAATTGTCTAGACAGATGAGATGCGAGTGGGTGTTTACCCTGCTTGGAAATTAGAAATGATTCTTCCTAAATGGCCCACCATCCTAAATGGCTTGGGAAATACAGGGTAGGCCATTTAGGAAGAATCATTTCTTCGAGCAGAAGGGTGACTAACCTGTGGAATTTGCTACCACAGAAAGCTTTGGAGGCTGGGTCACTGAATATATTCAAGAAAAAGATTGATGAATTTTTAGGCATCAAAGAGTATGGAAAGAAAGTGGGAATATGGTGTGATAGACAATCAGCCATGATCATATTGAGTGGCAGAGTGGGCCCGAAAGGCTGAACAGCCTACATTTGCTTTTAGTTTCTATGTTGATATTTAATGATACTTACAGTAATACCTGAAGCACCTTATATCTCTACCTTGCAGATTTCTGCGATTCATTCACGCACTAGAATTATTCAAATTAGTCTTCTGTTGGAACGGCCTGATTTGTAAATGGTACTTTCATCTATGTTCAGCCCATCTTTAAGTCTTCTATTGCATTGATACCTGGTCTAGTATTTTGAAATCTGGCAATCGCTGAGTCTTCTATTCAATGTGTGATCATGGACTATCTTGTTAATTCCATGAAGGTTTTTGGAAATGACAGTTGCCCCAGGATTTGTTTTTATATGAAGCAAACATCTTATGTAAAATGATCTCCTTCTATATCAATAATCAGTCCTAATAAGACAGCATAATATAATCCAGTAAACACTTGTAACAAGCCAAAGATACTCAAATTAAATTTGGCCAATCTTTCATACAATCTGTAAAGCCCACAATATATCCTTTCATCTATTTTTTCAAAATCTACCAAGTCTTCATGGGCATTTAACAATTTTTTTTGTAGAATTCATTCAGGTACTCTGATAGAAAATCCAACCCTCATCACTATCCAACTGACAGGCATCCAATTCGGATGAAAGGTGTGTCATTTATATATATATTAGAGTCATAGAATTTTACTGTACAGAATGCCATTTGACCCATCATGTCTGTACTGGCTTCCGAAAAACATTTCAAATTGTGAAGCATAACATTCGTTATCAATGGGGCCATGTGAAATTGCTTGTGAAAATGGTAGAGAAGCAAACTTAAAACAATTGATTATTGGACTTGTTATTGCAATATCTAATTTCAACCCAAAACTTTGATGACAGTGGCATATTCCTTCAGTCATTGATGTCAAATAGGAAGTAGAGAGAACTAGATGAGTTCAAGTAAAGTTCTGTCCTTCATTGTCTGAAACAAAAGGTTGCTATTTTAAAAAAACACATTCAAATAGCGAGAACATTGAACGTTACCTTTACAAATTTACAGATTTATTGTGATTTATTAGAATTACGGACTTATTATGTTTATTAGAATTTCTCATACATAAAATATGTGAATAAGAGACATAAAAATAGTATAGATTAAGTTACCATTGACACCGACCACACCCACCCCAAAATAGGCTATCATTGATTACAAATATCTATTGATGATATTATCAAATTTCTTGATCAGAAAGAGCACTAGAAGTTGAATTATTGCATCTATGTGTTGTCTATGGGTTGAGTGACAGTATAGCTTCATTAACAGTGTGGTATATGCAAGAGAGAAACATGAAATGTTATCAATTTTATGCTGTTGGCTGTCTGTTTGAAGGTGACATTAACAGAACAGTTTTATTATGTGGCTGTGGGAAGGAAACACAGGTTTATATATACATAAAATACATTTGTACACAAGGTGGAAGTGGAGAAAGTGCTACTGAATGTTTAATGGCTTTATTATAAAGGCTGTATATGCAGTACAGAAGCATCATATGTGCGCACACGTGACATGATACAATAACCATAGCTGATCACACATAGAAAGATTACTGGATGGTAAATAGTAAGATTATAGAAGATGCTTATGAATATATGATACAGCAGTAAACCTGCATGTTGAATAATTCAACTGAATTTTGTGTTAAGTTTAAAGTGATGGATGAAAAGCCCAAAATAAGTAGAAGGTGAGACAAATAAATCAGCATTTTTGTTTTATAATTACACGAAAACAGATTTTAAAAGGCATTGTCTTATTTAACAATTGTAAGCACTTTAAAAAAAACTTAACATCTAATTTTAATTTATAAAGATAAAGTTGCTATAGTCTTGGAGGGCTATGGGGCTGCTCTCTCGTTAGAAAGAGATGACTGGTGGTGGTTTAACCTGAGGGTCACCACACCTCAGGTGATGGGCAAGGTTGAGAAAGTGGGACCTTCATGCGACCTCAGCAGCAGTACGACTGATTGAGCTGGTTGGTCCCCAATAGGACGTAGCTGCTGGATAGGGTCTGCAGCAGGTGGTGAGGGAACCAACAAGGGGGAAAACATAGTTGACCTCACCCTTGCCGATCTGTCAGCAGCAGATGTATCTGTTCACCATGTTATTGATTAAAGTGATCAGCAGACAGTCCTTGTGGAGACAAAGTCCCACCTTCGTTGTATTGAGTGACACTATTAATGTATTAAATGGTACTGACTTCGAACTGATCTAACAACTCAAGACTCAGCATCCATGCAGCACTGTGGCCCATCAGCAGCAGCAGCAGAATCATGCCTCAACACAATCTGCAACCTCATGGTTTGGCACACCGCCCCCCCCCCACTCAACGATTACCATCAAGCCATGGGATCAGTTCTGGTTCAATAGCGAGTGCAGGTGAGCATGCCAGGCACAGCACCAAGCATACTTAAAAATGAGATGTCAACCTGGTGAAGCTACTAAAGAGAACACTTGCATACAAAAGATCTTAAGCAGCACTTGATAGACAGAGCTAAGTGAACCGACAACTGACAGAACAAATCTAAGCTCTGCAGTCCTGCCACACCTAGTAGTGAATAGTGATTGACAATTAAGCGACCCACTAAAGGAGGAGGCTCCACAAATATCCCCATCCTCAGTGATTGAAAAGCTCAGCACATCAGTACAAAAATAAGGCTGAAGCATTCACTGCAATCTTCAGCCAGAAGTGGATTTGCAGGTTAGGGTGGAAAGGGTCTGGATGGGATACTCTTTGGAGGGTCGGTGTGGACGTGTTGGGCCGAAGGACCTGTTTCCACATTGTAGGGATTCTATAACTCTGTGATTCTATAAGTGCCGAATGGATGATCCATTTTGGCCTCCTCACATGGTCAGTATCATAGTCGATCAGTCTTTTCTATTCACTCCACTTTACGTCAAGAAATGGTTGAAGGCACTGGACACTGCAAAGGCTATGGGGCCTGTCAACATTCCATCAATAGTACTGAAAACCTGTGCTCCAGAACTTGCTGCTCCCCTCGCCAAGCTTTTCCAGTGCAGTTACAATATTGGCATCAACCCAACAATGTGGAAAATTGCCTGGTTAGGTTCTTTACACAAAAGCAGGGCATATTCAATCTGGCCAATAGCCACCCCATCAATTTACACTTAATCATCAATAAAGTGGTGGGAAGTATCATCAACAGTGCTAACAAGCAACACCTGTTTAGTACAAGCTAATCCCTCTTGCCCAGTTTGGATTCTGGTTGGGCCTTTCAGCTCTTGACCTCATTACAGCCTTGATTCTAACAAGGACAAGAATGCTGAATTCCAGAGGTGAGGTGAGAGTGACAGCACTTGACATTAAGGGCACATTACACTGAGTGTGGCATCGAGAAGCCCTAGCAAAATTAAAATGAATGAGAATAAGGGGACAAACTCTTCACTAGTTGGAATCATTCCTGGCACATAGGAAGATAGTTGTGGATGTTGAGGTCAGTCATCTCAGCTCCAGGACATCTCTGCAGGAGCTCCTCAGGGTAGCTTCATTGGTCCAACCATCTTTCACTGCTCCATCAATGACCTTCTCTCCATTGTCAGGTCAGAAGTGGTGATGTTCACCAATGATTAGACCATGTTCAGCACTATTCATGACTCCTAAGACACTGAAGCAGTCCTTGTTGAAATGCAACAAGATCTGGATAATATCCAATCTTGGGTTGAAAAGTGGCAAGTAACATTCGCACTACACAAATGCCAGACAATGACAACTCCAATAAGAGACAATCAATGGAGTCACCATCACTGAATCCCCCACTATCAACATCCTGCAGGTTACCAATGACTGGAAACTCAACTGGACTCGCCACATAAACACAGTGGCAACAAGAGCAGGTCAGAAACTAGGAATACTGTGACAAGTAACTCACCCCCTTGATTCCTCTCTGCCTGTTGACTATTTACAAGGCACAAGTCAGGAATAATCCTCATTTGCCGAGATGAGTACAATTCCAACAACACTCAAGAAGCTTGACACCATCCAGGACAAAGCAGCTTGCTTGATTAGCAACACATGAACAGCATTTGATTTGATTTGATTTGATTGATTTATTGTCACGTGTACAAAAGCTTTGTTTACAAGCAGTACAGGCAGATCACAGTAAGCAAGTCTGTATAGATCAGAGGCTGTAAAAAGACTTAGACAAAAGTATACAGGTTACATTGCACAGGGCTTGCACTAGGCAAGATCAGCGTTAGCAAGATTAGCATTATTGAGGCTAGAGAGTCCATTCATCAATCTAATAATGGCCAAGAAGAAGTTCTTCCTGAACCTGCTGGTATGTGTGTTAAAGCTTCTGTATCTTCTGACTGACAGAAGAGGTTGTAGGAGATCATTACCGGGGTCTGATGTGTCTTTGATGATGTTAACAGCCTTTCTGTGGCAGTGAGCCATGTAAATGGTGTGCATGGATGGAAGGTTGGCTTCCGTGATGATCTGAGCTGTGCACACCAGTTTCTGTAGTTTCTTATGGTCCTGGCAGAGCAGTTGCCATTCCAGGCCTTTCGTCCCCTGTCTAGGTGGCACCTTCAGTGCTTTGGAGCCTCCTGTGAAGCACTGTTGTACCGTGTCTTCCTGAATTTATTCGGTTCCGTTTCTGCTGCTTCTGGTTGCTGGTTCCGGTTGTTCATTGTAGTAGCTGGTATATTGAGTCCAGGTCAATGTGCTGGTTGATGGAGTCCATAGGAGAAAGTGAGGTCTGCAGATGCTGGAGATCAGAGCTGAAAATGTGTTGCTGGACTGCGCTTTTCCAGCAACACATTTTCAGCTCTGATGGAGTCCATAGCTGAGTGCCATGTTTCTAGAAATTCCTGAACCGGCAACCGGACGAAGCAGAAATGGAACCAAATAAATTCCAGAAGACACAGTACAGCAGCGCTTCACAGGAGGCTCCAAAGCAATAATGTCAATGGTGCAGCTGTGGAAGCTGGTGAGGGTGCTTATGGACATGCTAATTTTCCTGAGCTGCCTGAGGAAGAAAAGGCATCCACTCCCTCGGTCACCAATACCCAGTAGCAGCGATGTGTTCCACGTACATGATGCACTGCAGAAGTTCACCAAATCTCCTTAGACAGCACCTTCCAAACACAGGGTCACTTCCATCTGGAAGGACAAGGGCAAGAGATATATTGCAACACCACAACTTGCAATTTCCCTTCCAAGCCCCTCACCATCCTGAATTGGAAATAAGTCACTGTTCCTTCACTGTTGCTGGGTCGAATTCCTCTGAATCTCTCCCTCACAGTACTTGGGTTGATCCACAGTGCATGGACTGCGATGGTTCATGAAGACAGTTGATGACTACCGACTGAAGAGCAACTAGGGTCAGACAATAAAAATGCTTGCTAGCCAACAACATCCATGTCCCATGTTATGGGAATTGAACCCATATTTTTCACATCACTCTGCATCACAAACTAGCCATACAGCCAACTCAGTTAAATTTTAAATAGAAGTGCATTTAAAGCCATGCAGGATCAATGGAATGGTTTTCATGAGCTTTTGGAAAAGTAAATGATTACCTTATTGCATTGACTATTTTTAAAATGAGTTGAATTGAATCAAATCTTCTGTTTTTATCAGTATTAATATCTTTAGCTTTGGTGATTTTAAATCTTTTAATCTTCAAGTTGTTAGACCCCAATATTTTGGTAAGTACTATTTGTAGCAAGTCAATTTTCAAAATTAATTCCAAGTCGCCAAAGAGGTTATACGCAAAGTATAGGCATGGAGATTATTACAGAACAGAAAATGAAAGAAACCTCCTCTTTGATCACTTACATCCAAAAGTTGGAATTAGTGCAAATGTTTTAGCAAAATGGTCAAACTAAAAGTGTTGTTGTTATTCTGAGGACTCAGGATCTAAGATGGATGATATAATGGCTCTGCACTCCTGCCTCAGCTTATCTTTTGCTGAAAATCTCATCCATGTCTTTGTTGACTGTGCTGATGTTTTCCTGGCTGAACTTGGATATGAAACTTGTGATCATCCAAATTTTTCCCATCCCTGATTCCTGTTCACACATCAAAGCAATGCTCATTAGATACACTGGCTCCCAGTTAAGCAACACCTTGATTTTAAAATACTCACGTTTTCCCTCAGATTTGTCCATGACCTCACCCCTTCCTATCATTGTACCTCACTTTCATCCTATAGGATCCGCCTTAGACCAGACCAGACTTGTGGTCATCTACTTTAATCTCTTCTTTTGTGGCTTGGTATCAAATTTTATTTGATTACGCTCTTGTGAAATCCTCAAGACATGCACCATACTACAGATGCCACAAAAATGCAATTAATTGTTACAGAGATGCAGTTAATTGTTCCCAAACCAAACTAGTCCCATCTGCCTGCATTTGGCCCATTTCCCTTCAAACTTCTCCTATTCTTGTACTTATCCAAATGTCTTTTGTTACTGTACCTGCATTCACCACTTCCTCTGGTAGTTCATTCCACACACTAATCACGGTCTGTGTAAAATAGTTGCCCCACATATCCTTTTTAAATCCTTCTCCTCTCACCTTAAAAATATGTCACCTAGTTTTTAATAGCAAAGTCCTTTGTACCCATCATGGTTTTATAAACTTCTATAAGGTCTCTCTTTAACCTCCTGTGCTCCTGTGAAAAAAGTTCCAACCTATCCAGCCTATTTTTATAACTCAAACTCACCATTGCTGGCAACATCCTTGTAAATCTTTTCTGAACCCTCTCCAGTTTGATAATATCCTTCTTATAACAGAGCAACCAGAACCGCACACGCTGTTCCAATATAGGCCTCACCAATGTCCTGTACAACTTCAATATGACATCTCAATTCCTACCCTCAAAGGTCTGAGTGATGAAGGCAGGCATGCTAAATACCTTCTTAACCATCCTGTATACCTGTAAAGCAAATTTCAAATTTACCCTGAATCCTATGTGATCTGACTTTACTAATTACTCTTACCGTGTGGAACCTTATCAAAGGCTTTACTGAAGTCCATGTAAACAAAGTTTACCATTCTGTCCTCATCAATCTTTTTGTTTACTTTTTAAAAAACTTGATCAAATTTATAGGACACAATTTCCCTCCCACAAAACCATGCTGACTATCCTTAATCAGTCTTTGCCTCTCCAAATGCACGTAAATGCTCTCTTTCAGAATCACCTCCAAAAACTTACCCAGCACTGATGTGAGACTCACAGGTCTATAGTTCCCAAGCTTCTCCTTACAGTCTTTCTTAAATAAAGACACAACATTAGCCACCCTCCAGCACTTCACTTGTGGTTGCAGATGATATCTGTTGGGGTCCTGCAACTTCCTCCCCAACTTCGCACAGAGACCTGGGATACATTTGATCAAGTCCCGGAGATTTATCCACCATTATGTTTTCTAAGACCTTCAGCACTTCCTCTTCCCTAGTGTAAATTGTTTTCAAAACATCAATATTTATTTCCCTGAGTTCTATAGCCTCCATTTGTTTCTTTACAGTAAAATCGATGTGAAATATTCATTTAATATCTCTCCTATAGACAATAGGTGCAGGAGTAGACCATTCTGCCCTACGAGTCTGCACCACCATTCAATATGATCATGGCTGATCATCCTTAATCAGCATCCTGTTCCTGCCTTATCTCCATAATCCTTAATTCCACTATCCTTGAGAGCTCTATCCAACTCTTTCTTAAATGAATCCAGAGACTGGATCTCCACTGCCCTCTGGGGCAGAGCATTCCACACAGCCACCACTCTCTGGGTGAAGAAATTTCTCGAGCCACCTCCTTCAGTACCCTGGGACCAATTCTGTCCTAAATGGTCTACCCCGTATTTTTAAGCTGTGTCGTCTGGTTCGGCACTCACCCATCAGCGGAAACATGTTTCCTGCCTCCAGACTGTCCAATCCTTTAATAATCTTATACGTCTCAATCAGATCCCCTCTCCGTCTTCTAAACTCAAGGGTATAAAAGCCCAGTCGCTCCAGTCTTTCAGTGTAAGGTAGTCCCGCCATTCCAGGAATTGACCTCGTGAATCTACGCTGCACTCCTTCAATAGCCAGAATGTCTTTCCTCAAATTTGGAGACCAGAACTGCACACAATACTCCAGGTGTGGTCTCACACCTGGCCCTGTACAGCTGCAGAAGAACCTCTTTGCTTCTATACTCAATCCCTCTTGTTATGAAGGCCAGCATACTATTAGCCTTCTTCACAACCTGCTGTACCTGCATGCTTACCTTCATTGACTGGTGTACAAGAACACCCAGATCTCTTTGTACTGTCCCTTTACCTAAATTGATTCCATTTAGGTAGTAATCTGCCTTCCTGTTCTTGCCACCAAAGTGGATAGCCATACATTTATCCACATTAAACTGCATCTGCCATGCATCTGACCACTCACCTAACTTGTCCAGGTCACCCTGTAATCTCCTAACATCCTCCTCACATTTCACCCTGCCACCCAGCTTAGTATCATCAGCAAATTTGCTAATGTTATTACTAATACCATCTTCTATATCATTAATATATATTGTAAAAAGCTGCGGTCCCAGCACTGATCCCTGCGGTACCCCACTGGTCACTGCCTGCCATTCCGAAATTGAGCCATTTATCACTACTCTTGTTTCCTGTCAGCCAACCAACTTTCAATCCAAGTTAGTACTTTGCCCCCAATACCATGCGCCCTAATTTTGCTCACTAACCTCCTATGTGGGACTTTATCAAAAGCTCTCTGAAAGTCAGGTACATTACATCTACTGGATCTCCCTCATCCATCTTCAGAGTTACATCCTCAAAAAATTCCAGAAGATTAGTCAAGCATGATTTCCCCTTCATAAATCCATGCTGACTCTGACCTATCCTGTGACTACTATCCAGAAGTGTCGTAATTTCATCCTTTATAATAGACTCCAGCATCTTTCCCACCACTGAGGTCAGACTAACTGGTCTGTAATTTCCTGCTTTCTCTCTCCCACCTTTCTTAAAACGTGGTACAACATTAGCCACCCTCCAATCCGCAGGAACTGATCCCGAATCTATCGAACTCTGGAAAATAATCACCAACGCATCCACGATTTCTCGAGCCACCTCCTTCAGTACCCTGGGATGTAGACAATCAGGCCCCAGGGACTTATCAACCTTCAGACCTAACAGTCTCTCCAACACCAATTCCTGGCAAATATAAATTCCCTTCAGTTCAGGTCCTTCAGCCACTGTTACCTCAGGGAGATTGCTTGTGTCTTCCCCAGTGAACACAGATCTGAAGTACCAATTCAATTCTTCTGCTGTTTCTTTGTTCCCCGTAATATATTCCCCTGTTTCTGTCTTCAAGGGCCCAATTTTAGTCTTAACCATTTTTTTGCCTTCCACATACCTAAAAAAGCTTTTACCATCCTCCTTTATATTTTTGGCCAGTTTACCTTCGTACCTCATTTTTTCTCTGAGTATTTCTTATCTTCTAAAGTTTAACGCAAAGATGACTTTGTTGATCTTTAAGGGGCCTTACTGTATCTCTATTTGATCTTTTGCTCTTAAAGTACTTGTAGAATCTCTTTGGATTATCCTTAATCTTATCTGCAAAGTTTATATCATATTCCTTCTTTGCTTTCTGGATTTCCCTCTTAAGAGTGCCCCCATAATCTTTATACTCTTCAAAAGATCCCAATTGTTTATGTATTATATATGATTCTCATATGCAATTTAATATCTGGTTAAAGAGGACAAAAGAAGCAAATCATGATTCCTGCTTTGCGTCCCTTTTCAGTGAGTCCAGCTCCAAGTGCACATTGTGGGGAGCTCAGTTGAAAACTTACCTTCATGTGTAATGTTAGGCATTTAGCTTGTTAGAGCATGACTTAGAATGGTGGCATAGTGAGTAGGTAGCACATTTAAAACAAAGGGGACAGGTTTTGATGGCTGAGGGAAAAATTTAACAAAATAATTAAGTATTTGTGCAATTTCATCATAGCATATTTTCTCATATTTGAAACCGTCTACCTTAGTGGGATGAAATGAGTTGGACCTTTTTTTCTAGTTTTAATATATCTTAATTTCTTATTAATCATAATGGTAACACTGCTTAGCTGTATATGGACCTATTAATTAAAAGAGTTGTCTTCTTTGTCAGAAAGCTTTGGACATGCATAGTTCCTGAAAAAACCTGTTTTAGAAACTCAGTTCTTAAACAATGGCATGGAATATTGTGTAAAATCACAAACAAGATACCAGTATTGTAGAATGAATATTTTCAAAACAGTTTTCATATTTTTATCCTGATTTCTTTTTGGGTTAATTTTGCACACCAGATTCAAAGGGTAACAAGGATGCTCAACAAACGCTGCTATGTATAAACATGGTAAGGCTTTACAAGATGTGTCACCATAGCAACACAGTCTCTTTGCAGTTTTACTGAGATTCGTGGTATTTTTCCATTGCAGAAAACTGATTATATACACATTCACTAAATTAAATTGTCTTTAATGTTAAGTTAACATACATTATTTTTCACCAATGCTTCATCATCTTTGCCTTTAAACTATTTCTCCAACACACAATTTTCGTATGTAATATTCCTAATGAACAATCATTTTAAATTAATTCATTTGCTAATCCAGTTTACATGGTAGATGTTCAAATTGTATTTTCAGTTTAGTTTGAATTGTGGTAGAATTTGTCTGATAAACTGGCTCCTATCGGGTATAATAACCAACTACAAGAAAGCATCTGCTAATTTGTTTTAATAATCGTGCATAAACATATCAAAAAATAGAAAATGTATGCATGTATCAAACCTATGCCCATCTGTAACTAGAGCTAATTGAGGTCCAATATTATGAGAACTGATAATAGTGCTGCACATCAAATTATTATTCTTTTATTATCTAACCTCAGGCTGAATTTGCAGGCTTATGGGGAAACTACTATGGAATGTGACTACCTGTGTGGGTCTTTTAAAAAACTGCCACAGACACAGTGGACTGAATAATCTTCTGTGCTGTAACATTCAGTTGTTTTAATTTTCCTTTGATTTTTCTCTCTTTACATTTCCTGAATTGGGAACTTCATGCACCCGAACAATTCTTATCCCTCAACAAAACTGTACATGTCACTTCCAGAAAAGCTTTGTGGACAACAATAAGAGATCTACTGATTGTTATCTTTTTTCATTTGAAGCATGGAGGCCATGTGTACAGCTACTGGCAATATTCTGGCTCAGAGTACCCTTGTAGCGCAGAGCAGGAAGGGTTTATGGATGTTTCTTGTCAGTACATCTCAGTATCCGACCACAATGTGCATCTTCTCACAGAGCTATAATTCAGCCATGTAGCTAACACAGCCATCAACAAATCTCAACTTACAATCTAGTTACCATTTCACTTGTCTTTTTATATTTTTATGTGACTGATGCATGAAACTGAATTAAAGGAGATCTTCAAAATTGTAGCAGCAATTTATGAGTGACTTATGCAGACATCACTTACTGCTGCTACTATTTATTATTTAGCACATCTGAAAAGCGAATTACTGACACTTTCAGTGCACAGACGTTATTTAAAATGATGGTGATGCATTATCTCTATAAGTTTTAGAATAAAAATACAAAAATTGAATATAAACATGCCATTGAGTTTACTGTGATTCATGAGGATATACCATTATAGGGAGAGAGAAATACTGTTATCTGATACACTGCACTATTATATTTGTATGGTTTATTGCATAGATCCACAGAAAATACAAGGAAACATTTAAAACATAACTGATCCTGATAAAATCAGGCTGCAGCATCTTCTTACGTGATTTGACTCTAAATTTTGTCACTTCATATCACTTTGAATTCACCACAGGCTGAAACTGCCAATATGATCAATGCTCTTTGAGAAGAAAGATACCAGGACCAATAGATAATACAGATATCGTAAAGGTTGAAATGATTTGTAATTTGCATTTCCATTGCATATTTTTAATTATCCAAATTGCAATATACGAGAACGAAAATGCATTTCTACTCTTCAATACATAAAATTCATATTTAAATTCCTAGTTGATGGATATGAGTCCATAAGGTACAGAATATAACTGTAGTGCTTTAAAAATAAATATTAATTGCCATATTCATTTTGAGTTTTGACAAGTGTCATTTAACTCCATGGCAAATGTGTATTTCCTGGACCTTTTGTTTGTCGTATGCCATATACTGAGTAAAATTATGTTACACAGTAACCCACGCATGACCATTAATATTTTAGAGCGGGACAGTTTGTGATGGAGATGATTCCTTTTATTTGTTTAATAACTGATCAAATTATACCGTAAAGTCTGATTTTCATATAAAGTACTCTAACAGAAATTGTAATAAATCTCAAAGTTGCACTGACTGGTACAAGTAGCAATGTTGTGGTCACCAACATGGCATGAGTATACCTTTGTATTTGACTTTAGATATGACATTAAAAAAAGTGTGTCTTCTTCTGAACAAGTGGCAAGTATTCACATTTTACAAATGCATTGTTTTTTGTTGCATACTCATATACACTATTTCCCCTTTGGGATTATAATGGGAAACATTAAAAGGATTAACAGGCTGATTATCAATCTGCTAAACCTCATCATAAACTCTCCTTCGAGGCCAGTAAGTACTGAAGTTGGACTTGAATCTGCAGCTTCTGACACAAAGACTAGGGACCTACACAAGTGCTTCCTTTTAACCTCCTTGTAAAGTAGTACATGAATACCAATTGCAGCTACCTTCCCTAACTACCATTGAATATACAGAGGCTCAGCACTAATACCTACTGTTTACTACCAACTTTTCCAAGAAGGATGTATTTAAAGATAAGTCTCAAAATCAGTACATCTGGTCCTATCATCTACCAAGCAATATTTTCAAAATGTAATCTTGTTAACCTGCTTCAGAAAATAATTGTGATTGGTTCTTGGGTAACTACACTGCTTGCTTCATTGGTGCTTCACCAAACAAATATGGTAAATCAAGTTGAGAGAGAACATGCATGATATAATTAAGTGGTACATAGACTCGAAGGACTGAATAGCTTACATTGTTCCTACATAGAACAATAGGATTCCAGATCTAGACCAGCTGACTTTGCTGACTTCAGCTGAGGTGGCAGTATATGTGGGTGCGAGAATTGGTTTCTATGACCAATGATAGTTGGAGGATGCATGAGAAGAATAATGGAAGACAGGGGTCTGGATTTTACCTCCTCCTGCTTGGTAGATTTTCAATAGAGGAGCACATAAAGCACGAGGGGTGCAGAGCCCACCACTTTCCCACCCATAGTCCACAAGCTTGCCCCACAGTATAGTAGGGGTAGCCTGTTGCTGAAATTGGCAGCATGTTGATTATATTTAAATTGATTAATAAAGGTAAATTGAACTTATTACCAACCCAGCTGACCACACCATAACCCATGGCATGAGCAGAAGAGTGGAAATGGACTGTTCATTATTTTGAGGCAAGATTGAAGAAGGTTGGGAAGGAAAGATGGTGGTCTGGGAGAGGGGCATGTATGTTTTGCAGGGTGGCCTGTGTTCTTCCTTCCAGCCTCTTCAAGCTCTCCAAATTCTGTCGTGCAATCCCCACTTATCCCTATTGGATCCTTCATTGCTCTAAAAGCACATTGTTAACCTAGTCCCAGCAGCCATCGTTCTTCTTGTTGCTGCCTCTTACTGTCCTATCAGTGCCCACTACTGTGCTCTGGCACTGCCAGGACAGCAAGGAGCTGCTAACAAATCAGATTGGCTAAGATTTGGAATTTAGGATTTCCATCCACTGAGGAGTGGAAGTCCCACTTCCATCTATCTAAAGAACCAAGTTATGGCCATAAATCAGGCCGCTTTCCACTGCATCAGCTGCAATCTGTTTTCCTTTCAATGGCCAGTTGAAAACTGTGGTAACATCCTACTCAGGGTTACGGCATTAACATGCAATGGCCCCTCTGGCAAGTGTACTCATGTTGACAACTGAAGAAAGACAGGATTAGCATTAGTCTCAATGTTTGAAGAGTGTTTCAACACAATTTCCCAAGGTTCAACCATGAAGAATACTCGAGTCAAGTACTGGAGGTGTATTGACACCCAAAGAACATGTACCATCAATTAGTCTTCAGGACAAAGCAGAAATGAAAGAAATTGCTCTCCCTTCTAAACAATTTCTCTTATTTTCTGAGTGTAGCAGAAACTGCTGTTTGTCAGTAGATAATAATTTTCCCCTCTCCTTTAAAATGATATGAGTAAACAATTTAAAGAAAATGCTGCTAAAGATGTTGAAAAACACTGAGTGCTAGTCTTAGAAAAGCTGTAATAAAAGCAATTTTAACATTCATTAGGAAATAGAAAACCTGTTAGTTTTACCACATTCATGGGAAGCAATTCGGTACACATTCTCAAATTCTACTCTGTATGTATTAAATATTTTACTCTCTTGGATGCCCTTTTCTTATATACAGCAATAATTTTTTTCAGCTTTTTTTGCCAGATTATCCCTGAATCTCTCATAGAATCCCCATAGAAACCAGCATCTAGTATTGATTAGGCAGTGATGTTGCTATAGCAACTGAAGTTGCCTATAGGGTTGTCGTTAATTGGATGGATTCAAAGGAGATTTTCTTGCTGTGGTGCAGTGGGTTTTCTGTCAGAATACAAACTGGTTTAATCTTATGGGAGTGAGGCTTGCAGAGAATATGTTTGATATACTGTAGAATCAAACTATCAACTGAAGTTGTTTGAAGATGTAGAAAAAAGCATTAATCCTTCAAGAACTGCAAAAGCATCTCTGAACCACACTAAAATGTATGTATATTCATGTTCTAGGTTGTTTTTAAATCTTCAAACTGTACTTGAAGTGTAAATATTTCAGAATGTTCTCTTCAGTATTCTGGGCCTTCATCAGTTGCAGCAATATTTAACCATTACCTTAACTGATGTAAATGGTCCAATTGGTAAACCTTCACATCAGTGACGCACTAATGAAGCTATTGTCCTTTCTATAAAGTACAGCACTGATGTATTTGTCTGCTCATAAGGGGCTTCCATTTGCAGTTCCTTACATAAAATTAAAAATATAATACAGAATTTTATCTGCTGGCTCGTGATGTTTGAGGTGTGGCTTTGGTGAGCGGGAAGGGGTGGGAGAACAGAATGGTTTGAAAAACCCAAAATGTGGTTTAATCTGGACAGGTTTGTAGGTGAATGCCAAGTTCCACAGAGCTGTTGGATATGTACTTCTTTTTATCCTTTTAATTTAATTTAGTTTCAGCTAATCCAGCAAATTTTACATAAATATGTACAAGTCGAGTAAATCCTTACTGAACTGCTTCCATTGCATTTACATCCTTCCTTAAATTGGAGACCAACACTATACACAGTACTCCAGATAGAGGTTTGTCAATGTGCTGTATACTTGAAGAATTACCTCCCTACTTTTCTATACAATTTCCTTTGCAATAAACAATAACATCTGATTAGCTTTCTCAATGACTTGGTAGACATGCAGACTAATCTTTTGCAATTAATCCACTATGAAATCCAGGTACCTCTGCATCTCAGAGCTCTACAATCTCTCACTATAGAGATTTTTTTTATTCTTGCCACCAAAGTGGGCAATTTCATATCATTTCACATATACGTTATTTGACAGCTATTTGCCCAGTCACTTCATCTATCTCTGTCAATTTAATTCATTTATGCCAAATCTTTGGTTTCCTGTTAGCTAACCAATCTTCATTGCCAATATTTTATCCCTTTAGCATGAGATTTTATTGTCTACAATAAACTTTGATGTCACACCTTATCAAATGCCTCTGGAAACTCAAGTACAGTAGATTCACCAGTTCTTCTTTATACATAGCACAAATTATTCTTTAAAAAGTCAATAAATTGATTAAACAAAATTTCCCTTCACAGGATTGTTGACTTGACCTAATTACCTTGAATTTTTCTAAGTGCCTTGCTGGAACATCTTTACTAATCACTTAAAATCACTTTTGGCAGATGTTAAGCTAATTGGCCTGTAGTTTCCTGGTTTCTGACACCCTTTTTGAACCAAGGAGCTACACTCATTATTTTCCAATCCAATGGAACCGGCCCTGAATCCAGGTTGTAGTGAACTGCCTCATGACTGACTGCTATTTTTGTGGTGTGGTTGCACATTCCATGTTAGTAAAATATGTCCAAGCAGTAAATTACTTCATTGCCTTCTTTCGGTCCCCTCACAACTGAAGAACCAGATACAAGATTGGGGCTTGTCGACAGAACTGGCAATTGTCAGTGTCGGTACTTGGAACTACACCACTACTGGCCTTCCTCTGAGCACATTGAACTGCATAATGGCTTGTTTGGTGTAAATGTTCCTCATAATACGCTGATCCAGATGTTTGTGCTTGTCTCTACTTGGGCTAGAAGACTGTTTGCCCAAGAGAGGTGGAGATGAAAATGTGTTGCTGGAAAAGCGCAGCAGGTCAGGCAGCATCCAGGGAACAGGAGAATCGATGTTTCGGGGAAGGGCTTATGCCCGAAACGTCGATTCTCCTGTTCCCTGGATGCTGCCTGACCTGCTGCGCTTTTCCAGCATCACATTTTCAGCTCTGATCTCCAGCATCTGCAGATCTCACTTTCTCCTCAAGAGAGGTGGACTACAGTATAGAAAATTACAAGACTCCTTTTTATAATGTCTTTGTATTATTTGTACCAACTTCCTAGTGCTCAGACAGTCCCTCAATGGCGATCTGCTTGAGGTTTCAGTCACGACGTTCCTTGTAAGCCGTGGAGTACATGACAACTGACATTCTAATGAATGTTTCTCACTTCTGGGAGCTGCTGCCACACATCTTGAAAGTCCACGTAACAGCAAAAAACAATTCAGGTAACATTGTTCTGTAGTTAACTGTCAGGCGATTTTGCCTATCCATTCTAACCTAAATGTTTTGAGGGGTTGGCTGCATGCTGGAAGGCCCAGCAATGAGGAGGAACTGTTCATTGTTCGTCCCCTTCTCTTTCCATCAAATTATTATGATGGACTTCAGGTATCTTTGGTGGAAGTGTTTCAGTGCTTTGATGTGGCACTTGTAGGATTCTGTCGCGTGTATAGAATTTTGACCCAGATTCTGTGCATTACAGCAGCATGGTTAGGGTGATGTCCTGGTTAAGTTTGAGTTTCATCTTCAGCTTAATGTCTTGCTAATTCCAGACATGACAATGGCAATAACCATGGCCATAACTTGCTTTCTGGATGCATGCATTGAGGATCTTCATCAATAGTATCACAAAGATAAAGTTAATAATATAGATTTTGGAATATACTAATATTTTTAAAAAGGAATGCAAAGGAGCTTTTAAGCATTGCACCTGAAAGCCACATGGCTTTTTGGATTCAACTGCAACTAAAGCAGACATTTTGCACCCACTGAGGTCTGCTCAGCCAATCAGACTGTATTATGTTAATAATCACAAAAGACTATTAAATAATTCAAAGATTCCAGAGCTATCCATTAAATCCACAAAATGTATGGAGATTTCAAGCTTCTGTAGTATTGAATAGGAGACAGAAAGATGAACATCAGAAGAAATTCCAGCATAATTTACTTTGTTTTGTGGAATAATGATTAATTGGAATTAACATGCAGCCATTTTCTTTGATTGTGATAAAACTGGCTGAGGACAGCCATTTATAGAAGAATCATCAGACCAGCAAGAGATAGACATTTTGAAACAAGTTTCTCACAATAGAGACACCAAGGAAGGTGCCCAGGGCAATAAACAGCTGACAGACTGCTATACTGAACCAGGCTTCCAAGAACCACAAACCTTGGCGTCAAATATGTTAAATAAGGAAGTCTTCAAATCATTCCTAGAACTGTTTTGCTCATTCAGGTTGCTGGTGGGAGCAACCTCCATCTACTTGACTGCAGAAGGAGTCATCATTGACAAAGTTGAATCTGAGTTCAAGTTTCAACCCCTTGGTAACTTGGCTGTTATGAATGCGCACTTTGTCACAGTCCACAGTGTTATCATTGTGTCATATCCACCAAAAGTAACAAGTACTTTCAGGTATCAACTTCATACCACAACTAACTTTGTTTCCCTTTCCAACTTCTATCCCATCACTGTGAGAAGGGGCAGAAGTCAGTCTTCTTTTCACTGATGAGGCATTAGCTATACCCTATGCGATGAACAAGAGGAAAGCTGATTATAACATTTGAACCCTCTAGGTCCATTTACAGTGCTTTTTTAAGAAGCAGTTCCATGATTCTGTTCATCAATGAGGAGGAGAAAAACCTGGTTGGCATGGATGAGTTGGACCAAAGAGTTTGTTGCTATGCTGTGATTCTATTTCAATTCGTGGTTGAGATGGTGATCAAGCAGACTGATTATTGTTGGAAGTGTCAATGTTCGTGAATCTTGTTGGTACTATGCTCACCCAAGCAAGTGAAGAGTATTCAAGCACAGTCTTGACTTGTACCTTGTCCCTCTAGGCTTTGGAGAGTCAGAAGGTGTATTACTCTCTTTTCGGGGGTTCATTTAGCTCAGTCGGCTAGACAGCTAGTTTGCGATAAAGAGTGACCCCAACAACATGGGTTTAATTCCTGCAGTAGCTGAGGTTACCATGAAGACCCTGCCTCCTCAGCCCTGTCCCTCAACTGAGGCATGGTGACCCTTAGTTACCCTTCTTTAATGCGAGAGCAGCCCAATTTTTCTTTGTGACTATGGTGACTGTACTTACTCAGCACAGACTTTCAAAACTATGACTGCTTTTGTAACCATTTATATTTATGGTTAAGATATGTTTCCAGTCAAGAGAAGCTGCAAGGAATTTGATGGTGTAGTATTAGTGACTGTAATGCCATTAAATTCTAAAGGGAATTTCATCCACAATAATGCCAGTGCAGCATTCCCTTTGTGCTGCGTGGTGGCAGCCTCAATATTCTTCAAGTCTGTTGAAGTTTGGCTTATGCTTATGACATTTAGATTCAGACAAAGGTACCATGAAAAGGATTGTTAAGAAAGTGGGAAAGATAAATCTGGAATATTATTTTAAATTAAGTTGTGGGAATAAAGCAAGAGTGCCCATGTTTCAGTCAGCAAAAGGAAAATCAGAGGCTTCTCCACACATTTGAGCTTTTCAAGGTATGATGCAATAAATTGGAAAACATGAACCTTTTTAAAATGTACCATTTACAATCAGAGAAAAGTCTTTAAGTTTCAACTTCAGATTTAATAATGTTTGATAGATAAATGAAAGTTTAAGGAGGGAATTTACAAAGCAGGAGCGTGTAAGCAAATAGGTAAGGCAACATGATTTGCGCCTACTTCATTAGTTACCTATCACTGCAGTGTGAAAAATGCTGAAAGCCCTGGAGAACCTTCTCAGAAAGACAAGCAGTCAAGCTGAAAATCCAGTCTGGCCTCACTGCCCTCAACCTGTCAAATCTTTCAAAACAAGTCTGTTCTGTCACAAAATGAGGCAACAGCTTTGTCTCTCGGTGGAGGCTCCATAGCTCTTCAAAATGTATTTGATTAAGTGTTGCCTTTTCATTAAAAAAAAGTCTTGTGTTTTAAGTAACCTTCCTGTGCCCCCACAATAAATTCCTTTAAAATGTATGACAAGGTTAGTCCCTTTTCTCAACTAACATTAATTATGCTGCTTGCCATTGTCTCCTAGCCACTGAGCTAGTGCAAGCTTGAACTTATTAGCTTAATTTTCAAATATTATATTTCTCGTCATCGTTTTCCATGTTGAATTTACTTTTAATTAAACAATATATCTTTGAAATATATTCTTCTTCTTGATTTCCTTTTGTTTCATTTCCGAACCTCGTTATCAACTTTCAGTTGTTTGTGCAGAACCTCATTTATCAGACATGAGTCTAATATGAGGCAATATAATTTCCTTTCTTTTGAGCTTCAGACTCTTTAAAGCAAGAATGCCGCACTTGTCCTCTTTGCTCATTAGCTCTACTGAAGGTTCTAATGCAAATTAATGCTGGAGTACACTGTCATGGGCATTATTAATTCTTTGACATCTTGACCAATTGAATGTTCTTCATGTGTGAACTCAGTGCAAGTCTAAAGCCAGCTTAACAGTGGGAGCTTCATAGGAGTATCCTATGAGATGTCTGTAAACATCCTTTAAACAAAAGTTACTGAATACGATCAGCAACCTCTACATCCTCTTCGCCTGGGACCATGAGGCCAGTAGTTACATTCTCATGGCCACACTGTTAGTTATCTAAATTATCAGACAACATGAGCAAGTACAGAAAATGACTCAAAAAGTGTAATTTCCTTTTGTTACCACCCGACCACAGTTCTTACTTCTTTTAGAAGAATCAAGAAAAAATAAATCTTTCTTCCAATTAAGGAAAAGTTCTCTCTTAAGCCCTGAAGACAGTCAAGTAAACTCCAAGAGATTGACTCACTCAGTCACATAATGTTCTCCCACCCTCCAATAATCCAGTTATCTTTTATACAAAGACATGTTAGCCATCATCTGGAACATTGCCAGCTTCATTTTAATTGCTTGCTATGAATCAGAACTAACTACCTGTGCCCATAAATTATTCTAGTGTATGCAGGCAGCAAGAGGGTACAGACAGCATACAAGCAGCAGATCAGAGGTTAGAAAACAGAGATTCAAGAGCCAGTTCAAGTAGGGGCTATATAAAATAAGTGTTTAACAAGTGTGAACATATGAAAAAAACTGCTGGCGGCAGAAATTATGTCAGCATTCGCAATTACATCAGCTCGTTGGATTAAGAAAAAAAGCATTGAGGGGATAGGCAATGAGGAGCAAGAAATGATGGAAAGCTGATTGAAGTAATAAGATGTGTGAGCAGTCGAAACATGCAAAGATGGAAGATCCCTAATTGAAAGGCTGTGTCTACACAGGATTGCAAATGGCTTCATTACCTAGATGAAAATGAGAAATATGGATGGGATTTCTGCTCCTGATTGCTCTGTAATGTATATCCAGTTGGAATTACAAGTATGTCAGCATCAAATGAAGGCAAGATGTGATTTGGCTGTGATGTGTCGTCCAGTCATAAAACATGATATTTCGGCCCATGCAAATCTGGATATGATGCTGAAGAGTACCCAAGGCAAATATTATTGTAATCTAAGGAAGGTCAGATATCTTCAGAAGAGAATACTGCTGCTAGTTCCTCTTATAGTCCATTGGCAACATCCTCTTGTTCATAAAAGACTTGTGGATTTATTTTTATGTTAACTGGTAATGTATTCTTGTACTCTGCCTCTCCCTGTTTTATTCCTGTTTTAGATTTCCACTATACCTTCTACATTTATCTTGTTTCACTACAGTACTATGAACTTTACATTTGTCAAAAGTCTCCTTATTCTATCTCATTACACTTTTGTATCATTAGTCATCTAGGGAGTTCTAACTTCCTTTCCCTTCCATGTGAACATTTCTCGTTTATATACAAACCATGTGCTCTTTGAAGTCTCTCAATTGTTCAATTACGGTTTGTCTAGTCAATGTTTAATTCAATCCACTTGAGCCAGATCACTTTTCAAGTCATTGAAGTTAACCTTTTTCAATATAGTAACATAGAAACACAGAAAACAGGTCATTCAGCCCACTGACCCTGTTCCGCCATTGAATATGATCATGGCTAACCTACCACCTCAGTGCCCTGTGCTGGCTTTCTCCTTATACCTTTGGTCCCCTCAGCCCTAAAAACTATATCTAACTCATTCTTGAAAACAACTGATGTTTTGGTCTGAACTACTTTCTGTGGCAGAAAATTCTACAAGCTCCTTTCTCTCTCTGGATGAAAACATTTCTCCTCATCTCAGTCCTAAATGGCCTACTGGATATCCTTGGACTGTGGTCCCTGGTTTTGGAAATATTTTACACTTGTTTTTGTTTTTTCCTGACCTTTTCCATACTTTTCTAATCCTTAACATGTTATGATCACTGTTTTCCACACAGTCCCTCTGTGAAACTTGCCTGACTTCATTCAGAACCATACACCACTGTACTTCCTTTCTGTTTGGGCTGGAAACACATTGGTCAAGAAAATTGTCTTTTGCACATTTAAGGATTTTCTTCCCCCATGCCCTTTCCACTGTTGGCGGCCCAGTCCATTTCATCTTTCATTTTCATATTTTTATCCTTCCCAATATAATGATAATGATATACATTTCTTTGGGTATGACCAATGCTTTAGATATTTTGTAAGCTTATATCAAAAGTTAGAAAAGTGTTCATTATTTCCAGCTTGAATTATAAATCAGTTAATTTTCAGTCTTGTAACAAATATATGCAGTACTTAATTCCATATTATCAATGGAAAAGTAGGTGATTAAATAAGTCTTTTCAGGGAGAAAGATGCTCTTCCAAAATTTATGATGGATAAAACACACTTTTCATTAACACAGACTGGATACATCTCCATTTGACGATTACAACATCAGTTTGAGTCAGTACTACTTCAGAACTGATCTGAAGAAGGGTCCCTGGACCTGAAACATTAACTCTGCTTTCTCTGCACAGATACTGCCAGACCTGCTGAGTTTTTTCCCAGTAATACTGTTTTTGTTTCTGATTTCCAGGATCTGCAGTTTGTTGGGGTTTTTTTGACTCCGTTTTTACTGAATTTGTTTTGTTTGATTGCTTTTTCTTCTTGATTCTTCTAGTATAAAGGTCACCTTGATTATATTTTGTCAACCTTACAATTCCAGCTATTTCCTATTACAATCTACTTGGAAATGTGTTTTCTGTGCAGCGGTTGCAAGGGTCATTCCTGTTAATCCTCCCAGTGGCCAAAGAGTTCCTTCCAGAGTTTTCATACAGTTTCTTTTTATTCAGCAGCACCAGAAACATGATCATCACTATGCAACAAATCCAAAAAGAATGAGAGAAACAGTGCCTACCCTGTACATGGCACATGGTCAACCTCCCCCACACAATCACCAGCCCCCCTCATGCACTGTAATCAGCCGTGGCACCCTCAATTTGTATTTAACTTCAACTGTCCATGCACAGTAATCAGACACCCCCTCCCCCCGCCAACAAACACACACATATATTCCGATCAGGCCTTCTTCTGACTCCCCACCCCACCTCCTGATTTTTCTTATCCTACATTGTAAGCGGGCTGTCTCCTCCCCACCTTCCCATGCAATGTGATATGTTCTTGCAGACCAACAGCCTGATGTTATTGTTAATGCCTACTTTTAATGAATCATTGGCCTAGTTCCTTCTTGACTCACCCATGATCTATTACATGTGTCAAGTTCCAAAATAATCTTAGAATTATCAATAATAATTGTTCATTGATGTTCAGTTTGAGGTCTGTCTGGCCCACACATTTGCTGACCTCTTTATAGCCTTGGTCCAAACATGGAAGAAAGTTCTGAATTCAAGAAAGAAAATTAGAGTTATTGCCCTTGACATCAAGGCAGAATTTGACTGAGGGCATTAAAGGAGCTGTAACAAAACTGGAGTCAATGTCAGTGGGCAATTCAATGTTGTTTGGAGATGTACTTTGCGCAAAGGGTGATGGTTGTGCTTTTTGGAAGCGTTTGTATCCTAGGTATTTTTGTACCTTTGTGCATTGCCTATAGATTAGATTAGATTTCCTACAGTGTGGAAACAGGCCCAACAAGTCCACACGACCGTCCGAAGAATAACCCACCCAGACCCATTTCCCTCTGACAAATGCACCTAACACTATGGGCAATTTAACATACACATCTTTGGATTGTGGGAGGAAACCAGAGCACCCGGAAGAAACCACGCAGAGACGAGGAAAATGTGCAAACTCCACACAGACAGTCACCTGAGGCTGGAATCGAACCTGGGACTCTGGTGCTGTGAGGCAGCAGTGCTAAACACGGTGCCATTGTGCCACCCCATAGATGTTTTGTTCTAACGTGGATTGTAATTTAAAGGGCTGGTATATCCAATGATGGATGCTGAACCGATATTGTGTTTCAGGCAGTTACGAGTACAATGTTTCCATACTGTAGGAAATCTAATCTAATCTAATCTCTGTTGTTATTACAGGCAATGCACAAAGGTACAAAAATACAAAAGAAAACCTTCACAAAATGGAAAATGATGGTCCTTTGATGAATACCAGACATTTAAAATGAAAAGTGGAGAATGATATAAGAAAATTGCTTTAATATCATTTCCCAGGACCTAAACTGCCATGACCATAAGGCACATCCTACACTCCTTTCCAAAATGACCCCATTTCAACACTTGGGCCTGGATTTTCCAATGGCCATTCAGTCAATGGGGACCCTGCAGAATCCCCATCGTAGCACACTCCAAAAGAATTGCTTGGGAATACTTTTCTAATAAACAATTCCAGTACGTATAGAACTATCCAAAAGTCTCCACTTTAATCAGAGAATTCCAGGAATTCTGATAAAATTCAGTAAAATAGTTACTCGAGAAAAGTTAAACTGTCCCCTGCGCACTGTCTTCAACCCCTCCCCCACACAATCACCGATGCACTATAATCAGCCGTGGCACCCTCAATTTGTATTTATCCTCAACTGTCCATGCACAGTAGTCAGACAACCCCTTCCTGAAGAAGGGCTTATGCCCGAAACATCGATTCTCCTGCTCCTCAGATGCTGCCTGGCCTCTTGTGTTTTTCCAGCACCACATTTTTCAACTCTGGTCTCCAACATCTGTAGTCCTCACTTTCTCCTATCCCCTCCCCCCGCCAACAAACACACACATATATTCTGATCAAGCCTTCTTCTGACTCCCCACCCCACCCCCTGATTTTTCTTGTCCTACATTGTAAGCGGGCTGTCTCTTCCCCACCTTCCCACACAATGTAATATGTTCTCGCAGACCAACAGCCTGATGTTATTGTTAATGCCTACTTTTAATGAATCATTGGCCTAGTTCTTTCTTGACTCACCCATGTTCCAAATACTGTAATTTGAACCAAATAGTGAGAAGTACAATGATCAATGAGCATTTCGGTGACAGTGACCACAACTTTTACCATAACCATGGCGAGGGATAGGAACAGACAGTATGAGAATGTACTTAATTGGGGGAGAGTAAACTATACTGCTATGAGACAGGAGCTATGGAGTATAACTTGGGAACAGCTATTCTACGGGAAAGGCACAACAGAAATATGAAGACTGGTAAAGGAGCACTTGTTGTGAGTGTTAGATAACTTTGTCCTACTGAGACAGGCAAGGAATGGTAAGGTGAAGGAGCCTTGGATATCAAGAGAAGATGAATTTCTCACCAAGACGAAGAAGGAAGATTACTTAAGGTTGAGGAAGTAAGGATCTGGCACAGCTTTAAACGATTACAGGGTAGCTAGGAAAGAACTCAAAAATGAACTGAAGAGAGCTAGGAAGGAGCACAAAAAGGCCTTGGCGGGAAGGATTAACGATAATCCAAAGGCATTCTCCACTTACATGAGGAATAAGAGAATGATCAGAGAGAGGTTAGGGCCGATCAGGGATAGTGGAGGGAACTTGTGTCTGGAGTCTGAAGAGGTAGGGGAGGCCCTAAATGAATTGTTTCCTTCAGTATTCACTAGAGAAAGGGACCTTGTTCATAGTGAGAACACTGTGGACTAAGTTATTAGGCTTGATCAGATTGATAATAAACAAGTGGATGTGCTGGAAATTCTGGGAAGCATCAAGATAGATAAGTTCCCAGGGCCAGATCAGATATATCCAAGGTTACTTTGGGAAGCATGGAATGAGATTGCTGTGCTTGTGATCCAGAGGCATCCTCACACTCCACGGGAGTAGTAGTAGATGGTTGGAGGCAGGCAAATGTTGTTCCTCTATTCAAGAAAGGGAATAGGCAAATTCCTGGGATTTATGGACTAGTCAGTCTTACATCTATGGTAAGTAAGGTACTAAAAAGGTTTTTGAGAGATAGGATTTATGACTTCTGGAAAATCGTAGTTGATTAAAGATAGCCAGCATGGCTTTGTTAGGGGCAGGTAGTACCCCAAAAGCCTTATTGAATTCTTTGAGGAGGTGATGAGGCAAGTTGACAAAGGTCGAGCAGTGGATGTGGTGTATATGGATTTCAGTAAGGCATTTAATAAGGTTCTCCATAGTAGACTCATTCAGAAGTTAGGAGGCATAGGATACAGGGAAATGTGGTTGTCTGGATACAGAACTGGCTGGCCGAAAGAAGACAGCAAGTGATAGTGGATGGAAAGTATTCCACCTGGAGGTCAGTGACCAGTGGTGTCCCACAGGGATCTGTTGTTGGGCTGCTGCTCTTTGTAGATTTTATCAGTGACTTGGATAAAGAAGGAGAAAGGTGGGTTAGCAAGTTTGCTGATGACACAAAGGTTGGAGGTGTTGTAGAAAGTGTCGAGGGCTATTGCAGGTTACAACAAGACATTGACAGGATACAGAGCTGGGCTGAGAAGTGGCAGATGGAGTTCAACCTGGATAAATGCGAAGTGATTGATTTGGAAGGTCGACTTTGAATGCTGAATACAGGGTTAAAGACAGGATTCTTGGCAGTGTGGAGGAACAGCGGGATCTTGGGGTCCACGTACATAGATCCTTCAAAGTTGCTACCCAAGTTGATATTGTTTTTAAGAAGGCATATGGTGTTTTGACTTTCATTAATAGGGTGATTGAGTTTAGGAGTTGCAAGGTTTTGCTGCAGCTCTATAAAACCCTGGAACATTGTGTCCAGTTCTGGTTGCCTCATTATAGGCAGGATGTAGATGTTTTAGAGAGGGTGCAGTGGAGATTTACCAAGAGTTGCCTGGAATGGAGAGCTTGTATTATGAAGAGAGGTTGAGTAAGCTAGGGCTTTTCACAGTGAAGAGAAGAAGAAAGAGAGGTGACTTGATAGATAGATAGAGAGGCATAGATAGGGTAGATAGTCAGACATTTCCCCAGGGCAGAAATGGCTGTCACGAGGAGTCATAATTTTAAGGTGATTGGAGAAAGGTTTGGTGGAGATGTCAAAGATAGGTTCTTTACGCAGAGAGTGGTGAATGCGTGGAATAAACTGCCAGCGGTGGTAGTAAGTCAGAGAGAATAGGGACATTTAAGTGACTGCTGGGCAAGCACACGGATGGCAATAAATCAAGGGGTGTGTAGATTAGGTTGATCTTAGATTAAGATAAACGCTCAGCATAACATCGTGTGGGGACTGTACTATGTTCTACTGTTCTATGATCCAATGCTAAGTGTCCTCACAATTTATAAAATTTCCAAAGTTCTCTCTTCCCACAAAGCCAAAGTGGGTCTGCATTTAGGTGAGAAATATATCTATTTATTACTTCAATTTGGTTTTCAAATTTGTATTTGTAATCAATATTTTGGCACATCTAGTTAACAGTAAATACGTGTTCATGTAAAATCTTTCCAAATTGTTTAAGTGGCCATACACACCTCTCTATTCCCATGATCTGCAACTCTACGTAGGTGAAACTGCAGGTGATCAGTTGGTGCTAATAAGACTTAGTCAAAAAGTGTGGCACTGAAAAAGCACAGTCGGTCAGCCAGCATCTGAGGAGTAGGAGAGTTGACATTTCAGGCATAAGCCCTTCATGAGGAATTTGGACAGTGAAGGGGTTGAGAGATAAATAGTGGGGTGGGAGTGTGGAGCTGGGGGAAAGGTAGGTGGGAAGGCGATAGGTGGATGCAGGTGGGAGGTAATAATAGGTCGGTGGGGAGGGTGGAGCAGATAAGTGGGAAGAAAGATGGCGAGCAGTGAGGGTCAAGATGCTGAATTGGAGGGTTGGATCAGAATGAAGTAGGGGGAGAGGAGATTTGGAAACTAGTCGATGTTGTTGCCATGTGGTTGAAGGGTCACAAGACAGAAGGTGAGGTGCCGTGGAGACAGGACACCAACTCACAGAGCATTTCAGAGGACATCTCTGGAACACATGCACCAAACAACCCCACCACCCTTTGGCTGACCACTTCAACTCACCCTCTCACTCCGCCAAGGACATCCAAGTCCTGGGACTCCACCATCACCAAAATCAATGCCACCCGACAACTGGAGGAAGAACGCCTCATCTTACACCTTGGAATCCACTTTTCCAGAGCCACCCTTTTCGACTCCTACATAAAATTGTTGATTAACAATAGTTTTACAAGTAGAAGCTGTTGAGGTGATGCAATTATAATGGCAAGTAATTGATTTCAAAGCTGACTGCATGTTTTTAAAAGGATAGTTTGGTTTCGATATATTGAAGCATCTTGTAATATAGATAACATAAAATAAGTGCTCTTGAGTAGTTGCATTCAAATGGAATTTACAGCAGGACTTCAGCACAGCTTGAGACTAGTCGTTTGTTTAACCTATTTCCACTCTTCTGCCCTCTATTTCATAGCCTCTTTACTGCTAACAGAATATGCATGCTTAATTTTGGTGAGCATTTATTTATTTTACAGGATATGCAATCATCTCACACGGGTCATTATGCCATCAAATATTATTTCAAAGAGAATATAAAAAGGCAAAATGTAATTGTGGTTAAAATTACTCTCCATTTTGACATCCCAGCATTATTCCATGGTAAAAGCATTAATTTTTCTAATGAGACAGCCATTCCACTTTTTTTAGGAAGGTTATAGAAATGAATAGGGAGATGAAATGAAAAAAAAACAATTTACTTACAATTTAATCTAAAAAGTAGCATATGAGACAATAAACACAAGGCAGTTTGATCTGATTAGTTCGGGACTGAGCTTCAGCTATATATCAATCTGCAGAGCTTCAGGCATAACACTTGCACAGAAATATTAAAAAGACAAGATCCGCTGATAATGGAATTTGCATATGTTTCAGTTATTAATCTGTTGTTTAATGTAATATTTTAGAAATTCATAGGCATTGAAAGATTCTTTTCAATACCTCTGAGATTAGAGATTGCCTCAGTTAGACAGCAATGAACAGGTATTTGTGAGACCTGAACAAGAATTGCTGGAGGAACTCTGCAGGTCTGGCATTATCTGTGGAGAGAAAGCAGAGTTTACATGTTGAGTGCACTGATCCTTCTTCAGAACTGTTGGTAGCGAGGAAAAGGTGGTGTATAAGCTGAAGTCAGGGGGTGGAGGAAAGAATGTGGAGATGGAGGGACAGAGAATGGCAGAGAGTTAGACAATCAAAGGGATGGATAATAGTAAGCCAGGGAGAAAGATAAAGCTGATAATGGGGACCATAACTAAGTGAAATGGACTGGCTGTGCTGAAAGTAGCCCAAATCATGACAGGGCCTAGGGTGTGGGGGCGAGGGTCAGCCTAAAGAATTGTGTTAAGCAATCATGAGTTTGATTTTGATGTTGCCATGTTTTCAGACAGCTATTATTTAACAAAATTAAATACATTTATTTTGATGTACTTAGTGGGATACCTTTTCTTAATGGTAGCATTAGCTGGAACACAATACAACTGAGCGTTCTCAATGCATGGTTACCTATGAGTAGGTTTCTAGACTTTGTCGGTCATTCAAGTTGAATTTGTCTCTCCATGTCTTGAAATAATTTTAGATTACTTACAGTGTAGAAACAGGCCCTTCGACCCAACAAGTCCACACCGACCCTCCGAAGAGCAACCCACCCAGACCTATTCCCCTACATTTACCCCTTCACCTAACACTATGGGCAATTTAGCATGGCCAATTCACCTGACCTGCACGTTTTTAATATTGAAGAAATGTTGCATCTTAAAATTGTTGTTTAAACAACTGTATCACACATACAGGGTTGCAATTAAGGTGCCAGTTTTGCATTGTAAAGAGCAAGTTTGCGTATGTATTCATCATATTCTCAATATACCCTGGAGTTTTTAATAACTAATTGATTATGCTCAGGTAATTATGTTATTATGCAGGCCATAAACAACAAATTAGATTTCTCTATCTTTTGCATGTGTTGGTGAAGAAGGAATATTATCCAAGAGTTTTGGGAGACCTCAATGCTCTTTGAAAAGTGACTTAGGATCCCCGATGTCCATTTGAATTAATAGGCAAGGTCTAATGTCTCATCTGAAAAGCAACACATTTGATAGGGCAAAGTTTCCTCAAGCTGCACTTCCTCAATCTGGATATGTGCTTAAGTTAGAATTGCCAACTGTGACTGGACATACTGTAGGAGGCATCGGAAGAAAGTGATGTCATGGAATGCCGGTTGCAAGTTGCAAATGGGTTCGAAAGAGAAACAGGTTTTGGGAACCCTGTGATGGGCTTCAGGAGCGCGATAGCAAAATAACTCACATTGAGAACTCATTTTTTGCAGATCCTGCTGTGTGAACATACCTGAGCAATGAGCAAGTGGTGGATTAAAGCTCTGCTGTGTACCTCCCATCACAGTAATCAACAAAAATAATGTGGAAACATTTGCTGTAAATCTTAAAAACAAATACATTCCATAACATCCAAACAGAATATGGAAGTTGGGAATATCTACCAGAATGCTCCCTTTGTCCATTGGGAGATTAATTCCAGAAGATACTGTCCATTCCAAGTGGGTTCCCTCATTAAAGTTCTAAACCGGGGATTGAATATAAATACTCAAAGAGCAATTGTGCTTCAAGTTGATAATAAGTGAATCAAAAATACAAAGTACCTAAACTACTTAATACATCAGACAGCTTCTGCGGAGAAAGAAGTAGAGCTAATGCTACAAATCAGTATCCAAAGAAGTGAGAACAACAAATGCTGGAGATCACAGTGGGTCAAGTAGCATCCATGGTGAGAAAGCAAGCTAACGACCACCACACAACTCTTGTGGAGACCAAGTTTTTATTTCATGTCAAGGATGCTATCCTTATGTTGTGTGATACTATCACTGTGCTAAATGAGACTGCCTTCAAACAGATCTAGCAGATTAAAACTAGGCATCTATGAGGCGCTGTGGGCTGTCAAACTGTACGTTAGCCTTCATTCAAGATTCAGGCACAAAAACAAGCATGTCTTCTTTCAATTATGCGGGGTATTGGTGAGGACTCACCTGGAATATTGTGTGAATTTTTGGTCTCCTTATTCAAGAAAGCATGTTCTTGGTATAGAGGGAGTGCAACAAAGATTTAGCAAATTGTTTCCTGGGTTGGTGGGACTGATATATGAGGACAGATTGGGTTAGGATTGTATTTATGAGAACTTAGAAGAATGGGAGTAGGGGAGCTCTCATAGAAACTCTTCAAACTCTACTAGGACTAAACAGCTTACATACTGGAAGGACTGTCCTGATGCTAGGCAAATCCAGAACCGGTGGACGTAAGGACAAGTGGTAAACCTTTTAGAACTGAGATGAGGAAAAGTTTCATCACCCAGACAGGGGTGAGCCTATGGGATTCACTGTCATAGAAACTGGTTAAGGTCAAAACATTATGTATTTTCAAGAAGAAGAAGATACATCTCTTGTAGTTTGATTTGATTAATTTGTGTATTTTGTTGCGATATACAGTATCAACGCTCTCTGGTGCCATCATAAAATATAGAAAAATAAACAAAAACATAGAGTATAAAAGCAGAAAAATAGAGAAATGAAGAAAAGCGGTTCAACTTCACAGTCTTTCTTGTTAATTGCTCAGCCACAGGCCTGGTGGCTAGGCATGGGTCCCCTTCGGGATATGGGGGAAGGGCAGGATTAAATAATGAGCTTGATGATCAACCATGACCATATAGAATGGTTGAGCAGGTTCAAGGGATCAAATGGCCTACTCAGATTCCTCTATCTTCTACATTATTATGTCAACAACAGTAGAATTGTATTCAACTACAACTGTAATGTTATGGCTCAGATAAATACCCCAATCTATTGTTACTATCAATTTAGGAGACCAATCCTGGTTTCATGAAGAATACAGAAGCGGCACTGGACATATCTAAAAATAAGGTATCAACCTGAAGGTACAACAAAGGGCAACTTATACATCAAACAGCAGAAACAAATTACAGCAAACAAGGTGAAGCAATCCCTCAATCACCATTCAGATCTAACCCAGCAGTCCAGCCATATCCACTCATGAATGGTGAGGCTGGCTGCAAAAATATCCCCATTCTTAATGATGAGGCACCCCCTCATACCAATGTAAAAGACAAGAATGAAGAATTTGCATCCATTTTCAGCCAGAGGTGCTAAATGGATTATCCATTTTGGCTTCCTTCTGAGGTCCCCCCGGCAACACAGATGCCAGTCTTCAATCAATTAATTTCACTCTGAGCAAGGATTGAAGATTCTTGATACTGAAAAACTATGAACCCTGGCAACAATTAAGCAATATTATTGAAGACTTGTGCTCCAAATCTAGTGGTGCTCCAGCCAAGCTGTTCAAGTATAGTTACAACACTAGTATGTACTCCATTTGAATTCTGTTGAGTTTCTGGTCAATGGTAACCCCAAAAATAGTAGAGGATTCAGTGATGGTAACACCGTTGTATATCAAGGCGTGGAAGTTCAATTGTCTCTTATTGGAGATGGTCATTGTATGGCATTTGTGTGATGCAACTGTTACTTGCCTTTTGTCAGCCCAAGCCTCAATATTATTTGGATCTTGTTGCACTTGAACATGGACTAGTTCAGTATCTGAGGAGTCCTGAATGGTGCTGAACATTGTGCAATCATCAGCAAACATCCCCACTTCTGACCTTATTATGGTGGGAAGGTCATTGATGAAGCAGCTGAAGGTAGTTGGGCCAAGGACACTGCCCTGAGGAACTCCAGCAGAGGTGTCCTGAAGCTGAGATAACTGACCTCCAACAACCATGACCATCTTCCCATGTGTCAGGTATGACTCCAACCAGCGGAGAGATTCCCCCCTGACACCCATTAATTCTAGTTTTACCAGGGCTCCCTGATGCCACACTTAGTCGAATTGCAGCATTGATATCAAGAGCTATCACTCTCATCTCTCATGTGGAATTCAGTTCTTTTGTCCATGTTTGAATCAAGGCTATAATGAAGTCAGGAGCTGAGTGGTCCTGACGGAACCCGAACTGGACGTCACTGAGCAGGTTATAATTGAGCAGGAAAAAGCAGTCTACTTGATTCAAACCCCATCCACTGCCTTCAATATTTACCTTCTTCACCAACAATGCACAGTGACAGTGTGCGTACCAATTACAAGATTCACTGCAGGAATTTGTCAAGGCTCCTTCGTTTGCACCTTCCAAATCTGTAAGCTCTAACACTGAAAAGGACAAGGACAGTCAATGTATGGGAACACCAATATTTGCAAGTTCCTCCCCATGTCACTCGCCATCCTGACTTGGAACTATGTTGTCATTCTTTCACAGTCACTGTCAAAATCCTGCAACTCCCTCCTAACAATGCTGTGGCTGTCCAAAAGACCAAAACTGCAGCAATTCATGTTGTCAGTTCACTACCATCTCCTCCAATGATTATCAATAAATTCTGGCCCAGCTAGCAACACCCACATTCCATGAGCGAATATAAAAGTAATTGCTACCCATTTGTCAGAACTGAAAAGTGTTACAGATATGAAACATAATAAAATTCAAGGCTTATGCCCAAAACATCGACTCTCCTACTCCTCGGATGCTGCTTGACCTGCTCAGCTTTCCCAATGCTACACTTTTCAACTGACTCTCCAGCATTTGCAGTCCTCACGTTCACATAATAAAACAAACATAGAGGCAGGAAAAGTGGGAGGGGATTGGAAAGTACAAACCAGAAGGTCTATGATTAAATAAGAAGGTTGAAAAGTCAAATGGGGTAACGTGCAAGGCAAGGGAGGTAGCAAAAGGATACATAAAGGTGATGTTATTTGGATTACAGTCATAATATTCTTTCTGTATGTAAATTGTTTGTGATTCTCCAAAGTACTGAAGAAGTGTTATCAACCTGAAGAGCGAACTCTTTTTGTTTTAATCTCCCACCATACATGATACCTGATGTGGTCAGTATTTATGATATTTGCTGCTTTAATCTGAGGTTTCCAGCATGACTAAAGAAATTGAGTTCTGGATTAGTGGTGCTGGAAGAGCACAGCAGTTCAGGCTGCATCTAAGGAGCAGCGAAATCGACGTTTCGGGCAAAAGCCTTTCATCAGGAATAAAGGCAGAGAGCCTGAAGCGTGGAGAGATAAGCTAGAGGAGGGGGGGGAGGTGAGGAGAAAGTAGCATAGAGTACAATAGGTGAGCGGGGGAGGGGATGAAGGTGTTTGGTTAGGAAAATGAGGAAACATATGTCAGGTATAGACAAGATAGATCGAATGAATGCTTAGAAGAGTATAAAGGCAGTAGGAGTATACTTAAGAGGGAAATCAGGAGGGCAAAAAGGGGACATGAGATAGCTTTGGCAAATAGAGTTAAGGAGAATCCAAAGGATTTTTACAAATATGTCAAGGACAAAAGGGTAACTAGGGAGAGAATAGGGCCATTCAAAGACCAGCAAGGCAGACTTTGTGTGGAGCCACAGGAGATTGGAGAGATACCAAACGAATATTTTGCATCAGCGTTTACTGTGGAAAAGGAAATGGAAGGTACAAAATGTAGGGAAATAGATGGTGACATCTTGAAAAATGTCCATATTACAGAGGAGGAAGTGCTGGATTTCTTGAAACACATAAAATGGATAAATCCCCAGGACCTGATCAGATGTACCCTAGACCTCTGTGGGAAGCTAGGGAAGTAATTGCTGGGCCCCTTGCTGAGATATTTGTATCATTGATAGTCACAGTTGAAGTGCTGGAAGACTGGATGTTGGCTAATGTGGTGCCACTATTTAAGAAGAGTGGTAAGGACAAGCCAGGGAACTATAGACCAGTGAGCCTGACCTCGGTGTTGGGCAGGTTATTGGAGGGAAGGCTGAGGGATAGAGTGTACATGTATTTGGAAAGGCAGGAACTGATTAGGGATAGTCAACATGGATTTGTGCATGGGAAATCATGTCTCATAAACTTAATTGAGTTGTTTGAAGAAGTAACAAAGAGGATTGATGAGGGCAGAACAGTAGATGTGATCTATATGGACTTCAGTAAGGCATTCGACAAGGTTCCCCATGGGAGACTGGTTAGCAAGGTTAGATCTCATGGAATACAGGGAGAACTAGCCATTTGGATACAGAACTGGCTCGAAGGTAGAAGACAGGGTGGTGGTGGAGGGTTGTTTTTCAGACTGGAGGCCTGTAACCAGTGGAGTACCACAAGGATCGGTGCTGGGTCCATTACTTTTCGTCATTTATATAAATGATTTAGATGTGAGCATAAGAGGTATATTTAATAAATTTGTAGATGACACCAAAATTGGAGATGTAGTGGACAGTGAAGAAGGTTACCTCAGATTACAATGGAATCTTGATCAGATGGGCTAATGGGCTGAGGAGTGGCAGATTGAGTTTAAGTTAAATAAATGCGAGGTGCTATATTTTGGGAAAGCAAATCTTAGCAGGACTTATACACTTAATGGTAAGGTCCTCGGGAGTGTTACTGAACATCGAGATCTTGGAGTGCAGGTTCATAGCTCCTTGAAAGTGGAGTCACAGGTAGATTGGATAGCGAAGAAGGCATTTGATATACTTTCCTTTATTGGTCAGAGTATTGAGTACAGGAGTTGGGAGGTCATGTTGTGGCTGTACAGGACATTGGTTAGGCACTGTTGGAATACTGCATGCAATTCTGGTCTCCTTCCTATCGCAAAGATGTTGTGAAACTTAAAATGTTTCAGAAAAGATTTATAAGGATGTTGCCAAGGTTGGAGGATTTCACCTATATGGAGAGGCTGAATTGACTGGGACTGTTTTCCCTGGAGGGTCGAAGGCTGAGGGGTGACCTTATAGAGGTTTATAAAATCATGAGGGGCATGGATAGGATAAATAGGCAAAGTACCTTCCCTGGGGTCGGGGAATCAAGAACTAGAGGGCATCGGTTTAGGGTGAGAGGGGAAAGATATAAAAGAGATCTAAGGGGCAACTTTTTCACGCAGAGGGTGGTACATGTATGGAATGAGCTTAGATGCTTCTATTCCCTACAGTGTGGAAACTGCCAGAGGAAGTGGTGGAGGCTGGTACAATTGCAACATTTTAGAGGCATTTGGATGGGTATATGAATAGGAAGGGTTTGGAGGGATATGGGCCGGGTTCTGGCAGGTGGGACTAGATTGGGTTGGGATATCTGGTCAACATGGACAAATTGGACCGAAGGGTCTGTTTCCATGCTGTACATCTCTATGACTCTGTGTGCAGTATTTTGTTTTTGTATGAGCATTAAACTGATGTTTGTTGTTCTTGTCACTGGTTTACTATGATATGAAACTTCATAGTAATCATGGTGTATCTTTTTAATATAGACTCTGATGATTCAGTTGTCAAGTGCAATAGTTTGTGTGATAGTTTACTGAAGTATTCAGACAACAATAGTTTCAGATTCAACACCTTCTGTCTCTGGTGAGTTAGATGATCCCAGCTAGGACAGCAATGAAGGCTGTACAATTTATTTTTATTCATTCATGGGATGTGGGTGCCACTGACCAGGCAGGCATTTATTGCCCATCCCTACTAATCTAGCAATAATACTACTGGGCCAAAGCAACCACGACAATCTGGAGATCCAGGTAATGTTCTGGGGACCTGGTTTCAGACCCACCATGGCAGATGGTGAAGTTTGAATTTTAAACAAAATCTGTAATTAAGAGTCTGACAATGACTATGAAACCATTGCTGATTGTCGGAAGAAAACCAAATGATTCATTAATGACCTTTCAGCATGGAAATTCCCATACTTACCACCCTACATGTTACTCCAGATCCGATTTCACTGAGGATAAGGGAACATGGGGGTAATTGTGCATGAAACGCGCAGAGCTAGCACACAGAAGGAGGAGGAAATGGGATGTTTAAATTAGATTCCCTACAGGCACTTTGGCCCAACAAGTCCACACTGACCCTCCGAAGAATAACCCACCCAGACCATTCCCCTACCCTGCATTTAACCTGGACTAATGCACCTAACACTATGGGCAATTTAGCATGGCCAATTCACCTGACCTGCACATCTTTGGATTGTGGGAGGAAACCGGAGCACCCGGAGGAAACCCACGCAGGCACGGGGAGAATTTGCAAACTCCACACAGACAGTCGCCCGAGGCGGAAATTGAACCCAGGTCCCTAGTGCTGTAAGGCAGCAGTGCTAACCACTGAGCTACGATGTTGCCTGTGTTGACTCATGTTTCAGCAGGTTTGGGGTATAAGAATAGGGAAATCTTACTGCAACCACATAAGGTGCTGTTGAGACCATTTCTGAAGCACTGAGAATATTTGGCCTGTTATTTAAGAAAAAGTACTGTCACAGAATCAAAGAATCATTTATCATAGAACAGGCCCTTTGGTCCACCAAATTTCTGATATTGAGACTGGCTCTAATGTAATGAGAGGTACGTTAGGTTCCAAGAGATCGATTATCTTCGGGGATTCTCTAATCCGAGGTACAGACATTTCTGTGACCAGCAGCGAAAAATCAGAATAGTGTGTTGCTTCCCTGGTGCCAGGATCAAGGATGTCTCAGAGAGGGTGTTCACCTGATGAAGGAGCGTCGCTCCGTAAAGCTAGTGTGTTTCTAATTAAACCTGTTGGACTATAACCTGGTGTTGTGTGATTTTTAACTTTGTACACCCCAGTCCAACACCGGCATCTCCAAATCATTATACACATTGGAAGCAATGACATAGGAAGGGAAGAGGTTGAGATTCTGAAGGGTGATTACAGAGAGTTAGGCAGGAATTTAAAAAGGACGTCTTCAAGAGTAGTAATATCTGGATTACTCCCGGTGCTACGGGCTAGTGAGGGCAGGGATAGCAGGATAGAGCAGATGAATGCATGGCTGAGGAGCTGATGTATGGGAGAAGGATTTGCATTTTTGGATTATTGGAAGCTGTTTTGGGTAGAAGCGACCTGTACAAGAAGGACAGATTGCACCTAAATTGGAAGGGGACTAACATACTGGCAGGGAGATTTGCTAGAGCTGCTCGGGAGGATTTGAACTAGTAAGATGGGGGGTGGAACCCAGGGATATAGTGAGGAAAGATTTCAATCTGAGACGGGTACAGTTGAGAACAGAAGCGAGTCAAACAGTAGGAGTCAGGGCAGAAAGGGACAAAGCAGAGAGCAAGGTAGGACTGATAAACTAAACTACATTTATTTCCATGCAAGAGGCCAAACAGGGAAAGCAGATGAACTCAGGGCATGGTTAGGAACATGGGACTGGGATATCATAGCAATTGTAGAAGCATAGCTCAGGGATGGTCAGGACTGGCAGCTTAATGTTCCAGGATACAAATGCTACAGGAAGGATAGAAGGGAGGCAAGAGAGGAGGGGGAGTGGCATTTTTGATAAGGGATGGCACTACAGCTGTACTGAGGGAGGATATTCCTGGAAATACATCCAGGGAAGTTATTTGTGTCGTACTGAGAAATAAGAAAGGGATAATCACTTTATTGAGATTGTATTACAGACCCCCTAATACTCAGAGGGAAATTGAGAAACAAATTTGTAAGGAGATCTCAGCTATCTGTAAGAATAATAGGGTGGTTATGGTAGGCGATTTTAACTTTTGAAACATAGACTGGGACTGCCAGAGTGTTAAGGGTTTAGATGGAGAGGAATTTGTTAATTGTATACAAGGAAATTTTCTGATTCAGTATGTGGATGTACCTACTAGAGAAGGTGCAAAACTTGACCTACTCCTGGGAAATAAGGCAGGGCAGGCGACTGAGGTGTCGGTTGGGGAGCACTTTGTCACCAGCGGTCATAAATCTATTAGTTTTAAAATAGTGATGGAAAAGGATAGACCAGATCTAAAAGTTGAAGTTCGAAATTGGAGGAAGGATAATTTTGATGGTATTAGACAAGAACTTTCAAAAGCTGATTGGGCGCAGATGTTAGTAGGTAAAGGGACAGCTGGAAAATGGGAAGCCTTCAGAAATGAGATAATGAGAGTTTTTGGGCAAGCCTTCCACGTGTGATCTTGTCAGAGACCTTTCTGAGGTCCATGTAGACCACATCAACTGCAGGACCAGTATATTTAAACACCTTTTCAAAAAACTCAATTCAATTAGATAGGATCTCCCTTTAATAATCCTATGCTGACTGTTCCTGAACAATTTCTACCTTTCCAAGTATTAATCCTGTCCCTCAGAATTTTTTCCAATAATTTCCCTACCACTGATGTCAGACTAACTGATCCATAATTGCTTGGCCTATCCCTACCGCCCATTTGAACAAAGGAATCACATTAGCTATCCTCCAGTCATCTGACACTTCACCCGTGGCCAGCAAAGTATTAAATATTACCACCAGGGTCTCAATAGTCACCTCCTTTTGCCTTCAGTTCCAGCCTGGAATGCATTTTATTTCTACACCTTTATGCCTGCTAAACATTTAAAATCTCCTTCTTATTAATCATAAAATGCTCTAGACTCTCATCTTCACAACTGGAATCTCCAACTATAATATCTTTCTCCTCTGTGAATATGGATGAGAAGTATTCATTTAAGGCCTCGCACAAATACTCTTATTAGGTTCCACTCTTTCCCTGGGTAATCCTCTTACTCTTAATATACTTAGAAAAGGCTTTGGGGTTTCCTTAATCCAATCTGCCAAATGTATTTTGTGGCCCCTCTTTGCCCTTTAATTTCTTTTTGAAACTTATGGTTACTAGCCCCCAAAATGCTCACCCACTAATACTTCAACCATATGACCTGTTTAATTACCTAGGATTAGGGCTAGGACTGCCCCATCTCTCGGAGGGCTATCTATGTTCTGCCTCAAAAAGCTCTCCTGGATGCACTTTAACATTTCCACCCAGTCTCATCCTTTCATGCTAAGATGACCCCCAGCTAATGTTAGCAAAGTGGAAATCCCCTACTAATATAAACTCTATTTGTCTCACACATTTCGGTGAATTGCCTACATATCTGTTTCTCGCTTTGACTGTTGGGATGCCTATGTGAGGATCTCAGGAAAATGATCCTCCTTTTTTATTTCAAAGTTCTACCCAGAAGAGCCTTCATTACTGTGGTGACAATTTCCTTTATAACTAATGCAATGCTCCACCTCTTTTTCATCCCTACCATGCCTCCATCATGCCTGAAACTTTTTCTACACTGGAATGTTGAGCTGCTAGTCCTGTCCTTCCTTCACATCTCAGTGATTGCAATGATATCATATTCCTACATGCTGATCAACGCTGTAAGTTCATCTGCCCTACAAGTCAGGATCCTTGACTTAAAATAGATACAATTTAGCTTTCCAGTCCAGCCGCGAGCATTATCATGCTCAAGTCTTCTCCACCTTCTGGACTACAAAGAAAAAAGAACAAAGAAAATTTACAGCCCAGGAACAGGCCCTTCGTCCCTCCAAGCCTGAGCAGATCCAAATTGACTGTCTAAACATGTTGCCCAATTCCTAAGCATCTGTATCCCTCTACTCCCCACCTACTCATGCATCTGTCCAGGCACATCTTAAATTAATCTACCATGCCTGCCTCTTCTACCTCTGCTGGCAACGCGTTCCAGGTACCCACCCCCTCTGAAGTATTTGCCACATGTAACCCCTTAAACTTCTCACCTCTCACCTTGAAAGCGTGACCTCTCATTATTGAATCCTTCACCCTGGGAAAAAACTTGACTTTATCCACCCTGTCTATACCCTTCGTGATTTTGTAAACCTCAATCAGGTCCCCCCCTCAATCTCCTTTTTCTAAAGAAACAAACCTAACCTACTCAACCTCTCTTCATAGCTAGCACCCTCCATACCAGGCAACATCCTCGTAAACCTTCTTTGCACCCTCTCCAAAGTGTCCACATCCTTTTAGTAATGTGGCGACCAGAACTGTACACAGTATTCTAAATGCAGCCGAACCAATGTCTTGTATAATTTTAACATGACTTGCCAGCTCTTATACTCAATACCCCGTCTGATGAAGGCAAACATACCATGTGCCTTCTTGACCACTCTATCCACCTGCGCAGCAACCTTCAGAGATCTCTCTGCCCATCAACTTTTCCCAAGGCTCTTCCGTTCATTGTATAATTCGCTCTAGAATTAGTCTTGCCTAAATGCATCACCTCACATTTGTCTGGATTGAAAGCCATCTGCCACTTTTCTGCCCAACTCTCCAGTCTATCTATATCCTCCCGTATCCTTTGACAGTCCCCTATGCTTTCTGCTACTCCACCAATCTTCGTGTCATCTGCAAACTTGCTGATCATACCAACAATGCCTTCTTCCAGATCATTTATCTATATCACAAACAACAGTGGCCCCAGCACTGTGGAACACCACTCGTCACCTTTCTCCATTTTGAGAAGCTCCATTCAGCTACTACTCTCTGTCTCCTGTTGCTCAACTAGTTCGTTATCCACCTCGCTAGAACACCCTGCACACCATGTGACTTCACTTTCTCCATAAATTTATTAGTTTACCATGGGGACTGTCCAAGTATTCCTTCTATATCGGGATGGACCTTGCTCCTGACTTTACATCTGCTCTGTGCCCCATCCTTCTGTCAAATATAGTTTAAAAGCTCCTCAACATCACAAGCAAACCTCCCTCTAAGAATATTGGACCCATTCCAGCTTAGGTGCAGCCTGTTCAGCTTGTATAGATATTATTTCATTGGAGGCAGTTTGGAAAAAATTCACTAGGGTGATCCCTGGTGTGAAGGGATTGCCTTATGAGCAAAGGTTAGACAAGTTGGGACTCTACTCACTGGAATTTAGAAGAATGACAGATGATCTCATTGAAACATATAGGTTTCTTAAGAGTCTTGACAGGGTAAATGTTGAGAGGATGTTTTCCCACCTTATGACCAGAAGGCATAGTCTCAGAATTAAGGTGCACCATTTTAAAATTTTAATGAGGCAGAATTTCTTCTATCAAAGGATTGTGAGTCTTTGGCACTCTTTGCCACAGAGAACTCTCAGGCAGACTCCTTGCGTATACTTAAATTTGAGATAGAGTTTTAATCAGTTGTGGAATCAAGGGTTACAGGGAAAAGGCAGGGGAGTGGACATGAAGAATATCAGATCAGCCATGATCGTATTAAATGGTGGAGCAAGCTCAAGGGGCCGAATTGCCAAATCCTTTCGTATTCTTAGGAATATAGGAATTAGGAGCAGGAGGAGGCAATTCAGCCCCTCGAGCCCTTTCTGGCATTTAACATGATCATGGCTGATCTTATCCTGGTCTGAACTCTACTTTCCTGCCTGCTTCCCATAGCCTTTTATCCCGCTTGTCATTAGAAACATTCCTATTTTTTTCTTGATTCCGGTGATTGATTCTATCTCCACTGAACTCGAGGGCAGTGAGTCCACAGATTCACAACCATTTGAGAGAAATAGTTTCTCCTCATCTCAGTTTTGAACCTACCTTCCCTCATTCTATATCTATGCCTTCTTGTTTGAGACTGTCCCACAAGGGGCAGCATCTGTTCAATGTTCACTTTATCAATCCCATTTATCATTTTATATGCCTCACTCAGAATCCCCCCCACCCCTCATTCTTTTGATCTTCAGTGAGTATAATCCCAAGCTATTCAATCACTGCTGGTAAGTCAGTCCTTTCATCCCTGGAATCAACCTGGTGAACCTCCTCTGAATTACTTCCAGTGCCACCACATCCTTCCTCAAGAAAGGAGATGAAAAGTGGACACAGTATTCCAGATGTGTTCTAACCAAGGCCTTAAATAATTGTAACAATACTTCTTTCCTTTTATAAACCAGTCCTTCTGCAATAAATGCCAGATTCCATTTGCCTTTCTTATTATTTGCTGCACCTGCAGACCTACTTTCTGCAATTCATGCACAAAGACACCTATATCCCTCTGTGCTAATGCACTTCGAATCTGCTTCCCATTTAAATAATAATCTGCCCCTTTATCGACAGTGGGGCCAGCATTGATTGCACAAAGCTAGCTTCCCTGATAAGGTGGGCCCACTTTCTTGAACTGCTGCAATACACAGCTGAATAAAATTAGCATTGCACTGTAACCCATTGCAAGCTTTATGTATATTAACACTGAATTAGTCAGCTTTCAGACACTGAAGATTTCTTAAAATTACATAATCATGAAATTGTATCACTCAGGAGGAAACCATTCAGCCCATCATTCCTGTACTGTCTCTTTAAACTTGCTCTTAAATCCCTCTCTGCTTAGAGTTTGCTATGCACCATGCTGAGACAGATAAGGCATAGACGCTGCATTATGGAGAATACATCATTGATATTAACATTGCTATTCTGATATAATACAGAGTCATTATTGTCTGTAGTAGAGTATAAATGGCATTGTACTCAACTGAATGTGCCTGACATGAAGAAAGACTTTACTGCCTCCTTTTGTAAGTGTGACTTGTGAATTGACATTGCTTGATTTAGTTGCAGTTTTAACTATCTGTGATAATGGCCTTTGAGAATCTGCCATTTTTATAACCCACTTTTACAGTTCTCTGTCTCTCTTTAACAAAGCATGAGGTTTAAATGTTGGTGACTAAAGATTTATCTATACAGACAAGAACATGTTTCTGTTTGAAACATTCCATAAAAAATATATGAATTTCAACTTCAGAATATTTGGATCCATCTGAAATTAACTGAATCCAGAGGTGACTCTGCTTGTTTACCTCCAGAATGCCATTCACAGACCCTTGTTCTTAGCTAACACATAAAAATATATCTTGGATAGACTCACACAATTACAAAAAAGAAAATGCAAAAAAATCCCTGCATATCCAGAAGGTGTGAAATGAATAATTAAAATGCTGCCAGCTCACAGTAGGTGTCATAAAAAGAAAATAGACTTGCAAAGACCATGGTGTCAGAACCTGCCCGCGCTCACCACACCCTTATTAAAACCGTGATTTCTACACCTCCTAAAGACAGAAAGTAGCTTTGTAACAGGCATCCATGGAAACCTCCTCAGGAAAATGGAAAGACAAGTTCAGGAAAAGTCAAAACACACTGGTGAGATGTGATTTGAAATTAGAACCGTAATTAGCGGATTTTCAATATCAAAGCGAAAGCAGGAAGCAGCACTCACACAGTTGTCAATATAACAGGATGCTGGGGAGAACTTGGATTTTTATCAAAATTGAGTTCCTATAGTAACAGTTTATTTTGGAGGAAATGAATGTTGTTAAAATGTGGTGAGGAGAGTCATGGAGGGAAGTTGGTTTGACCACTACTTGAGGGGGACAAATAGAAGCCCAGAAACCAGTGAAGGCTGGAGATATAGAAAAGCCGCAGTCAAAAAGAAACAATTGGTGTTACACAACATGAAATCATCAATGTGGCAGAGCATGTGAAAAATCAGAAATGGAAATGAAGTGAACCTAAGTAAGAAAAACAGTAACCAGAAGAGTAAATAATATTAGTCTTATGATCCCAGCTAATGATGCTGCTACACAAATTGGACCCCAGAATGAAACCTGGCTTGGTGGATCTAATGTTTATTTTGTTTTGATAGATAGAAGTTAATTAACATGATGGTTAGTCACTAAAGTATATTCACATGAGACTGCAGATGGTCCTTAACAACACAGCTTAAATTTATCGCATGAACAAAAAATAAACCAAACATACAGTTATAAGGATCTTAATGGAGAAAGTGAGGACTGTAGATGCTGGAGCTCGGAGTCGAGAGTGTAGTGCCAGAAAGGCACAGCAGGTCAGGCAGCATCTGAGGAGCAGGAGAATCGGCGTTTCAGGCATAAGCCCTTCCTCAGGAATCTTAATGCAAACCTCAACAAACTTTATTGTTTCTCAACATCATCTATTACAAAGACTCAAGTGCAAAGAAATTACACTCCAATTTCAACTCTCTGGGTTTCTACTCCACTGACTCCTTCCAAGTTATTTCCCACGGACCTTTGAGCCAATTTGATTTGTTCTTTCTGGGTTTGCTAACATGAACTGGAAAGAGTAAAGATGAAATTTACAAAGATGTTGCCAGGGCTCAACAGTCTGAGTTATAGCGAGTGGTTGGACAAACTCGGACTTTTTTCTTTAGAGCATAGGAGACTAAGGGGGAATCTCATAGAAGTGTACAAGATCATGAGAGGCATGGATAGGGGGAATGCATTCAGTTTTTTTCCCAGGGTTGGAGAATCAAGAACTAGAGGGCATCAGTTTAAAGTTAGAGAGGAAAGAGTAGGGGAACCTGAGGGGCAACATTTTTACACAGAGGGTGGTACACATGTGGAATGAGCTGCCAGCAGAAGTGGTTGAGGCAGGTACATTAACAACATTTGAAGGCATTTGGACAAATACTGTACATGGATTGGAAAGGTTTACAAGGATTATGGGCCAAGTGCAGGGAAATGGAGTTACTGTTGATGGACATTTTGGTTGGCATGGGTCAGTTTGGGCCAAAGGGGTTGTCTCAGTGCTAAGGGACCCTATGACTCCCTATGACTCTAACTATTGACAAATCTCATAACCAAACCTTTCAGTTTCAAAAATATTTCATTCCCCTCACCTGAAAACTGCACAAACTAGACATTGCTGTTGGGTGACTGGCTTGCCTTGAACTGAACTGCAAGACTAACACTTCTGAACTGAACTGTGGTGTTATTTGAACTGAACTGAAAAACTTGCTTCTAAACAGAATCCCTGATTTTTCTGAACGCAACTGAAAGCAGAGGTAATGTCTTTGATGTGTTTACTGTGCCTACCATTGACTCAACAGTATAGACCACTTTCCATTAACACCACAGGGGTCAATTGTAACATGCTTACAGAGCAATGCCAGATATAGATTACTGTTTTAAAAATTATTTGTTGAACTTTCAAATAAAAAAACTTCATAGAACTGGCCCACATCAATCTGTCTCCTTAAAACAATCCAAGTTCCAGGAAATCATGGCGAAATATATGATACATCATTCATCAAATTAATGAACCTGTATCATTCAGCCCACTGGCACAGTCATTGATTGAGGAGGGCACGGAAATGAGCTGTACTACGTCAGAAACAACAAATTTGGAGGATATGTGGAAAATGTCATAAGGTGATAATGTTTGAAATTATATAGCAGTTGGATTACATTTATGTGGGAAATCAAAAGAGTTATCAGTACGTAGCCTTCATTATCTGCTGTATGATAATATTGTCCACTTTATTGGAGATGTGATGATTTTGATCTGGAACTGAGTGAACATGGATTTACAAATTCAGAGAGTGCTGGATAACTGAAGGTGATTCAATTGTAATACCCTTGCCTCCAAATCAAAAAGTTGTGGTTCAAGTCTCACTCCAAATTTAAGTATATAACGAAGACTAGTGCAATACCAAGTGAGTAAATATATTTGTAGTAGTGCTCTTCAATTACATGTTAGACAATAGTCAATTCCCTGCTGAAATTGAAGGCTATGTGGTTCACCATTTCTGTGCCCACTGAAGAAAAGAGTTACTTAGCCTAACCTCACTCTCCCACACTTAGTCATAGAGTAATACAGCATGGAAACAGATCCTCCAGTCCAACTCGTCCATGCTAACCAAGTTTCTCAAACGAAACTAATCCCATTTACCTATGTTTGGCCTATATCCCTCTAAACCTTTCCTCTTTATGTATCTGTCCAAATATCTTTTAAATGTTGTAACTCCACCAGCATCTACCCCTTCCTCTGGCAGTTCATTCTACATATGAACGACCTGTGTATGAAGAAGTTGCACTGCAGGTCCCTTTTAAATCTTTCCCCTCTCACCTTAAAGCTATGCCCGCTAATTTTGATCAAAACCCTGCATATTACTGCATTTCAATTGCCTGTCAATTATTTATAAATAAAAGGAGCATTTCTTCCTCCTTCACCCTGTCAACCAGTGAGCTCCAGTCCCCCACTACTAACTGGTTAAAATGATTTCTCAACTCCTCTATACTACTTCTACCAGTTAGAGTACTTCAAATCAAAATCCGTAGTATTAACTTCAAGGGAAAATAGGTCCTTCATATCTGTTATATTTGGGTAGGTTGCAGTTCACTCAGAGTCTAAGTTGCAATGGCAACATGCATGCTTACTTGTAGCCTGGAGCTATCAACAGGGCAGGTAGACACTTCGGTGTTCTTTCCATTACATGACTGACTAGAAATCTCTCCTGCCCTAATACCTGCCATTGACCTGTGTTGGAAGGATTTCCAGTTTGATACTTAATTGTACATCTATGCTACGATGGACCTTCCTTAGCCATCAAGTCCTGGGGTGGGACCCCAACATAGAGCTTCTGGCTTAGGAATTGGGACATTACCCATCATGTCATGAGACGTCCTTATTTCATCTACTCCTTCACATTTTTGAACACTTCAATTAAATCTCCCCTTCTATTCCAAAAGAAAAAAACGCATGCTTCATCCACTCTTTTCACAGAGCTAACATTCTTCTTTCCTGATACTGTCCTTGTAAATCTCCTCTGAGTTCTTCCCAGATTCATTGCATTTTTTTTATATAATGGGGCTACCAGAACTGTATACAGTACTCCAATAGTGGCCTAATTACAAGCTTATACATAATTATTCAGCTAAATGTAAAACATGCCACAATGTATTTTTGAGGATGAGCAGAAACCTCTGGTAGGAACAGTCCATCTTCCGCTCTTCGTAGGATATGTGGAACAGTCCATCTTCCGCAACTACACTGGCCCCACCCCCCACCTTTTCCTCCGCTACATCGATGACTGTATCGGCGCCGCCTCGTGCTCCCACGAGGAGGTTGAACAGTTCATCCACTTCACCAACACCTTCCACCCCGACTTCAAATTCACCTGGACAGTCTCAGATTCCTCCCTCCCCTTCCTCGACCTTTCTATTTCTATCTCAGGCGACCGAATCAACACGGACATCTACTACAAACCGACCGACTCCCACAGCTACCTGGACTACACTTCCTCTCACCCTGCCTCCTGTAAAAACGCCACCCCATTCTCCCAATTCCTTCGTCTCCGCCGCATCTGCTCCCAGGAGGACCAGTTCCAAAAACGTACAACCCAGATGGCCTCCTTCTTCAAGGACCGCAATTTCCCCCCCGCGTGGTCGACAATGCCCTCCACCGCATCTCTTCCACTTCCCGTTCCTCCGCCCTTGAGCCCTGCCCCTCCAACTGCCACCAGGACAGAACCCCACTGGTCCTCACCTACCACCCCACCAATCTCCATGTACAGCGCATCATCCGCCGTCATTTCTGCCACGTCCAAACGGACCCCACCACCAAGGATATATTTTCCTCCCCTCCCCTATTAGCATTCCGTAAAGACCACTCCCTCCATGACTCCCTCGTCAGATCCACACCCCCCACCAACCCAACCTTCACTCCCGGCACCTTCCCCTGCAACCGCAGGAGGTGCAAGACTTGCGCCCACACCTCCCCCCTCACCTCCCTCCAAGACCCCAAAGGAAACTTCCATATCCGCCACAGATTCACCTGCACCTCCACACACATCATCTATTGCATCCTCTGCACCCGATGTGGCCTCCTCTATATTGGGGAAACAGGCCGCCTACTTGCGGAGCATTTCAGAAAACACCTCTGGGACACCCGGACCAACCAACCCAACCACCCTGTGGCTCAACACTTCAACTCCCCCTCCCACTCCACCAAGGATATGCAGGTCTTTGGACTCCTCCATTGCCAGACCACAACAACACGACGGTTCGAGGAAGAGCGCCTCATCTTCCGCCTAGGAACCCTCCAATCACAAGGGATGAACTTGGATTTCACCAGTTTTCTCATTTCCCCTCCCCCCACCTTGTCTCAGTCAAATCCATCGAATTCAGCACCGCCTTCCTAACCTGCAATCTTCTTCCTGACCTCTCCGCCCCCACCCCAGTCTGACCTATCACCCTCACCTTGACCTCTTTCCACCTATCACATTTCCGACGCCCCTCCCCCAAGTCCCTCCTCCCTACCTTTTATCTTAGCCTGCTGGACAAACTTTCCTCATTCCTGAAGAAGGGCTTATGCCCAAAACGTCGATTCTCCTGTTCCCTGGATGCTGCCTGACCTTCTGCGCTTTTCCAGCAACACATTTTCAGCAGAAACCTCTGGTATCCTAGCCAACATGCATCCTTCAGGCACCACTGCCTCGACCTTCAACAAACTGCTTCATGTAGAACCTAGCTGTTTTCAAATTGGCTGCCAAGGTTGCAAACAAAACAACAGTAACAACATTTAAAAATGAATTTCTTAGCTTTGAAGTGCATTGGAAATTTGAAAGCTGCTACATCAGTATGAATTCTTAATAAAGCCAGCAGAGAAATTAAGGTGGCTGATATCAGGAAAACAGTTATTGCAAAGACCAACAAAAGACAAGAGGCTAGGGGAGGGAGCTAGGCAGACTAAGGACAATGGTATTGAAAAAGAGTTTGGATTCTTGAGGTTGGGTAAAAGTTGATGGGCCATGTACATAAGAGCTTCTGAAATTTGGAGTATTCATACAGTCTCTGGCCCACATTGCTCCAAGTATAACTTGTTAGATTAAAACAATTTAAATATTTCTCATTATCCACTGAGAAGAAAACTAGCTGTTAACGTTTGCCCCTGTGAAATTTATTCAGCCTTCTTAGATATGATGTCCTAAGTATTTATGGTAGGTTTATTTATCAGCCACTAAATAATAGCATTTTCTTAGGTCATACAGTATTGATTTTTTTTATTCAGGAACAATCCTGCCAAATTTAATTGTTGATGTTATTATTGCAGCAATGTTCCCTATGGATTATTTTTATTTTCTCTATGCAAAAAACTTCATTTCAGCGTGGGAAAGTGGGGGAAATAAAATCATCATCAACCCAACTTGCATGGTTATGAGCTTGGAGATTAAGCTTGATGGATCATCAAGATATTGCCATGGCAACTATTAACTGCTAGGGCTCTATGATCAATCCCAAAAGTGCCACTGGCTTAAAAGGCAATCATTGAAAGTTTTATGAATCTAGCTCAAGCTGTATTTGAGTAATTGTACTCAGCACACACACAGACAGATGCACATTCACAGTCCTCTGTTTGCTCTAATAGCTTACCTGCTGGCATTTGATGATAAGTTGCATACAGAGTACAGTATTTCACTTTCTATGTTGCTGACCAAATTTCAAATCTTGCAGTCTTATTAATATTGCATATGTTATCCCATTCTGTGAATGGAATCAAAAATGATATAAAAAGAATGATTCCAAGTAAAGCTTAAAGAAAGACTTTTTTAACACAATTGTCCAGTTTTCAAATGTTTTGTAGCAATTGATAATGTGATCTATAATTATGGTCTATCTGATTCTAAATTGCAATAACACATTTTGATGCTTATAATAATATTTAGGGAATATTGAATGTACCATGTTAAAGGTTCAGAACAAAAAATGAAAACAGCATTCCAAAGAGAGGTCAAAGAGAGTCAAAACAGACACAGTACCATCAACTTGAAGATACAAGGCTTTCAAACACAAAATGGAGTAGTTGTGCCTTAGTGTTAGTATTAATTATACTGGCAGAGGATGGAATTTTAATTCAATAAAATCCAGAATTAAGAGCTAGCCAAGTGATAACTATTGTCAACTGTCATGAGAAAACCTACTGGTTTTAGTGAGGAGGAATCTTCCATCATTGCCTGGCTGACATGTAACACCAGATCCGCAGCAATGTGGTTGATTCTTAAAAGCTCTGTAAAATGGCCTAGGAAGTTACTCAGTTGATTCATACTGCCGCAAAGGAATGAAATTGGATAAACCATCTGGCATTGACCGAGGTAATGAAAATTACCACAGCACCAGAAACAACAAAGGCAAACGCAGTCCTGTTAACCCTGCAAAGACCCTTGAATTAACAAATGGGGGCTTGTTACAAAATTGGGAGAAATGATCAAAGATTTATATAAATGATTTGGATGTGAACATGGGAGGTATAGTTAGTAAATTTGCAGATGACACCACAGTTGGAGGTGTCGTGGACAGTGAAGAAGTGTACCTCAGGGTACAACAGAATCTTGATCAGATGGTCTTATGAGCTAAGGAGTGGCAGATGGAGTTTAATTTAGATAAATGAAGTGCTGCATTTTGGAAAGGCAAATCAGAGGAGGTCTTATACACTTAATGGTAAGGTCTTGGAGAGTGTTGCTGAACAAGGAGAACTTGGAGTGCTAGTTCATAGCTCTTTGAATGTGGAGTCTCAGGTAGATAGGATAGTGAAGAAGGTATTTAGTATGCTTTCCTTTATTGGTCAGAGTATTGAGTACAGGGGTTGGGAGGTCATGTTGCAGCTTTACAGGACATTGGTTTGGTCACTTTTGGAATATTGTGTGCAATTTTGGTCTCCCTGCTATAGGAAGGATGAAACTTGAAAGGATTCAGAAAAAATTTACAAGAATGTTGCCAGAATTGGTGGGTTTGAGCTATAGGGAGAGGCTGAATAGTCTGGAGCTGTTTTCTCGAGAGCGTCGGAGGCTGAGGGGTGACCTTATTGAGGTTTATAAAATCATGAGGGGCATAGATAGGGTAAATAGACAAGGTCTTATCCCTGGGTTGGGAGAGTCCAGAACTAGAGGTATAGGTTTAGGGTGAGAGGAGAAAGATATAAAAGAGACCTAAGGGGCAACTTTTTCATGCAGAGGATGGCGCATATATGGAATGAGCTGCCAGAGGAAGTGGTGGCGGTGGTACAATTACAACATTTAAAAGACATCTGGATTGGTATATGAATAGGAAGTGTTTGCAGGGATATGGACCAGTGCTGGTAAATGGAACTAGATTAGGTTAGGATATCTGGTCAGCATGGAGACGTGTTGCACCGAAGGTTCTGTTTTCATGCTGTACATCTCTATAACTAGTCATGCAATAGCCTGACATAGTTTTATTCACAGAATTGTACGTTTCTGACAAGGAAACGTTTCAGAGAAGGAAATCTGCTGTCCTTACCTGGTCTGGCCTTCAAGTGACCCCAGGCCCACTGGAATGGAGTTGACTATGAACTGCCCTCTAAAATGGCCTATCAAGTCACTCAGTTGTTATAATTGATACAAAGGAATGAAACTGAATGGTCCACCTGATATTGACCTAGACACCAGAAATGACAACTACAAAGTCCTCCTCACTAACATCTGGGGGCTAGTGCCTCAATCTGGACAGCTATCTCATACTCACAGCACGATAGCTTATAGACAATGTCCCAGACATCACCTTCATCATCCCTGGGAATGTCCTGTCCCATTGGCTGAACAGGAGGTACCCTGAAGTCCTCAACATTGTCTCATGAAATCACATGGCTTCAGATTAAAATTGGGCAAGAAAATCTCCAACTAATTAACAGGTACCAACCTCCCTCATTGATGAATCAATACTTGTCCATATTGAACAACACTTGGAAGGAGGATTAAAGATGGCAAGGGTGCAAAATGTACTCTGTGTGGGAGATTTCAATGTCTACCACCAGGAGTAGCGCAACAACTGCAGTACTGGTTGAGCTGGTTGGGTCTAAATGGACATAACTGCTAGACGGGATAGGTGATGAGGGAACTAACAAGAGGAAAACACCTACTTGACCTCATCCTTTGCAATTTGTCAGTGGCAGATGCATCTGTCCATGACATTTTTGGTAAGAGTGACCAGTGCACAGTTCTTGAGGAGACAAAGTCCCGCCTTCACATTGAGAATACCCTCCATCATGTTGTGTGGCACTATCATGGGACAGATTTTCAAATTATCGAGCAACTCAAGACTGGACGTTCATGAAGCAGTGTGGACCAGCAGCAGCAGCTGAATCATGTTTCAATACAATCTGCAACCTCATGGTCTGGTACACCCCTGCTCAACCACTATCATCGAACAAGGGGATCAATCCTTGTTCAATAGAGAGGGCAGGAGAGCATGCCAGGCAGCACCAGGCATATCTAAACAGTCAACAGTCAAATAACAGACAACAGTGCAAAAGATACGGCTGAAATATTTGCAACTGTCTTCAGACAGAAACATGAAATGGCCACCTTGGCCTTTTCCTATGTTTCCCAGCATCACAGATGCCAGTCTTCAGTAAATATGACTTGCCCCACATGATAACAAGAAACAGCTGAAGACGCTGGATACTGTGAAGGCCTTGGCCCTGACAACATTCTGGCAATCGTACTGAATACTTGAGCTTCAGGTTGAGACAGACCGCAGAACTTTGGTAACATTATTGGGATTGAACAACATTTCAAAACTAGCTCCATGCATGGAAATATTCATGTCGGAGCTGATGAGAAAAGACTATGGTATAGTCCACATTGAAGGTAAGGCTCAAGTAACAACAGTTATTCTCTTGAGGACAGCAGTGGATGGAGCAGAAAAAGAAGACATCATTCCTGTAGAAGAAGTAGAGTATTATTTTATTGTTATAACCAGCAACTGAAAGAAAACTAAGACAAATTAATGCAGTTCAAAAATCTGACAGAGTGCACAAATATCAGACAATTCTCTGCACAAGGGCTGACAAAATATAATCCAATAGACAAAGTGTTGAAAAGGTCTGATGAGCAGAAACAATAGTTGACAATAATAGAAAGGTTTTTCAATGTATTATCATAGATTTGTGATTCCAAAGTTAATGTGAAGAATAACTCTACAGAAATTGCATGGGGCATGACAAGATATTACAAAGTATCACAACAGTCAGTGTGGTGGCCAAATGTTTTGATCGACATGTAGGATGATATTTTAATGTTTTGGGGACCTGCGGTTCGAATCCTGCCATGGATTCAGTACAAAATAAAATCTGGAATGAATAGTCTAATGATGACTGTAATACCGTTGCCAATTGTTGAAAAAATACTATCTGGTTCTCCAAATTCTTTATGGGAAAGAAACTGTCATCCGTACCCGTTCTGGCCTACATGTGACCTCAGACCTACAGCAATGCGTTTGATTCACAACTGCTCTCTGGGGAATTAGGGATGGGCAATAAATGCTTGCCTAGCTAGCGACACCCACATCCCATGATTGAATAAAAGAAAACATTTTGTCCGATAAAACACATGGCCATAGGCAGAGCCAAGTGCCTACAGAGCCATTCATTTTATTAAGATTTGCAGAATGAATTTGTTCTATTTTAAAAGGAAGATATGTTAAGTCATGGTCAACCATTATTCAATCCAGATTGAAGTGGCAAGATTTCATTCAACCACAGCAGTCTCAGTGATCAGAGCTGAAAAGGGAAAGAATCTTTGTCATACATGGTGTCCCAGAAGAATTAGGATTGACAATGGACCTCATTTGTGAATGAGGATTACAGGAAGTTCATTTTTGAAGTAGGCATCAACAGTTGACAAGTTCTCCATTTCATCCTCAGTTGAACAGAGAGGTGGAAAGAGCAGTCCTTCCTGTGAAGTCACTAATGCATAAGAATCCAAACTGGCAATTAGATCTGCTCTGTTACAGAATGACACCATTGAATAGCGAGTACTCATCAATGGAATTGTTAATGTAACAGAGGTTAAAAATGGATATACCAGTTTTAGAACATGGCCTTAAGAGCATGAGAAGGTTAACAACTGGAGAAAAGTCACAGCTAAAAAACAGCAGAGGTGGAAAATTCAAGACACAGAGTGAAAACTATATCAACCTTAAAGACAGGACAAAGGGTCTTGTTCAGGGATAAGAAATGAAAAATCAGTGTCTTCAGAAACATAGATCATCTGAGATCTTTTATTGTCAGACTGTTTGATGAAACATTCAGGAGGAATATGAAGGCGTTGATCTTATTTGAATCAAGAATTGAGATCAAGCATGAGTACGACAGGATGTGGGACAGTAATACATCGGATGATGTACAGTGTGGTACAATTATTTGAGACATGGTAGAACACCATAGAATTGAACTCAAATAACACACATTGTTATGTCCCGTCAGATTTCAAATAGTCTCAACCTGATGATAAATTCATGCTTTGAGCAGGGCCGTGGTAGGTAATAATGTAGCTGAATAGAAGTAACCTACTACAGTAATGTAGACATAAAAAGAGGGAAACTTAATGGGAGGTGTGGTACAATACAATTGATATCAAGTTTGAGGTTTTAACTGCTCACATGAATCTGACATCAGTAAAAGAGAGCATTTTAAACTGGACTGAGCATGTGAAAAGATAGGTCTTTGATGCTACACTAGCGGGCTGTATTAGAATAAAGACGTCTAAGTGAAGCAGTGTTACAGTACATAAGGAGCTAAAGAGACTTATTTAGAGATAAAGAGAAAGCAGCCTCAAGGACAATCTGTGTGGTAATATCCACAACCAGAGATGGGCTTTGCCAATATCACAGTGTGGAGGTAGCAATATTTGCTTAAAGCATAAGATACAGCACCAATGCTATAGCACAAAGGGTGCAACTAAAGTGATCCCTACATGACTGGTTATTTGTTGAAGAGGATGTTAGATGGCATTATGGGAACAGTGCATTGGTTTAATCTCTGCTGGCCTAATGGTGAGTATGATACACAGCTTAGTTGGAGCAACAAATCATTGCTATCTAAGATAATGTTTATTATCAGTTGTTTAGTGGATATAATCTATAATGGGTAGGGTATTCTAGTAGGAGTGTGCAAATTGTTACTATAGCTATGTAAATGATTGATATTATCAAAAGTTGAATGACCACAATTAAATATTTAACAAGAAAACTATTCATACTAATAACTTAAAAAGTTAAAAAGTATGCCTTTATCACAGATGAAATTCATTTCTCAAAACCTGTTGTTGTATAATAATGCCTGCAGAGAGAGGTATTTTAAAGGCATAAGCCAAAATAAGTACCAGCTGCACAAACCTTTCTGTTTAGTGTATTACCTCAAAATGACTCCATGTGCGAAATGTTTATGTTTGAATTAGTTTTTGTTAGAATCCCGACAGTTTTCAGACTAATTTCAGACTTGATTTAAACAACAGAACCATTGTTATCAAGTGGAGTCAGTCAGGTTTCTTTGTACATGGAAGTTGAATATATTTAATTTGTGCTGAAAATGTGTTGCTGGAAAAGCGCAGCAGGTCAGGCAGCATCCAGGGAACAGGAGAATCGACATTTCGGGCATAAGCCCTTCTTCCTGACTAAAGCCCTGAAGAAGGGCTTATGCCCGAAACGTCGATTCTCCTGTTCCCTGGATGCTGCCTGACCTGCTGCGCTTTTCCAGCAACACATTTTCAGCTCTGATCTCCAGCATCTGCAGACCTCACTTTCTCCTCCTATATTTAATTTGTAATCTGCTACATTGAGATGTTGCTAAATGATTCCTTTAATGTTTATTCTTAATGGATGTAAGTGTGCTCGCTGAGCTGGAAGGTTCTTTTCCAGATGTTTCGTCACCCTACTAGGTAACATCTTCAGTGGGCCTCAGGCAAAGCACTATACATGATTCCTGCTTTCTATATATGTTTGGGCTTCTTTGGCTTGGTGATGTCATAGAGTCATAGAGATGTACAGCATTGAAACAGACTCTTCAGTCCAACCCGTCCATGCCGACCAGATATCCCAACCCAATCTAGTCCCACCTGCCAGCACCTGGCCCACATCCCTCCAAACCCTTCCTATTCATATACCCATCCAAATGCCTTTTAAATGTTGCAATTGTACCAACCTCCACCACATCCTCTGGCAGCTCATTCCATACCCGTACAACCGTCTGTGTGAAAAAGTTGCCCCTTAGGCCTCTTTTATATCTTTCCCCTCTCACCCTAACCGATGCCCTCTGGACTCCCCGACCCCAGGGAAAAGACTTTGCCTATTTACCCTATCCATGCCCCTCATAATTTTGTAAACCTCTATAAGGTCACCCCTCAGCCTCCAACGCTCCAGGGATAAAAGCCCCAGCCTGTTCAGCCTCTCCTTATAGCTCAAATCCTCCAACCCTGGCAACATCCTTGTAAGTCTTTTCTGAACCCTTTCAAGTTTCACAACATCTTTCCGATAGGAAGGAGACCAGAATTGGATGCAATATTCCAACAGTGGCCTAACCAATGTCCTGCACAGCCGCAACATGATCTCCCAACTCCTGTATTCAATACTCTGACCAATAAAGGAAAGCATACCAAGCGCCTTCTTCACTGTCATTTCCTGTGATGATGCCATTTCCTGTTCTTTTTCTCAGGGGGTGGTAGATGGGGTCTAACTTGATGTGTTTCTTGATAGAGTTCCGGTTGGAATGCCGTGCTTCTAGGAATTCTCGTGCATATCTTTGTTTGGTTTGTCCTGAGATAGATGTGTTGTCCCAGTCGAAGTGGTGTCCTTCCTCATCTGTATGTAAGGGTACTAGTGAGAGAGGGTCATGTCGTTTTGTGGCTAATTGATGTTCACGTATCCTGGTGGCTAGTTTTCTGCCTGAAACAGCCAGATCCTCAATCTGAGCTACAAATCTTCTCAAAACCTCGCTTTATTCTTAATATCTGACACCCAGGAAATTATGAACAAGGTTAGATTAATATCTAAATCTACTTTCAAAATGTGGCCTCCGCTACATTTTCCCTTTCTCCTAGTCTCAGTCTGGAGTGAGGTGTCCATCATTGTATATTTTGTTCAAGAATGAGCCTGATCTGCATGCATTGTAAGTATGAAACTGTTCATGGAAGCAACACATCATTGAGACCTGATCATCCCTACAATGAAAGCAAAAATTCTGCTTGTCTCCATAGAATGGTAAAGATCAGCATGATGATGGTATTCCACTGGAGAACATCTGGCATGCCAAGTTATAATATAAATGGCATTACTGATTTGGCAAGCCTCCCGTTGAAGATTTGCTGCTTCTATGCAGTTAATCCAGGGAAAAATATTGCAAAGATATTTTGGAGTGTAGAAGAAAGATTGTAGAATTCACAGTCAACTTAGATCAATACCTTTGATAATCTGGCAGAACAGTGTCGAATTAATAACTGCAAAAGTGAAGCAATACTGGCAATTACGCCAAGTTATTGCATTACACAGGGAAGTCCCAAGATTTCTGAGACTTTTCTTAACAATTGCATCACATGATGCTTCACTGTAATTTCTTGTTTAACACTGTAACAGTTGTAAAATTTGTGTGGAGTCTCACATTTTAAACTTAAATCTTTAACTAAGCTGTCCATCACAATTGAAAGTACTGTGGAATTGCCCAGTGCTCACCAGCATATGCCGTCAAGCTAGATGCTTTTGTGGTACAGAGATAGTGTCCCTACCTCTGCGCAGGTTCTAGTCCCAACTATCACAGAGATGCGTCAGAACACATCTGAATAGGGTGATTAGAAATAGTAATGTCCTCAAACTGTTTGCAGACTGCTGATTATTCAGTAGGAAACACCAAAATACCAAGAATATTTATGAAGCACTGAAAACCGTTATGTTATCCAGGAGTACACTGCTTTTATAATAAATATTCCATTTATATCCCACCACAAAGAAGTATTGTGTCCACATCAGCAAGTTAAAGAGATATGAACTTTTATGTAGCAGGATAAGTCTCAGCTTAGTGAATTAGGGCAGGATTTATCTAGTGAATCAGTCAGAGTTGTTGCCATGGTGGTTTGAGCACATTATATTTGATCGCAGTACTTAACTCCTTCTTGCTTGTACATTCCTTTAGTTTTGATTTGCTCTTTTTCCTGCTATTTGTAATGATGCTTCCTGCTCCTTGTATTTGTTTGTTGCACACATTTTTATTGTTTCACTGATATAAATTCTGTGCAATATGCATGCACTTTATTTTAAGATAAAACATCTTATCTAACCATGTTAAGAACTAGAAGACTGTGGCTTTGAATACAGCCCAAAGTACCACGATGCAATTGCTTTTTATTCCATTGGTAAGGATCTCATGAGCATTGAGTTCGGGTGGTTTCAATTTTAATGTACGTATGTTGGGAGCACAAAGTGACTTAGAATTTTGACATATACAGTCAGAAGAATTCAGAGAGCAGACATAGATAATGTATTGTCCTATAGTAAGCAATGTTGACCTGCCAGTGGATATATTGAGTGCCTTAGAAAATCAAAATATCAACGACAACTTGCATTTGTATCATGCCTTTCACATGGTAAAACATCCCATGGCATTTTGCAGAAATGTTTTCAAACTATATTTGACATTGAGCTAGATGAGGGGGTATTAAGGCAGCTGGAGCTTGGTTTTAAGGAACATTTTAAAGGCAGAAAGAGTGGTGGAAATTTTTGGGAAAAACTAGAATTCCAGAGCTTTGAGCCACAGCAATTGAAGGCATGACCATTCAGGATGCCTAGTAAATAGGCCCATGAATATAGAAGTGAGACCAATGTCTGCAGAGATTGTTTTCCTTGCACTTATTATCCATTAAAAATAGATAATAAATACAACATAGAGTAATTTCTGTTCAAGTCAGTTCCATGAAGAATATGGTACTGCTACCACTGACAAAAAGAAGATTTACTTCTTTCAAATAGTTGTTGGAAAAATAAATCAGGTTCACTTGCTTCAGCAAAAAATCAGTGCAGTTGCTGTTGGTGAAGATGAGTAACCACTTGTAGTAGTGGTGGACAGCGAAGAAGGTTACTCCAGAGTACAACAGGATCTTGATCAGATGGGCAATGGGCTGAGGAGTGGCAGATGGGATTTAAGTTAGATAAATGCGAGGTGCTGCATTTTGGAAAGGCAAATCAGGGCAGGATTTATGCACTTAATGGTAAGGTCCTGGGAAATGTTGTTGAACAAAGAGACCATGGAGTGCAAGTTCATAGTTGCTTGAAAATGGAGTTGCGGATAGACAGGATAGTGAAGAAGGCATTTTCTATGCTTGCCTTTATTGGTCAGTGCATTGAGGATAGGAGTTGGGAGGTCATGTTGCAGCTGTACCGGAGATTGATTAGGCCACCTTTGGAGTACGGTGTGTAATTCTGCTCTCCCTACTATAGGAAGAATGTTGTGAAACTTGAAAAGGTTCAGAAAAGATTTACAAGGATGTTGACAGGATTGGAAAGTTTGAGCAAAAGGGAGAGGCTGAATATTTTAGATTACATTACAGTGTGGAAACAGGCCCTTTTGGCCCAACAAGTCCACACCGACCCGCCGAAGCGCAACCCACCCATACCCCTACATTTACCCCTTACCTAACACTACGGGCAACTTAGCATGGCCAATTCACCTAACCTGCACATCTTTGGACTATGGGAGGAAACCGGAGCACCCGGAGGAAACCCACGCAGACACAGGGAGAACGTGCAAACTCCACACAGTCAGTCGCCTGAGGTGGGAATTGAACCCGGGTCTCTGGATAGGCTGGGCTGTTTTCCCTGGAGCATCAGAGGCTGAAGGGTGACCTGATTAAGGTTTATAAAATCATGAGGGGGATGGATAGGGTAAATGGACAAGGTTTTTTCCCCTGTGTTGAGGAGTCCAAAACTAGAGAACATAGGTTTAGTGTGAGAGAGGAAAGATTTAGAAAGGGCCTAAGGGGCAACCTTTTCACGCAGTAGGTGTTGCATGTTGGAAACGGTGGGAGGCTAGTACAATTGCAACATTTTAAAATTAAAAATCACACAACACCAGATTATAGTTCAGCAGGTTTATTTGGAAGTACAAGCTTTCAGAGTGCTGCTCCTTCATCAGGTGACTAGCGACCTGACAAAGGAGCAGCAGTCCAAAAGTTTGTACTTCCAAATAAACCTGTTGGACTATGACCTGATGTTGTGTGATTTTTAACTTTGTCCACCCCAGTCCAACACCCTCCACAACATATAAAAGGCATTTCGATGGGTAAATGAAAAGGAAGGGTTTAGAGGGACACAGAGCAAATAAGATTACATTTACCTAGGACTGGTGATATTGTAAACAGTGAAAAAGGATTTCTCAAATTACAAAAGGGTCTTGAACAAATGCGTCACTGGAATGAAAATGGCAGATGGAGTTCAATCTGGAGAAATGCAAGGTAGTGCATTTTGATACAATAAACAAGGATAGGGCTTATACAATTAATGGTAGGGTTCTGGGTATTCCCAATTCCTCCGCCTCCGCCTCCGCCATATCTGCTCCCAGGAGGACCAGTTCCATCACAGAACACACCAGATGGCCTCCTTCTTTAGAGACTGCAATTTCCCTTCCCACGTGGTTAAAGATGCCCTCCAGCGCATCTCATCCACATCCCGCACCTCCGCCCTCAGACCCCACCCCTCCAACCGTAACAAGGACAGAACCCCCCTGGTGCTCACCTTCCACCCTACCAACCTTCGCATAAACCAAATCATCCACCGACATTTCTGCCACCTCCAAACGGACCCATCACCAGGGATATATTTCCCTCCCCACCCCTTTCTGCCTTCCGCAAAGACCGTTCCCTCCGTGACTACCTGGTCAGGTCTACGTCCCTCAACAACCTACCCTCCCGTCCTGGCACCTTCCTCTGCCACCGCAGGAATTGCAAAACCTGTGCCCACACCTCCTCCCTCACCTCCATCCAAGGCCCTAAAGGAGCCTTCCACATCCATCAAAGTTTTACCTGCACATCCACCAATGTCATTTATTGTATCCGTTGCTCCCGATGTGGTCTCTGCTACTTTGGGAAGACTGGACGCCTCCTAGCAGAGCGCTTTAGGGAACATCTCTGGGACACCCACACCAATCAACCACACCGCCCTGTGGCCCAACATTTCAACTCCCCCTCCCATTCAGCCGAGGACATGGAGGTCCTGGGCCTCCTTCACCGCCGCTCCCTCACCACCCAACGCCTGGAGGAAGAACGCCTCATCTTCCGCTCGGAACACTTCAATCCCAGGGCATCAATGTAGACGTCACCAGTTTCCTCATTTCCCCTCACCCTAGTTCCAAACTTCCAGCTCAGCACTGTCCCCATGACTTGTCCTACCTGCCTTTCTTCCTTTCCACCTATCCACTCCACCCTCCTCTCTGACCTATCACCTTCATCCCCACCCCCATCCACCCATTGTATTCTTTGCTACCTTCTCCCATCCTCCTCTCTGACCTATCACCTCCATCCCCACCCCCATTCACCTATTGTACTCTATGGTACTTTCTCCCCACCCCCACCCTCCTCTCATTTAACTCTCCACCCTTCAGGCACTCTGCCTGTATTCCTGATGAAGGGCTTTTGCCCGAAACGTCGATTTTCCTGCTCCTTGGATGCTGTCTGAACTGCTGTGCTTTTCCAGCACCACTCTAATCCAGAATCTGGTTTCCAGCATCTGCAGTCATTATTTTTACCTTGTAGAACAGAGGGACCTAGGGATACAGGTACACAATTCCTTAAAGTTTGTGTCACACTTAGACAGAATAGTTAAAAAGGCGTTTGGCAAACTTGCCTTAATTACTCAGATCTTTGAGTATCGGAGTTGGGACATTATGTTGAGGTTGTACAGCATATTAGTGAGGCCTCTTCTAGAATATTATGTCCAGTTCTGGTTGCCCACTTATAGGAAGGATTTTATCATGCTGGAGAGGGTTCAGAAGAAATTTACCAGGATGTTGCCTGGTACTGAAAGTTTGAGCTATAAAGATAGGCTGGATAAGCTGGGACATTTTTCACTGGAGCGTAGGAGGTTGTGAAGTCACCTGACAGAAGTTTGTAAAATAATGAGTGGTATAGATAGAGTTGATAGTAGTTGTCTTTTCCCTAAAATGGGGAATTTCAAGACTAGGAGGCTCATCGATCTTCCTGCTCCTTGGATGCTGCCTGACCTGCTGTGCTTTTCCATCACCACTCTAATCTAGACTCTGGTTTCCAGCATCTGCAGTCCTTGTTTTTACCCAATTGACAGTGTCATATGAGATCAACAATGAAACCATCAACGGCTCTAGAAAGTGCAGATGTCATTACACTGTAATTCCATTTAAACCTTTGATAGTGCCTTAAGATTTGTTGACATTGAACAAAGCTCGTACTTCCTATGGTAGTACTATTGCAGTGCTATTTATATTCTACATCATGAAGCATTTTTCATACATAATGGTGGTAACATTGAGAGTAAGAATAAGCAGCATTCTAAATTACAAAAATTCTGCTTGTACATAAGAAGATCATTGACATCTCAGATCAACATTTATATTTAAATACAAAAACTTCAAAAACCATGCAGACATTTCACAAACAAAATACTTTCTGAAGACCTGTGTGATGTGATTTGATTTTTTTAAAATTCATTCATGGGATGTGGGCATGGCTGGATAGGCCAGCATTTATTACCCATTCCTGATTACCCAGAGGGTATTCAAGAGTCAGCCACATTGCTGTGGGTCTGGAGTCAAATGTTCTAGATTCTTTTATTTAATTCACATTCCACCCTGTGCCATTGCAGGATTCAAACCCATGTCCTCAAAAATCTTACCGTGTCGCTGAATTAATAATCTGGTGATAACACCTCCAGGCCATCACCTCATTTGTCTCACTATAAACATTCATAACAATGCAAACAGTGACTTTCAGCAGTTTATGTCAGATGACGAGACCAAACTTTCAACAACCTTTAGTACACCCTTCAGGAGATACTACTTTAACCGTCTACTACAAAGAATTGCCTCACTACCTGGAGTCTTGCAGCATACCATGACTGGCATCTGTGAGGTCTTGATAAGCTATATATCACCTTGATGACATCCTCATTCACAGTTCTTTTGCAGTGGTGTATGATACAAAGTATGAATTATGATGCAATGTTTACAGGCTTCAGGTCTCATAGTCATTCACATGTTTGAGTTCACTGAGCCTGCAATCAGCTTCCTCGGCCACGTTATCAAAGTTTCTGCATTCAAGGCAGATCCCCCAAAAACAGTGAACATCAAAACATTTCCACCACCCTGCACAGTCAATCATCTTTAGCATTTCAGAAACATGCCTAATCTGGAACAGATTAATGAACCACTAAGGAAATTCCTGAAACAGGGTCAGGCTCAGTAATGGGGCACGCACCAGCCACCTAAGCCCTGCACACAGTGACCTGCATATGCCCTGCATTATTATAGCTTCTTCCAATGACCTAGGAGCTCTAATACCTGTTCCAACATGATTTGTTGTGACGATTGGTCTGTTATGCCTCCAGAGTACTGGCAGGTGTAGATTATTGACATATGGTCATCAAAACAGCAGCCCGGAAAACTATCTAGACCTGAAAAAGTTCTCAGACTATGTCCTAAGCATCACGTTAACAGTCCATATAATCATGATGGATTTCCTAACACAAGAGGTTCGACTCCAGTTCCATTGGTTCCCAATATATTGTACATAGTTTGATACCTCTGCAGAATCTATCCAAGCAAACCCCAGATTATTGTGGTGCTTTCTCCCCCTTGTCTGTGGGGAAGTCTATACAGAATGATGTCAAAGTTCTTGATGGTGTGGAGTCCTATGTTTCCTTGCCATCCAAGTGCCTCCCTGCAATTGTTCAGAAATTTGTGCAACTCAAAGGCTGGAGCTAAATGCACACCTGTACATATGGACTGTGTCAGGGGCAGGCCTGCATATGTCTGCAATATTTGTATTCTAAAACAATACCTTATGCACCTGCATCATATTAATTTTCTGGACAACCTCAGAATGTTGAAGGTCATATAAGTCAACATCTCTAATTGTTCAACGTATTCTTTTCATACTCAAGATTGCAATATATTTTCCATGGCCTTACCTTTCCCAACTTGCCTATGAGGACACCTCAGGATGGATCTGTTCACCTTGAAGGGTAAAACATTCCTCATAGTTGTGACTATTATTCCCAATTGGTTAGAAGTCAAATGACTATATAGCCTCATATTGACAACGGTTACTGCTCTGCTGCAGAAGATTTGTACCACAAATTGTAGTCATCCCCAACAATAGCCTGCAGTAATGATTACTTAAAACGTTTCATTAAAACATATTGTTTCTTACACAGTATCCAGTTCACCTCAATATCCACAGATTGAAGATGAGATCTGTATCCATTTAAAAAGATTTGATAGTGACCTCATCCATACAGTGTGAACCATCAGACCTCCTAATGGGTAGGACATGATGTACTCAGCTGCCAAGTCTCCCTCATACTCTTTGGCCAGGTATCACAGAGACTGTTTTGGATAAGATCAGGTCGAATGAGGGTTCAAGATTGTAGAAGCCAGTTGTTGCTTTCAACACTACCGTAAGGCATAGCACTGCCAGCAATCCACCCTGGGGAGTACGTCTGGGCTCAAGACCAGTACCAACCTGAGTTTTGAGTCCTTTAGTTTATCCCCAATCTTACTTACATCCCACGGCATCCTCAGGTTCAACAGATCAGTTTAGGCGTTTACAAATACTGGTCTCTACATGTCTGGATTGAACGCCCAGTTGGAAGTTAAAGTAAGCTGACCACCTAAAAGTATTGTTCACATTCTCCTTTATTGGATGCACAGGTTCCTAACTCTCCTCTCAGAAAAGCAAGAATGCAGTTAGGCAACTTGGTTGAGGTTTTTCTTTCCCCTCTCTTTCCCAAAAGGTTGTAAATTTGTTTGGGAGATGGGGATAAGCAGGACTGGATAAAAATGTAAAGAGTTTATGGGTAAAGCAAAGTTGTGGTTGGGGAAAGGTGCAGTATATGGTGTTACTAGCTACATCCAAATGGCTAGTTTGCCTGTCAGTGATGCCAGATGACATCAGAACACATGGAACTTGGATCTGAGTGAATATTGTTCTGTTAAAAGTCCCTGTACATAGTATAAATTGTTAATAAATGGTAAAAGCAATGACTGCAGATGCTGGAAACCAGATTTTGGATTAGTGGTGCTGGAAGAGCACAGCAGTTCAGGCAGCATCCGAAATGGTCATGAGTTTGCACACTGATGGCATCCAGTCTTCACCTGTCAAAGGCTGCCAAACCTGCATGTGATATGTGTATAAACACAAATGTATTTACCATCAGGAGTAGGCAGTTCAGTCCTTCAGGCCTACTGTGGTGTTCATTAGAAATCATGGCTGGCATGGTTACTTCATTTTCCTGTCTACCGTTGATAACCTTACTTACCAGGAATATATCTACCTCATATCTACCTCTGCCTTTAAAATATTCAAAATCTCTGCTTCCACCACCCTTTCAGAAAAGGTTCCAAAGACTCTTGATATTTGAGAGAAAAAAATTATTCTTATCTTGGTCTGAAATGGGGAACCCTTGTCTTTAAACAGTGAATCCTCATTATAGATTCCCCAATATGAGGAAATATGCTTTCCAAATGCACCCTGTCAATGTTTACCTGTTTTAAGTGAATCATTGCTTGTTCTTCCAACTGCAGTAGATACAAACCTAGTTTGCCCAAGCTTTTCTCCTAAGACTACCCACCCATTTCCATGTATTAGTCCAGTAAACTTTCTCTGAATGGCTTCCAAAGCACTTATATCCTTTCTTAAATAAGGTAACTAACATTGTATACAGTAAGCCAGATGCGGCCTCACCAATGCTCTATATGACTGAAACTTAGCCTTCCTACTTTTGTAATGATAACATTCTACTGACTTTCTAATGCCCTACTATATCTTGAAATGGACCTCTTGCAACTCATTAATCATGATCTAGATCCCTCTGCATCTTATAACGCTACAGTCTTTTTCACCAATTATATAATATGCTTCCTGTTTTATTATTCCTGCCAAAACAGATCATTTCATATTTTCCTATATTATGATCCCTTTGCCCGTTCTTTGCCTGCTCACTTAACCCATCCATATCCCTTGCAGCCTCTTTTGTCCTCTTCACAACTTACTTTCCCACTCATCTTTGCATCACTAGCAAATTTAGCAATTGTACTTTGGTGCCTTTGTCCATGTCATTTATATGAACTGTAAAAGTTGAAGCCTCGGCATTGCCATGCATTACATCTCACCAACTAGAAGATGACCATTTATTCTTTGTTGCCTGTGAAGCTGAACAATTTCCTGTCCATGCCAGTAAATTATCTTTTCATCTAGAGCTTTAATTTTCTGCAGTAAGCTTTGATGTGGCACCCATCAGAAACCATCTGGATATCTAAGAATAATGCATCCACTGATTCCCTTTTATCCAAAACATATGTTACTACCTCAAGTAACTCTAAAAGAATGTTAAACATGACTTTTTTTCATGGGATGTGAGAATTGCTGGCTAGACCAGTGTTCACAGCTTAATTGTAATGGCCTAGATAAGGTGGAAGTAAGCTGCCTTCTTGAATCACTACAGTCCAAAACATCCACCTTGACTCTCCCTGATATCCTTGAATTTTTCAAAGTGCCCTGCTTTGCCACCTTTAATAATAACTTCTAACATCTTTCGTATGGATTTGTTATGCTGATTTGATGCAGTTTCCTTCTTTGTATCCCCCTTCCTTTTTGAACAAAGGAAGTACAATCACTATTTTCCAATTAAATTAAACCTTCCCTGAATCGAGGGCATTCATACATCGACTACCTCACTAGCCACTTCATTTAAAACCCCAAATGAAGTCCATCAGAACTTGGGAACATGTCAGCCCACAGCTCCAAATGTTTGCTCGGTATCACTTCCCTAGTGATGCTAATTTCCTTCAGACCATTCGTCCCTTCCATAGGTTGATCCTCTATCATGAAAACTTATGGAAAGTACCTGTTTAGTTTAGCTAAAAATCTCCTTGTTTTCCATTATTAATTTCCCAGACTCACTTTCTAAAGAACTAATGCTCATATTGTTATGTCTTTAAAAATATCTATAGAGACCCATCTGATTTCATATTTCTAGATAGAAATATATTTATGTTATGTTTACAATAGTTATCACATAATCAAATTTTTCTTTCCTTATTAATTTTTGTCTTTTTTTATATTCTATGCTACCAACAATTTTTGTGTAGTTATGTGTTGTTTTTCTTTAAATTCGGTATTATCTTTATGTTTAGTTAACCACAGAGGGGATGCCTGCTCTTATAATTTTTCTTTCTGCTTAGAACGTATACATTATGTGCATTCTGAAATATCTACCTTAAATATCTACCACTGCATCTCTATTGTCCTATCCCTTAACATAATTTTGCCAGTTTACTTCTGACATCATGTCCTGAAAATGCCCTCATTTAAGTTTAAGGTACAAATCTTGGACTTTGTCCTCCCTCCCTCCACCTGAATGTAAAATGTTATTGTCACTGCTACCCAGGGGTGTTTTCAGTGTGAGGTCATTCATTATTCATATTTCATTACACGATACCAGATCTGGTGGCTCCAGAATGTGCTGTACATAGATTAAAGTTTCTTTTGGTTATCATTGTGCCTGTCTGACAACTCCCATTTTTTATTTCTGTATATTCCATCCTATTGCTTGATTACTCTTAGGGAACCTGCACAGCCCTCCCACAAGTGATGTCTTATCTTTATCATTTCCCATCTCTACACAAAACATTTATACATTCTGTTTTCTGAGGTTACATCTTCCTTCTCTATTGTGCTGATACCATCTTTAATTAACAGAGCCATACTTCCAATCTTTCCCAGCTGCATCTCCTTCCTGAATGTCCTGGATCTTTCAATATTCAGGTCCCAATCTGTAGCATCCTGCAACCATGTTTTTGTAATGGTTTCAGCTTGAACTTATTTATTTCTATGTGCACTACCAGTTCAACTGTTTTGTTTTGAATGCTGCATGCTTTTATTAATTTTGTGCTTTTATTAATTTTATAACCAATCATTTTATTTTCTGATTTAATCTTAGGTTTGTACTTTCTGTTGCTTCCCCTTATAATCTGTTTATCATTTCCCGAATTAATATTTTTTATCCTGCCTACTCTCTGATTTACAATTTCCCAAATTTGATTCCTTGCTCCCACTATTTAGTTCAAAATGTAGCCTACTTTGCTAGTTACATAGCTCAAGAGATCACTGGTCCCAGCACTATTTAGGTGTAGATGATCCTAATAGTACAGCCCCACTTTCCCTGGTACTGTTGTCAGTGCCCACTCACTAGAACCCACTTCTCTCGCACAAGACTTTGAGCTACACATTCAATTCGCTGATTTTATTTGCCCTAATCCAATTTGTACATAGCTCAGATAATAGATAGCTCATTTCAATTAAAAGTACAATGTGCATAAGTAATATGAAATGATAACTGTATCTTGGAATAGAGCAGATAGATGGAAAACAAATTCCAAAAGATAATGCTGAAGCTGTGGAGATATTCACATAGATCATACTGAGAGAAATGTTTACAATTTTGTGTCCCGTGCAACAGCCAAAATGGCCAAGCATTTGAGACAGCTCAGCAGAATGTCACAAAACTAAAACCTGCATAGCTTGAAGTGTACATACAAGTAATGAGACAATCTGTGGATTTTTTACTCATGCATTCAGAGTTTTTTACAGAATAGTTAAATTCACTCCAAAAAGTTTGAGATTGTCACCAACTTTTAAAAAATTCTGTCTTCAGTTTAGAAAAGAGAAGGCTTATATTCTCTTTGATTCTCTTGTGATATGGGTGATTTGTGAAATGGACTTCACAGCGTCAGTATTTAGTGAAAAAGGATTGGACAGATACTTGAAAACGTGGATGATTAAGAGGTATTAGTGGCCATATGAACTGCAGAACCATTGCAGATCTGTAAAGACATCAGGTGAGGGTGACTGAACTTGGCACCAAGGCTGCATTTGACCAAGTGTGGCATTGAGGAGCCCGAGCAAAACTGGAGCCCGTGGGATTTAGGGGCAAATCTCTCCAATGGTTAGAGTCATACCTGACACATTGGAAGATGGTTGTGGTTGTTGAGGAGCAGTCATCTCAGCTCCAAGACATTCGGTGCAGGCTTGGAGGGCCACAGGGCCTATTCCTGTACTGTAATTTTCTTTGTTCTTCGTTCTTGTCCTTTTGAGTTCTCAAGGTAGTATCCTAGGCCCAACCATCTTCAGTTGCTCCATCAATGACCCTCCCTCCAACATAAGGTCAGAAGTGTGGATGTTTGCCCAATGTTCAGTGCCTTTTGTGACTCCTGAGATACTGAAGCAGTCCCATGTCCAAATGCATCAAGACTTAAACAATGTCCATGTTTGGGCTGACAAGTGCCAAGTAACATTCATACCTCACCAGTGCCAGACAATGATTATTTCCATTCAGAGAGAATCTAACATCAGCCCTTAACATTCAATGATATTACCATCACTAAATCGCCCACTATCAATATCCTGGAGGTTAGCTTTGACCAAAAACTGAATCTTACTAGCCATATAAATACAATGGCTACAAGGGTAGGACAGAAGCTATGTGTCCTGCAGTGAGTAACTCACTTCCTGACTTCCCTAAGCCTCCACCACCTACAAGGCACAAATCAGGAGTGTGATGGAATATTTCCTACTTGCCTGAATGGGTGCAGCCCAACCAATACTCAAGACACTCGACACCATCCAGGACAAAATGGCCTCCTTGATTGGCACCACATGCAAAAATGTTCATTCCCTCCATTCCTGACGCTCAATAGCAGTGGTGTATAACATCTATAAGTGCACTGCGTAAATTCACCAATGCCCCTTAGCACCTTCCAAATCCACAATCATTACCATCTAGAAGGACAAGAACCTCAGATACATGGGAACACCACCACCTGCAAGTTTCTCTTCAAGACACTTATCCTGATTTGGAAAAATATGTCTCTTCCTTTAGTTTTGCTGAATCAAAATCCTGGAGGCAGGCTTCAGGTATCATGGGTCTATTTACAGCAAATCCTTTGCAGTGGTTCAAGAAGGCAACTCACCAGCACCTTCTCAAGAGTAATTTGGGGATGGCAATAAACGCTGGCCTGGCAATAAATACTGGCCCAACAACAGTGCCGACATCCCATAAATGAACAAAAAAACGTTCCGAGGTTCCAAACTGTTAAATACTATCTGTTATGGCCTAAATTTGCACATAATATTCTGCCATCACCCATCATGCCCAAGTGAAATGCCAAACCGGCCTAGGAGCTCAGTGAGGCGGAGGTGGGTACTGCAGATGCTGGAGATTAGAGTCAAGATTAGGAATTCCTGATGAAGGGCTTTTGCCCGAAATTTCCATTTTCCTGTTTCTCGGATGCTGCCTGACCTGCTGTGCTTTTCCAGCACCACTCTAACCTAGGAACTGAGTGAGCCAGTTACTCCAGGGTGATCATGAATCTCACGGTATATGGATTCCTTTAGATGAGATATTAAGGTAACATTCCCCTTCTCTCACCCCCTTACCTCACCATCCCTCACTTCCTGCTCAGTGGATGTGAACGATTGTAAAATTAGAAGGAATAACTTCTACTGAGCTGATGAACATTTATTCAGTAGCCCATTCTGAAAATCAATTATCCGGTTATTTATTTTCACTGCTGTCTATGGGTCCTTGCTGAGAACATATTGGCTGTCTTGTTTCCTGAAATAAATGCATTGACTATACTTCAAATTTCTTGAAAGGTCATAACATACTTAGGAACATTTAGAAACATTGAAAGCAATTTATCAATATAAGTTCTTTCTTTGTTAAAAGTTAGATCGGCTAAGTATTCTATATTAACTTTACTGGACAGGGAAATCTATGACTTCATTCAATTAAGTAGATTGATTAATATTGTCAACAAAGTAAAAGATAACAAAAACACTTTGGATAAGTTAGAACACAATCTAAAGATTTCAGGCAGTATTCTGAATCATGGTATTCTAAAGCATGGAGCTGAACTTTTATATACTTTCACTCTTCTGTCAACATCCTCATGGAACAAGAATAATAATGCTGTCAGCACTGTGGTGAAAATCTCAGAAAACAAACAATTGATGGCAAATGGAAGATTAACATTAGAATATTCACTGTGCTGTATAAGTTCCACCTCAACTTTGAATTTGTAAGTTTAAACCATTTTTTTGCCAAAGAAGGAATTTTCAAAACTTGTTTAGGAAATTAATATGTACACTGTAGTGTTGGCTGAGCGGTGGAGCAGCAGATGTGGTTTCTCCCTGCTCTAACCATGAATCAGGCAACTCAGGCCATTGCTCAGTCTTTCACTGAAATTTAGCAGAACTAGATGTCCACAGCCCTCTGAACAATTGAGCAACCTCTTCAGAACTACATTGCTGAAATCCCTAGTATTAGGTATGGACTAGAAAGAGTTAATTAAATTCTGTATGTTCCACTTCCCTGGTCAGCAGACCACAGCCTGCAGGGATACTATCCATGCAGTTTGTTATGTCAATCGCAAAGAAGAAAGTATTGGTAATACAAGTAATTGTTGTTGTAAAGAACATGTGCATTCTCATCTACACCAGCAGACCAGAAGGAAGACCCTTGTTGGGAGAGAACTGACTCTTTATAATGTCCAGATCAACACCCCCAGTGAGACTCATCTACATGAAATGGGTCAGTTTAAAGGATATGTGTCCTCAATAAGTTATTTTCTTTCTCACCATCTCATTGTATCTCATTGCAATTCTAATCTCTGCAGCTGGGTTGGGGAGAGCTTTGTGCTCTGTGGTTGGTAGTGTCACCTTGAAAGGCTTGGCTGGTTATCTGCCCAAATGTAGGCTCATCTTTTTCGTATTGACCTTCTGTAGGCATGCATATCATAGGTGGGAGTTGTAAAGGTGCCAAATACTCGAGTGTATGCTAAAAGGAAGAGTCTTGGGAGCCTGGCCTGCTGGCCCCAGTCTTCCTGAGAGGAAAGGACACCTGGAGTGAAGTCAAGGTCCCTTATCATAAACCCCTCTTTTCCCATATTGCCAATAATGCTGAGCACCTATCCTTACACAGATGTAATACACCTCTGTGCTCATATCCAGCAAACACTGAGAATGCTGGGCCTATTACTCCAGGGCAGTCGCCAGACTTGGCATGGCCACAACCCGAGGGACACATATCAGAGTCAGCACGATACTGATAATGTTGCTGGACTCATTAATCCTTCGATTCAATTTACTGAAAGCCCTAGCTCATGCTGTCATATGGTATTTCTCAGCTGTCAAATTAGAATCGTTATACTGGTGTGAAACAGCACCTAATGTTCTGAACCATGTTTAGTTGTCTGGAATGAGTTTGGATCACCATCCAGCAGCCCTACAGTATATGGGGCATTTTCACCTGCAGTATTTTCAACACATCCTGGTATTATAGTTTATGCATACACTATTGTATTGGTTAGTGATTTTTAGTCATTTTGCGCAAACATTCGCCAATACCATGGAAAGTCCTTTGTCAGTGAAAAAAATTCAGTTATTAATGCAAGGTTCAACATACTCAGAGAGACTTCTTTAAATCTCGGTTACTTTTTGACCACTGGAACTGCTGAGTATTGTCTTACAATTTTGTTGTGTAAGTGCATTTTATGAAAACACACAAGAGAATTCTACTAAGTGGAATTATTTTTCTATATTGAACATGTCTCATCATTGCTCCTTTTAGTTCTCTTCCATGAAGCAATGAAGACAAAATTTCTCACAGCTCATTTTCCTCAACTAAAAGCAGAGATGTTTAGTACCATAACATATCTCTGCAGTACCTTTTGATGAATTATTACATACTTTTTAAAAATACATTTTTAAGCAAGTCTTATGAAGGAGTAAAATTACAACCATGTAAGGGTTAATAGTTGACTATTTTTATAACACAAAGAAATCATTATTAATTCTCTTTTTTCAGGTCAGAAAAATAATTCAATAATTAGAGCAAGCTGCTGAGGATCCTCTCAGAAGTCTTTCGTTGAGGATTTTCTCATTACCACACGACAAAAATAAACTTGCAGCACAAAGCCTGCTGTAAAGACAGGCTACAGGGATCCTCAAATGCACTGACATTTTGAACCAGATTTTAAAAATTGCTATGTCACTAATGAAATCAGAACTTTTCCCATCAATTATTACCCCAATCACCACCACTCTCTTACTCCAAACCAGTTGTTCTTGTGAAGAAAGATTTCACTGAAACAGTAAAAATCTGAAAATGGTTTGCTGAATTCCCTCATACCCTGGAGTTACTGGAAGAATAAATATATTTCAGTTTGTAAGATCCCTTTCTGCCCAGCCTCAGCTACCTTCTTTACCAGAATATCAATGGATGCTTGCTTTCGTGCTCCATACTGATTTGACAGAAGATGCTCTGGTATTGTGAAAGCCTTCATAACCTCCCAATAGCAGGCAATCTTTAGAATTTTAATCTCTGCAGAGATTTTGCAAGGGTCCAGCAATATATATTTTGAATCTGAGAGGTTTATTTGCAATTTGGGTAACAGGAACAGTTTACTCTCTGGTTTTAGCAAATTAGAAAAAAATAGGTAATTCATTTGATTTGAGGTACTGTATGGGGTTGAGCCCCTGTCCTTCCATTCTCTTATTGCATCTACTACAGATTTTAAACAGGGGTAAACTTTTCACCCCATTTGTCTGTTTGTACACATATATCTCAAAAATCAATGGACAGATTTCAGCAGAGCTCAGTGCACAGAAAAGGTATGGTTCAAGGAAGAATAGATTAGTAATTGGCAACGATCTGGTTCCTAGAGTTTTTATTTTAGAGGAACTTAACATCGAGAGGTATAGGGTGAATCGACCCCTTTACCTCTGCCACTGAAAATAAGTGGAAGTGATGCTTTTGTATCTTTCCATGACTGTTACTCCATTCGTCTGAAGGCAATATATCACCAAAACAAGCGGATGAATTTGAACAAAACTTGGCACAACTGATAGAGTATGGCCCAAGATTCTGGATTCTGATCCCGAAATATTTAAAAGAAAGGATCCATTAAAATGGGTTGCAAGTGAAAATGAATCATTTTAATGTAGAATATCGCGGTTGTTTGGTTTTGTTGATGGTTTTAGAATGTTGTGGATTGCCTCAGTTGTTTTGATGTATTTTGTCACTGTTGTTAAAATGTGAGCAGAGCAGGTTGATTGTTCATTGGTCTGAAGTCTCCTAATTGAGAGAAAGCTCTTAAAAAGAGCAGTTCTTTTTTTCAGACTTGTAGATACAGATCATTGAGCAAGCAGAAAAAAAGCCTCAATTAAGAAGTGTGCCATTTGTAATAATGTTGAGGTAACACAGTATGGTGAAGGCCTGCACTCCATTGATTCACTCTTCACTTGTTTTGTTACGTTTTGTGATATGTACCGATCTCTCTGTCTCCACTCTATCACTTTCTATATTTTGGGGGTTTTTTGTGATCTGTAGAAGTTTTATTTCTCTTTCCTCAGCTAAACTCTTTGCCTTAGTCAAAGAAAATCTTTTTTAAATATTTGACCATCAAACTTTGAACTTCAGAACAGTTGGCTCCAGAGCAGTTTATACCAATTATATTGGATGAGGCATATCATTTGCACCCTACCCAATTTCCAGAGTAGGTTATAAAAATGCAGCCAACCTATAATATCTTTTACATATTTTGATAAAATTGAAATTTCCAGCTATTGTCTCCTGTTACAGTTCATAGAGGAAAAACAAGTTACTTTGTCTTCAAATTCTGAAAAGTCTGCTCATTAAGCACTGTGTAATATTAAAAAAAAAGTGAAAGCCCTGCTTTGTAATGTCTCAGGAGACTCCTTTCCCTGGGACTAGAAAAGGTGATGATTTTTTAGCCATTGTGAAATCTGAATAAATCAGAAGACAAAATCCCCAGTGATGATTTGTGACATATGTATATAATTTGTTTCCTGATAAGCAAATTGATAAGCAAATGATCCACCTATGGGAATTCACACTGACACTGAGACCAGAATGTTATCCCATCACAGCTGTATAAATTGCAAGGACAGATTATTCCATTTATAACAGTTGCACATCTCTCTGCACTTCTCATATTTAGATGGGCTTTTGCAAATCTTTAAAAATCTGTACTTTCTGAAAATATATATTTCACAGGGATGACATTTGGAGAATAACTGTGCACTTCATTCATTCACACTTAAATGTGATTCTTAAGCATGTATTTATGGTTTGAAATCATTTTTTTCAAATGTGTTATACACCAGTGACAATTCAAGGTAATATTTTTTCATGAAGAAAAGGACTTGGATTTTGCAGATTGTGGCAAATGAGCAGTGCACACCATTCATTACACAGTCGCACATAGAGTTTCTGTGGGATTTTGCATTGTGATTTTCAAGTAATTAGAAAGGCAAAATGGAATCTGCATGAGCAGGGCACCCCATCCCATGTTGTGAAAGCTTTTAAAGAGTTTTAATTGGTTGCCCATAGCATGGATGCAGGTGACCCTTCTGACCCTGCCTCAACAAAGCTATCTAAGGTCAGGAATGAAATCAGCAAACTGACATACCAGTCAGCGCTTAGTCAGTTTAGTTTCTGATCCAGTGGGACTGGAACGTCTGTCTGTAGAGTCTAAAACAAAATGTAAATAGAATGTTTAATTCATAGAGTCATAAAGTCATCTAGCATGGAAACAGACCCTTCAGTCCAATCAGTCCATGCCAAACATAATCCGAAACTAAATTAGTCCCACTTGCCTGCTCCTTGCCCATGTCCCTCAAAACTTTTCCTATCATATACTTATCTAAGTGTCTTCTAAACATTGTAATTGTGCCCGCATCCACTACTTCCTCAGGAAGTTCATTACTCACATGAATCACCTTCTGTGTAAAACATTTGCTCCCTATATCTTTCCTTAAAATTGTTCTCTTCTTACCTTAAAAATATGCCCCTAGTCTTGAAATCCCCCATCCTAGGGAAAAGACACCTATCATTAACCCTATCTATATCCCTCATAATTTTCTGAACCTTCTCTGCTTAATAATATTCTTCCTATAACTAAGTAACTAGAACTGGACACAGTACTCCAGAAGAGGCTTCGCCAAATTCTAATACTCAAAGGACTCAGCAATGAAGGCAATGTAGTGTCATTGATAAGAAAGTGAATTAAAGAAAGGTAGAAAGTTTGAATTAAGAAAGTGATGTATAAAATGACAGAAAGAAAAAGCAAAATAAAAGTTTAATTGTTTAAGACTATCACTAGCAATAATTAAAATCTGAACAAACAAGGCTCTATATTTGTAAAAGTAATTTGTTCATGCCAGAGAGGTCGACAGTAATTGACTTACCATGTTATTAAAAATTCACTTGCACTTGAATGGAAAAGCCCTAACATCTTCCATTATATTTGGTGCTTAAGTATCACAAATGCACACCTTTCTATGCATGTCAATTCTGAGTGTCTCAGCAAGATACTGTTAGAGCAAGGCTTGAGATTTTCCAAACGACAGGAAAACACCATCTGTTTAGCCAACTAGTCACACCCAAAGGTGTTGTCACCTCCATGCAACCATTCACCACCCTTTCCAACATCACTGCCATTGCTCCCCACACCCCTTCCCCATGTTGTCCCCACCTCTTCTTATCTCTTATCCTGGGAGAAACAGGAACAGGAACAGGAACCGCCTCAGTCCGATTTAGAAAAATTTCCTTTCCAGCCCCCAAGACATTCAGAGAGGTTCCATTAATGACCAATATAAAAAGTTACAGCTTCCTACCCACTTTCTGTTATAACTCAATCCTTAAGAGCCCATGGTAGGTCTTACAAAATAGCCACATCTCTGAACTTGGTGGGGAATTTTTTCTAAAATCTGAAAACATTGATAGGACGATATTTTCATTCAATTAGACTATATTTTCATTCAATTTCATCTTTGAAATTATTTCTTGGATAGTCTTCAAAGTAGGCAGGTAGTATTAACACATTTTTTTAAAAAAGTGTTTGAACAAAAGATTTTAAAGTAGCCGGGTACCCCTCCCTAATTCTCAAAAAGCAATGGACCGTATTTTGCAGCTGGGGCAAAGCAGTGATGATAACCTCGAAAGATGTTGCTGAGAGAGATCAAGTAATCTCAATGGTACAAGTTTTACTTTTTCCATACATTGTTTAAATATGGCACCAAGTCAAGTAGATCTCAAGGCATGTCACTGCAGTTATGTCAGAAAGGAGGGTAATGAGCTAGTCACATGAAAGCATTATGACAGACAGCATACCAGGAAGTTAAAAAGCTTTTAATTTAAAATTTCAGATTGCAAAATAAATAAGTGTATTTGAATTAAGATAGAGGTTAAAATAAAGATGAACGCACTTTGCAAATTTTTAGATTATATACTTTTAGTTTTATTATAGTGGAGGATTTTAAATTTAACTACAGATTTTAATTTATTTTTGGTTTGAAAATGTTGGCCCAGTGATATTGTTTAGCAGTAATGAGTGGTAACTTTGTCTTTGGCTTTTAAAGATTAAGTGCATGCAAGTGGAAATTCTTAACAGTTCAAAGATTTCCCATTGACTGCACTCTGTGGAGACCCAACCCTGTGAAAAAACATACCACAACTGGCAGTAATCTCTGGATTTCTGTGTTTAATAGACAGCAAGAGCTACTGTCATTTTCAGAGGAATAACATGAAAAGCATTGACAGTTTTGCTGTAATTGCCATCATTAAATGCAACCAATGTCCTTTTTCTTCGAAGAATCAAAGAAACCAAAATCACAGATACTGCTGATCTCACGACTATACGGTTCCTATCTCAACATAGCGTGATTAATAATAAATTCAACTAAACATCGCACTTTGCTTGAAGTAACAGTTTCTACAATTATCCATTTTATTTGAAAGTATTTTGGGAAAAGCTAAAAAAATTCAAGTCTTCACTGAGACAGAGCATGAATGAATGATTAAGTGGAGATTGCATGCTGGAAAATTCTATAATTTGTGTGTCTTCAAAATTCGTAGATGTGGTTCAAAACGTTTTCTGAAAACAAAAAGGTTAGACTGGGAGAAACATGCCTCTCATTTTGTATCGCTGTCTGATATTGTCAAAAATTAGCATCCCTCATAAGTACAAGGTCGTAATTATCAACAAATCACCCTATGGTAGTTAACTGACTTCGAAATCCCACTTAAAAAGATTGCAGGAACAAAGCATAAGCTTTAACAGGTAACAACTTTCAATTTTACATAAGCAAAGCTTTTCTAGTCTGTGCTGTCAAATAATTTGTAAGAACTTTTCAGTAGAAATTGCTGGAAGCTAAAGCTGCCTAACTTTCACGGATTGATAATGAGGCATCCTGGGAAATTAGGCTGACTTCACAATCCAAATTCAGCTCACAGTGTCACTTCTCTGAGTAAAAACATCAACTTCAATCCCTGGCTTTTAGGAGAGACTTAGGCAATATAGTAAAAACATGATAAGAATGCCAATACAGATATTAAATTTAATTATATTTATTAAATACATTTTTTTATTTTCCATGTTTTTGTTAAAAGCTTTAACAGTATTAGTAGTTACAATTGCTGTGGAAAATACAGCAATTTGTGAGAATTATACCCTGTTGCCAGATTTTAGTATATTGATGGGTTTCTATTGCCATTTCTCATTGTAAAGAAAAGATTAGAAACTTATAAAGGGAAAAGTTTACCCAAAAGTGTAACAAATACATGGTATTAAAAAATTAAGTGCACTGACAGAGAGCATGCATGGATATGAGTTTTACAATTATTAAAGACAGGTTTGTTTCCAACTCTTTTCTTAGGAACTTTGAAAACTGAAACTATTTTATTTATCCAAAATATCACTGATTATACTGCATTTAATTCCCTATTTATTTTAATATCTTTGGCTGTGGGGAATATTTATTCAGAAGTTATAAGTTCCATAATGAATAACTATAGTCTTAATTATTGCAGATCTTGGAAGTATGCTCAGGAATAGCCATACTAAAGAGGGGTAGAGACAATACGATAGCTCCATGCTACCATGTTCAATGGAAACTTAAGAGTTGAAATAGTTCCAGTAAAAAGTACATAACATATCTCAGATTGCATGGGAGAACCCATTTGTACAGAAACTGCTACTATTGAAGAATTAGCAAAGCCCTTGAAGGAAAGACACTGGAAGTCTGCTTGGAAGAACTTTGTGGCAGAAGATAGACCATACAGGAGTGTGCACTGTTTGCTAATTCCATGAGATGGAAACTTATGCGTAATTTATAGTTCATACCAATCATAATTTGCTTGTTAATTTACTTGTAATTTTGATCGATTTCAATTACTGTTAAAGTAAAATAGAGAAGGCAAAATTTTGTTGGTAATTTCTTCTTTTGGGATTGTTCAGTAAATTAGCTTATTTGGGTTTATTGATTCCCAAGAAGTCATAGCATTTGGTAAGAGTGACTATTACATTGCCCTTATGAAGGCAAAGCCTCTGCTTCCAGGAGAAGTATCAGGCATACCTAATATTAAGATACCAGTTTGGGAGATGGCAGCTACACAGTGAGACTACCGACCTGAGAAACAGAAGAAGCAACATGCAAAAGACAGAGCACAATGATCCCACAACAATTAAAGTAGATCAAAGCACAGTCCATAGGAATGGGTGTGTACAGTGTTTATCACCAGGGCCCTCTCTTGAGGAGATCTGGGTTTGGATATCACTGCCCATCTCAATAACCTTGCAAACAAGCACATAGTGGTGTTTTGCTCCTCGACAAAGTTCTCTTGTTCAAAAACAAAAACAGAAATTGCTGGAAAAACTCAGCAAGTCTGGCAGCATCTGTGGAGAGAAGTTGGAGTTAACGTTTCAGGTTGAGTGACCCTTCCTCAGAACAGATTGCACAGTTCTTTTGGTTTTTATTTTCTATTGTTCAAAATCTGCTTGTCTGGAGTGAAAGTTCTGAGGCCATTGGTTTGGACAATCAGGGTGCATTGTGAATGATGTAGTCTGCCCTTTGGCCATGCTACCTCCCATGAGGGTGCAGCCCCATGAAAGAACAACCGAAAACATCTGGCCAAAGTCGTCATCAGCAGCATTGGGCAGCAGGCTGAGGAAGAAGTTCCCAACTGCCTGCCTCTCTTCAGCAGTTTAGGCCATTCCAGGGTGACCTTGCAGAAGGAGTACATGGTGTCTGTCAGTAGCCTTGAAGCATTTTGTGGTCGGTGAGCGCCGCTGGGTCTTGGATACATCATTTCTCATGCCAACACCATTTTGATTTAGTTCCCCTCCCCTTATTTCCCTTTTTAGAATTTTAGTACATGTTATACTTCCCCTGCCGGCAATGTTTGTAATTTGTTGAATTGTTAATTTAGTGAATTGGCAATTGGGGTTTATTTAAAGAGTGAGACAAGTCCTTCCCTAATATGGAGTTAGCTACTGGACAGTGTCCAGTGGAGAAGAATGGAAACTGGTATCTGCATTAAAGTGTAGATTGATAATAAATCTCTGAAGATCTATAGCTGTCTATGAATATTAATCTATTAAGCACGAAGACAGGGAAACTGCATGGGCACTATCCACAAAGGTAATTTACAATAACTGGGAAACAGGAAATCTCTTAAATCACTTGTGATTATGACTTACTGCTGAATAAATGTGGACCCTCTAACTTGAGGCTGCATATGTTTCAGGAACTACTGTCTGGGAAAATTACTACCCTTCAGCCAATTCAATTTAATGCACATGATATCTAGAAACTTCGGAAGGTTACCACAAAAGCTATGGGCTCTGACAACATGACAGCAATAGTATGGAAGACTTATGCTCCAGAACTAGTCACAGCCCTATGCAAGCTGTTCCAGCTGCAATACTGATACTTACCCGTTATGTGAAAAATTGCCCAGATATGTCTACAAAAAGCAGGACAAATCTAACCTGGCAAATTGCCGCTTATCAGTCTGTTCTAGGTCATCAGCAAAGTGATTGAAAGGGTAATTGACAATGCAATCAAGTAACAATTATTGAGCAATCACCTGTTCATGGACTCTCAAGTTGGGCTCCACCAGGACCACTCAGCATCTGACCTCTTTACAGCCTGAGTCTAAACATGAACAAAACAGTTGAATTCCAAGGTTGATTTGAGAGTAACAACCCTTGACATAGACTGAGCCATGGATCCCTGACAAAACTAGTCAACAGGGAACAGGGAACCCCTCCACTATTTGGAGTTGTACCTAGCACAAATGCAGATGGTTGTGGTTGTTGGAGGTCAGTCAACTCAACTGCAGGGCACCTCTGCAGGATTTCCTCAGGGTAGTGTCTCTAAGCTGCACAGCCATTCACTGCTCTATGGGCCCGTGTAGACACCATTCCCAGCATTGAAAGCTGGTTCCTGAGTGCAGGCTTCAGAGGTACACACAGAAGAAAAAATATAAGAGGGAACCTCAATCCAGTGTCCATCCATCATCAGTTGTTTCATGAATTACCTTCCCTCCATCATAAGGTTCACTGCTGCATGCACAATATTCAGCACCATTTGCCACTCTTCAGATACAGAAGTTATCCATGTTCAAATGCAACAAGACCTGGACAATATCTCAGAAGTGGCAAGTAAGATTTGTGCCACAGAAGTGCCAGGCAATAACAATCTCCTACCGAAGAGAATCTAGCCAACGTCCCTTGATATGTAAAGACATTGCCACACCTGAACTCTGCAATATCATGTCCTGGGGTATGCCATTGACCAGAAACTGAACTGGACTAGTCATATAAATACTGTGACTACAACAGCAGATCAGGAATCCTGCTGCAAGTAATTCACTTCCTGACTCCCAAAAGCCTACCTACCATCTTCTACTATTTGGGAGTGTGATGGAATACTCACCACTTGTCTGCAGCTCCAGCAACACTCAAAAAGCTTAACAACATCTAGGACAAAACAGCCCGGGTGATCAGCACCATATCCACAAACATTCATTCACTCCACCACTGATACTCAGTAGCTGCAGTCTATCTCATTTACAAGAGGCACTGCAGAAATTCATCAAGGTTCCTGAGAAAGCACCTTCCAAACCCACGACCACCAGCATCTAGAAGGACATGGGCAGAATAAAGTTAAAAATCACACAACACCAGGTTATAGTCCAACAGGTTTATTTGGAAGCACTAGCTTTCGGAGCATTGCTCCTTCATCAGGTGGTTCATCAGACAACCACCTGATGAAGGAGCAGCGCTCCAAAAGCTAGTGCTTCCAAATAAACCTGTTGGACTATAATCTGGTGTTCTGGATTAGCGGTGCTGGAAGAGCACAGCAGTTCAGGCAGCATCCGTGGAGCAGTAAAATCGACGTTTCGAGCAAAAGCCCTTCATCAGGAATAAAGGCAGAGAGCCTGAAGAGTGGAGAGATAAGCTAGAGGAGGGTGGGGATGGGGAGAAAGTAGCATAGAGTAAGAGCTTCAGGGCAGAGGAAATGACCTGGGAGTTGCTGTGGGAGAGGGACTCCCTGAGATTCTTGTAGAGAGAGGAGGAAAACTTCTTCAAGGCAGGCATCCTTGCAAGAGGATTCGCAGTAGGATTAAAATCAACTAGATAAAAACAATGACTGCAGATGCTGGAAACCAGATTCTGGATTAGTGGTGCTGGAAGAGCACAGCAGTTCAAACAGCATCCGAGGAGCAGTTTTACCTATAATCTGGTGTTGTGTGATTTTTAGCTTTGTACACCCCAGTCCAACACTAGCACCTCTAAATCATGGCAGAATATGCATGGGAACAGTACCACATTTAAGTTCCATTCCAAGCTACTCATAATCCTGATTTAGAAATATATCACCATTCTTTCCTCGTCACTGGTTCAAACTCCTGGCACTCCCTTCCTAATAGCTATGTAGGTGCAGTTACATCAAATGGACTACAGCAGTTCAAGAAGGCAGCTCACCATGGCCTTCTTAAGAGCAATTATGTTCCAAGGTGGTGGCACCAGCAATGTTGATGGCGTTTGGACTCCTGGGCACATCCGCTCCAGACCAGCCACTTTCTCCCTTCTTTCCCTACCTTTTTTGTTTTCTTTTCTCTTTTTCTTCATCCTCGTACTGTTGGCGGTGGCGAAGAAAAGTGACATCATGGAGGAGAGCGGCAGGAGCATGACCTTTGGTGAGGCAGTGGCCTGGCCTGGCCTGGCAGCAGAACCAGGAATTCCTGGTTGTGATTGGTCCGGAGCAGGGATTTCAGGCTTCAGCAAGGTAGTGATTTTAGAGGAGCCAGAGAATCCTGGTTGTCATAGGTCACGAAGGACAACTCCTGGTTATTGGCGACAGCTCAGCCCAGGGTTTCTGGGTGAGTGTGGGACCCAGCATCAGCAGTCCATCAGCAAGCTGGAAACATCGCCAAAGAGATGGTGTCTGAAGACTGGGGACTCTGACATTGATGGGTCCAGCGCAGGCAACAGAGAGGTGGTGATGTAGGTATCATTGGTCAGATGACTCAGGACAGATGGTGGAAGTGGCAGAACAAAAGTATTCAAAATGGCACCGGGATTATAGGGACTATTGAAGCTTTTCACGGCATTTTACTGTGTTGCTCATAGTAGAGAACATGAGACAATAAATCATTATTCATTTGTTCAATTATTTATGGGCAATAAATGCTGGCACATTCAATGATGACCACATAGCATGAATGAATCAAATAAATCTTCCTAAATAGAAATATTAACGTTGTAATTTTTAGTGCTCTCTGCCCATCAAAGTTTGAGGACACAAGCCAGCAATGAAAATAAGGTCTGTTTGATAGCATCCAACTTTCCACTGATTAAAGGTGAAACAAGAAGCCAACTTACCAATAAGAGTGGGATGCAAGGTTCTGATATATGCCTTAGTCAAAATCTATGAGTAAGTGTTTGTTGGGTGGACTTGGAAGAGATATTTTTGATGTAATGTACTTTTATTCATAATGAAATGACAATTGTAATGACAAGCTTGCACCTTGCAGTGCTTTACTTCTTCAAGATTCCTGTCACATAATTTGGGTGGAAGCAGAAGACTGTGCAGGCTGAGGTGTAACTGGAAGGCACAGAGATTGGAAGAAATCTGGTTTATAAAGGACGGTGCATGATGAATCGGGCATAACTGTCCAATTTGATAGGTTCCGCAGTTCTGGACACCTTATTCTTCATTCATTATTGACAAAGTCAGCACAATGACGGATGTGGGTATTACACATGCTGGAGATTAGAGTCAAGATTAGAGTGGTGCTGGAAAAGTACAGCAGGTCAGACAGCATCCAAGGAGCAGGAAAATCAATGTTTCAGGCAAAAGCCCTTTATCAGGAATGTCAAAAGTCAGCACAATCCTTTTCCTAAGGCTTATTGCATAAATTAACATACAGCCTGACCTAAGCCAAACATGCTCGGAAGGTTCAAACTCAGTGTTGATTTGTGGTTAACCATTACGGTTAAGTCTCCTCAGGTTAAGTAGTAAAAATCAATATAATTACTGTAGCTACAGCAGTAGGTCAGAGCCTGCACATTCAGTGGTAACTTACCTCCTGACAGGTGAGAATCAGTCCACCATCTACAATGCACAGGTCAAGAGTGATGTGATGCTCTCCATTTGCCTTGATGAGTGCAACTCCTGTATCATACAAAAAGCTGAACACATCCCAGGATAAAGCAATTTACTTCATTACCACCCCATGCACCACCTTCAACATTAATTCTCTCCACCATTCTCATATTTTGGTAACACTATGTACCTTTTACACGATGTTCTGTAACAACTTACCAAGGCTCCTCAGATAGTACCTTCCATACCTGTAATCTCAACCACCTAAAGGACATGGGCAGTAGATAGGTAGGAGCACCACTACCTGCAAATAGCTTTCCAAGTCACTTGCCATTCTGACTTGGAAATATAATGCCCTTCCTTCATTCTTGATGGGCCAAAATCAGTAAACTCTGTGCCTACCTACCCCATATGGACTGTAACAGTTCAAGAAGGCAACTCAATACCACCTTCTCAAAAGCAACTAGGAATATGCAACAAATGTTGACCTATCCCGTGATATCCACATCCTATGAATAAGAAATGAAAAAGTATGCATAACAATGCTTCTCTCAATAATATGGATTCTGCAATATAGAAATGTAAGTAAGAAAACTACATTTTTTTCTTTTTTCATGGCTACTTATGGATTTTTACAAAACTTCATTTTTGTGATAAGGGTATCTTATTTATTTACTCATTGCATGCAGGTGTCGCTAGCTGACCAACATCTATTGCCCATTCCAATCACAGATAATACGTCCCAGATCACAGGAGCTTTTGATATCACATCTAAGTGACTAACTTTCAAGTTTGAGCCTGAATTGAATGCAAGCAAATTCCTTAACATTGGGAAGTGATCTTATCACGTCCAACCTTAACCTGAGAAAACATTCCACAAAGAGATGTGTTACAGTCTTGTTTTAAAAAATTCTCAAGGTCAAGGACCAGGCTCGCAGGAAAGTAGTCTGACACAGAACAAACAGCCAAGAGGCGAGTCTGCTAGAATATAAGTGTTTTATTCCCCGCAGCGTCGCCACAACCAGGTCTCGTACTTACAACGGGTCTGGTTTATACTCACTCTACGTGTTACCGGAACTGGGAGCCATCAGTTCTCGTAGAGCGGTTGCCAACAACCCACGCTCGGCGGTTAAACGCAACCCCGGAGCAGACTCTACCGAACTGGAGACTTTTCCAGCTGATATACTCTTTTCGAGATCTAAACATTCATGTGAACAGCAGAGCAAGTTCCATTCTGAAAAACACATTCCATTCTGGTCACATACAGATAAGAAGATTCACACGGGAAGGTGTGCAATAAGATTCACACGGGACTAAGCGACACCTTCCATTTTCGGTTAGATTCACACATGTATTGGGACACAATTTTAACCCTTTCACCACAAGTCTCTAGCTCCTAGCAGCTGCTTTGAGGGAAACTTGCGGTCTGGGTGTACATGAATGATCTCACAGGTAATGCCACCACCAACCAAGTGATGTCTTGGTGCTTGTTGGAAAGTTCTGGTGATGAGGCATTCTGCCAAATGACTTTGACAGTCTGCTCAGGGATCAACCCGACAGGATCCAATCTCTCCTTTTCTTACAGGGTCTTGAGGATGCTACGTGCTGATGATTTCCTGATGGACTTGTGGTCAAAGTGTTTTTCTTTGCAATTTTTTCCACAAAGAACAGGTTGACATGGAATGATCCAACTACTTGGAGCATCCTGCGGCAACGAGGGCAGTCCCATCATTCACAACACCAGAGACAGGTAGAACCTCAGTATGTAGTGCCACTGGGTGTTTGCCAGACACAAAGGTGGCCATCAGGATGAGGGTGACATTGGGTATGTTCTTCCCCTGCTTTATCCAGTGCTTTCCCTGTGGACACAGTCCATCTTAAACCTCCAGATGAAGTGGAAGATGACTCAGGTCACTGCAATGGCGCAGTCTCAGGGAATGAGCCAGACTTGCTCCATATACAGCAACAGAGAAAGTGCCTCACACCTGATGACCAAATTCAGTTCTCTGTTGGCATATCTAGCTAGCCAATAGAAATGCACTGAGAACAGATCTGCTATTAAAGAGTCCTTCTTCCACACTTTGGGAACTCCAAATCCCATCTTGGTGGATAGTTAACCCTTAAATGGCCAGCTTCTTCTGGGAACCATGGCATGCATGAACCATAGCCCATCCCCTGCAAAAATGAGAAGCCAAGTTCGGGCGAGCAACTTATATTTCCTGGCAAATTTGCTTACTTTTGTAGAGATGCTCTTCACATTGGTGCAAATCAGGGTCATCATGCTTGCAACCAACCAATCATGTTACCATCTCTGCCACAGTGCAAGTCACAAAACTATTCAGCCTCATACATCTTGAGCTGTCTGTAGTCTTCAATGTGAGTCGATCATACCATTCTTCCCAAATGCCTCTCCATCTTGCTATGGACCAGGCCTGACCCCTCAAAACATTTTTAAGCAAGTAGCCCAGACTGTAACTTTGTTTTAAGTAAGTGTATAGTAGATGTTCCTGGAATGAATTAGCTGATCCAACTGCCAAGTTTTAAACAAACAGAACTTATTTGAAAAATTATGGAATGAAGAACAAAGAACAGAAAATAGAACAACAGAAAATTTATCCTGTCCAAAAACCCAACAGACTATCCCAACTTAATGATGCTGCTCCAAAGATACTTGCAACCGTCTGCATAAATATATCCCTTAGCACAAAGAGTGAAAATGAAATAAACCAGGGCTTACAGACTTGAAGTTAGAGAGTACCCGGCTGGACTTGCCCCAGTAGCCTTTCTTCACACACACTGCTGCTGAACTGAACCAAAAACTCTAATCTAAACGAAGGCCAGCTACACAGCTAGCTGGCCACTCTCATTTGATTATACTGTTTGTTTTTCTAAGACATGAAAGCCTTTGGCTGGAGGCATTATCTGTTAGGGGGTAAACAAAAAAGGACCCCAATAAACCTTTCAAACCCAGCCTAATTGGAGCCTGGCCAATTGTCCCTCTCTGGGGTAATAAAAACTCAAGGACATAGTAACCTTGTAAAAAGACCAACATTTTGGCAGTCATCATCCAATTTGGAAGGACTGCATTCACTTGGTTCCATTCTTAGAAAGTCACCTTGCCATCTGAAAATTACATACAATATGTTCAGTGTGCACACTTATTCCCACACATGTGTCCCCAAACATGTTTGCCAACCCCCACCTCCCCTACTTATTTATCAGCTATATGCTCTGTTTCTGAGTTATTATCGCAGTGATGTTGGCTGGAAGCACGTCACGTTGCAAGTTGAGACTGATGACACTGAGCTGTCCCTTACTGTCACCTCTCTCAACCATTCTGTTCAATCGAACTTGAGGCTATTTGCCTGAAAGTCCAAATTGATTGACTTCAGTTTCCATCGCAAACTCCAATCCCTAACCACTGACTACCTGAGGCTGAAACAGGTCTTCCTCAACTACATTGCTGTATTTGACAATAACTTGACCCTCCCATCACCTATCAGTGATGTAACTAAGATTGTTAAGACTGCAATATTCTGCTGCTGAAATCCTCATTTGTATCTTTAATATCCATAAACTACCCACTCCAAGACACTCCTGGTTAACTTCCCATCATCTAGAAACTTATCTTTGAGTGTCCTAATTAAAAGTATTACTCAAAGTATTTTAGTTTTCTACTTTAAATTCTATCTGATCTATGTATTTCAAGTATTTCTGTTTTGATGTCAGTGTTCAGAGGATATTTGGTACACTTGTGTGTATATCTTTGTTGACAAAAATCTCAAGGGATTGGGCAAGTTTTATGGGTTTTACTCCTTGACTTGTAAATAGGAAGTCACAAGTTCCTGATGAAGGTTTTTTGCCCAAAACGTTAATTTTCCTGCTCCTCAGGTGCTGCCTGACCTGCTGTGCTTTTCCAGCACCACACTCGACTCGAATCTCCAGCATCTGCAGTCCTCACTTTCGCCTAGTCACAAGTGTGTCCTTGTTTATTTGACAAGCTAAGTTTTATCAATAGCTTACTATTTGCAGCATAAAATAAGTGATAAACAATTTGACGATCAACTGGCAATAATTACCCTTTTTGATTTAACAATATTTGGTGAGTCACAAGTTATTAATTTCTGACATTAGGGATCATCCCACTGTTTGAGGAGAATTACATTTCAGGAAGCTACAAACAAAACTAGCTGGGGGAAAGACACAAAGTAAAATAACAGTGGAGCAGTTGGTAACCACCTGAGTGTGATTTAACTTTTAACAAAATTGCATCTTCAAATGTATCTGATCTGTTTGCTGGCTTCAGTACTCAGTTATTTAGATATTTTTTAAAAATGTGGTCATTGCCAATCAATTGATGCTCCAGAAGGCTGACTGTTAACTAATTAGTTTTAAATAAAAGATACTACTGGTGGTATTTAGCCTTTAGAATAATGAGCAAAAAATGGCTCAGAGTGTGATGACTCAACCAGTGTGTCAGAATATTCTACTGATAGAACAGCTATGTATCAGCTCTTGAAATGCACTGGTATTATCTTTACCTCTGGACCAGCAAGTCTGGATTCAAGTCTCACCTGCCTCAGACATGTGTCATAACATGTCAGAAATGGTTGATTAAAGAGATCTAGAACAGCCACTTATATTTAAATTTATCAGTGAGTCACTAATTCATTGTCTGTATGAAATAAAAAGCATCTCGAAAAGGATCTATGAATTTGTCGCCCACACAGTTTATCCATCTCTTTCATTCACAAGCAATTCCACCCCCGCCCCAACTTCTAATCAATCTGTTTTGCCTGAATCAGCTGAAATTGTTTACGTATAATTCATGATTCCTTGTAAGAATGTCCCTGAAGAATTACTACTGTGTCTTCCCTATCCTTATGCTTCATCCTCTCAGTTCAAAGAGAGTATTCTTTAAATCTGAACAGCTTGACCTGTTTCACTGGTCTCAGCTGCAACAATCCACTCCCAACCTGGGACGTTTTGAATTTTGTAGCACAGTGTGAATTATTTAATGTTTATTGCATCCAGATTTTTTTTCAGGAATTGAAGGTAAATTCTAGACTTGCATAGTTTTATCATAAATCTTTGCTGCTTTCAGGATTGCAACAACTGAAGTGAAATCCACTTGGCACAGTGTCTCAATGGTCAGCACTGGAACCCGGGTTTGGTTCCACCCTTGGGCGACTGTCTATGTAGAGTTTGCACATTCTCCCCGTGTCTGCGTGGGTTTCTGCCAGGCACTCTGGTTTCCTCCCACAGTCCAAAGGTGTGCAGGTTAGCTGGATTGGGCATCCTAAATTGCCCTGTAGTGTTCAGGGCTGTGTACATTAGGTGCATTAGCCATGGTAAGTGCAGGCTTACAGGGCAGGGGGATGTTGTTTGGAGGGTTGGTGTGGACTTGTTGGGCCGAGTGGCCTGTTTCCATACTGGGGATTCTGTAATAATTTAAAGTTCAAGAATATTTTCAGATAATGTTACAAAAATGTTTTGATGAACTTGGTAATGTACTTAGAGAAATCATTGCAAAATTCAAAGTCTTGGGTGTAAACAATCAGAGTAAGGTGCTGATAACTTGTTTTGAGTTGCAGCTGGGTTAGAAGAAAACATCTGCAAAATATTACAGCAAACGATCAGCTGCACATTCCATATAATGAACTGCAAAGACTCTGACGAAATAGTCATGTATCAGACTATGAAGCATCAGCGTCACATGATAAAAAAACTTCTTATTGGTATAAAGCAGATGCATTATATATTTTTTTCTTAATCAGGAAGCCTCACCGGCAAGGCTGACACTTATTATCCTTCACTGGATGTCTTTACGCAGGTGGTGATGGGCCGTCTGCTTGAAGATGCTTCCACAATGCAGTTTGTTCAGCAGTGCCCCAATTTTGATGTAGTGACAAGAAAGGACAGTAATGCTTGTCCATATCAGTGCAGTGTGTGTCTTGGAAGTGTTGGTATTTTGATGCACATGCTTCCATTTTGATGTTAGAGGCTGAAGGTTTAGAGACCCTAAAGATGAGGTCTCAACAAAGTCAACGCAATATATCAGTAAATAGATTCCAGTCACTGTCTGCTAATAGTATGTGTCATGTCACCATTCATGCAAATGAGAAGTACTGCACTTCATCACTCACTTGACTTGTACCTTGAAGGTTATAGAGGCTTTGGTGAGTCAAGAAGTGAGTCATTTTTTTAACAGAATAGCTATTTGTTGCAGGGTCATCTGAAGCCAGTCCAACCTTCTGTCATCATTGATTCTGCTCTTCCTCTGTATAGTATGTACCTAGGGTACAGGATTGAACCTGTCACTATTCCTAAGCATTTCCCTATTATAACATGGCTGAGTGTATCAATTTGTGATTTAGTCCTTCAAGTGCATTATTGACTTTGTGTTATTTATCTATTTTGTCCTTAGGAATGGTTTAGATTTTAATTGTATTGTCTGAACTGTATTTCTTAAAGTTTAACATTTCTACAATATTAAATTCAGCATTTTTTTTCTTAATAATAATGCAGCAGCGTGGAATCAGGTGGTTACAAAATAGTTTGTAGGACTAAATGTGCAGAGACAGAGCCTTTAAGTTTGATCTCAAAATTTTAGGCCAACGTCAGCAGAGCAGATTTTGCATTTCATTCATACAGCCAGGAACGTAACTAATTTGAATAGCTGATGCTCACCTATCAAGAGCATTTTAACATTGATCAACTGCTCAATGGATTGAACTCTCAGCTTTACAGTAGAAAAGCCTGTCTCCTACTTTTTTTCTCTCTCTTTTCCCTCCCAAACACAAAGTAAGCCATTGCAACAATCCACATTTTTAAAAAAGGCCACACCAACTGATTTGAAACAACTTAGTTAGAAAACTGACTGTAGTCTAGATCGATATTGAAAGTGCTGTCGTCATTGTTTTTCTGTAACTGAGATAAATAAGAATTTAACTGCTCTTACTATGGATGGTGTACATAGCTCATTTGTTGGCAGTTTCCAGGAAGTAAATCCTCTGTTGTTTTGAAGCATATTTCAATAAAGTCTTATTTGCATAAATAGAGGCAAACATCTCTGGCTGCAAATCTGATATTTCAAGAGCCAGTACACAGAGCAAAAATGGAGATATTTGTGGCACAGTGGCTGTGTTCTTACATCTGCACAGAAGGCCCAGATTCAAGTCCAACCGCCTACACCTATAGATCACAATGTATCTTAACAGTTTGATTAAAACGATCTACAGAACAAAATTATTGTGTGCAGTTTTTGGTCCCTTCACATAGAGGGAGTGCAGAGGAGGAAACTTACAGAATTCTTAAAAGGCATATAGGGTGGTTACTAGAAGAATGTTTTCCCAAGGCTATAGAGTCACATGTAGTCCAGACCAGGTTCCTTCCCTAAAGGACATCAGTGAACCAGATGGGTTTTTCTCCAGCAATTGACAACAGATTCATGGTCATTTTTAGACTCTTCATTCCAAATTTTTATTAAACCCAAATACCATCATCTGGATGATAGACAATGCCACTAGTCCAACACCTCCCTTGGAGAGTATTTCATCGCAATTCTGACTCGTGCCTTGTGGATGATGGACAGACTTTGGGGGAGATGGGGGTGAACTTTTTGCTGTAGAATTCCTAGCCTCTGAACTCCTCGTAAAGCCTCAGTATTTATATGTTTACTGTAGTTCACTTTCTGTTCAGTGGTAACCCTCATGATTTTGATAGTGGGAGATTCAGCGATGGTAATACCTTCGAATTTCAAGACCATATGGCACACGTCTGCTCCACCATTCAGTACAATCATGACTGATCTGATAATCCTAAACTCCACTTTCCTGCCTTTTCCCTTACCAATTAAAAATCTACCTTAGCCCTGAACATACATAATATGCTAGCCTTAACATACCTTTTTGATAACAAATCCCACATATTTACTATCTTCTGAAAGAAGAAATTCCTCCTTATCTCTGTCTTAAATGTGCGACTCCTTATTCTGAGATTATGCCCTCCCGACCTAAACTTTCCCATAAGTAAAAACTGCTTCAACAAGAGAAAATTTCCCACATCTACCCTGTCAAGCCCTCTTAGAATCTTGTTTCAATAAAGTTGCCTCTCATTCATCTGTATTCCAATGAAAAGGCCCAAATGGTGGAAGCTAGTACGATTGCAACATTTAAAAGGCATCTGGATGGGAATATGAATAGGAAAGGTTTGGAGGGTTATGGGCCGGGTGCTGGTAGGTGGGATTAGATTGGAATGGGTGGCATGGACTGGTTGGACCAAAGGGTCTGTTTCCCTGCTGTACATCTCTATGACTCTACGACTCTCCTCATAAGATAGTTTTTCCTGGTATCACCCTAGTGAACCTTCTCTGGACTGTCTCAAATGCCAGTAGATCCTTTCCTTGGTGAGGATCCCAAAGCTGATCACAGTATTCCAGCTGTGATCTGACTAGTGGCTTGTATAGCTTTAGAAAAATCTCCCTACTTTTACACATTATTCACTTTGAAATAAAAGCCAATGAAAACCTCCATTTACCTTCCTGATAACCCATTGAACTTGGATTCTTGAACTTCTTATGATTCGTGGACTCCCAAATCCCTCTGGTCTGTAGCTAAGATTCAATGGAATTATCCAAATGTATGTATTTGTTGGTCAACTATTCTTTCTGATGGGGGAATAGAAGAGCAGAGATATACTGCGAGGCTGTGTAAGGCTCTGGTCAGACCACATTTGGAATATTGTGAGCGGTTTTAGCAGCCCTGTGGCTAAGGATGGATGTGCTGGCCTTGGAGGGGATGAAGGACTTGTTATATGAGGAGCAATTAGAACTCTGGGTCTGTACGTGTTTGTACATTCACCAATGGCTTCTTCTGTCAGCCTCTGTTGACCAAATGGTATCAGCAACATCATGTCTTCTTTCAATGGCCTAGCACCGAGGACTCTCAAGTGCAGCACTCTTCGTCACAGTGTTTGTAGCTTTGTGCCATTGGCTGAGCAACTGAGCGTAATTCTCTGCTTCCTGAACCTGCTGATCCAGTGCATCCATTTGTGTTCCTGGCTTCCTGTTGTGTTCAAGGCATTTGCAACCTGAGGGGTCCCAGACACTTTGCTTCCACAAACTTGCTGACTGAAAACTGCTGGTGAAAAGCCTTCTAATGTGTTCCACAGCTAGTTATAAGACCATAAGACCATAAGACATAGGAGTGGAAGTAAGGCCATTCGGCCCATCGAGTCCACTCCGCCATTCAATCATGGCTGATGCGCATTTCAGCTCCACTTACCAGCGTTCTCCCCGTAGCCCTTAATTCCTCTAGACAACAAGAATCTATCAATCTCGGCCTTGAAGACATTTAGCGTCCCGGCTTCCACTGCACTCTGTGGCAATGAATTCCACAGGCCCACCACTCTCTGGCTGAAGAAATGTCTCCGCATTTCTGTTCTGAAATGACCCCCTCTAATTCTAAGGCTGTGTCCACGGGTCCTAGTCTCCTCGTCTAACGGAAACAATTTCCTAGCATCCACCTTTTCCAAGCCATGTATTATTTTGTACGTCTCTATTAAGTCTCCCCTTAATCTTCTAAACTCCAACGAATACAATCCCAGTATCCTCAGCCGTTCCTCATATGTTAGACCTGTCATTCCAGGGATCATCCGTGTGAATCTCCGCTGGACACGTTCCAGTGTCAGTATGTCCTTCCTGAGGTGTGGGGACCAAAACTGGACACAGTACTCCAAATGGGGCCTAACCAGAGCTTTATAAAGTCTTAGTAGTACATCTCTGCTTTTATATTCCAACCCTCTTTAGATAAGAGACAACATTGCATTCGCTTTCTTAATCACAGACTCAACCTGCGTGTTTACCTTTAGAGAATCCTCGACTAGCACTCCCAGATCCCTTTGTGCTTTGGCTTTATTAATTTTCTCACCATTTAGAAAGTAGTCTATGCTTTTATTCTTTTTGCCAAAGTGCAAGACCTCGCACTTGCTCACGTTAAATTCCATCAGCCATTTCCTGGACCACTCTCCCAACCTGTCTAGATCCTTCTGTAGCCTCCCCACTTCCTCAGTACTACCTGCCTGTCCACCTAACTTCGTATCATCGGCAAACTTCACTAGAATGCCCCCGGTTCCCTCATCCAAATCATTAATATATAATGCGAACAGGTGTGGCCCCAGCACCGAACCCTGCGGGACACCGCTCGTCACCGGCTGCCATTCTGAAAAAGAACCTTTTATCCCAACTCTCTGCCTTCTGTCAGACAGCCAATCCTCAATCCATCCCAGCAGCTTACCTCGAACACCATGGGCCCTCACCTTGCTCAGCAGCCTCCCGTGTGGCACCTTATCAAAGGCCTTTTGAAAGTCTAGATAGACCACATCCACTGGGTTTCCCTGGTCTAACCTACTTGTTACCTCTTCAAAAAATTCCAACAGGTTTGTCAGGCATGACCTCCCTTTACTAAATCCATGTTGACTTGTTCTAATCAGACTCTGCTCTTCCAAGAATTTAGAAACCTCATCCTTAATGATGGATTCTAGAATTTTACCAACAACCGAGGTTAAACTGATTGGCCTATAATTTTCCATCTTTTGCCTTGATCCTTTCTTGAACAAGGGGGTTACAACAGCCATCTTCCAATCATCCGGGACCTTTCCTGACTCCAGTGACTCTTGAAAGATCTCAACCAATGCCTCTGCTATTTCCTCAGCCACCTCTCTCAGAACTCTAGGGTGTATCCCATCGGGGCCAGGAGATTTATCAATTTTAAGACTTTTTAACTTTTCTAGCACTATCTCTTTCGTAATGGCAACCATACTCAACTCAGCCCCATGACACCCTTTAATTTTTGGGATATTACTCATGTCTTCCACTGTGAAAACTGACGCAAAGTACTTGTTAAGTTCTCCTGCTATTTCCTTATCTCCCATCACTAGGCTTCCTGCATCAGTTTGAAGTGGCCCAATGTCTACTTTTGCCTGTCGTTTGTTTCTTATGTACTGAAAGAAACTTTTACTATTATTTCTAATATTACTGGCTAGCCTACCTTCATATTTGATCCTCTCATTTCTTATTACACTCTTTGTTATCCTCTGTTTGCTTTTGTATCCTTCCCAATCTTCTGATTTCCCACTGTTCTTAGCAACTTTATAGGATCTCTCTTTTTCTTTAATACATTTCCTGACTTCCTTTGTCAGCCAAGGTCGTCTAATCCCTCCCCGGTTAATCTTTCTTTTCTTGCGAATGAACCTCTGTACAGTGTCCTCAATTATACCTACAAACTCCTGCCATTTTTGCTCTACTGTCTTCCCGGTTAGCCTCTGCTTCCAGTCTATTTTAGTCAGTTCCTCTCTCATGCCCTCATAATTACCTTTATTCAACTGTAACATCTTTACATCCGATTTTGCCTTCTCCCTTTCAAACTCCAGACTGAACTCTACCATATTATGGTCGCTACTTCCTAAGGGTTCCCTTACTTTAAGATCTTTTATAGAGTCTGGTTCATTGCAAAGCACTAGGTCCAGAATAGCCTGCTCTCTTGTGGGCTCTATGACAAGCTGTTCCCAAAAGCCATCCTGTAAGCATTCCATGAATTCCCTTTCTTTAGATCCACTAGCAACATTATTTACCCAGTCCACCTGCATATTGAAGTCTCCCATGATCAATGTAACCTTGCCTTTCTGACATGCCTTCTCTATTTCCCGGTACATGTTGCGTCCCTGGTCCTGACCACTGTTAGGAGGTCTATACACAACTCCAATTATGTTTTTTTTGCCTTTGTGGTTCCTCAATTCCACCCACACAGACTCCACATCATCCGACGCTATGTCATTCAATACCATAGATTTAATTTTGTTCTTAACTAACAAGGCAACCCCACCCCCTCTGCCCACCTCTCTGTCTTTTCGATAAGTTGAAAAACCATGGAGGTTTAACTGCCAGTCCTGACCCCCCTGTAACCAAGTCTCTGTGATGCCTACTACATCATAATCATTCACTATTATCTGTGCCATTAGTTCATCGGCTTTGTTATGAATGCTACGAACATTCAGGTAAAGTGCCTTAATGCTAACTTCCTTATCATTAGAGATGTTGGAAGTCATATGTCCTAAGTTATCCTTGCTTTTTACTGTATTCTCAGTCTGCCTCAATTTTAAATCCGCCTGGAAACATGCTATCCTGCTGCTTATCTTGCCATTTACCTCCATACTCCCTGTCGCTTTCACTTTCCCTTCCCCCCAACTCAGAAGTTTAAAGTCCTACTGACCACCCTATTTATCCTCTTCGCTAGAACATTGGTACCTGATCGGTTCAGGTGGAGACCGTCCCAACGGTACAGATCCCCCCTGTTCCAAAACTGATGCCAATGCCCCATGAAGTGGAATCCCTCTTTCCCACACCAATCCCTTAGCCACGTGTTTACTTGCCTAATTTTCTTGTCCCTATGCCAATTGGCACGTGGCTCGGGCAGTAATCCGGAGATTATGACCCTTGAGGACCTGTGCTTCAATTTCCTGCCTAGTGCTTCATAATGTCCAAACAGGTCCTCCACCCTAGTCTTGCCTATGTTGTTGGTACCAACGTGGACCACAACAACTGGATCCTCCCCCTCCCGCTCCAATATCCTTTCAAGCCGGTCGGAGATGTCTCGCACCCTGGCACCGGGCAGGCAACACACCATGCGAGACTCCCGATCCGGCTTGCAAAGGATACTATCTGTCCCCCTAATTATAGAATCCCCTATAACCACTACTTGTCTATTAGCTCCCCCCTCTTGAATGGCCTTCTGCACCATGGTGCCATGGTCAGTTGGCTCATCCTGTCCAGAGCCCTTTTCCTCATCCGAACAGGGAGCAAGAATCTCGTACCTGTTGGACAAGGTCAAGGGCTGAGGCTCCTCCACTCCTGAACTCCGGTTCCCCCTACCTGCCTCACTTACAGTCACACTCTTTTGTGCCTGATCACTAGCTGAATGTGAATTACTTAATCTCCCAGGTGTGACTGCCTCCTGAAACAAAGCACCCAGGTAACTCTCCCCCTCCCGGATGTGCCGCAGTGTTTGAAGCTCAGATTCCAGATCATCAACTCTGATCCGGAGTTCTTCCAGCAACCAACACTTGCTGCAGATGTGGTCACTGCCGTTCACAATGGGATCAGCCAGCTCCCACATCATACAGCAATAGCACATCACCTGCCCAGCCATCTCTGCTTAGTTAGTTAATTACTTACTTTGTACAAGTATGAGTTAGAATACCTTCTGATACCTCTCTGCTATAGTTTTTTTTACCCTAAATAAGGACTTGATGTATACACACACAAAAAAAACGAAGTAAATTTTTAACTAGTCCCTGGTAAAGAAATAAAAATCCTTACCTTAAAAGAAAAAGCAGAGTAGTTAAGAAGGTTAGAGGAGGAGGGTGGGTGGGAGATACTACAGGTGTAGAATCTCGGGTTTAGCCGCCTTCCTGACTTATATACTCACTTTTCCTTCCCGGCTGCCCCTCTGCTTGCCGTCACTTCCTCTGCTGCTCCCGCTCTTTCTGTGGAGAGAGAGTAAAAAATTTGTGGATTTCCAGTTTCCGGCTTCCTCGTTCCCACCTTTCATTTGGAAGGTGCATCAAATTGCATAATTTGGAGATGCTGGTGTTAGACTGGGGTGTATAAAATTGAAAATCACACAACACCAAGTTATAGTCCCAACAGGTTTAATTGGAAGCACTAGCTTTCGGAGCGCTAACCACCTGATGAAGGAGCAGTGCTCCGAAAGCTAGTGCTTCCAATTAAACCTGTTGGACTATGACCTGGTGTTGTGTGATTTTTCACATTGGATAGGCATTTTGGGATCTAGTGACTCCTTCCAGGTGTGTGATTTTAGTATGTATTCACACCTGAACTCACTCCCAAAGGCAGCTTAATATCTAGGTCCTAGGATTTGCTATACATCAAGACCATGGGGAGAAATTTTAATATTTTCATTAAATTCTCCCATTCCATGCTGCCAATGAGCTCCTGTAACATGCACCCACCTTAATGGGATACAAATCGCACAATGGGGTACAAAGGGCAGAAGCAAAATAAGCAACAGATGTACTTTGGAATAGTTTCCATTTTCTTTTTCCCGGTTGTTTCTTATCTAGGCTTATATCTAAATAATTTTGGACAGTTTAAGAGGTAGCCAGTGATCATTCCTTCAGAAACAATATTAACAAGGGAGGGCTGTAGTACCAAGATGACTGCCATCTGTACCAAAGCATGCATAATAATATCAACATTACAGCCTGAACTGTGCACAGAAATATTATTGTTTAAAAGGCAGATAATACCAGCCCTACAAAAGGAAACCTCTGTAACAACAAATATTTAGATGGATTTGTGATGATCCGTTTCTAACATAATGACTGGCTGTGTACTGGTAATGGTGTTAATCATGATTGCCTAATTAGCCTGCCAGTTAGCTCACATTGAGAACTTCTGGAAGATTTGGTGTTTGCTTGGTTATTATGGATTTTTCCCAAAATCCTTTGAACATCGCAAGATGTTTTCTATAGTATGCGATGTATAAAAGTGTAAATTTTCACAGCAAAGTATGATAAATTATTATGAAGATATCTGTAATAGTAGAACATTTTGAAAAATCATAGTAATATATGTCAGGCTAAGGATCGGGATTATTTCCAGTTGTGACAATTTTCACCTGAAAAATTTAAATAATAGAAAGGCAGCCTGAGAAAAAATATCTGCAATGATTGAGAGTAAAGTTTGAATGTGGAGAAATTAAATTATGAAGAAATTATGTTTTAATATCCATGTGTGCTATTCTGAATAATCTGTTTTTTTATTCAATTTTTTCTTTAAATAGCAGATGACATATTAAGCACATTTGCTTCGTAGGGATTTGGTGAGTCCATAATGCAGGAAACTGAATTAAATTCACTAGCAATCCAGTCATTAACACAGCATGCTTCAGCAATCGCATTATTTGAAATAAGCTGAATAACTTCTGGAAATCATTTCTTTTTGATGTCAGTTCTGCTCACTTCTAAACAAAAATATTTTTACACATTGCTGTGAGAGCAAGTGAATGATTTAAAATAATACATGTTTCCTTTAATGTATTATTGCAAATTTTTAAAAAGTGCATGAGAGCAAAATGCAACATTTGAAGGAATTGTTATATTACAGATCGGGAGATGGGAAGCGAGATTACTGTAAAGGATTCTCAAATTGATGCTGCATCTGTACAGAGCTCCAGTAGGTTTTCTGGCCTGCACTAATACTTCAAAAGCTTTCAATGTGGCCTTACACAGGGAAAGAATTTGTATAATTAGTAATAAAGCTCTGAGAGGTTCAATGTTTGTTTTCACAAATTGATGAAAATTCATATTTTAAATACTGGGATAAGATTATCATAGAATTCCTACAGTGTGGAAACAGGCTGTTCAGCCTAACAAGTCCACATTGACTCTCCAAAGAGTATTTCACCTAGATTCATTGCCCTACCCTATCACTCTACATTTGCCCCTGACGAATGCACCTAACCTACACATCCCTGAACACTATGGGCAATTTAACACTGCCAATTCAACTAACCTGCACATCTTTAGATTGTAGGAGGAAACCAGTGCACCTGGAGGAAACCCATGCAGACATAGGGAGAATGTGCAAACTCCACACGGACAATCGCCTGAGGCTGGAATCAAACCTGGGTCCCTGGCACTGTGAGGCAGCAATACTAACCACTGAGCCACCGTGCCGCCCCAATAATATGTTGTTAATGTTAATATGTTTATGTTGTTAACAGCTGGTTTTATAACTGCAAAAATAAAGTCTCATTTCATTAAACCTGTCTTTCACATACTGCAGTATGTTAAACGTTAACCAACTAGATAGTTCTGTCTTTATACACATACCATTTGAAATGAGTATCCAGATTAAGTGCTTTCTGATAACTCACAATATTTACAAGTTGGAATTAAGTAACGATAACCCTTGCAGGTTGAGGTTAGATAAATTATCAAGAAGGTTCGGTCCATCCCAAGAAATTCAATGATCTCCCACAGTGAGGCTGAGGGCGTTTTGTGGGATCTTCCCCTTCCCATCTCAACCGGTTCTGTGCAACGTTTGCTTAGTAAGGACTTTCATTGAAACATTTTTTTGTTTTGATATACAGGCACAGGTCGAATTAGCTGTATTAATTGAAAATAAATTTAATTTAGAACCTATATAAAAGTCCAGCTTAGTAAATACAAGAAAATTCAAACAGGTGAAGGTCCAAAACATGGGCAGTATTTCTGAGAGGGAGCAACCATTGGGACATACTGGGACACTATGTCTTTTATTTCTTCATATTCCTCTAGTCAGTCTTCAGGATAATGAAGCTCTGCAAGATTAAAAGCGCAGAGATCAAACCACTTTGAAAACCTACAGTTGATGTCCCAGCAGTGCTGAGACTTGGCAGATTCCCAGCAACTATTTAGTAGCAAGAGAAGAAGACAGAAGCCTCTGATGTCAATTATTCTGCCCTCAACTAAAGCAACTTCCCACTGTACCTGCTACTAAATAATGATGGCTTATCCATAATTCATAGCTTCCTTCTGCTGTGCCTTTCACTCTAATTCATATGCATGTCGTAGTCTGTTAAAGCTTAATGTGCCTTTTTCAGTTTTTACATGCTTGTACGAGTCCCCACCGTCAAACCCATCGAGCTATCTGTAATTAAAAAATTCCTGCAAATTTGTAATATGTTCCTCTGTAGTTGAATAGGGTTTAGCTGAGAATAGCTCTATACTAGCCAGCCATTAACGAGACTATGTGTGAATGGGTAGCAATGCTCAGATTTTTGATGGCATTATCAACGGGGTACAAATTCTTCCAGTTAAATGGCTTGACTCACTATCTTAGAAAGATAAAAATGCAGTTGAGTTGCTTGCAGATTCTGGTTACGCTCCTTGCTGATGCACTGGACACTGGCTGTCAGACATACACAACAAACACAAGAATTTGCCTTTATGAGCATAGGTACGGGTTCCATTGCTGGTGTTTGTTTATTTTATATGAAATGCATTCATTCAGAATTGAATAAGGGCAGCTGAATGCACAGATAGGAGCTCATGCAATTTTGCACTCGGTAGGTTCTGTAAATTACATATTTTTCTTTCTTGTGCGCATATTGTTTTTAATGCATTGACAAGAAGTGTGCAATCAGATTTATGCCAAGCTTTGTGCCTTGAGCAGGTGATTGCTGTGGATTCTTCAAATGAAGTGGTAGTCACTTACTGGTCAGATTGCAAATCAGAAATGTGGCTTTGATTGACATTTGGGAGAAATTGTGAAATAGGAATGTTTTTTGATGCATTGTACAATTGTTTGGGATTTGTCCAAAAGAGACGTAAATACAGGGGATAGAATTAATGAGGTACAAAATTGAAGGTATTGCAGAAAATAGAACCTCATAGGGAATGTTATACACTGCCATAGATAGAAGGTTTGCGAGCTAACAAGACTGTAGGCATAAATGTTTATTTTTGGTTTGCAAGATGCAAAGAGTGGCGTGTCACAGAGATCAGTGCTGGGGCTTGCAATTTATATAAATGACTTGAGTGAAGGGACCAAATATTTGTTGCTGGTGACGCAAAGACAGCAAGAAAACTAAGCGTTGAAAAGGGCATAAGGAGACGACAAAGGGATAAAGATCAGTTATGTGAGTGGCAAAAAACTTGCCAAATGTTGATAAGTATGTAATTGTCCAATTTGACAGGAAGAATAGAAAATAAGAATATTATCTACATGGTGCAAAATTGCAACACTCAGCTGCAGAGGAATGTAAGTGTCCTAGTCAATGAATATCAAAAGGCCAGTATGAATATGCAGCAAGTGATTAGTAATGTTAATAGAATATTATTGTACATTTTGAGGAGAATTGAGTACAAAAGTAGGTAGATTATGCTGGACACTGATAATACCATATCTGCAGTACTGTGTAAAGTATAATGGAGAGAATGGAAGTCAACCAGGAATGTATTGCACAACACCAGGTTATTGTCCAACAGGTTTAATTGGAAGCACTAGCTTTTGGAGCGTCGCTCCTTCATCAGGTGGTTGACAACAGCCACCTAATGAAGAAGCAGCACTCCAAAAGCTAGTGCTTCCAATTAAACCTGTTGGACTATAACCTGGTGTTGTGTGATTTTTAACTTTACAAACCCCAGTCCAACTCCAGCATCGCCAAGTATTGGTCTATTATTTAAGGAAGGGGGCAACCACATTGGAAGCAGTTCAAGGGTTTATATAGACTAATACCTGAAATGGATATTTATTTTACAAGGAAAGGTTAGACAAGGTAGGGTTGTATCCACTGGACTTCAGAAGAGTAGACGGTGATTTGATTGAAGCACGCAACGTCATGAGGGGTCTTCACAGGATGAAAGGGATGTTTCCTTTTGTGAGAGAATCTACAGCAAGAGGTCACTATTTAAAAATGAGATGACTTTTGTTTACTGTCAGAGGGACCTGAGTCTTTAGAACTCTTCTTCAAAATGCCATGGCAACATGTCTCTTTTAAAGCAGAGCTGAACAGATTAAGGTGGCAAAAAGTTAGCAAGGATAGACTAGAATGTGGGATGGAGGATCCAATCAGATCAGCCATAACCTTATTAAATGGCAGAGCAGGCTCAAGGGGCCAAATAGCCTGTGCTTAACTCATGGGTTTATTGATATTTTAATTGTAATTTGAAGAATGGTTTTCTGCATTTGCATCTCATGTGAAGTTGGCTTGATTTAACTTGTTTATGAGCTGCAGTTTTTAAAAGCTGAAGTTAGAGTCACATTGAGCCGCAAACCAAGTTTTATATTTTAAAAGTTAATATAAAAGGCCTGAAAGAATAGCTCCTATGGGTCACCTGACTTCTTTTGAGAATTAAAACCACATCCAGTCAAGAGGGAACAAAAGCTTTATTCCAGATTGAGATTGAATCAATGCCCTTTCCTGAAATGAATCGAAAAAGGATATTATAAAATTGAATGGATCATTTAAACACAATGTGTTGACTGTCTCAATCTCTCGCAGTATTAAGCAACATTACATGATACATAATCATGTGTACTCCCCATGTTTTGTTTGGAAATTTGGTTTTGAACTTATGGAAGGCACATATTAAGACTGTTTTTTTCTTTTTTCTGCCCTTAAATTCAGCAAAAGACTGTTTGTAGTTTAGAGTTTTTACAGGAGCATTCAAATTAGTTGCAAGCCATCAAACAGCCAAAGTAAGTAACAGTAATACCTTGAAGTGGGAGAATCCAACAGACAGAAAACTTCTCCCAACTTGTTTCAATTTTGAGTTCACCTGATACAAAAATCTCATAAATTTGACCACAAGAAACTTCACAGCCTGTGGAAAAATATTTCACTTTAAACTACAACCTTAAAACATCACATTGATCTAAGAAAACTATAGGCTTATCACAAAAGACATTTAGATGATTATCAGCCGTAACAGTATATTACATTAGTCTATATGTGATCCTGGTGTGTGACAGTTTGTGTGAGACAAGTGAGTGAAATGCTGTGTAATTTTTGGTATGTATGAGAATATGTCTCTCTTTATGAATTCACAAAAACTTGTTGCTGATAGTATTAATTTGGGATCCACATTCCGAGCGTAAGAAAACACACACCTGTTACAGACACAGGCAGTAAAAGGAACACATTCTGTCTGTGACACCTTTGATTTCCATTATTTGATAAGTGTTACAGAAAAGCTATAGAGGAAACAGCACATCAAAGTGTTACAGTGTGTCTGTGATGGCACACAATAAAACATTCATGGAAAAAATATCTCAATGACTTTATCAGGAAAAAGTACAAAGTTTATCACCCAAAAATATACCAAACATTGCAATTAAAATAAATAAGTTATTGCAGCTTAAAATAATGTAAATGAATGTGAATGCAAATGCAGCTATATGGATAATAATAAAAATAAATGAATTCAATGAACACATTTCATACATTTTGTTTAAGAGTTTCAGTTCCTGAGCTGGAATCTCATCGAAAGTGCTATCATCAGAATGTACTTCTGCAATAAAATTCTCTTCTCCTGTCAATTGGTTTCATTGCAATCCCTGTCTATTTGAAGCTATCACTCTTGACATAGCATATGTTGCTTTTTTGGATACTAAAGCACTGCTATCTGCATGGTAGGAATGAATATCCCAATGCATTTCAGCCAATTTAATCCAATTAAATTGACAAATAATCCATTTTGTATTTGTTCATCTTTATAATTAAATAACTACACCACTTACATATTATTTATTTGCATTTCTGCCTATATTGGTGTCAGGGACGCAGATTGTTCCAGAACAGCTCCTGTTTTACAAGGTGGTTGACAGATCATAATTTTTCAGCAAGGGCTAGCTTTAGGTACTAGTTTTTGTTTTCAAAAGCTCCTCCAGAAGTGAGCTGAAACAAGGTAGTCCAGATGTTGGTTTAATTCCCAACAGCAGGTATTTTGATCCCAAGCAGTCCTGGAACAGGACTCTACAACAGCGAATTTGGCATGTCATTGAGTACCACTTTTCTACCAGATAGAAATCATGCTCTTTTCAGCTCTTTAGCAGCATTTCTTACAATGTGATAGAGGTCAAGTGTAAAGATTTCAAGAAGAGTAATTGTCAGCACTGTGGGCTCATGGGAACTCTGGGGATTACAGAGAATCCTCAGCTTCAAAGGAGAGCCATTAATCAGTTGTCACCTCTGCGAGAGGGAAGGGTATGATTGGCGGTGAGATCGTGCTAGACTGCTGTGAATAAACGCAACAGCAGTAACCGGATGACTCATCATGACAACCAAGACCAACCCATTTCACAGCATGATACCAGCCCTGAAATGCAGTAAACAGATATTATAAAATTCCAGGAGAATCATATATCATAAGATCTGCAGCTTTGCAGGATACTTCACTACTGCATTCAATATCTTTTAACACCTAAATGTACGGATATATAGAATGTAGAGATATAGGGTGTACTATATAATTCTATATAGTGTATAGAATTACAAATTGGTCCTTATGGATTTGTTTCTTGTAAGTACCCTTACCATTGATATCCATCTATATGGTCCTTTCCTGAACCATCACCGATAAGTATTCACTTATAAAGTTCTTCACGTAGTATCACTAATAGATGGGAGGTCTTCTGAACCTTCGGTGTATGCTTGGCGCAGATCTGTGTGAATCAAGCACAAAGCAACCCATTACTTTGTCCCTGTGAGGTTCCCCTGGCTTTCTGTGTATGTTAGGTAAGAAAATATGAAAAACTCATGCAGAAATTCAAGGCACAATTGTCCATTTTATGTACAAAATTATTTACTATTAACTCATGGAATGTGAACATTGCAGGCAATGCCAATATTTATTGAGAAGATAGAGATTGAGTGATAGTCACAATCACGCTGCCACTACAGAAGGAATCCCAAGATTTTGATGAGCAACAATGAAGGAACAACAATATATTTCCAAATCAGGATGATATATGATTTGGATGGGAAATTGAAGTGTTTGTGTCCCCTTGCATCTGCTGCCTTTTTTTTCCTCAGCAGCAAAGCTTTCGAAGGTGGTATGGAACAACCCTTTATGAGTTGCTGTGGTACATGTTGTAACTGATGTACATAGCAGCCACCTCACCAGTGATGATAGAGTAAATATTTAAGGTGGTAAGTAGGGTGCCAATCAAGCAGGGTGCTTTGACCTGTGTTCTACATTCTGAGGAAGGATAACTTGACCTGAAATGTTAACTCTGATTTCTCGCCACATCTGCTGTCAGACCTGCTGAGCTTTTCAAGCAATTTCTGTTTTTATTTTGACCTGGATAGTGTCAAGCTTCTTGCATGCTGTTGGAGCTGCTCTCATCTAATCAAGTGGAAAGCATTCCATCACATTCCTGACATACAATTTGTAAATGACGGAAAAGCTTTTGGGAAGCAAGCGGTCACTCATTATAGTCACTATACCTAGCCTATACATAAAGGGTATTGATGGTAAAAGATTCAGCAACAGTCGTACAGTTGGACGTGAAAGAAACGTACTGACTGACCTGTTTGTGTTTTATGCATGTTGCTTTTCACTTACTGGCACAAAGTCAATGCTGATTACTCAGAGTCATAGAGCACAGAGTCTCTTCTGCCCACCCTATCCATGCCAGTCATCAAGCATCCATCTATTCTAATCCCATTTTCTAGCACTTGGCTTGTAGCCTTGTCTGCTAGGGCATTTCAAGTGCCCATCTAAGTACTTCTTAAATGTCTTGAGAGTTGGCTCTATTACCTTTTAGGCAGTGAGTTCTAGGTATTCACAACCCTCTAGTTTAAAGAAAGAAATTCACAAATCCTCTCTAAACTTCCTGCACCGTATCTTAAAACTGTGCCCCCTGTATTGCCCCCTTTACTGGGGGAATGTTTCTCCCTATCTACCTTATCTATGACCTTCAGGACTTTGAACACCTCAATCAGAAGCCCAAGTATCCTTTTCTGTTCTAAGGAAAACAGCCCCAGCCCATCTAGCGTCTCTTCATAGTTGCATCATTCCAGCCCTGCATTGTCCTGATGAATCTCTTCTGCACTCTCTGTTGTGAAATTACATCATTCCTATAGTTTGGTGACCAAAACGGCACACAGTACTCAACCTGTCAACTAATAAATGGTCAATAAAGCTCCATCATAACCTCCTGGCTCTTTTATTCAATGACAACAAACACAGAAATTGCTGGAATAGCTCAACATATCTGGCAGCATCTGTGGAGAGAAATCAGCATTAGAGTTTCAGGTCCAATGACCTTTCCTCAGAATCCTCGTTGCCCCTTGATCTGAAAAGTTTACGCTGATTTCTCTCCACAAATGCTACCAGATCTGCTGAGCTTTTCCAGAAATTTCTGTGATTTCCAGCATCCGTGATTCTTTCGGTTTTTGGCTTATATTCAGTGCCTTGACTAATAAAGGCAAGTATCTGAAATGCCTTCTTAACCATCTTATCTACATGTCCTGTTGCCTTCAAGGACCTATGGACATACATGCTAATATACCTCTGATCCTCTGTACTTTCCAGGGTCCTACCATTTGATATGTACTCCTTAGTCTTATTGATCCTCCCAAAACTATTGTGATCTTGCTTCATGTTGGTACTGACTGATAATTTGTTACCTATGAAGTTACAAATGAAACTGAACATGATGCAGTCATCAACAAACATTCGCACTTCTGACCTTATGATGCACTTCTGACGTTATGACCTTATGATGCAGGGAAGGTCATTAATGAAGTAGCTGAAGATGGTTAGGCTATGACATAGTGCTGACAACCTCGAACTGTGATGTTTGACACCAGTAACCATAACCATCAATCTTTGTGGCAGGTATGACTCCAGTCAGTGGAGACTTTATTCCCTGATTCTCATTGACATTCTTGCTCAAGGTTCTTAATGTCACGTTCATCCAAATGCAATCACAATTGATGCCCAGGGCAGTCCCAGTCATCTCACCTCTGGAATCTAGTTCTTTGTTCATGCTTGGATCAAGTGGCAAAACCCAAACTCAGCATTGATGAGCTGGTTTTTGTAAGTGACAGTTGATGTCATTGTTGATGATTACACAGATGATTGAGATAGCTTGATGAGGAATAATTCACTGAATTGTCCTGTTTGTGCTATCTGTCTGCATCAAGAAACTCTCTAGCTCCTGGATAAGGAATAAATGATTAAAGAAAAAATTATTTGGTGTACCTGGGATTTGCCCGTTAACCTTGAAGTTATGCTTTATGTATTGCCTAAAATATGATTCATATAATTTGAGTCTGATTTTATCTGTTAAGCACAAAAGAGAAGGTTGGACAGAGTGCTGTCTGCTAATGTAGTGCAAGAAACAACTAATACATGGAAAATCATAAGAACTGAAATTCCTATCAAATCTTGATTTTAATCGTCGTGAGCCTTACATTAGGGAGTGATCCTGGAAATCACCATAGCATTCAATAACTGTAGAGAGCAGATATACAAAAGTGAAATCAACCAAGATATAGTGTACTTCAGTACAATTCCTTTTGACCTTGCTCATTTATTTGTCTTGACAGAGTTTTCTGAACCATCCCATTATTCCATTCTTCATCTATTTCACCTTCCCTGCCAGCGCCACAACGATTCCACCCATTGCATCCTGGTCATCTAGGTGGCTCCACCTCCCCACTCACCATCTCCAATTATCCTTCCCCTTACCCACCGACATCTCCCCACCCACCAACATCCACCTAAATTGCTTTCTCATCCTATAACTCTCCAAGTCTCAGTATTGAGAATAATTTTATGCCAAATCTTGATTTTAATCGTCGTGAGCCTTACGTTAGGGTAGGCAAAGTATTGGAGAAGATTTTAAGGAACAGGAGTTACTTACATGAGAAAAGAATGAATTTATTAGGATAGTCAGCATGGCTTTGTAGGGGAAGGTCTTGTCTCACAAATGTGATTGTGTTTTTTGAGGAAGTCACAATGATTGATGAGGGTATGACAGTTGTAAATTGGATATAAAAGTGGCTTGGTCACAATAGACAAAGGGTAGTTGTGGAGGGATGTTTTTCTGAGTGGAGTATGTGAGCAGTGATGTTTCACAAGGTCCTCAACTCTTTGTTAACGTAAATGATTTGAATGAAAATGTAGGTGTTCTGATTAGGTAGTTTGCAGATAACATAAAAATTGATAGAGCTGTGGGTAGCGAGGAATTTGTCAATTGATAGAGCACAGTAGGTTAGTTAGAAAATGTGGCAGAGAAAAATGGCCGATGGAGTTTAATTTGTATGGAGTAAACAACAGGTGCTTTAGGAGCATTGATATGCAGAGGGATCATGGGGTGCAAGTCCATAGCTTTCTTAAAGTGGCAGCACGTGGATAAGTTGATAAAGAAGGTGTAAGGCATGCTGGCCTTCATTGTTTGGGACACTGAGTATAAAAGTTGGCAAATCATGTTGCGGCTGTATAAACTTCAGTTACACTATATTTGGAGAATTGTGTGGAGTTCTGATGACACACTATAGGAAGGATCTGGAGGCTAGGGAGAGGGTGCAAACGAGGGTTTCACCAAGATGTTGCCTGGATTGAAGTGTATTAGTTATTAAGTGAGCTTGGGTAAACCTGGGTTATTTTTGCTTGAGCATTGGAGGCTGGGGGCAACCTGACATAAGTATATAAAATTATGAGAGGCCTGGATAGGGTCAAAAATCAGAGTCTTTTTTCCAGGGTGGAAATGTTACTAGGAGGCATAAGTTTAATGTAAGGTGGGGGGTTGTTTAAAGGAGATGTGCATGTCAATTTTTTCATACAGAGGTAGAAGGTGCCCGGAAAGTGCTGCCAGGGAAAGTGGTAGAAGCAAATATGATAGCAAGGTTAAGAGACATTTACAGACACATGAACAGGCAGGAACAGAGGGATATAAAGAGATTAATTTCGAATGGCATTATGGTCAGCACAGACATGGTGGGCCAAAGGGCCTGTTCTATGTAAATCTGTGTGAAATAGTTCCCCTGAATAATGAGGACAAAGTAACACTTAATAATGTCATACAATACAATATGTAGCTCTAGTTTTGACGTTTATAACAATTAAATGAATTCTTCAAAAGCTATGTCACTAAACTAAGCATTCTCTCTGTTTTTCCATTCTGATTGAAAAAGTGCTGAAAATTTTCAGCTTTCGTAATGTGAACCACTTAAATGGAATAGGCCGCACTTAAGAAGAAACCACAGAACTAACAATGGAATTGATGACAACAGCATAAATATATGAATATTAATATAATTGAATTAAATCTCACAGGCTGATTAAATAAAAGAGATTTTTCTCCATGTTACAAAATATACTGTTTGCTGTTATTAAAATGATTAACTTTGATAGTCTTCTCCCTAAAATTTTAAAGTACTTTTCACAGAACCTGTTGTAATAAGTATAGTTTAATCATTGTTAAATACATGACAGCAAGTTTATCTCTGAACATACTTCTAAAAATGCCAAAACATAAAAATAAGTTTTAAAGCTATAATCTAAAACTTTAGATTCATAAGTCTACAGAAAATGAAACATAAAGTAATTATGTTGGACTATTTACTATGTTTTGCTACATCTCGTTTACTAAACCTTCTCCAGGCTATATCTCACAAAACAGATTATTCTTTTAACTTGATCTGATGGACGCTTCAGCTTTGTTAACCCAAATCCTTGTTCAATCAGGAACTGATTCTTTTCCAGTTATTCTATGATCTTTATGCTTTATTATTATATTTGACTTTATGATTGCTACTCAAAATTGAGAATGGTCCTTTTAACTATTGGATAAGTGTTTTATCTGTCCAAACTTTTTCTCACTAATTCTGTGTAAAAGTAGCTACTTGGTAGTACAGAACAAAAACCAGGGAAGTGGACTCTGGTAGAGGGATGCAATGGAGAATGTTTGAGTGTAAATCCACATCTGACACATGGAAATCTTTTAAAGGTCAATTAATCAGGGTTCAGGACCAGCCTGTTCCTGTGAGGATGAAAGATAAGCATGGTGAGATTTGGGAACCCTGGACAATGAGAGTTATTGAAAGTTTAGTCAAAAACAAATATGTCAGGTTTAGGAAACTGAAATCAGGCAGAGCACTGGAGAAATATAAAGGAAAGAACTTAAACAAGGAGTTAGGAGGACTAAAAGGGACCATGAATATCCTTGGCAAGTGGGATTAAGGAGGATCTCGAGCATTTTATATGTATGTAAGGAGCAAAATGATAGCTAGGGAAAGGATAGGTCCACTCAGGGATGAAAGAGAGAATTTGTGCATGGACCTAGAAGAAGTGGGTGAGATCCTTAATGAGTACTTCGCATCAGTATTCACCAAGGAGAAGGACATGGATAATGGAAAGGTTAGACAGGGATATGTTGATATTCTGAGGCATGTCAATATTGAGAAGGAAGTGTTGCGTGTCTTGAATAACGATAAGTAGATAGATCCTGAATGGGATCCATTCTGGGATGCAAGGGCGGAGAATGACGAGGCCTTGATGGAGATCTTTGTATCCTCTTTAGCCACAGACAAGGTCCATAAGACTGAAGATAGGCAATATTGTTCCTTTGTTTAAGAAAGGAAACAAAGGTGATCCAAGAAATTATAGGCTGATGAGCTTTACATAGTGGTAATGAAATTATTGGAGAAGATTCTGAGGGGCAGGATTTATTCGCATTTGGAAAAGAATGCACTTATTCGGAATGGTCAGCATGACTTTGAGTTGGAAAAGGCCTGTCTCACAAATTTTTGAGGAAGTGATAAAGATGATTGATGACAGCAGACAGTTGATGGATTTTATTAAAACATTTGACAAGGTGCTATCACACACAACTGAATGATTTTCACACCGAAAAATCACCATGACTCTTTTTTGTTCTTTTTAATGTCTAGCCACCACCTGTGACGCCAATTAAATATTCCCAAAGCATCAAAAGTGATGGGAATGGGGTGTAGGGAAATTGGGAAGGGGCTAAACCAAAATGGAGTTGGAGGATGAAATAAAACACAGTATACCCCGCAGTGCCCACCTCTCTCTAAAAGCATTGAGAGCGTTGATGGACACCACTGGCTTCCTCTCCCAGGCATAAATATAACCACAGAAGAGGGGAAGAGATTCAACAGATAGGACACCCTCTGCAGCCCACTGCCTGGAACTGTTTATAGTGAGCCTGGTCAGGCCCAGGAGTGTATCCATGAGGAGGTCCTCCGATCTGCCCACAACCCTCTGCACTGGATGCCCAAAGGTCAGGGCTTAATTCCCACCTGCTTCAGACAAAGGTAATGACATCTCTGAACAGGTTGTTTACAAAGCAGACACAGTACATAAATGGATGTTTATGGGTGGTGGTTAGTAGTTGGTGGTGGTCACGGTGATTTGGTGGTGGGAAAATCATTCAGTTGTATATGATAGCATTTCTGGGTTTGAAGAAAAAGCAGATGTTTCCTTCTTTAGTTCAGGTCAGTTTCCCATCCACAGGCTGCTAATGGTAGCATGCCTAATACTGGTCTCATTTCTTCTTTTTAGGGTAACTCCCAAATCCATGGAGAGACATCACCAAAGTTCCTTATTTGAACTGTGTCTCCCTGTTTACAATCTCTGTCTGGCCTAGGCCTATCATGACCCCTTTTCCGGGCTTCTTGTTTTAATTGTCCCCCAACTTTGTGAAAGTCAGGCTAAGCCTAGTCCAAAGTCCTATCTATAGTTCCACAGGGGCTACTCACATTGTAATATGTGTCTTGGCCTTATAACTGAAAAGGATACGTGCAAACTTCATTTCCAGAGACTGTATGCTTCCTTATGATGTTCTGTCCCATCATCCTAATAGTGCGATAATATTGCCCTGTTTTATAGTCAGAGGCATTGCAGATGGCAATGGAGGTCATAATGAGTTAATGTATTTGTCAATAGTAGTTGTTCTTTGGTGTTTGCAAAGGGTTGAAAACCCCTTCAGCGTTATGTGGTAGATCCTGTGTTAGAAATAGTCACACAATTATTGTTTTCTAAGAATTGGACAATGTGTCCTTTGAAGAATAAATGTTTCCTTCTTTATTTCAGGTCAGTCGCATTCTGCGGAAAGGAGGACGCTTTATCTCCATTACATTTGCACAGCCTCATTTTCGGAAGCAGCTTTATGCCAAAAGGGTTTATAAGTGGTCCATCAAACACCAAACCTATGGAAATGACTTCCATTTTTATTTCTACACCATGACCAAGGGAGAAAACCTGTCTTCTGATGATCAGGAACTAGAAAATAAATGTTCACAGAGAACAGAGCCCCAGGCTACCGTTTATCTCCAATTCACAGAGAATGAAGACTACCTCAATAACATTGAATATTAGTTTTCAAATTAATTCCATGAAAGGGTGTGTACAAACAAAAATCTAAGCCAGTAGAGTTAATGGGAAATACCCATTTGCTGCAAAGGCCACAGGATTTTTTTTTAACGAACTAAGTTGAGGAATTCTGATCTGGCATGGCATAAAGCTGTGGTTCTTAACATGGATAGGGAAATGCAGCTATCTCAGCATCTGCCAAAAATAATGAGTTTATAAAATACAGGTTAGAATCTGCTTGAGTCTGTCTCCTTCTCTATTCCTACTGACCTTTTACTGTACAATCAAAACCTCACTTCCTGAGTTTTGAAATATTCTGGGTAGTTGCTCAAGGTCTTTGGGGCCCCCAAATAGCAGAGTGAGGTGAGGAGGTTGACAGTGCACCAGTGATCGCAGTAAGTGTGTGAACCACTTGGCCTACGCTGGCTCTCAGCCATTTCCTTCAGCCTCTCAGAAATGCCCACTTCACAGCCCAGCTCCTCATCTTTGTTTATATTTTTGCTACCTCATTTATTTTCCTTCACCTTGTCTCTGACAGCCAACTCACCATCCTATTTTCAGAAATAGTGATATTTTTTCTCATCACTTTATTGAAAAAAAGTAAAGAATACTTTAGATTTCCTCCGAACAAAATAATAGTTAAAGTTGACAATTGTTGGGAGGGTGGGGGGGGGGGGGATTTGTTACTGTGAGGACCAGCTGTTTGCTTGGTTCTAGCATCACCAGGTTACCTTCCTATTTACTAGGACAGTATACTGTAAGGGAGAAGAATTTTGTACTTTGAGACTGAGTGCTATCTTTGGTCCTGCATCTCGATTAACATGTTATCCACCGCTTTAAACTTTCACTCTCTACATGACTGGCGTACAATCATTACAGTATGCACCATCTGTAAGATCATTGTGGCAATTTACCAAGTGTCTTTAGACAGCAGCTTCCAAACCTGTGACCTCTAAAACCAAAAAGGGCAAGGCTGCAGACATATGAGCCTCTAATTCTGCACTTCCCTACAAGTGAAAAACCTCTTTCTCTATACCTTATAAGGGGCTAGTTTACTCAGCTGGCTGGTGACTGATGTGGATCAGATTGATGCCAAAAGTTCAGGATTCAATCGCCACTCAGGTTGGAATGGATTAAGTACCTGCTTCCTTGCCCTACGAGAATGAAGATCGTGGTGTTGATCAAACCTGCCTTTGTGCAAATAGAACTTTAAGAATATCTTATCAAAGAAATGATTTCAAGAGAAAAGAAACCCACAATTTTTATCTTGTCCCAATTTTTATAATCTTGCTGTTTTGGTATCATCTTTGTAACTATTTTCTGTACTTTCTCCAGTGTTACAATGTACTTTTTTCTAAATATGGTGACTCGGGTTGTAAACAGTATTCTAAATGTGGTCTAACCAGGATGCTGTATTAGTAAAGCATGACTTCTCCACTTCTCGATTCTGTCCCTCTAAAAATCAAATCTGGTGCTTGATTTGCTTTTTTTAAATAGTCTCATTAGCCTGAATTAGTATTGATAGTGATGAATGGATTTGTATTCACAAATCCTTTTGCTTCTGTACTGTGTCCATATTTTTTAAAAACTAATTGGTGACTTCTTTCCTTTTCCTTACCAAAATGTAATACCTCAAACTAACTAATGTTGAAATTTACTTTTCAATTAATAAACTTGTAGAAAACATATGACATTTTCTTGTAATTTATTGCAATTCTTCTCAGTATTGACTGCTCCTTCATTCCTCACAAATATAATATCATCGGCATGTTTACCACAAATTTAATTTCAAAATTAAAATTATGAACACAATTATAAACAACAGTAATCCAGGAATCATTCATGGAACTTCAGTTCCTACTTCCTTCCCTTCTGAATAGCTACCCTTTACCCTTATTCTTTCATTTCCACCTGCCACCATACATTCTGCTAACTGTGCTCTGACTCTACACACTCTGACTTTATTAATTTGTCTAACGTGCCACCTTATCAAAGATGTTTTAGAAATTTGGTAAATTTTAGATACCGGATTAGCATTATCTACCTCCACTAGTACCTATTCAAATAATTCAATGAGGTTGGTCAATAAGCTTTTTCTCTTTTCAAATTCATGCCAATAGTTGATTTTTTTTTTAATTTTTAGGTACTTTTCTATTTTCTCTTTTAGTAGGGATTACTTTCTATTTCTTGATGTTAAGTTGACTGGGCTTTGGTTCTTTGGACACATTCTAATTTACAGATATATATTTAACACGGTTCTAGCATTGCACCTTTTTCTAACCATGGAGTGGCATGGTGGCAAAGTGGTTAGCACTGCTGCCTCACAGCGCCAGGGACCTGGGTTCAATTCCGCTCTTGGGTGGCTGTCTTGTGTGGGGTTTGCAAATTCTCCCTGTGTTTGTATGGGTTTCCTTCAGGTGCTTTGATATCCTCTTACGGTCCAGAAATGTTCAGGTTAGGTGGATTGGCCATGCTAAATTGCCCAGGATTAGCCAGGGATATGCAGGATTACAGGGATGGGGTAGGTCTGGGTGGGATGCTGTTCGGAGGTTCACTGTGGACTTGATGAGCAAATGGCCTCCATTTTGATTCAGCTGGAGTTCACCCTTTCGACAAACTTCCTTCTTGCCTCAGTACTGGTACCTGTGTTCTCCACAGTGATGAAAATATGTATCTCAGCCTTTATTTAGCAGCTTCCAGTCTCCTCTTTCTATGAAGAATGAAATAACCCTCATACTCAACTAACACATTGTGTTTTATTCCACTCTGCCCACTCCCCTCTGTGCAGAGGAGCATCACATGTAACAGTATTTTGTTTTGTTAATATTTTAAATGTAATACTGCTGTAGCTAATCTGTTCATAAAATAAATCAGAAACTTCAAATGAAATATAGGCCAGAACTGCATTTAAGATCCTTTCATGGTAGTTACATTTTGTTACGTTTGTGTCTATTGATTCAGTAATCCCTATGAATTTCTAGCAAGAATTCATGCAGCTCTGAATTCCAGCTGTTATGGATTATGCAACCTCTACAGTTAAAAAAAAAACCTGTGTTTGAGAGGACAACAGCCTGTAGGCGAGAATCAGGTAAATGTGATAACGCAACTCAGAAATTTACATAATAAAAGGGCTGATTGTTGAATATAGAGCGCGCATTCTCTATTTATAGGATGCAGCTAGTTCCCCAAATATAGACAGTTTAACTATAACCTAGCAAATGCTAAAACTTAATGATTCCGAGTACATATGAGGAGCACAGGTGAGTATCCAGCTCTACCCAAGTAGCCCAGCATAGCAAAATATTGCTAAACTTCATGTCCCTTAAACCATTAGGACAATAGAAAAGGAAAATGACTAAGGTACATAACAAACAGACAGTCCAATTTTGTCCATTTTACACCGTCATTGAAAGATTAAAATTATTGTTGTGGTTTTAATTCTGTTTAAAATGTTTAAAGCAATGCTCATGTAAATTCAGAAGAATGAGTTTTCCCAAAAAACTGTGATATTTGAGGTTTGTATTTTTCTCAGATACCCTGAATCTGATTCCAGCCTTTTTTGTGTGAAACTGTCATAGATGCTGAATTTGAAATTGAAAATCGAGCTGGTTTTTATTGCCACTGACCAAACAGCACTGCCAATATCATACTAAGGCAGCAAGTTAAAAATCTAACCCACCAGATCCAATTTTACCATCTAACATGCTGAAGGAGTTATTCGCTCCTTTAAAGAAAAGGCAACAGGGCAATGGCTGCATTCTAGGTGCTTTCATTCGTAACAAAGCTGTCAGCATGAATTTTCTTTCAACCAATGCCTCTGACAGTCATTCACCTCGCTCTTACATCCTTCAGTAGATTCTGTTGCATCATACACTTATGCCAACGATGACACATCTCAAGGAAAACAATTTCAGCAATATTCATGTCCTTTTTTGGAATAGTACGAGGAAAGTATTTCTGTATTGGTAATCATGTCCATCATGACAAATTTGGCAAGGACCGGGCCTGTTATCGTACCTCATACTGGAAACTATGACAATCCGGTGCAAGTTATCTTTATTATTGATCTTTCCAATATATGAGACAAAGTTCCTTGCTGCTATATTCCACAGAAGATATCTATCTGTCCATATGTCTTTGAATGAATACCTTTTATCACATTCAGAAAAGATGGCTAAAGAATGGAAGCTTTACTTTAGAAATGTCGCTGTTCTAAAATATTAGAAAATTATGTTGATTCACCCATGTCCAAATATACAGCAATTTGTATAAACTTCTGTGTTAAGTCTGTGTTCATGACTCAATGTTAGTAGCACACAAATTTCCAGTTTAGTTAAATTTTGTTTCTTTAATTTTCATAATTTGTGCAAGAAATATAAATGTGTATAAAATTCAATTCAAAATTCCCAAGCTACAAATATAAAGAAATTTGAAAATCACATGTTTTATTAGCAACAGTTTCCTTTTGACAGTGTAACAAGTACAAATCCGTCATTACTAAAAATATGCATTTTACATTTTGGTTTCACTTCCCATTCTGAACTATTTTTCTTCTGAATGCTACTTTCCCTATGTAGACCCAATTGCATTTTGTAGATTTTATTGTAAAGTACTTGATTGCGAAGTGTGAAGTGCAATGAAATTTTGCACATCTACCCAAGTACCTTGTGATAGTAAACCAGGAAATTCATTGCATATATTTGAACTAAGGTTTTATTGATAATGTTTAGGGACAGTTGAAAGGTTAAAGTGTGTTGAAAGCTATATGTCACATTGTACTTTAATGCATCCAGGTTAAACTGATACAATTGCATAACATTATAAAAGGAGGAGAATTTTCATGCAAGATATCTTGAAGATCATAATTTTGGGTAGGTCCAATATACACTGTGAGCTGTTCAAATAAAGACTTAATCATAGAAAGAGATGGTTCAAGTGTCTGACCAGACAGATGGCAGAAAAGAACTCACTTTCAAGCACTTCATATATATTTTAGAGAGCAATTCAAGGGCTGATTTTTTTTTAACAAAATATTATTGGCTACATTTTCCCAAACTTTGGCTAAGCGTAGTGAAGAAATGTGAAGAGTTCTGTGGAGAAATGTGAAGAGTTCTGTGGAGAAATGTGAAGAGTTACCCTCTGTGAGCTCTAATGAGTTTTCTCTCGCAATTTTACATTGCTCACCTCATTAAGTATGCACCATGCCTCTTGCTCATTCCTGAAGAAGGGCATGTGCCCGAAACGTCGAATCTTCTGTTCCCTAGATGCTGCCTGACCTGCTGTGCTGTTCCAGCAATAAAGTTTCAACCATGCCTCAATGGCCCTGCTGTGATTGACAGCGGTAGAAATGCTCAGTGGTGCCAGGACCTCTTGGTACTCATGCCACCAATACTATATTTAATGCCTCGCTGTACCCCAGTTCATATGCTGCATGCCAGGTTTGCCTTTCGAGGAAAGTTAGTACCCTGCTTTGCTGGCAGAGACCTGGAGGGTCATCCTCTTTCCTCTAGACTGCGAGAGATCCTGCCAGCCTGCTCTCAATTGCCACTTGGATCAGGGCGGTGTTTGTGGTTTGGAGGAACGCCCAGAAATGCAAAAAGAAAGTTAGTGACATTTTATGCTCTGCAAAGTTAAGTGCACCAGTATCTCACACTCACTCTAACTCCAAGATAATGCCCACCTCCTTACCAAGGCTCACGCCTCTGACAAGTGTGCAGCATCTGTCAGGTTGCTCTCATCCCCTCTGTCCCCTGAGGATGTTAACGGAGCATGCCCTCTGCCCTTCCTGCTCATTCACTCGGGACATTTCACTACCTTTCCTCTCCCTGATGAACATAACAGTTGTGCCAGCTACTTCTACCTCAGTCAAACTCTGCTCTTCTCTCATTGCAGGAGAAGACTGCCCACAGTAAGCAAAAAGGCAGGTGGTGGGGTGCCCAAAATGTGTCTGTTTGCCCCTGACAAGGAAAGAATCCTTGCATTAATTGGAGAGGACTATGGCTACTCAAGGTGATGCTGAGACCTCTTTGTCTCAGCAACAAAATAAGATTCATTGTGAAGTGCTCTGCTGTTACCACTGCTATGAATGTATTCTTAACGTGCCTAAGCTTCTACCTCCAGTCATTCTTATGTCTCCTCCAAGCATGAGTAGACTCAAGCAGTTTCTAACCATCTGCTGTCCTAAAGAAACCAGCCCTCCAGACACCTCTGAGAAAGAGGATATCACCCCTTGGTGAAAGTACCAGCAATGCTTTCTCTTCTGCATCCCCAGTAACTCAGATGCTGCTTCCTCGTTGTTTACATTAACTGGTTAAAAATCACACAACACCCGGTTATAGTCCAACAGGTTTATATGGAAGCACTAGCTTTCTGAGCACTGTTCCTTCATCAGGTGGTTGTGGAGTATAAGATGCTGATGAAGGAACAGCACTCTGAAAGCTAGTGGTTCCAAATAAACCTGTTGGACTATAACCTGGTGTTGTGTGATTTTTAATTTGGTAAACCCCAGTCCAACACTAGCATCTCTGAATCATGACTACATTAGCTAGCTTGGAGCTAGGAGCACATTCTGGCAAACACATCACTGCCACATCTCCATGGGTCAGGCAGGGAAAGAAGGCCCCCTGGCCATCTGCATTCAGTGGACTGCCAGAGACTAGGCACCTGCTCTGTCACAGGCTGGTGAAGACCATGTGGTGGTGGCCATTAATAAGTTTGTTAAAATGCACAAACAGACGCATGAAAATCAGGCAGGTTTGTCAGAAACACCTGAAAAATTGGATCGAAGAATAAAGCAGTTCATTAATGGCATTGGTCCCATACCAGCTCTGGGATATATGCAAGTAGCTCTCGCCATAGACAGCCTAGGGGCAGAAAAACACTTACCAGTTGTCAGGGATGCACACAGACCTGCATTCTGTTTCTTTAGACAATAATGGTCAACACCAATAGCAAGGTGACAGGGTGCCAAAGAACCTTGACTTCAGTACTTCTTTCTCCCAAGGAGACATGACGGTGCCAACAGGCAAACACATCAGCTGAAGAAGGAGTCACATACAGACCAATCCAACCGTGCCTGGTGCCCCTACCTCCATCCTGCCAGTGACCCTTAACCTTGTGGAAGTTCAAGCTGAGGGTGGGGAGTTGAGGGTGACTGTACCTGACCAAAACATTCTCAGTATGTGAGAGCCCTCTAGCCACAAATGTCCCTGGGGTTGTCTAAAACTCTAGGACCAACAGGTTCCATCATAGGGAAGCTCCCTTCATTCGAACTACATCGGAAGTAGCGGGAGGGAAAGGAGAGAGAAAACATTCAGAGGGCACAAAGATGGCAAGGATGGCACATTAATGAAAATAAAATATCGTATTTGGGAATATATTTTCACTTTACATCATCACCTGTCTGATTGGCGTGTCATTTGAGCTGCAGCTAATGGAATTAATCTACAAAGGCTGCCCTTTCTTTCACTACTTAGCGTTAGAGCCCTGTTTGAAGGATTGCTACTCTTTTCCGAGTGACCATAGTAGCATGAAACATTGTCATGTCTGAATGTGGGAGCCTTCCAATATTTTGTAACATTAACTTTTATTGCACAACAGAAACAGAGAAGAAAGATCAAACCAAACACCTGCATTTGCATTTGAGAATAAAGTGGGGCTTTTTGCTTTTCCTACACCAACACATTAACAGTCAATGAATGGTGACTTTGCCAAACTCTGTTCCATTGGAAGCTCTTCATAATCCATCACTTGCCCTTTTTTGTCTGCTCCAGGTTTCCTGAGCACAGTATGCAAGGATTATGCAGTGCACTTGTCTGTAGCATTCTGTAAGGAGTACCCAGACTTGTGTAAGTTAACCTCATTTTGAGGCCTGCCCTACAGCCCTCATTAGCCCAGCGGAAGATATTGAATTTTATCAACGTTGGACTTCAGTCAGTGACTTGTGTAATGGAATCATCAGCTATACTTACAAAGGGTAGCCCCTATCTCCCAGGAGCCATCCTTGTAAGGCTTGCAACCCTTGGAATGAAGCAGGAACCTACAAATGAATATTGCTTATAAGAGCACATTGTAAAATGCTTTCTGTTGAGTATGTGAGCAAAGCAGCTCTGGAACCTTGGAATGTATTTGTGAGTTCTGGAATGCAGGTTGTACTGTATAGAATGCCTGTGATTATCTCTGCCTCACAAAGATTCCTAGGATTAATTTCATGATCAATGCCATGGTCAGGATAGCTTATGCCCAGGATTTGTAGTTGACATCGCTGGTCAATGCATGAGCTACATATGTAGAACATTGTAATTACAGATCAGATTAACTTGTAACATGCAAGTGCCTGATTAATGACATTGCCCCTCCAAGGGCCTCACATCACTTACAAGTGGATCGCATTCCCTCAGATAAACAAAACACACACTTATTCCACCCAGTCTGGGTATGTTCACAGCTACTGTACAGTTGCAATGCATTTTTGATTGGGATGAGGATGGAAGACGACACAGCCTTTCAATTTGGGTGACCCTCAATGTTCTATTCTGCCTGGCACTCTGTGTCAAAACCCCTCAGGTTTGAGCCTCCTTAAGTTTTCACCCAGATCTTTTATTTATCTATTCATCTTTCCACTTTTTCCCCTAAGGCCTGTTCCTGCAGCTTAGTAATTCCAAACATACACTATTCCCCATTGAGATAAGGCAGTGGTGATACAGTTCCAAATTGCATACAATGTGTTTGCCTTATAAGTTGCTGGCACATTGTGCAGGTATCACATTGACATATCATGATGCCATCAGGCAACATATCCACTCCCTTGACTGTTCATTGCAGAGTCAGAAATCACACAACACCAGTTTATAATCCAACAGGTTTATTTGAAATCATAAGCTTTTGGAACATAGCCCCTTTGTCAGGTGAAGTGAGATAGAAGCACACAGACACAGAATTTATAGGCAGAGCAGTCAAGGGCAGAGAGATTAAAAGATTATACAACTGGTGTGAGTGGAATTTGAATAATAAGTCTCTGCAGGTGATCAAAAGTGTCAGATGGTGTGAGTAAAGTGTCAAAAAGCTGAATTACAAGTGAAAGGATGACCTCTTATTCTAATAAAATGAGGCAGAGAGATAATTACAGAAAGATTAAACATAAGCTGGAGACAAACCAAATGACTGGAATAGTATATAAGCAAAGGAGTTGCATGCCAAGGATCAATCCAAAATATTAAGTAATCCAAAGCTGTACAAATTATTGAAGGTAAAGAGATCAGAGCAATTTATCAAGGTGATGGTGTCAAACAGGACAGTAAGGAAAAGTTTACAGATACAGAAGTGTGGTGGGGTTACATGTAGCACAACATGAACCCAAGATCACTATTGAGGCTATCTTCATGGATATGGAACTTGGCTATCAGTTTCTGCTCAGCGATTCTGCATTATCGTGTATCTTGAAGGACACTTTGGAGCACGCTTATGAAGATTGGAGGCCAAATGTCCTTGATTGCTGAAGTGTTTCCCGACTAGGCAGGAATATTCTTGTCTGGGCGATTGTTGCGCGGTGTCCATTCATCCATAGTTGTAGAGCCTGCATGGTCCCACCAATATACCATGCCTTGGGGCATCCTTACCTGCAGTGTATGAAGTAGACAACATTGGCCGAGTCACCTGAGTATCTGCCGTGTACATGGTGGGTGGTATTCCCATGTGTGATGGTAGTATCCATGTTGATGCTCTGACATGTCCTGCAGAGGTTGCCATGGCGGGGTTGTGTGGTACTGTGGTCAATATTATCCTGAAGGCTAGGTAGTTTGCTGTGAATGATGGTCTGTTTAAGGCTTGGGAGTTATTTGAAAGCGAGAAGTGAAGGCATAGGGATGATCTTGGCAAGGTGCTCATTGTCATCGATGACATGTTGAAAGCTGAAAAGAACATGGCGTGGTCTCTCCACTCCAGGAATGTACTGGATGATGAAGAGTACTCTATCGGTCATATCCTGTGTCTGTCTTCTGAGGAGTTTGTTATGGTTTTTCACTGTGACACCTTGGAACTAGCGATCGATGAGTTGAGCATTGTATCCTGTTCTTAAGAGGACATCCTTCAAAATCTTTAGGTGTCCGTTGTGTTGCTCCTCATCTGAGCAGATCATTGCAAACTGACATGACAAATTGTCTGGCTTTCTCTCTACACTAAAAAGGTATGGCAAGCCAAAAGGACTGTAAGCCTATAAGTTGTGAAAGAAGCGGCAAAGTGTAAAAGGGCAAAGTAAAAACATTGTGAGCATCCAAATGTACTCAGAGTGTGTGAGCTCTAATAAAGCAAGCTGAAAGGTCAAAGATGCACTCTATTCCAATGCATGAGATGAGTACGTATTCCTACAATGTAAGCTGTCAATGAGCTCCAAAGAGTAATGTTGAAGTGGTGAGCTGTATTATAAGTGAGTCCAAAATGCACCAGGATGATGTAACTGGACTGGTGCTTTGCAAATGGCAGCTCTATAGATGAAGAGTGCAGATGACTTGCTGATCATGAAGTAGCCCTGAGATTTTGGGCCATAACAGCCAAGATGAATGCTCAGAGAAGATATCAGTAAGCTGCGATCATCAGGTAACCTTGGGGATTGGCACAGCTAGTTTCTTTCCATTGCCTGGGTAAAGAAAGCAACCTGCAATAATAATGAGGCAAATTTGGATAATGATGAGATGAAAATAGCTCCTTGAAGCTCAGTAGCAAGAGTCTCATTTTGCTGTTTAAACCTTCAGCAGATAATTAGACCCTTTCTTTCCTGATATTGAGAATCTCATTTTTCCATTCCTGTGTTTTCCTAACTGTCTTGTCATTTGCTTTCAACTCAACTCTTCATAGATACTTTGGTTAAAATAACATCCATCAGCTAAATATTAACCATACATTTTCCCTGTTGAAGTATGTTCGTCATCAATATTTCTGGACTAAGCAACTAATTGGCCCACTCTGCTTCATTTTGTAGTTATTTCACCTTGTTTGATATTACATGTGATAAACTACCAGCTTTTCCTGGACCTGGCCTTAATGGCAACTTCAACTTGTTTCACAACATGTTTAGCAAAACAAGGAGAAATAACAAGAGAGAATCTAATATAATGAAAATGTACCAGGGAAGTGCAGAACAGGGCACAAGTTAGTTTTAAAAATACTTCTCGCTATTCTTCCTCACACACCAAGAATGTCTAGTTCTTCTCAGAAACTTTTTATGCATTTTTTCTTAACTCATTTGTACACACTATTTCATTCAACTATCTTCCTTTATTTCCAGTAACTAACCTTTTATGATACTTTTCTTGATGGTTTTTATCAGTATTCATTAAAGAGGTTTATGGCACATTTGTATTTCTTAACAAACCAACTAAATGTTAGAGAATTGCCCTTTTTCATTTCCTGACTCTAAGAATATAACAATTTGTTACACTGTCAAAACTCACAGAAGACTGAAACACTACTACAGAAAGGTGGAGAATATATTGTGCTGATGTGCAATTATAGTGCTAATATCACACCAACCGGCACTGATATATTTGCCAAGCTATATTTGAAATATGCTGTGATATTATCTCATTTTTATACTTTTAATTTTTCTTCCATTCTAATGACATGTGGTTAAAAAGCCCTTGGATACAACATGAACTGAACTGAACTTCTATCCACCTCTTTCAATTGTTAATGTGAATGTTAAAAATCCATACAACCAGTTCAATCTGTCCTATGGATGAATATCTTGCTCATGTTTTTTCATTGCTCCTATGCCAAGCAAATTAGGCATGTACCTAAAACCATGATGAGTATGGACCTCTATCACATAACTGGCCCACAATTTGGCAATCTGAAAAAGCTTCTATAATGACTGGTGCCAAAGTGTCCTCTGATGGTGGTGTTGAGGTATACTGTTGAGTAAATGCAGAGAGAGCTTTCATAATCATCAATCTGTGATAAATTGAACATTGCAAATGCTTAATACCATTCCCTAACACTAACATCGACAAAGCAACATCCATGCAGGTACAAAAAACACAATCAAAAGGCTATCGTGATGGTAAGCACTATCTCAGAACATGTAGAATATAAAAGCAAGCACACAGTATTTTGCAATGTAAAGCAACTGCTCAGATCAAAATTGAATGATGGATTGGAATTGGGCAGCTCAATGTAGTGAGAAATACTAAATTTGAAGAGGCTCATGCAGTGATTCACCTAATATTATCTTGCATGAGACATTACAAAATTTGGATTGTACTACCTAGAGGTGAGATGAAGGAATAATTGAACTAAGATTTATCAAATAATGTTGGAACTGACAAAGTAATTATGAAAAAACTTTTTTTGCAGCAGATTATGAATCCAGAGCAAAGATCAAAATTAAGGTGAAAACGAAATGGTGGGGCAGAGGGAGCATTGGTGAATTCCTGAAAGCAAAAAATAAAGAGAAACAGTGAATAATGCAAAGAAACGGAAACAAATAGATATTGAGATTCCAGCCTGAAATTACTGAAGTCCTAAATCTGTAAAGTTTGAAAGATGGGGTGCTGTTCCTCAGGTTTAAGTTGAGCTTCACTGGATCAAGGCAGTATGTGACTCAATGGTTAGCACTGCTACCTCACAGTGACACAGACTTGCGTTCAATTCTTCAGGTGACTGGCTGTGTAGAGTTTGCACATTCTCCCCATGTCTCTGTGAATTTCCTCCAGGTGCTCTGGTTTTCTCCCACACTCCAAAGATGTGCAGGTTAGGTCAATTGGCCATGACATCTAGGGATGTGGAGGCTAGGTAGATTAGCCATAGAAAATGTAGGGTTAGAGGGATAGGGTAGGAGGTTGGGTCTAGCTATGATGCTCTTCGGAGGGTCAGTGTGGACTCAATGGACTAAATGGCCTGCTTCCAAACCGTAAGGATTCTATAAGGACAATAAGCCAGGGACTGAAACATGACAGCAAGGTGGAGAATTAAAGCCGCGGGCCACCAGAAGTTTTGGGTGATGCTTGCAGACTAAACAGACATGTTTGACAAACAGACATGTCTCCCAGTATAGGGGAGACTGCACTGTATGCAGCAAATACAGTAGATTGAAAGAAGCACAAGTAAAATGCTGCTTCACCTGGAAATGTTGTTTGTGGCTTTGGATGTTGAGGCCATAGGTTGTCCTTGAATTCAGGGACAATATCTTCTCAGGGTCACAAGTTTCTGATGTGACCATAAAACAGTAAGACTGAGAAGCAGAAGTAGGCCATTTAACCCATCAATCTGATCTGCCAATCACTGAGATCAGAGTCGATCTGATCATCAACTTCACATTTCTGCCTTTTCTTTATAACCTTTAATTCCCTTATTGATTGAAAGTCTGTCAATCTCAGTCTTTGGAGATACCAATTTTTTTGGTCCAGAATGCCTCTATTTAGAATTTGATTTTCTGATGGAAGATGGAATTCATTACTATGAGATTATGATGTCAACAGGAGGACATCACAAGCAAAGGCTTTAACCACCATTTCTTTCCCATGGTCCCTTTCCAAATGACAACATCACAACCAGCCCTGACGCTTATGTCCCTCAGGCGCTGAACTTTATTTCTTTAGGGATGGCAGGGATGACTTCTTCAAGATCAGAATAAAATTCTCCCTTAACATCTTCATCTCAGCCAAGAGTTGAGGCATAGCACTGATGACTGTAGCATATTGATTATGTTTGAAATAAAAATGCTCACTGTCAGTGTTGATTTCTGAACAGCTTATTCCTTCAGCTGTTCCACCCCATCAAAGTAGGTCACAGTGACTGCCATGATGTCAGTTTGGAGCCTTGGTAGTTCATGTACTATTATTGTATTGTGTCATTCCAGACAGTCACTCTTAAGATTATCCACACTCCGAGTTGCAAAATTTAGAGTTTTTTGACCAGGAAAATTGTGATGCCGTAGTGTATGATTTCTAAGAGAAAGTGGAGCAATGTATTTTTAGGGAGCATCTTCTAACCCCTTCCCTATTTGATATGTGTGTAGAATAACCTGAAGAGGACTACCCACTCACTGATGCTTCCGCCCAAAGACACATCTGACCTACAATGGTGTGTACAATATTCATATATCTGTTACCAGTTTGCAGATTCTTGACTGGGGTCTCTCAGTTTCACAACCCTATTCCTGACACCAATTCTCCATCACCACAGGACTTCACAATTGAATCCTGTGTATAGGCTCTCAAACATATTATCATTGAGTTACCATCCTGTCCATGGTGATTTTGACTGTGAGGTGGTCCAATTTTAGTCGCATGTTGAACCATGATAACTGCAGCCACTTTGTTACTGCAGCCAATTTTCCCCTTCATGCCTGCTGAGATGCATAGTCTTTATTTGCCTGTTTTGCTGTTGAGGACTTTGAACTGTCGTCAGAGATTGATGACGAGGAGAGAGGAGGTAAAAGGGCATGGGTTTGATTGTGTTTGCATGGAAACATTCCAGGGAAAGTGGATGGGTTGCTTGGAGCAGAATGGGAAGATTCTCTTTGGTAAATTGGAAGACAAGGGGAGTGGCCATGGTGGGGGGAGATGGGTTTGGTTATGTTTCACACTGATGTTTCAAAAATTCAGTAAATTTTCTGTGAAGTATGGAAACTGACCATGTGGAGGTGAAGTCAAGGAGATCACAAGCATTATTCTGGGAGAGAAGGGAAGGGATGAGAACAGCAATATGGGAAACATGATGGACATAGTTAAGGGTCCAGTCCAAAACCAAATCCAGCCCAGTATCCCGATCATCACCTATCCCCTTTTCATCAGTTCTCTGGAAAGATCACAAACCTAAAATATTAACTCAGCTTCTCTCCATGGAAATCCCATATCATTATCATAGAACATACAGCACTGGGATAGGCCCTTCGGCCCACCACGTGAGTCAACATATGATGTCATTCTAATCTAATCCCACCTGCCTGCTCATTGTCTATATGCCTCTAATCTCTGCCTGCTCATGTATGTCTATACCATGCTGAATATTTCCAACATTTCCTGATTTTATTTCAGATTTCCAGCATCCACTGTATTCTAGTATTTGATTTTTGCCTTTCAAATTATGTTGTTTGTACATTTTCATCCAATTTACTTATGAAGCCCTTTCCTGAACATAAAGTGTAATTTATACATGAGAGGGGAAAGATATAAAAGGGACCTAAGCAGCAACTTCTTCACGCAGAGGTTGGTATGTGTATGGAATGAGATGCCAGAGGAAATGGTGGAGCCTGGTACAATTACAACATTTAAAAGGCATAGATGGATATATGAATAGGCAAGGTTTAGAAGGATGTGGGCCAAGTGCTGGCAAATGAGACGAGACTAGGTAAGATATCTGATTGGGGTGGACCAGTTGGACCAAAGTGTCTGTTTCCATGTTGTACATCTCTATGACTCTGTGACTCTGTATGTATATTTATGTATATATAGGTGAGGAAAGAATATTGTTTATCACCTGAGGTTCGAAACTTCCTTTAGTTTTGACAGGACCCTTTAATAAACTCGAAATGACCATCCTGTTACTGTTAATGACCTTCTAATAAGATCCAGGAATATAATACCTAAATTAGAGAGATGTCCGTCACCTATCAGTTACTTGGAGAGCAGGAATTTTTACGATATGGTCTCAGCTCCTTGGCATTGAGTTCTGCTTCACTGCAGCAGTCTTGTTTATGGATATTACATCTCCCACTTCAAGCGGCAGCAGTGATAAAAGAGACTTGAAAACCTTATCTATCACTTAAATGGAAAATGTCACATTCCAGGATGGCTAGTCTTTAGGTTGTAGAATGAATGAATTCGCTGCATTTTTTCCCCCGCCTTTTTCCATTTTTTTCTCTGTGTGGAAGCTGAGGTGAGAAGATCCTGGCGATAAAGGGTAACATTGGACAGGAGGAAATTGAACTGTTAATTTGTCTGCTTCCCCACCCTTGATCCTCTTCCTTCCACATGGGTTGCGCTTCGCTCTAGAAATGAGGGCAATCTTGGGAAATCCCCAGGTCAAGTGCAATCGCAACTGTCTCTTGAGTTGTCTTTGGATAGCACCCGTCGGCTTCCATTGTTTGAGCTAAACCTGTACCTCGGATTTAATTGCCGACAGCCCGGCTAGGGTCCAATTTAATTGACTAAACATTTATCCTCTCTGGACCAAAAAAATCTGGCCTATTTGATAAATGGAACTATGTTTGCGCAATTGATGACCAACTGTAGAATCAGCTCGTCATTTTATTTTACTTATATGCAAATAATGCCATAAGGTAGCTCTGCCAGGCATAATCGAACTCGCCTCGAATTTACTGCGTATGAATGAAGCTGTCACGATTTAAAGTTCAAACACGTTTCAAAATTAGTCATGCGCTGAGAGCCAATATCATTTCGCCACTGCGCCATTGTCAAACATTTAGTTAACTGCTGTGTTGTTTGGGGAAAATGAAAGTCGCACTGCTTCTAAATTGGATATTCGTCAAAGTGAGATATAGTAGCATCGAGATTAAAGTCATTCTTTATAAACAGTCTTTCGATTCCCCTGCGCATTCTGTTAGCGCCCCATTATATACTGGCTGCAAGTTCTTTGGTATTCAACCCGAATATTCTTGTTTCCGCCGAGCAGCGCACTGTTGTTAAGGTTCAGAAGGTTTGTATCAAAACTTCATCAGCTCGTGGCTCACAATCATCCAGAAGGACCAAACTCTGGAGTGAGAATAGGCTATTCGGTCTCATCAGCTGCTCGGACTGTACTGCACAATGATAGACCGCCCAGCCCCCACCGGCAAACTCATCAGATCTTCAATTGCTGAAGTTCTGGCGACATTTGTGACTGACAGTGATACTGCCACTAATTTCTCATGGTTTATTGTTAGTCAGACATGGAATGCTTTTGATGTTTGATGCCCAGACTGATAAGGTAGAAATGAAATGTCAGATGTGAAGAGTGGGTCATGAAAGGGAAAACAGCATAAATATAAAATGAGAGATGACAAGATAATATTGTTTTAAAAGCAACTAGTGAGCCAATCCTAAAAGAAAGCAGTGAGCGCTCTTCAATTGTTCTCAAATCCAGATTTGTGATACCAGTCTATTTATGATCAGATGTTACAGTGAAAGGTTGGTATGGATATGTCTGCTGTATACTAAAAGGTAAAATAATTTTTTAAAAAATTCTTCAGACAGTTCCTTCCATAAATGCAACACAGGTACAAGGAGAAAGCGAATCACTATTTGTGTCTTTACAGCCTTCAACCATTTATTTGTTCACCAAATACAGTGAAAATGGTCATAAAATGTACAATGAATCATTCTTAGAATGTCATTACATTTTTTTTTGCTTTTATATATCCTTGGAATGATTTTTTTCATTATTTAAAATTACGCCTCATGTTAACATGCACATATAACGATTGTAAGCTTCATAAAAGAATGTTACAAAATTAAATTTAAAAACACAGCTTCATAAGAGTCCAAAAAGAGGACAGTTAATGTTAACAGCGCAATATTTTAAACTTCTTAAACAGTGCATTAGTTTTCCCCATAAACCTTCAAATTTCACACATCCAGCAGCAATGCTTACCACAATATAGATTTTAAATACAGATTTTTTAGCATTGATGTGTGCAAATAAACAAAAATAAATAAAACAAAAAAATCCTAAAATACTAAGAGATTCATAAATAACATTCAATAAGTCTCTTCCCAAAGCTGACACAGAATAGACCAAAATCAGTCTTGCAGTTCAATGGATCCGGTCCTATACATCCTTACAAAAAATACAAACATTTTAATGCAGTACAATACACAGACTAGCATTTGTTTTACAAAGATTTAGATATAAAAATACAAGTACGAAGAATTCCATTAGAAAGAAGCGTGCCAAACTGTTAATGACTGCTGGTACCAATGTTGGCACCGTGATCGGAAGCTCATGCAACAGGATGAATTAAATATGTCTATTTTGATGCAAAAAAATATCCTTTCTTTCTGCTCGTTGTCCCTTGCTTTCATTCTTTCCGCCCCCGAGTCGGTTTTGCCAGCTGTCGTGCTCTCCGATCAACCGCCGTGTTTTGTGGTAATTTGATGGTTCTGAAATGCGCCGCTTGGCAATCTCTGCGCATTGGTTTGTAGAGAAGACGGTGTTGCTGCTGCAATGACCTCGTCCTCCATTTCTGCTCGCTTGGTTTGGAATTCTGAAATGGACAGCTACTTGATCTGTGTGTGCCTGGATAAACCGAATGGTGCTGATATTGACAGCTCCTCAAATTTGTGTGCATTTGTTTGGATTGGAGATTCGTCAGCAAGCCCCAAGACCTCTCTGGACAATCCATAAACGCATGCACAGCCCCAAAGTGCTTTAAAATAGTTAAAAAAAAGTTTGGGAGTCAGGGTCGCTCCCTTTCCGCTTACACTCCAGACGAGGTTTTGTCCTCCCGCCCCTTCAGAACATCATCTAGTCTGTCGTCTTCGATAACAACTGCAAAGCAATTACAGGCAATTTAGTGTCTGCAGACAGAGGGTCAGTCGAACATGAGGGAGCTGCAAAATATAAATAAACATGTTGGCGCTCAATGCAACGGACTAGGAGTGAAAGTAAACACCATCCAATTGTGTGCCTAAAGCTGACAAAGGCGAAGGCATGGGTTTGTTATTTGTAACAAATATTGACCTTAAATATTACAAAGCGCGCTCTTTTGTTAAGAATGCTAGCACGGGTTTTGCTTTCGAGGTTCATGCTGCGGTTAATGATCAAAATATCAGTTATATCTGACGTTGCAAAGACATTTTCACTGCAAAGAAAAGTGCTTCTTACATCCAGCGCAGATAGTTCGGATTAGCATTCTGCTCAGCGGACCGCCTGTGTTTTGATTTCACCCGAGGACAAGTTGGGTCTAAACAAAATAAACGGGGACGGTAAACAAAGCTGCGTGTTTTACAGTAAATGAGCAGGTATATTCGTGTGATGGGCAACGACTAAAAGTGAGACAAATCGAAATCCTTACACTTGTTGCAATCTCGATGTGAACATGTCAAACGGGTTGGCCAAATTTTGGGGTGGGGGGGGGGGGGGGGAATCGGGTCTGCGCTTATATCGTAGGTGATCCTATAGATGGATCCGCCATTCGACAAAATATATCAAACCTGATCTCAAAAGAAATGTCGAAGAGATCATTTATCTGAACACGGTGGAAATTTGATAATATTTGGTTTTACAGTTTCGACTAAATATTGGGGATGGTATGAGAAAACCTAAGAGTGTCTGAACGGATTAGGGATCCCGAGTTTTGGGGGGAAATGCAAAATAATCTCGTTTCATTCCCAAATTGGTCATTCAGGCAAAAGCTGCAGCAAGGGGACATGATGTGAATCAAAAATGAATCTAACTAAACGGATGCACGAACACGAAAACAATGATTTCTCTCGAAAACTAGTTTCCAAAATCGACCAATTTTTTAAAAAAAATCAAAAATGTAACATTCGAGCGAACAACGAACGTTGCAGATTTCGATTCAGAAAGATCTTTTTTAGTGTTGGGTTTTGGAGAGGTTTATATTTACACTAGGTATGTAAACAGGATTCTGCATATACTAACAACCGTGAAATGTTGTATGTTTTGTCAGATGGAAGCAAACGAAAAACATTATACACTCCATTAACTCACGAAGGGGCAGAACTGTCGTTGACCTCGGGATCTGGATTAAATACTAATCTTCATTTTTGATGAAAAACGGCGATTTTCAATCTACTGACCCTAAAAAAAAATGCGATTAGAACTGAAAAATGGCACAGGACGGGGAGTGAGCGCACCAAGAGTTAGGCAAAAAGTCTTCGCGTTTTACCTCGCTTAGCTCTGCCAATCTGTGCCAGTTTGGGGGGTCTCTTGGGCTGGGAGCCCCCGAAGAAGGTGTTGGTGTCCTGGAGGCGACAGCTGAAGGAGAGCTGACCGACATCATTCTCGCCGCCGAAATGAGCCATCTTCTCCTCGCTGTAGGGCAGAATCTCCGACATAGCGTCTCCAAGAGCGAAGGGGATGCAACCAAGAACGGGTGGCAAAAATAAATTAAACAGAAAAAAAAAGCTCCTGGAAATTCAGCGACTGAGAGTGGCTTGAAGCAATTGTACAAGGCGGGTCTTTTCAGGGGAGGGGTGGTCGTGGTGGGGTTAATCCTGGGTATCGGTGACCGCTGCCTCGCCGGTGGTGATGGAGATGTTGTCTTCGTACTGTGCTTGGAGAGCTCTGGAGAGAATCGGAGACCCCGCCGCCAACATAAAGGAAACCCGAGCGGAAGAGTGAAGTCATCCATCCGGGCTAGAAGTGATGTAGGACAGTCTAATTATCATCCCTCTCCTCCTACTCGGGCTCTAAGAGGAGACAGTGACATCAACCGGTAGTACTTGAGTAGTAATTTTCAAAGGTAGAGTCTGAGAGGAACACCGGTGTACACTTTCTTACCGTTTAAAGCATAGCCCCAGCAAAGCAAAACCACCCCACGTAACCTGTAACGCATCTAGACTTTGCAACAACGACTTCTACATAATTAAGAGGTATTATGTAGTTGACCAGCTCTATTCGCTTCCTTTTTTTAAAAAAAAAGCTCCCATTCAAAACTTCACTCCGTCAAGAACAAAATCGTCTTCAATGATTTTATTGTGGATTTCTGCAGAACATCAACAAGATCAGAAATTGCTGGAAAATCTCAGCAGGTCTGGCAGCGCCTGTGGAGAGAAATCAAACTCTGATCAAGTTTCACCGATGCTGCCAGACCTGTTGAGATTTTCCAACAATTTATTTCCAGCATTCTTTCGGTTTTTATATCTGTGGAACACCTTAGCTGGAGAAATAAATGCCTTAATTACGCGCATCGTTATGTCAGCAGTACTCGTTATAAAACTATAGAAGCTAAATTGTGAGGTTCGTTGTGTCGGTTTTTAAAATATTTTGTTTTCTAAACACAATGGCCAACCGCAAGGCTCAGATCGGAATGAATGGCTGTCCTTTCAATTCGTCCCGTGCCCTGGTTGTTAAAGTGTCACTTTGACTTTACAGTTGGCCATCCTCATCCTCTAGGCGGACGCATATTGATCAGTCTAGCGGCGAGGAAAGCCGACATGAATCATCAGAGTTTGTTTGGGTTACATCTGTTGTCAGTTATTCATACCATTATCGATGTTAGTCAAACAGAATTTCGTGATACTGATCGTTCAATCTTGGCACGAAAAACGACACCAAATCGGAAAATGCTTCCCTTTTTTGTATTTGATCACTGATCATCTTCAATCTCTAAACCTGCTAAGAAACGCTACATCTACATTGCTGAATTACGTGTTTTTTTTTTCGGAATACACTAGCATTTATACTAATGTCAAAGTATTTTACAATGGGTAGTTTTCTTACACCTAATCGTAGTTTAGAAATTCGTAGCTTCGTAACCCCTACAGTCACATATTGTGGCCTCAATGAATTAATCTCTCCACTTCCACAATATGCTGCCCTTTGATGACACTTTCGGAAAACCCGGACCAGCTTTAGTTTCCTAATGTTTCATTTGACCTCTGTAGTGGTTTTACGTTCTCACACTGCTTGAGATCATCTGTACTCCGCACCGTAAGCTTTGTGTACAAATCACTGTCTTTATCCAGGCAATGTATCAAAATGAAACAGACTGTGTGGACAACCTCAACATCCCAGTTCGACATGTGTTACACTCCTAAACCCATATCCTTTCCAGCATTTAGACTTTCGTTACAGTGCTGGGTTTCACATCCACTTCAGGTCACCTGCTATTAAGCCTTGTGTCACTTCCGGACATCTTAAGGATTCCTGATCATTCTTTCCAGAGACTTCATTGAAATTGTGTTGCCTGCATACCGATGCGTTCCAATTTCCATTCATTCACCGTATCTGTCCTTGCTGACATACACAGGCACCTTTTCCCATCATCTCATATTTAAAATGCCCATGTTTGTGCTTAAATGCCCATGTTTGTGCCCATGTGGGCGGCACGGTGGCACAGTGGTTAGCACTGCTGCCTCACAGCGCCAGAGACCCGGGTTCAATACCCGCCTCAGGCGACTGACTGTGTGGAGTTTGCACGTTCTCCCCGTGTCTGCGTGGGTTTCCTCCGGGTGCTCTGGTTTCCTCCCACAGTCCAAAGATGTGCAGGTCAGGTGAATTGGCCATGCTAAATTGCCCGTAGTGTTAGGTAAGGGGTAAATGTAGGGGTATGGGTGGGTTGCGCTTCGGCGGGACGGTGTGGACTTGTTGGGCCGAAGGGCCTGTTTCCACACTGTAAGTAATCTAATCTAATCTAATCTTAACTGCATCAATTGCCTTATTCTTTCTCAACTCTAGACCTCCTTAAGAACTACAATACTTCTCCATATTATTTAGACAGACAACCTCTGTTTCTTTCACTCTGCCATTATTGGCACTGCTTTCAACTTTCTGGATCCCAAATTCTCAAATTCTGTACTTATACCCACCTTAGCTTGCCATCTTCTCATTCCTTAAGCCAGACAGAATCTATATCTCTTACCAGGCATTTACTCACTGCACCAAGTATTTCCCTCTTGGTCCTGCCATCTGCTGCCTGGCAATGGCTTGAAATCAGTGAGATTGTTGATGTCTGAACCATGTCATTGAGTATGCATGTAAATGTCCATTATAATAATTGTCCAACTAGCAGTTACAAAAGAGGGCTAGCTTTGCAAGGCTGTGGTGTGAGCAAAAGAATGGAACTAGGTTAACTCAGAGAACTGACACAGGGTCAAATGGCAGCCTTCTGTGCTATAACCATTCTATGATATTGGTACACATAAATATATGAGAGAGCTTAGCAGTACAAGCAGTTGAAGATCAATGACATGCATTTAAATGTCAAGCTGATTGTTGCACCAATGTCTTTCCTTTGATTGGTACTTTCCCTCAGTCTGGTATACAGACTTCATTATCTGAGGAATTGAAAATGCAGCTGATCACTGTGCAACCATCAGCAATAAACCTTATTTCTGGCCTTATTCGGAAACATCTAAAGACAATAGGATTGAGGACATTTCCATAAGAAACTGTTCCTTCTGAACTGAGATGAATGACTTCCAAAAATCACAACCATCTATCTTCTTTTGCCCCAGAACTCACATCAGCCACTGGAGAGTCTCCCCCTATTAATCTGATTCAGTTTCACTGGAACTTATTGATGCTGACTAGCCTGATTGCTGCCTTGATTTCAAGAGCATTTAGTCACCTTTGGAAATCAAGTTCTGTGTCCATGGTTAGACAAAAATCATTATGAGAACTGAAGTTAATGATTTTGGTTTGAACATCAGTTATTGGTGAGTAAGTTCCACTTGATTGTTCTGTTGATAATATTTTCCATCACTTTGCTAATGATGATAAGTAGAAGGTGGGACAGTAATTAGTTGGTTAGGTTCATCCTATATTTTATGGATTGAACTTCTTGGCCAATCTTCCACTTTGGCAATTAATGCTAGTACTGTAATGTTACTGGTTTAGCTTTATTTAGATGCTTAGCTCATTCCTAAACACAGAGATTCAGCTCTCCAGTTGCAATACTATCTGAGCCCATAGTCTTTGCTGTGTCAATCACACAGCTATTTCTTGATGTCATGGAATGATTAATTTAGCTGAATGCTGACATCTGTGGTGGTCAAGATTGCATAAGGAGACAAAGAAGAATCATATATTAACATGGCTGGTTCAATATGGTTATGAGTGCTTCAGGCTTGTCTTTTGCATTTATGTGTTGGCCTCTGCCACTGGTAGATGTTGGGAAAATTCATAGATCTTTCCTCCCTCATTCATTGTTCACTTCCACTTGAGATGGAAGTAGCAGGACTGCAGTACTTGAATTTGATCAATGTTTGCAGAGATGTTTAGCAGTGTCTATAGCATGCTGCTTTGAGTATTTAGTGAGATGCCTATGGTCTTTTGTGGACTGTGGCTACTCACTTAATTATTTCTGAGACACAACTTGAGTTGTGCGTCCTAAGGGGAACCATTAACAGGGAAGGAGGATAGTAAAGAAGAAGTTGATGGCCTATTGACAGACTCACCTTTCTAAATGGAAGAGGTTGTGTTATAGAAAAATGGTACAGAGACTTAATAATACCTGAAATATCAAGTGAGGATTTCATCCTCACCGTCCAGGCTGAGAAGACAAAAATGTATTCCATATAATTAAATAGAGTGAACATTAAGTGGATTCCATCATGATTGCATAATTTGTTTTAGCCATTCCATCTTATACTAGTAAGATGATATTCTGAAGTCATAACGTCATCATTGCTAAATTGTCAAAATCATAACATACCATCCGATATTGCTAAGAGACTGCCTTGATTTGCTATTCATAAGGTCAGAATTTGCTAAGAAACAAGGGTAACATAAAGTCATTTTGTGCATCAAAACACATTTCACCATTAGCTTAGCAGTGAACTCTATTTTGAAAATCTGCAACTTCATGGCTTTGTTACCCAAAATTTATCACTCTCTTAATGACCAAAATTTAACACATTATTGCTAGTCCCTTATAAACTCTTTCAAATGTTGGCTAATTAGTGTGTTGTAAAATCTTAGCAAACCTCAAGACATAATGCTTCAATAATGTACTCCAATTTGGTTAATAGGTATGTGACATTTGACTTTGAGAACAATGAGTCAATTATCACTTTCAGGTGTTTTCTAAGTATCATTGAGATATTTTCCTATTTTTTTCTATTAATTCCATTCCTTTGTATAAAAGCAATACTAATCATAAGTAGAGATTAGCTCCAACAAATTCTTTTGGAATTTTGCCTTGGCAATTCCAAAATCTTCAATAACATCCAAAGTTGTTTTCTGTTCTAATGCCAGATTTGAGACATGGAGTGAGAAGCAAGATGCATTCAACAAAAAATGTCCGTACACGTGGTTGATGAAAAATTGTTCTTATACTCAGCAATAGCACAAAATCTTTTGAACAAATCAACTTTATTATCACAGAGGGCATTAACAGAGGGCATTTGATTGATGTTTGAGAATTTCTGTTGAGCACTAAGGATTCTCCACCTGGAACTATGCAAAAATGTTCTTTATGGGGAGGTTGTAACCTGTTTGTTGTCTGAGATTCTAAAGTACTCGCAGTAAATACAAATAAATTGGAAATGTGAATATTGATTTTCTGCTGTCAAAGAAATGGCTGGGGAGAGCCTGCCTGTTCCTCGCTGTGGCTTTCCCTAAAGTAAATACTGATTACCTTTTTCACATCAGCATTTGTGCACAGAATCATCTAACACTGTCCTCCTCTGCACAAACTGGAAGCATTAATATTCAACACAAGAAGCTGCTGTTAATGCATTAATGCACCATCTGCCACATTGCACTCACAGAGCTTTCTAACATGTTTGCCGTATTGCACCATTGTATTTGTAATCTCTCCAGGAAAGCTGTCAAAAAGTTTCTATCAGTAGTAGTACCTCATCCTAAAAGGACAGATACGTGCAAAGAAATGAACAAGAATTCATAGCACCTTCTGTGTTTTTGGCAGCAGTTGCTGTAATTTGCTGAAATATGTGATTTATTCTTCTACCAAAATTGATTTATTCACGGTAATTTTTCTCTGACTATCTGATCATATTTCCCAAATAGCTAACCCTACACAAAGATTAACTCTTAGGATCTGCAGTTACCCATTTGAGTTCAAATAAAATATTTACCAAGAGCAGAAGTACTTCTTTCATTTTACATTTATTTAGGGCATAAATTATGAATTAATTAATTTTGTGAGATTTATTGTGTTTCTTTACTTCTAGCTACAACAGAGTCTGCGATTAGTTTGCCATTTATATCGATTTGGATATTCCAAATTAACCTTCACTTCTTCATTTTAAACTGAAAGAGAATTATCCTCCAGGGTGCTTATCAGTAAAATGTACTAAGGATCCATGAGGGTGCTTTTGAAAATTTCACTCCTGATTTTGGCAGATTGAGACGATTTTAACCATATCCAACAAGTGATATATACAATATTTTTAAAAAACTTAAATGCATGGAAATACTCAGAAGGTCTGGCTGCATCTGTGGAATGAAAAATAGAGTTAATCTTTCAAGCCAAATATGATCCTTCTTCAGATATATTCCTTTATTTGCAAAGTAGTTCAAAGTAGTTCAAACATTATTTGTATCTCTTTTTGATGAAAGTCATAGGCCAGAGTTTAACCAGCCCTTTGGCAATGTGATGTGAAGGCATACAATAGCTTTGGAATGCATTGTGGGGTGTCAAACATTCTCCCAACACCATGCCATGTGACACAGCAAATATTGCTAGATTAGCAATCTGCCCAAAGTCCAAATGAGTTACTTAAGTGGCCAATTTAGGGCTCCTGCTACTTACAGTTCATTCCCCCCATGTTGTGGGGGCTCTGCATCCATGACTGAATAATGGCTCCCACATTCCCCAATCCCACTTACCTCATTTTTAAGTGTGCCTGGGTGTTGAGTTGTTTTTTCTCTGTCTCTGTCTCTGTCTCTGTCTCTCTCTCTCTCTCTCAAGTGAGGCTCTAGGGCTGTCAACCCTCTGATTGTTGCAGCAAGCCCTGGAGATAGCCTCCATCAGCAATATGCCACACAGATCCTATTGCCTGTTAGTTATTACATCCAGAGGAGGTACTTCAGCCTATTAAATCCATACAATGATCAACAAGTTTGAAAAGGAAAGGTCGGTCAGAATTCACAATTTGAGGCAACAATAAAAAAGTTGAGTCTTGATTTTAGCAAGTGCAAATGTAGAGAGGAGAATGTATATCGAGGAGAGTTCATTTATTAACACCAAACTGGCAAAATAAAAAAAACATAACATATTGACAAAAATAAAATTTGCCAAAATTGAAAATTTGAAACAACCACCAACTTTGCCTAGGAGAAACTGAGGGCTGTAGGTACTGGAGATGAGAGCCGTGAGTGTGGTGCTGGAAAAGCACAGCTGGTCAGGCAGCATCCGAAGAGCAGGAAAATCAATGTTTTGGGCATAAGCCCTTCATCAGGAATGAAACCTCACTGCTCCTGCTTCTCGGATGCTACTGACCTGCTGTGCTTTTCCAGCACCACACCAACCTTGCTTAGCCTGATTTGATTTCTATTAATATTTCATTCGCCTTTTAATGGGACTTGCGTCTTCCAAACTCAGTCCTATTTTCCCCAGATGAATGGGTTGAATTGGTAATTCACCAAATGACTGATTATAAATGAGGACTTGTGTCTCGCTACTCATTGTGTTATGATTAAGTACATCAATATCAACTAACATTTTAAAAAAAATATCTTGATGATAATTCATTGAAAAAGTGACTGCATTTCAGTAACAGGATAATGATGCAAAGTCAATGTGTCTCAACATTTTGTTGGTCTAACAACATTGTGTTATGCTGGTGACTACATGGCTGGAAAAATTGATGTCTTTCAGTGGAGGTGACTGCAATTAGCTTTGCAGGACAAGCTTGAGCAAATCTGGCCAGAAGGTTGGGTGGCAGACTCTACAGGTTTAGCAATAGCTGCAAAAGTCTGGACTTGTTGAGTGTAGATTTGAAGGTTGGGAGGATGAATGCTACCGCTTGAGAGAGGACCTAGTTTACTGTATCCGGTGCTCCCGATGTGGTCTTCTCTAGATTGTTGAGACCCAATGGAAACAAAGGTCATGTTTCGCCGAGCATCACAGCCAGGCCCACAAGGGCCAACCTGACCTCCAAGTTATCGCCCATTTCAATTCCCCTTCCCATTCCCTTTCCGACATGACCATTCATGGCCTCCTCCATTGCCACAGTGAATTAGACTGCAAATTGGAGGAACAACACAGGGCGGCACGGTGGCACAGTGGTTAGCACTGCTGCCTCGCAGCGCCAGAGACTCGGGTTCAATTCCCGCCTCAGGCGACTGACTGTGTGGAGTTTGCACATTCTCCCCGTGTCTGCGTGGGTTTCCTCCGGGTGCTCCGGTTTCCTCCCACACTCCAAAGATGTGCAAGTCAGGTGAATTGGCCATGCTAAATTGCCCGTAGTGTTAGGTAAAGGGGTAAATGTAGGGGTATGGGTGGGTTACGCTTCGGTGGGTCGGTGTGGACTTGTTGGGCCGAAGGGCCTGTTTCCACACTGTAAGTAATCTAATCTAATCTAATCTAATCTAAACACCTCACCTTCTGCCTGGCCAGTTTACAGCCTGGAGGGCTCAACCTTGAGTTCTCCAATTTCAAATAATTTCCCTTTCCATCCCCCAACTCACTTTCTAGTCCTTCCTCCTCCCTTCCATTTCACATACTAACCCTTCCTTACAGCCACCTCTCACCCCCATTCTCAGTCCTGAAGAAGGGTTATACCCGAAATGTTGACTTCTCCACCTCCTGATGCTGCCTGGCTTTCTGTATTCTTCTAGCCTCCTGCTTGTCTACCTTGAGAGACGACAGCAGGTTTGATCATGGATCTAATGCAATCCCTCTAGGTAGGTTGCTACCTCAGGACCCTAGTGATTGTTTAGAGAAGAGATTTGTGGAATGCTGTTATACCCTGCAAGTTGTTTTGCACACTTTATTCCACATCAAGCTAAGCTGGTGTGACTATGATCTGTTCATCCACTGCATCACTCAGATATGCGATGGAAGCTGCCTGTGCTGTTAAAGAAGCTGAGAGATTGGCCAAAACATGCTGCATCAGGTGAGATCCACAGTTTGTTGAGGAAGTTAGACACCTCTTGAGAAAGATGGTTTCTGTGCTGTGTGCAAAACTCTGTGCCAAGTTGGTGCTGGAATTTTCCCTGCTGCTTGACATTGAATATTAGATTTTTGGCAGACTTGCTGTGCATACCCACCAGCATTCTTCTGTAGGCTGCCACACTGAAATTCTCATCTAGCTGTTATGCAGGAGAACTTGTGTATAGTCTTACCCTTCTGTGAAGGGACACCCACGATATATTCATTCCCTGCTCAGGCCGCAGGCAACTCCTACCTGGTGTCTCATCACATGTAGATCACATCTTTAATGCTCTGCTTGAAGCTATACACAGTGTTAGTGGCTGAGTTGGTGGCTCTGAGTGTGAAATTGAGTGATGGTGCATCTATATCATGATGTTACTGTTCCTCCCTTCTCTGGCCTAGCTGTGCTTACTAATTACCTGAAAGGCGCATGTCACAAGGGTCAGCTTATTGAGGGCTAGATGGGGACTGGGATGGTGGGTGGGGAATGCACCTGGACCAGCAGTTTATAAATAAGAATACAGTGTGAGATGAGGGAGACACAGCTTATGGGAAGGTGGATTAGGATGAGGGTAATGTCATCTTCAATGTTTCTGTGCTGCTTTGGCCATGGCCTCAGCAGCATTTCCTCTGTGGTAGCAGCCAGTGAAGGAATCAAGGTGAGGATGGTCAGGACAGGGATTCTGGAACCACCCTGTTAGATCTAGTGGCTTTTGGTAATGCAGTGTATTGCCCTGAGAGAGAGGAAGAAATGCATCTCTGCAGAGCATGTATGAATGAGGCTCAGTATGCAAAGGTGAGGCTGAGCATATGAATGTCAGGGATGAGGTGGGGTTTGATTGAGATTATTGGGTGGGTGATGATGATATGATAGATTGAGCACTGTTTAAGGCTATGGGTACAATTGACGGAACATGGCATTTGAAAATCACTTTGAAATCTTAATCAAAGTGAAAAGCTAGAATTGCTACTAGCTCAAATAAACTTGGGTCCAAGCATACAGGTCTTAAAATACGATGAACAGATCAGAAATGGTAATTAAATGCTGCTCTTTATATCTAATTGGAAGAAAGAAAGCCTTGTTTGCCAAGACCACTGGATATCTGAAAGTCAATTCTAGCCAATGATGTGCTTTTGAAGTGCAGTTATGGAGATGTGGCTCAGTGGGCAGATGGGCCTCAGTTTAATATCTCATCTGAAAGACAGCTGTTCCAACAAACTAGCACTTATTCAGTACTGCACTAATGAGGGGCATGAATTTTGCGCACATTTCCCAGGGCTGGATTTTATAAGGCACTGCTAGGTGTCTTTTTGGTATGGGGATATACAAAATAAGTGGGTTAACCATCCCATCAGCTTGCCATCCACCCCAAGCTCAGCCTCAGTGTCAAAATTGGTAGCCCACCACATTTAAATAAATAATAAAGGCCCTATGAGCTTTTTAACCAAACTCACACCATAATATAGGCAAAAGTGAGGACTGCAGATGCGATCAGAGTTGAGAGTGTGGTGCTGGAAAAACATAGCAGGTCAGGCAGCATCTGAGGAGCAGGGGAGTCAACGTTTCGGGCAGAAGTTCCGGTGAAGGACTTATGCCTGAAACGTTGACTCTCCTGCTCCTCGGATGCTGCCTGACCTGCTCTGCTTTACCAGCACCGCACTCTCAACTCACACTATAATTTGGCTGGTATGGGCAAAGGAGTAGGAGTGGGCAGCCCATTTATCTTTTACAAATTTTTTAAAAGGATGGGAAGGAAGGAGACTGCAATCTTTGTGTATCCATATATTGGCAGTTCAAGTATGAACTGATAAATCTATGCTGTACTCCCTACGTCCAATACATGTTATTTTAAGTATAAGGCCACTTGGGTTCCCCAGGCATTGCCAAGCCATAGATTTGTTTTGCTGCAACATAAATTCCACCATCTTTTATTTTAGCCCTCCACTGATAGCTGTGGTTCAGTTGGTAGCACTGACCTTTCAGTCACAAGGTCCAAACCCCTGTGCATTACCCCTCCTAGAAACCTACCTCCTCTCCAAAACCAAGCCCTTAACAATCTCGATCCCCTATGCTTCCCATGCCCTCCAGAAGCTGGCCAAATTGTTACTGCCCAATACCCTGACTTACCTCAGTCCAGCGTCCTTGGAATACAGGTTCATAGCTCCTTGAAAGTGGAGTCACAAGTAGCTAGGATAGTGAAGAAGGCATTTGGTATGCTTTTCTTTATTGGTCAGAGTATTGAGTAAAGGAGTTGGGAGGTCATGTTGCAGCTGTACAGGACATTGGTTAGGCCACCTTTGGAATATTGCGTTCAAATCTGGTCTCCTTCCTATCGGAAGGATGTTGTGAAATTTGAAAGGGTTCAGAAAAGATTTACAAGGATGTTGCCAGGGTTGGAGAATTTGAGCTATAGGGAGAGGTTGAATAGGCTAGGGCTGTATTCCATGGAGCATCAGAGGCTGAGGGGTGACCTTGTGGAGGTTTACAAAATTATGAGGAGCATGGATAGGATAAATAGACAAAGTCTCTTCCGTGGGGTGGGGGAATCCAGAACTAGAGGGCTTAGAGAGGGGAAAGATATAAAAGAGATCTGAGGGGCAACTTTTGCATGCAGAAGGTGGTACGCATATGGAATAAGCTACCAGAGGAAGTGGTGGAGGCTGGTACAATTGCAACATTTAAAAGGCATCTTGATGGTTATATGAATAGGAATGGTTTGGAGGGATATGGGTGAGGTATTGGCAGGTGGGACTGGATTGGGTTGGGATATCTGGTCGGCATGGACGGGTTGGACCGAAGGGTCTGTTTATGTGCTGTACATCCTTTTGACTCTATGACTTTATGACCCAGTCAGACTGTCTGCCAGCTCCAGTTGATGGGATGTTTTTTCATCTGAAATGCAGAACTCCCACTCTCCACCAATCTAACCAATCCTCAGGGTATTATGGCTGTGGGAAGATTTCTTTTTGTCAGCAAGCTACCACACAACTTTTGTTCCAGGCAGATGGGAGGAATCAGCAGTCCACCTCTCAGCACTCCCTCCCACCTAAATAAAATTCTGTCCCTGGTGTGGACCTTGAACCTTGTGCCTGAAAGGTGAGTGAAATTATTGGAGCAAAATTAGAATGGACCTTTCCAAAATACAAGCAGTAGTGCATGTTTGCAACTTCATTCTGCAAATGGCAGTTGATGTTCGATGAATTGTTAATTTTCAATCTGAGTTCGATAGATTTTGTTCACCAAAATATTAAGACATTTGAATGTGGTTGCAGGTTAGCCATTATGGATGGAATTTTACAGGGGTCTGAGCAATGTGGGATATAGCGAACTGTGTGACAGAATAAGATGATGAGTGCAACAAGAATCCATCTTGCTGTCGGGAACAACTCCTGCCATCTTTACGCTTTTCACAGTCATCATGGTGAGATTCTTATTGGCAGCAGCAAGTTGTCAATTGACAGGAATTATAGCTTGTTAAATGCCATTTTCCCAGCATAATTCCATCAATATTTAGCCTTCCACCTTATAGAAAAATAGAAACGTAGAAAATAGATGCAGGAGTAGGCTATTCAACCCTTTTAGCCTGCACCACCGTTCAGCAGGATCATGGCTGATCATACAATCTCAGTATTCCATTCCCACCCTCTCCCCATACCCTTTGATCCCTTTCACTGCAAGGGTTATATCCAGCTCCCTCTTAAATATATCTAAAGAACTGACACCAACAGCTTCCTGTGGGAGAGAATTCCACAGGTTCATAACTCTCTGAGTGAAGTAACTCTTCCTCATCTCAGTCCTTAATGGCTTACCCCTTATTCTTAGACTGTGACCCCTTGTACTGGACTTACTCAACATTGGGAACATTCTTCCCACATCTAGCCTGTCCAGTCCCAGCAGGATTTTATATGTTTCTATGAGATCCCTCCTCATTCTTCTAAATTCCAGTGAATAAAAGCCCAGTCGACCCAGGCTTTCTCTGCAATTAAATGCTGCACCCCCTAGCTGCATTGACAACTATCATTGTGATGCTGCAGCAAGGACTGTTTTTGTTCAGGGACACACACCCAGCTCATGGATGGGATCAGATTGCATCTCCAGGTCCTTCGTTTACCGTCATAGTGCCCCATCATTCTGAACCCACCTGGATGTTCAGAGTAGCCTGCCCTTGCATTGCCTTGCCTCTTCAAGTTTTGTTCCCTCAACCAGACATGCCAGGCTCATAATTTAGCACACTCACAAAGCCCAGAAACATGTCCTAATTGTCAGCCCCTCTCAAGTCAAATCAAGAGGATTATCTTTTGCTCAAGGGTTCACACTCAGAAAGTCAAAAGCAACCTCCAGCCCTCTGGGACAGTCAGAATCAGAATCTCCCCCTCATCAGGGGTGAGACGCTGAATATTCATAGAATCCTGGAATCCCTACAATGTGGAAATAGGCCCTTTGGCCCAAAAAGTCCACACTGACCCTCCAAAGAGTAACCCACCCAGACCCATTCCCCCTACCCTATATTTACCCTAACTAATGCACTTAACCTATACATCCCTGAATACTATGGGCAATTTTAGCATGGCCAATTCACCTAACCTGAACATCTTTCGATGGCGGGAGGAATCCAGAGCACCCGGAGGAAACTCACACGGACATGGGGAGAATGTGCAAACTCCATACAGTCGCCCGAGGCTGGAATCAAACCCGGGTCCCTGGTGCTGTGAGGCAGCAGTGCTAAGCACTGGGGCACTGTGCTGAATATTGGGCAGTATTGCACATCTTGAAAGTGGGTAGCACATCCGTTATTGTCAGTGCAAGTCATGAGGTTTCCCAAGGGAGTAGTCAGGAAAAAGGGCATACAGGTTGGTTGTGACAAACCCTTCAAAGAATTGGATGGGACTTGAAGTTCGCCAAAAGAAGTAAGATTCGGCCTTATGTATTTGAGCAATGGAACATGCTGTGGGGTCTAACATTCCCATCAACAGCATGATTATGACTGGGTGGAATCTAAATCATCTGAAACAACAGGTAGCACATGTCTTTTATATTGCTTGCATTACATTTAATAGGTGCTGATAAATTGTGCTTTAATCCCCATCTCCATTTTTGGTTATTACATTTATATTAATTTCATGGATCATGAGTTGATAAATGGCTCAAAGTGTGTCCATTTGTGGACACAATTAATTGGCGACTTATATAGTAGTCTTTCATAAAATCCTTATGTTTTGGAATTTTGGTGTAAAGTATTGTTTCAATGTTGACACAGAGATTGTTGTGTGTTCATTTGAAAGCTGCAAAGTATATTCAGTGTTTTGTCACTGAAAGAAGTACCAGCATTCAGCTGTGGCTGTTGCTTCCTTCTATTTCCTTTGGCAACATAATCAAATCACACCAGGCACCCTACCAAGCACTGCTTCCAAGCTTGGTTATTTCCATGCAGGCTATCCTAGTTGTCCAGCTGTCATTTATTTGTTTATAAACTCTGAACAAAAGACGTTAATGTGGAAATTCAGCCAGTTTATTAATCTGTAGTTTCATTCTCAAATCCCCTGCATCCTTGCTGGCAGGATCTTGTCCTTGAGAGCACCACTTGATCCAAAGATGCTATTCTGTCTAAACACTTAGCTTTTCTTGTTGGAGCCCAAATTCTAGCTAACGTTCCAACTATTTATTAAGTATTGCTCCGCATCCTTTCAATACTCATAAAACCTATTCTTAACCCATTAAAAACACATCACCTTTAACATAGCCTCAGAGTGATGCAACTGTGTTGGCAAGATAGTGGCAGAGCTACAGCTGGAGCTTCTCTGCTCTGCCCATTCTTTTTCTCTTTTCTCCCTTTCTTCTCTTTTTTGTGGTTTTTCCAACTTTTGACTCAGACTTACCCAAAGGGAATGGAGGGGGTGACTCCAGACTGGAGGCTGCCGCTGGTGAGTCCCAGAGCAGAGGCCAGTGCGGGGAAGTGAGTCCCAGAGTGGAGGCAGGTGCAGGAAGGCGTGTCCCTCACACTCACACTCACACATGCTCTGTCACACATGCTTTCTCTCAATCACACACACACATACACACACACACACACATATAAATCTATGGGATGAATCATTTCATCAAAAATGTTTGTGTATTTGTAGATACATCCTATTTTATTCAAAAATTACACTGTTTGTCGTCACAGTCAACAAATGTGCCATCTTATAAATTTCAGCTTTCGAATAAAATGAGCCTGATCAAGGTTAAAACTCTGAGACAGATTCTGAACAAAGCCTCACACCTACAATTCAGTGTCTCACCTGAGATGTCATCTTTTGTATGTTCCTATTGCTGTGTTTAGTAGTCATGACAGTACAGCACTGACATTGATGTTATAAACACTTTACACTCCATCTAACACTCTTAGTCACCGATAGATATGCATTATCTGACACTCCACTCACACTAGTAGTATGGTCTTTTGATGTCTCTGCCATTGATCTCTCTACCTATAAACTCTGCGTCTTTGGCCTTCTCTCTCACTGCATCTAATGAACAAGAAGCACTCTGAAAGCTTATGATTTCAAATAAACCTATTGGGACTATAAGCTGGTATTGTGGACTTGACTTCTGACTTTGTCCACCCCAGTCCAACATCGGCACCTCCACATCACATGTACCTAGGTACTTTGTACGTAAGGTGATGCCATAAGAGGCAACATTGTGAACTTTTCACTACACTCCTGGACAATAAAGGTTATTCAAATTCTAATTCTGAGAATGTTTGAATTTTCCAGCAAGGAAGAAATCAGAAAAAAGAAATGTAACCTGAATTATTACCAGCTGGTTCAAAATAACTGTGTATTTTCACACTGCTGATGTGGAAATGAAAAGAGATTTGAGACTGAATCAGAACTTTTCCACTCTAAGTAATTCTATAAAATAGACAACTGACTTAAAAGCCTGAGCAAATAAGAGTAGCAATTGCACTGATAACACTGGGGGACAGTTTGACAAGATGTATAGCAGCCTAGGTCTCACAGAAGAGCAGAAAAGCCATATAGTACAGTCTTGCAGGCTTTGATGACCAATCTTGAACCCCCCATATTAGTATTAATTTCGAATAGCATGTGATCAACATCAGATTTTGGGAAAAGGGAGAATTATTGTTCATTATGTGACCACATTGATACATCTACCTGAACCTTGTGGATTTGTACAACTGAAAGCTGATCATGTCAGAGATACAGTTGTCTTAGACATAAGAGGTTCTGCCATGAGAACATGCCCACCAAGTGAGGAGAAACTTGCTCTTTATTGATGTGTAGAAGCTCTCAGATTGTCAATCATTAACTGGAGCATATTAATGGGAGAACAGATGAGGCTTTGAATTATGCCAAGAGGCATTCTGAGTTGAATGAAAACAACATATTGGAAACATGTCATTAAGATTTGCACAACAGCCAACAGCCTTGATCCTTCAGAAGGTGAGGAAGGAATGCTGCAGTGAATTCATATATCATAAAGAAATTGGTTCCAGTCAGAGGAAGGCAGGACATGTTCTCTATTGGCTAAATATAAGCCATGAGATGAAGGATCACATCAGTCAGTGCAGTGCTTGTAATGAAATTGAAGCTAAGCAAGTGAAAGAGCAAGTTATGACACATGAAATGTCAGAGAGGCCATGGATAAAATTTGAAGTAAATCTCTTCACTCTCACAGGAACGGATTATCCTGTCACTGACAACTACTATTTTGACTAGAGAGTGTTCAACCAGCTAATGTTAATGACGATCAATGAGATTGCTGACCGTCTGAAAACAGACGTCAGTCATTACGACATTCCAGCCATTGCAATGGGCATCTGGCCATTAATTCAAATGAGTGAAGATTGCAGGTGCTTCATAAAGGATTGCAAAATTCCTCACCATCTTCACATTATTCCCAGTCAACTAGAAAGGCTGACGTGACTGTGAAAACCATGAAAGGGACCATAAAAAATTCAAGGAAAATCCAACAAAGCCTTATACAATAAAATCCTTTCTTCCAGGGTAGGCAAGGAAGGTAGTTCATTCCAAGGACAAATGTCATACTATATTAAAACTACTCTTCCAATCGCGAAAAAAAAAACCATTGAAGCCTGCAGTCATAATAGGCTTGAGTGACAAAGTCAAGGTGAAATGACAGAAAGCCAAATTTCACATTTATAAAACTGCCAAGTCATTGCCAGAGCTCAGCATTGGAATGTTAGTCAGTGCAGACATTCAACACTCTCAACAAAAGTCAGCCCACATGCCAACTTGGGATCTATGTAGACAGCTGCGCTCTCGGTTAAATGCAATTATTATAAAAGACCAGATATAATGTCACAAATGCAGACATACACCTGCAACTAGAAGCTGTTTCTTCACTGCAAACAAAGGATGATGAAGAAGTGATCTCACTGCCTGCACAGAATACAGAATAACCATCAATCCTAGAGCTGTAACCATCAATCCTGTTCCCTAACAGCAGAAATCAATCAGCAACAGCAATGACCATGGTCTCACCACAAGAATGAGCAGACACCAGTGACAATATGCATGTATACCAAGACGGGCTCTTCAAGATTTCAATAATATGTATGCAATGACCGTAAGACCGTAAGAATTAGGAGCAGAAGTGCACCATTCGGACCGTTTAGTCCATTCACCATTGAATGAGATCATTGCTGATCGTCCTGAACTTCAGTTTCATGCCATTTTGCCATAAGCCATGGTTCCTGTATTGTTTAAAAGATTATTTATCTCAGTCCCAAATATATTTAATGGTCCAGCCTCGACAGCTGTCTCTAGTAAAGAATTCCTCAGATCGATTACTCCTTGGGAAAAGAAGTTCGTCTTCTTCTCTGTCCGAATTGGCAAACCACTTAGTCCAAAACTATGCCCTTTGGTCCTAAACTCTCTCATGGAAGATAGGGACAAGGTGAATGGCATACCTCTCAGCATCTACCCTGTCAAGCCCTTCCTGAAAATCTTATATTTTTCATAAATTTCCCCTCCCATTCTTCTAAACAGGCCCAAATTACACAATCGGTATGGTGGCTCAGTGGTTAGCACTGCTGCCTCACAGCACCAGGGACCCGGCTTCGATTCTAGCCTCATGAAATTGTCTGTGTGGAGTTTGCAAATTCTCCCCGTGTCTGCATGGGTTTCCTCTGGGTGCTCTGGTTTCCTCTCACAGTCCAAAGATGTGCAGTTTACCATATTAAATTGCCTATAGTATTCAGGGATGTGTAGGTTAAGTGCATTAGTCGGGGGAAACATGGTGGAATGGGACTGGGTGTGTTACTCTTCGGAGGGCCGGTGTGGACTTGCTGGGCTGAAGGGCCTGTTTCCACACTGTAGGAATTCTAATTCTAGTTCTAGCCTCTCCTCATTAGAAAATCTCTTCAGACCTGGGATCAGCCTAGTGAACTTCCTCTGGACTGTCTCCAAGAATTGTAAATCTTCCCTTAGATCGGGGGACTAAAGCTGCTCACAGTATTTTCGCTGTGGTCTGACTCGTGTTTTGTATAGTTTTAGTATATATTGTAAATAATTATTGGTAAAAGTGGCAATGTTTTGAGTTGGCATACTATTTTGTTAATTCTTTTTGAAATGAGGTACATTGGGTAACCAATATAATCTGTAACTGCAACTAATAATGCATGCATTTTTGTTGTCCTACGAAAAAAGGTTATTTGGAAAAATGCAATTGTATCTAATGTACTGTCTGGCTTTCTGCAGTCATTGATGCTCTCCCTCTGATGTGTGCTCTTTGTTCATAGTCAGTAAAAATACATCACTTGGAAACTCTCTATACTATTTCAACTCCAAATTAGATTAGATTCCCTACAGTGTGGAAACAGGCCCTTCAGCCCAACCAGTCCCCACCGGCTGAGTAACCCACTCAGAACCATTTCCCTCCGACTAATACATCTAACACTATGGGCAATTTAGCATGGCCAATTCACCTGACCCGCAGATCTTTGGACTGTGGGAGGAAACCTGAGCACCCGGAGGAAACCCACGCAGACACGGGGAGAATGTGCAAACTCCACACAGACAGTCACCCGAGATTGGAATTGAACCTAGGACCCTGGTGCTGTGAGGCAGCAGTGCTAACCACTGAGCCACCTTCTTTTTAAATTGCTTTAACATGTTGTTAGTTGTTAGATTTGTGTCCACCTCATTTGAACTCACTTTTTGAATTCCTCAAATCAAGTATTGAACTCTCGCTTAACAATTACACTTATCTCCCTAAACAAATTCCTCATCTGCTTTGATCTCTCTGAAGCCGTTAAAATGTTAAATCATCTGATTTTTTACACAACTTCCCTCCATTGTCTTGCCTAATTGTATCACCCATGTTTGTTTATTTTTAATACATCCTTAGCATTTCTTGCAATGGTTTTGTTTCCTACTTCTCATCAATGTCTTGGGCTTTCCCTCAGAATCACTTTTGACTGTCCTATGATTAGCTTCCTCTAATGACCTCAAACTTTACCATTTCTCCTGATCCTTCCAATGTCTCTGTGGTGTCAGAAGTTTTGCGCAATAGACAGTCACAGATGAACCACAACTTCCTTCAGCTAAAAATTAGTAAGATGGTAACTATTGTCTTTAGCTTCTGACTCAAGCATTACAAACTTCTGCATTTGACTCTGCCCTTATAGCTGACCACTATTTTGTAAGATCATAATAAGATTATAAGAAACAGAAACTTCCCATCCTTTTTTTTTACCTGAAAAACTGCCTGTGTTGCCTTTGTAACATTGTCTGGTGCTATCTTAGCTATTTTACACCTTCCATGTCTTTGTCACTTCCAGACTTAAGTGTTCCAATACATTCCTGATTTGGAGATGCCGGTGTTGGACTTGGGTGTACAAAGTTAAAAATCACACAACACCAGGTTATAGTCCAACAGGTTTAATTGGAAGCGCACTAGCTTTTGGAGTGCTGCTTCTTCATTAGGTGGCTGTTGTCAACCACCTGATGAAGGAGCGGCGCTCCAAAAGCTAGTGCTTCCAATTAAACCTGTTGGACAATAACCCGGTGTTGTGCAATACATTCCTGGTTGACTTCCATTCTCTCCATTATACCAGCTGTTGGCTGTATCCTATTCCATACTGATTTCCACTTATTCATCACTTTTGCTTTCTCTGATAAACATTACTTGCTTTTTCTCCAATGTCTCAAGGTCAAAATTTTCAGCCTTCCATTTGATTCTCTCCATTGCTGTGCACCCCTCTATCTCTAGAACCTCTCCCAGTGCTCCAGTTCTGAGTCTTTAACATTGGCTATTTGTTATCCTCCCTTTTCTTCAACCCAATATTGGTGGTGATGATGTCTTCAGGCACACAGTCTCATAATTTTGAGAAACAAAGGCTTAGCATTGTTTTAAAGATGATTAATCAAATGTTTCCTGTTACAGTCCCTCCAGCTTTCATATACATCATTAATAAAAGAGAAAGATAAAGAGAAAAAGCAGTACAGAAAATCAATTACTCACAAGTTGTATGGCTTTCAATTGTAATTTCAGTGGCAATGTTACTATTAATGTTAACAGTGCTGGTGGAGGCACAGGCAGCCAAAGAGCATGATTGTCAAAAGGTTGACTGGCTACATTTGCCTACTGCAGACAGATCACAATGCAATTTCAATGGTAGTATGACTTCCTTAAACAAAGTAATCAATGTTTGTGACTTTAAAACAATTTGGAATTGTAAGATAAAAGAGGATGGTTTCTACAGTACTAAGAATGGCAGTAGGTATTTTTATATAATTACCCCATTAGCTTTATTTGTTGTATTAACTGTGCAATGATAATTATATGTACATCTTATCTGAGAGTTTTTGTACATTTGAACTCAAGTTTAAAAAACCCTTCATCAAATCAGCCATAAGCACAGCGCAGCTTTATTCTAAAAAGAATTTTAAAACACAGTTCTAACAATCACATATCACAAATCCCAGTTTGCTAACTGCACTACATATATTGTAATTTAAATACATTTTGACAGGAGCAATTGTGATGCTGTGAGTATCACTGGGATTTTCCTTGAGTTGGACGATTGTATAATGAGTATGGTCATCAAATGCAATAAAACTTGTGCAAATTGTTTCTTTGCTTGGTCTTACATGCTAGTTTGGTTCCAAATGGGCATGGACCTACAGAACAAACTGGGTACAAATTAGAGGATGGTGGTTAGGAAACTCCATGGGAATGATACACGGGTTTGCATGTGTGCTCTTATAGGGCTAAGGTATTTTGTTAAGTAGAGCAGGAGTTTTCTGCATTCAATTTTACCATGAGTAGGCTGGCAGTGTTGAAGTATACTGTGGATACCTGAAATAGGAAGAATTTCATCCCCAAGCAAAATAATGTGTCATTTTGTGTGATTTTCTTAAGTATATAACATAGAAATTGTTATAATTTGCCATTTTATTGGATATGATAGGTTATAACTATATTCTTAGGAAGAATCATTTGCTCTCTTAACAATGTTTGCAATGGTGGGAACTTTGGGAAAACATGGTGAAAATGGAAAAATCAGATTAGTGGCATCAAGAAAAACAAAATTGTTTTTCGCCTTAGGGTTTAAGTGGCAAATTCTCAATCTCACAAATGAACAATGACTACCTTATTTTCATGCATTTTTATATCATTATTAGCTAAACTCAATTCACTTTTGAGGAGCTCCTAATTCTTAGCTCATTTCCCGAGAAACTAGCCACACAATTCTTAACATGCAAGTCACAGTTACCTAGAGACAGCTGATCACTTGCCTCTCTGGGCCTTCAGACAACTCTGCCTTTCTTACAATGTCCCTGCATGCAGCATGGACACTGTCCTCTTCTACTCTTCATGCCTGCAAGTTAGCATGTCAAACCACCAATCTCACTCTCTCCTCATGGCTGCTTTTGTACCAACTCCAAAAAACTTCAATCCTTTGGGACTTCACTTATGATACTGGCATCTACCCAACAATATGGAATATTGCCCAAGCATGTACACAAAAAGCAGGATCAGTTCAATCCAGCCAATTACCATCCCATCAGTTTACTCTTGATCATCAGTGAAGTGATGGAAGGTGCCATCAACAGTGCTATCAAGCAGCACCTGCTCAGCTATAACCTGCTCAGTGGCACCTAGTTTGGGTTCTTCCAGGGCCACTCAGCTCCTGACTTCAGTACAGCCTTGGTTCAAGTATGGACAAAAGAGCTGAATTCCAGAGGTGAGGTGAGGAGGTGAGAGTGACTGCCCTTGGCATCAAGGCCTCATTGGACTGAATATGCCATCAAGGAGCCCTAGCAAAATTGGAATCAATGGGCAGCAAACGGCGAACTCTTTGCTGGTTGGAGTCATACCTGGCACATAGGAAGATGGTCTTTGTTGTTGGAAGTCAGTCATTTCAGCTCCAGGACATCTCTGCAGGAGTTCCTTAGGATAGTGTCCTAGACCTAACCATTTTCAGTGCTTCATCAATGACCTTTTCTCCATCATACAGTCAGAAGTGGGAATGTTCACCGATGATTGCACAATGTTCATCACTATTTGCGACTTCTCATATACTGAAGCAGTCAAATGTTCAAATGCAACAAGATCTGGATAATATCCAGGCTGAGGCTGACAAATAGTAAGTAACATTTATGCCACACAAATAATCAGGCCATGACCATCTCCAATAAGAGACCACCACCCCCTTGGCTTTCAATGGTGTTACCATCACTGAATACTCCACTATCAACATCCTGGCAGTTACCATTGACCAGAAACTCACATGGACTCACCACATAAATGCAGTTAAGAATCAAACAACACTAGGTAGAGTCCAATAGGCTTATTTGGAAGCACTACCTTTCGGAGCGCTGCTCCTTCATCAGGTGGTTGTGGAGTATAAGATCATAAGACACAGACTTTATAGCAAAAGACTACAGTGTCATACAGTGATATATTGAACAAACCTGGATTGTTAAGTCTTTCATTTTTTAGAATGCAGGTTTTGGTTAATTAATATATAAATCCCAGAACTTCTTTTAAGTTTCCAAAGTGGCATTTACAGAATATTACATGGATTGACTGCCTGCACTGATTGCCTGCAGATTGTGCATTTTTGAGCAAAATAGAATGTATCTGCAAATATAATTCTGCAAATACAAATTCATCCCATACACTCATATGTGTGTGTGCATGCATGGGAAAGAGAGAGTGAATGTGTGAGTGCATGTGAGAGAGTGTGTGTTTGTGTGTGATGGAGTATAAGCCTGTGAGAGGGTGTGTGCTTGGGTGTGAGTGTGGGGGATGTACGTGCCTGTATATGAGAGACCACGTGTGTATAAGGGAAGGTCTACATGAGTATGTGCATATGTAAGAGTGTGTGTGAGTGTGTATAGTGTACTAGGGTCACATGTAGTGAAACATGAACCCAAGATCCCGATTGAGGCTATCCTCCACATCACATAAATACAATGGGTGCAACAGTTTAAGTCAGAGGTTTAGAATACGAAGATGAGTAACTCACCCTCTGACTCCCCAAAGCCTGTCCACCATCTACAAGGAACAAGTCAGGAGTGTGATGGAATACTCACCACCTTCCTAGATAAGTGCCATCATCCAAGACAAAGCAGCCCACTTGATTGGCATCTATGCACAAGCATCCATTCCCTAGACCACTGATGGTCAGTAGCAACAGTGTGTGCCATCTACAAGATGCACTGCAGAGATTCATCAAAAATCCTCAGACATCACCTTTCAAAGCCACAACTACTTCCATCCAGAAAGACAGGGGCAGGAGATACATGGAACACCATGCCCTACAAGTTCCCTTCCAAGCCATTCACTACCCTGACTTGGAAATACATCACCATTCCTTCAGTGTCGCTGGGTCAAAATTCTGGAAAACTCTCCAAAACATCATTGTGGGTGCCCCTATAGCACATAGACTGCAGTGGTTCAAGAAGGAATTCACCACCACCTTCACAAAGGCAACCAGAGATAGGCAATAGTAATGACCACATCCTACAAGTGAACTTAAAGAAATGAATAAATGCTTGCATGCTTATGCCAGGTTCCTTTGTGCACAAGTACGCACATATATCTTAAGCATCCAAAAAGGATGTATCTTATGGTCCTTGGTGTACTTCTTTAGTTCTCACTAGCCGTGCTTACTTTGTGGCTGCCAGTCTCTGCAGCTTGCATTGCTTTTTGCATAGAGGGAGATAGCTTATCATGGTTTAGAGTTCTAATCAGTCGAGGAGTGGACATGTTGCAGCATGCACTGTGCTATGTCAATGTCATTCCTACAGGCCATACTCACTGCATGTGCTTCAACCAATTTTTAAAAATCTATTCACAGGATAAGGACTTTGCTGGTTAGGTCAGCATTTATTGCTCATCCCTAATTGCCCAGAAGCCAGTTAAGAGTCAACCATATTACTGTGAATCTAGAGGCCAGACCAGGTAAGGGTGGCAATGTCCTTCCCTTATGGACATTCATGAATCAGATGGGATTTTGTGACAATTGAGAATGGTTTCATGGTCCTTATTAGATGCCTAATTCCAAATTTTTATTGAATTAAAATTCCACCATTTGCCATGGTGGGATTTGAACCCAGATCTCCTGAACATCTCCTGGGTTTACCTCTAGGCCATTGCATGCAAGTGCTTAGTGGGGTCAAAGGGGGACAATATTTAGTGAGGGACTCCCACTACAGTCAGTCAAGGGACTCTCCCAATTCCAGTGCAGCATTTGGTCCTTTCAGAGTCTGGGGATCCATGCCTTTACAGTCCCAGTGTGTGCCATGGTCAGTTCTGCAACTCGTGCAATTAGTCTATGGTTTACAGCACATTAATTAGCGTGCTGCGCAGTCATCAGTCTGGGCCCTGCTCAGACAAGGTTGTATTGCCACAGTCAATCCAGGAGTATAGGCAGTAATGATCTGAGGGCACTCTGCAAAATTCAGAGGGAAGTGCAAAGCCCTACTCTGGGTTTGGGATTCATTGGACTAAAGCACTGAGGCAATGATTACAGTGAAAGGGTGCAGTTCAAGATAGAATGGTGAGATGTCATAGAGGGAAGAGGAATCTCTTTACAGGAGGGTCTCATAAGTCTCAAACCGGGTCTGGCCTCTCCCTGAGAAGAATGTGCAGCCAACAAGGGATCATTAACAGTTAAATAGGAAGCATTGAAATTGGTGGAGGTAGAAAGGTCATTGGGAACACAGGTGCAGGCTCAGAAAAGGGAACATGAGGATGTGAGAATGTGAGGATCATCCTGCACTTCGGTGGAGACCTCCAAGTCACTCAAGAGGACTTAAAACTGAAACCTGGCTATCTTTGATCCAAACTCAAACGTGCAAAATTGAGACAGAATGGCTGCAGAATAAATGGAGTAACTGTTTTTCTCGTCAGAGCTGAAGTAAACCTGTTTGAATAAGAGGCCTGGGTCGGAACAATTCCATTAATCATGTATTCACTGATTCTGAAATGGCACCCACTGAGCATCAAATTGCATGTCATTGGCAGGTCAATCATTTGCAGGAATGAATGTTAAAAATTATAGCCTCGAGCAATCATGACCATTAAATAGCTTGTACTCATTTCCTCCTTGTCATGTCAGATCAACTAATCTATTCAGATGCTAACTTAAAAGTCTCACCTGGGTTTGCTATTTCTAAATCACCTTGTATGCCTGATACTGGACTACAATGCTTCAAAGCTGTTGTGTTCACACACTGAACTGTTAAGTATGCAAGGACGATAGTCTGTGATGTTCAAGGTGGCTTTTATTTTGGGAAGAGTATTAACAGCATTCTCTCTAATTTTCTTACCAGCTGTATGGGTTCTGATGCCTGGGTGCCACGGTGATGATCGGTGTGCCGTGACGATCAACATTAAAGCGGCTGCATACACACGGAGCCATGTAGCTTCGAGGGAACACTGGGTGCTATGACAGTGGCTTCATGCCAGAATGTCACTATTCCAATGTAGCATTAGCACCTTGATTCCACAATACACTTTCGGATAGATTGATAAATTCTTGATGTCACAAGGAATTAAGGGCTACGGGGAGAATGCGGGTAAGTGGAGTTGAAATGCCCATCAGCCATGATTGAATGGCGGAGTGGACTCGATGGGCCGAATGGCCTTACTTCCGCTCCTATGTTTTATGGTCTTATGGATAAGGTTGCATTCCTCAGAGCTCCTTATTAAAGCATGGCATCAGCTTCTTTGTAAAGCCTCAATGCCACACTGTGTTACAGCATAAATGTTTCATTGTGATTGATGTGTAGGCTCAGCCCCACTATTGAAATGCTGTTCTATTTCTAATATGCCCCTCAAATTACTGGCTTAGACATTTGACATGGACACTACAATTGGTAGATTGCTTGCTGCACAGATGAAGACAGCATTGAAGATGAGATAAGTACGATGTCATCAGCCTCTAAGGGGACAGACAATAGGTAAAGGAGGCAGACCAGACCCTGCATATACTGATCTTGCTGTCATTTCTCAAGTTCTCAGCATTACAGTGCAGGCACAGACCAAGGATATCCTGGGCCATCAGTAATAAATGGTGTCATCTGCTGGAACATGACTTGTGCTTGGGAGGAATGAATGACAATGACATCCCAAATGGCCATCAAGACCACAGTTGCCCTGAATTTTAATGACAGTGGCTTGTTTCAGGAGTAACTGGGGGACCCGTGTGGCATTTACAGAAGACAGAATCCTAAGCTCTGATCAGCAAATGACATCTGGGATGTCATTGATGCTATTTTCTGTAGATTATACCTATTGTCTTCCCCCTGTGACGAGGAGAATGAAGTAACCCAGACAATGATTCTCCACCATCACTAGTTTCCTCCAGGTGAAGCGCTATAGACTACATGCATGTTGCTTTGATATTGCCCTATCACCAACCTGCAGAGTTTTCTACATCAGTGTTCAAGTTATCTGAGACCATCCATGCTATATTCATGATCCATACCAGATATTCTGGGACCTGCCATGATGCTTGTATACTAGAAAATTCATAGGTTACTGCCTCTTTCCATGGTCTTTTGGGCAATTGGGAATTGCTCCTTGGAGACAAGGGCTATGCCCTCCAAACATGGCTCATGGCACCTTTACACAAACATTAGATTGATGCAGAATGAAGATAAAATGCTGCACTCATTGTTTGGGAGGAAGTAGCGTCAGTGAGATCAGGCAGTAATATCACATAGTGCTAAAGTTACAGCATTTTTTATGACTTCAGTCAGCAAATGATATCAAGTGTTGTTCAGTGAAGTTTCTCGTGCTATGCGGCAGGGGGTTGGGAGCATTCCTGAGGCATATCCTTTACACTGTTCCATCATCAGTTCGCCTTCAATGTTTCACAATTCATTTCAACTCGAAAATTGTCCTGAAATGCTTGATTATCCAGTGGGATGACATTTAACCTGAGAAAAGCAACACTTTGTGTAGTTTATCTTGGCAGGCCAGGGTACTATGAGAGAGAGGCCACATTGTGGTGTAAATTTTGGTATTTACATGAATAACTTCTAATGCTTTTTGGTATGAGTTTGGGTTTCTGAGTTTTGAGTTAGAAAACAGTGGATTCTTTTTGGTGTCTCTGAAATTTACAATTAACTTGTAGCTAATTCTGTCACCATGGTAATTTCTTTTCAAACAGGATGAAATTGGAAAGTATCCATAGCTGAGAGAAAAAGACTTTTAGATTCACCTTTGGCTTTGAGTGGTGAAGTTCTTGGACAGGGTAATTGTATAAGAACAAATTACTGCAGATGCTGGAATATGTACTGAAAACAACAAATGCTGGTGATCACAACAGGTCAGATAGCATCTATGGAAAGAAAGCAAACTAACATTTTGAGTCTAGATGACTCAATTCTGGTCTCCTTCCTATTGAAAAGATGTTGTGAAACTTGAAAGGGTTCAGAAAAGATTTACAAAAATGTTGCCAGAGTTGGAGGATTTGAGCTATAAAGAGAGAAAGAACAGCCTGAGGCTGTTTTCACTGGAGTATTGGAGGCTGAGGGGTGACCTGATAGAGGTTTACAAAATTATGAAGGGCATGGATAGGGTAAATAGGCAAAGTCTTTTCCCTGGGGTGGGGGAGTCCAGAACTAGAGGACATAGGTTTAGGGTGAGAGGGGAAAGATATAAAAGAGACCTAAGAGGCAACTTTTTCACTCAGAGGGTGGTACATGTATGGAATGAGCTGCCAGAGGAACTGGTGGCGGCTGGTACAATTGCAACATTTAAGAGGCATTTGGATGGGTATATGAATAGAAAGGGTTTGGAGGGATATGGGCCGGGTGCTGGCAGGTGGGACTAGATTGGGTTGGGATATCTCGTCGGCATGGACGGGTTGGATCAAAGGGCCTGCTTCTGTGCTGTACATCTCTATGAATATGATTCTTCATCAGAGCTGAAGTGAAGTGTGGAGGGAACAGCATTTATGCTGTAGTTTGGGTGAGGGGTGATGGAGGTAGTGGGTGTAGGGTGCTGGTGGAGAAAAGATGTTGCCACTTCAGATTAAGTGATCGGAATATGAGAATGGCAAAACACTGGTCTGTCTCGTGCCAGATTTGAAAGGACAGACACTGGAAAGGGGGGAGGGGAGGGAGGACATGACAACAAGCTAAAAGGGAAGAAATGGTTCATAGTTTAAAGGAGTCGAACTCAATATTAAGTCCAAAGGCTGTAAAGTGCCTTGTATGAAGATGAGATGTTCCTCCAGTTTGTGCTGTGATTCACTGGAATACTGTGGCGTGCTGAGGACAGAAACGTGGGCATGTGAGCAGGATGCGTTGTTATGCAAAGTGGTCACCCAGTCTGCGTTTGGTTTCTCCAATGTAGAGTTGGCTACATTGGGTGCAGCGAGTACAATACACAGGATTGGAGGAGGTACAGGTGAAATGCTGCTTCACCTGGAAAGACTGGTTAGGCTCTTGGATGGTGAGCAGGGAGGTGGTGAATTGGCAGGTGCTGCATCTTCTGTCATTACATGGGAAGTTGTATTGGGCAGTGCTTCATTGATTAAACTTAGAATGAAAGATTCGTGTTAGTTCCGGATCAGAAGTATAGGGACGAAAACCCTGAAGAACTTACTTAAGGTCGAATACAGTGTAGCTCAGAAGTGCGATAGCTCCAGGAAGAAGCTCGCGCAGTTTCAGTCTAAAAGAGTACTTAGGTATTAAGTATAGAAACTTTGGTGGGAGTGCTATACTGGTGTTTTGAGAGCTATTCTGTTTCTTTTCAATTTAAAAAAGGGAGCATTTGGGTACAAGAAGATTATACTTTAAGCATGTTATTAAAATCTTTGAATTTATATTAGAAGTAGACAGTTTGGCACATTCTATTTGATCTTTGTTTCTTTTGTAATAAACTTCCATTTTATTGTGAAAGCTAAATCTGCAGTATTTTGTGGTTATGTTTCAGCAAGAGATCACTTCATTAATAGTAAAACAAATAAAAATGTGAGCCATCAAGACAGGTTCCTGACAATTTAGTAATAACATTGGCTGGGATCATAACAACATGTGAACTTCCCATTTAACATCTCCCGACCTTGAGTGGCAGTGCAGTCCCTCAACAGACTAATAGCTATAATGAAACTTTGCTTCCCGAGCAGTGAGAAATCATCACTGCTTCCATCTGCTTACTCGCAGAGTGGGTAAGTGTAGATGGTTTGTGAAGGCCAGGCCCTACCACAATCCCTGTGCATTGCTTTTAATCTCAATGTTGTCCATCTTAAAGAGCAAAGCCTCAAGTGCAGTCAGGAGCATCATGGTTCAAGATCTGTGATGCCTGATGTTAGATGCGATCAAGGAGCTGGTTGCTTGTGAGAAATTAAACTTTGTGATCACAGCTTTGGATAGGGAGGCATGGTGGTAGTGTTAGGGAGTAATGGGGAAAGTGGGTGCACTGCTTTGGTGGAGGTAGTGGGGGGAGGGTGTGCTGGTGGATAGAGGGGTGTGAAGGGCTGGTAGTGTAAGTCTGAAGTATGGTTGCCCTATGGTTGCCTGAGATTGATATCCCCTGCCCTCTCTCACTTTGCTGTTGATGCTGAACATCAACAGATAGAGTAATTGAGTATAGGTCTGTGCATGTACTCTTGTCTCTTATGATTTCATAAACTCTATAAAGTTCAATAAACCTCAAGCTAATATGCTCAAGAGCATAGCCAGCCCCTAGCCCCAGTAACATCCGTGTAAATTGATTTGTATGAATGTTTGATTTGTACATATATTTGATTAGAAGAGCCGTTAAAGTCCATTTATGAATTTCATTTGTCTTGATCATTTTTTGACAGTCTTGCATTCAAACTGAGAAATCAGTTTTAAGCCATTGCAGAGGGTTTACTTAATAAGAGATGCAGTGAATGCTCAGTAACAAGTGTAATAGTTATATTTCAGGCACCTTGAGTTCAGCTCTGTATATATTGCAATTTAAAAGATGGCTATAAAATGAAAGTTATTTTTCCATCACTTTCAGGCCAATTTCATTCAAAAAGTGGAGCAATTGACACAAGAGGCATCCAGACCTTTAATGTCAGATTTAAGCAAGGATAGCATGTTGAAAATCCACCCTTTTGTTTTCCTGACTTTGATCATTTGTGCAAGCAGCCATTTTCTCCTCACCTGTGAAGCCTCGGGACATATTGACATGAGAGGCACTACACAAATTAAAATTATTGAGACCTGTAGATTGCAGTTTCTTCTTCCTGTCAAAGGGCAGAACAAGCTATGAAGTTAATATGTCCATGTTGGGGAATGAAGAGAATATAAAGAAAACACATTGTCTTATTTATCATAGGATGGTATATTTAAATCAATGTTAACACAGCATTCCAACTTTGTTTCATCTTTTAGAGATGGAACACTTAGGTATGTTTGATTTTATCTCTCTGCTCCCGGCTTCTTAATTTCCTTCTCTGTATGTACTTTGGCTCTTCCCACCTATCTCCATCTGCTTCCATGTTATCTGTTTGATCCATGCATATACTCTTCTGCTCCTGGCTACTGTAAACAATGCATTAATATTTAGAACAGCAACATCCATCTGCCTGTTAATAAGCAGAAGGGGGTCATATTTAAAGACTAAAAACAATTCACTAAAGTAAGAAATGCTAAAACAATGGTAAGTACATGTAACAGTTTACAGAATAGGCAGTGAATCAGGCGGTTTTCAACAAATTGGATTCAGGGCTATTAGGAATATGTGTACACACAGTGGCTCAATGGTTAGCACTGCTGCCTCACAGTGCCAGGGACGTGGGTTCAATTCCAGCCTCGGGCGACTGTCTGTGTGGAGTTTGCACATTCTCCCTGTGTCTGCACGGGTTTCCTCCCACAGTCCAACAATGTGCAGATCAGGTGAATTGGCCATGCTAAATTGCCCATAGTGTGAGGTGCATTAGTCAAAGGGCAATGGAGAAAGTGAGGATTGGAGATCAGAGCTGAAAATGTGCTTTTCTAGGAGAAAGTGAGGACTGCAGATGCTTCTTCTCGGAGAAAGTGAGAACTGCAGATGAGGACCTGCTGCGCTTTTCCAGCAACACATTTTCAGCTGAGGGAAATGGGTCTGGGTGGGTTACTCTTTGGAGGTTCGATGTGGACTTGTTGTGCCTGTTTCCACACTGTAGGGAGTCTAATCTAATTATTGGAATCTGCATAGGTGGGCCAAATAGACAAGTGGTCATCTTCTAAAATTTACTATAGCTAGTGGAAACGGTTTTATGGTAGTAATATTATTGGACTAGTAACGTAGGCATCCAAGCTAATGCTTGAGGACTTGGGTGGCATGGCAACTGGTGGAATTTAAAATCAATCAATTTTTAAATGTGGAGTAGAAAGCTAGTCTCAATAATAATAACAATGACAACTATCATTGATTGTTGTAAAAAAAACCTATAGGGTTCACTAATGGCCTCCAGGGAAAGGAATCAGTCACCCTGATGCAGTCTGGCCTACACTTGAATCCAGACACACAGCAATGTGGTTGATTCATAACTGGCTTTTAAATTGGCCTAGCAAGCCATTCAAGGGCAATTACAGATGAACAAATGCTGACCATGCCAGCTACATCCTGAGCCATGAAAGAGCAAATAAAGTTAAATGGCACAAGAAACTTGTGCTAAATTACATCTCAAATCTCATTTGGTGGCTAGTTAGTGCAGTTATGCTTAATCTAAGTTAATTTTGAGCATAACCTTCGTATTGCCATGGGGTATTTCAAAAGTAGAAGCCTCAGAGGTGACAGAATAATATTTCAATTCACTGTGCCCACAAGTGGATTGAGGTCGAGATGAGATCAGCTGTGATCATATCAAATGGCAGAGTAAATTCAAGGAGATGAATTGCCCATTCCTGCTGCTCATTCTTATTGTGTCATTCAGAGCTCAGTCACAATTGTACAAGAAACTCCATAATTGCGATGACTGTAGATCAAGATCTACTTCCTCTAGCAGCAAAATGAAATACTTTTAATGTATTTTCTTTTCAAATTAATGACAAACAAATAGAGGGAAAGAGAGAAAACAAATTAAAAGCCATTAATATATATCTTTTGGTATTTAAATATCGTTATGCTTCACATATGGAAAAGTCAAATCCAGAATATTAATGGACTTTTTCAAAAGAGAATCACCATTCCTAGTCTCTCCTCCTCCTCTCCAACTCCATTCTCTCATCTCCCCTACAATCCACCCTCACCACAAGTACTTTAGACTGAAGCAGCTATAATTCTTTTTGACTTTTACAAGATTCTTTACTTACATACTCACAATATGATCTCACAATATGCCTTCACTCTGAAAACTTTATTTTTAGGATGTAAATCCTTCAAGCGAAAATAGTTGCGAAATCTGCTCTAATTAGCCACCCTGAACTGATTACCAGTTCACTTATTTTTAGCAAACTACCTAAAGCAGGGTTGACACTCCACAGATTATCCCCAATAACGTTTGCTAAACAATATCTCAAATCTTGAAGTTACATTTCGGTACATTTTCAAGTCTTTATTACACTCAGTTGTAGCCACCAGTCAGGAGATTCTGAATTCAAAGTTCAGATCAGCTTTCAGCTTGAAATACACACTTTGATCAGATTATAATGCAAAAATAGAACAATCCATCTATTACTTCATTCTCTCAGAGCAGGCAAAAAGAAACAACTGAAGTTCAAATAGGTCACAAGATTCCCAATTTAGAAAATCCAAAATGGTTCAAAAATAATTTTAGCACTGATCCTTAAACTGATGACGAGCATACTTTCAATTCATTAAAAGAACATTTGTTGTTCTTTTAAAAAACTGCCTGCTAATGATTATACAGATTAGAGAGATACTAAAAACATTTGGAATAGCTTCAATACAAATTAGGAAACCCATTTAAAGAAGGGCAGAACCACAAATAATTCATTTGACTCCTTACCAAAGCATATAATTAGTGCACACTTAGGTTCAGAGAATTAAAGTCAATTTTATGAGAATTCATTACAAAATTCATTGTTGCTACATTTCTGAAAAACAGAATAATACTTTGTAAAATGTAAATCTAATTTATTGCCTTATATTCAGTATAAAACATGCTAATGATTTGGTCAAGTGTTACAGTGAAAGTTTTATATAGTTTAAAAGCACCGGTTTACTGGTAGAAAGGAGTTTATGATCTAGAATTCATTGGATGCAAAATCTCCTATGGTGTTGTTTTTGGAAATACTGGATGTTCATCCTATGCATTGAGGAGAAAGTGAGGTCTGCAGATGCTGGAGATTAGAGCTGGAAATGTGTTGCTGGAAAAGCGCAGCAGGTCAGGCAGCATCCAGGGAACAGGAGAATCGACGTTTCGGGCATAAGCCCTTCTTCAGGAATGAGGAAAGTTTGTCCAGCAGGCTAAGATATAAAGGTAGGGAGGAGGGACTTGGGGGAGGGGTGTCGGAAATGTGATAGGTGGAAAGAGGTCAAGGTGAGGGTGATAGGTCAGACTGGGGTGGGGGCGGAGAGGTCGGGAAGAAGACCTCAGGTTAGGAAGGCGGTGCTGAATTTGATGGATTTGACTGAGACAGGGTGGGGGGGTGGGGAAATGAGGAAACTGGTGAAATCCGAGTTCATCCCTTGTGGTTGGAGGGTTCCTAGCCGGAAGATGAGGCGTTCTTCCTCCAACCGTCGTTTTGTTGTGGTCTGACGATGGAGGAGTCCAAAGACCTGCATATCCTTGGTGGAGTGGGAGGGGGAATTGAAATGGTGAGCTACAGGGTGGTTGGGTTGGTTGGTCCGGGTGTCCCGGACCAACCAACCCAACCACCCTGTAGCTCACACCATTTCAATTCCCCCTCCCACTCCACCAAGGATATGCAGGTCTTTGGACTCCTCCATCGTCAGACCACAACAAAACGACGGTTGGAGGAAGAACGCCTCATCTTCCGGCTAGGAACCCTCCAACCACAAGGGATGAACTCGGATTTCACCAGTTTCCTCATTTCCCCTCCCCCCACCCTGTCTCAGTCAAATCCATCAAATTCAGCACCGCCTTCCTAACCTGAGGTCTTCTTCCCGACCTCTCCGCCCCCACCCCAGTCTGACCTATCACCCTCACCTTGACCTCTTTCCACCTATCACATTTCCGACGCCCCTCCCCCAAGTCCCTCCTCCCTACCTTTTTATCTTAGCCTGCTGGACAAACTTTCCTCATTCCTGAAGAAGGGCTTATGCCCGAAACGTCGATTCTCCTGTTCCCTGGATGCTGCCTGACCTGCTGCGCTTTTCCAGCAACACATTTCCATCCTATGCATTGGCCAACTTAAGTGTTATATATAAAAGATTTTAAAAAATGAGATTGGAATTTGTTACTCAGCTGTGATTTAATTGCAGAAAGAAGATTTGCAGAAGTGCCAGCAATTTATTCAATTCCGAGAACCTCAATCTTATTTTCAAAGTGTTTCAATCTTTTATCCAAATGACATCTTTTTAGCTGAACTCTTATCTGTGGAACTGCAACCATTGTTTTCTCATCCAATTTGTGCTGTTTAATAAAGAACAGTAAGTTTATTCAATTAAACTGCTTGTTTAGGTGAAAATAAAAGCTGCCGGGTTTATTGAGGAAGAGCCGGGAATGCCTCCTCAGACCTTAACGAATATTCACTCATAAGCCAGTACCTCCAATTACACATTTATTTAAATGTTGGATTAGACTTGAGTATCTGCAAATTAACTTTCATGTTGCTGCTAGAACAGTGATTACATCTCAAATTAACTGTGTTAAAGTTCATTGGGATGGCACAAGGACATTAGCAGTTGGAAATGCAGATTTATCCTCCTTTTATCAATCCTATAAAGATGTAGATTATCATAATTTAATAGAACTCAGGTAATAGTCATCAGTAGATGCTTTTATTTAGTCTTTATCATACACTCTCAGGTATACCTCAATTCCAATGTTTACTTCCTACAACAAAAATAAGTACTGCCTTATACTTTTCAACACAGTTCTGATATAATTTTTATAACTGACATGAGAGGGTCACAGACTAATTCAAGGGAGTCACTGGCATATGAGAGCAGCATTTTCAGATGAGCAAATAAATCTCACACACTAGTAACTAAGTCTGAGTGCATATTTAAAAGTAAATCAAAAATAAAGTAAAATAATTATAAACACAGCATTAGTGAATTGATATTCCTGCATTTTGTGACACAAGGACTCACAGTAAGGAAGTAAGTCTGTAAATAACAGCAAAGTCAAATGAGGAACAAAGCTGTCATATAATACAGAATACATAAACAGATAAATTTAACTAGGAGATAATTAACCCTAAATAGTCCAGACATATTTCACCTTATCATCTAATGTATTACATAGGGAAATAAACTCACCTCATTTCTTATTTTAGGACAAGATTATAATTCACAAAAAAGGTCAATTAAAAACCAATACGGGAGTTTTAAACAGTTTTTCACACTTTCTGCACTATGCAGATCTCTCAACTTTTCTTTCTTCTTTCTCCTTCACGCCCTTCAAACCAGTTTGTTCTCTTTTTCCTGCAGTTTTGCTTTCTGACCACATTGTCCCTGGTTTATGTGAAAGTTACAGCACTATCCCAGCACTACTAGTGCCAAGGAGAGTTTCACTCTCGTTTATCAACGCAGAAAGCAGTCAGTGGGGAGATGTCATTAATTTCAGTGCAGAAATATCAAGAAGTACTTAAGCGACAATTTCTGTTACCTATACAATTACAATCTTACATTGCTGGTATTCAGCTTCTATAAATTATCATGCCATTAACTTTTCCAATCATTTATGCACTAGTATTCCTCACTTGTGAATAGTTGAAAACAGTGAGAAAACTGAAATGAGCTGAGAAATTTAGACTAGATTGATGGAAGTGCCAGAATAGGTGTAAAATGTCCATTCACATTTCCATCTCACCTTCCTGACAGTAAAGTCACTGCTTTTTTTTCTAACAGATGGGTCTTCCAATGTAAGAAAATATTGACTAGCTGTTTTGAAAGTTAGTGTAGGGACATAACTGTAGATTTTGGAGGAATTCACCATGCTGCAGCCCAAGTCAAAGTGACTCCAGCATGTTAATCTGCTTTAATGTGCATTTTTGCACCCAGCTAAAACAAGTTACTGGTGACACTATAAAATGCTAGCTAAGGAATAGCTGCTTATGTTCAGTGTTTCTAATTTATTTCATGATGGCTTTTCTCTCTGGTCCAAGGGTGCCTTGTTAAAAGTTCCACTGCTATCAATACCAAATCAGGTTAACTAATTTGGCAAGATCTTTGTTGGTCGACATATAGTATTTTGCAGTATATCTAGAGTATACTGATGAATCTCTTTTCAGCATATGTCAATGAATGATAATGGCTATGATCGCATATTCAGAAATCTGAATGCTAACTTGGCTGTTGTGGCTAACACAAAGGGAACATCAGACAGCAACACAGTATTAAAATGAACGCTTAGTGATGGGATTGGGGTCACCACATAAATATATTAACTTGACATTTCTGGTGCAGATCAGAAATTAAAGGCACTTGATTAATTTGTGAGTGGAATACACTCTCATGCTTGGTAAAGAGGTACAATTCTAGTTATATAACTTCTACAAATTGGACAAATTGGTGAGGGAAGTGCTCGATGACAATCATAGCAGCAACAAACATGCCCACAGGTCAGGAAGACACATTCTCGTGGTTTGGATAAACAAATTACACATGCATTCTCTGGTATTTCATCACCATCTGCTGTTGAACCTGGGATACCTCTGCTTTCATTGAACCGTTTGTAGCTCCTTCTCAGTTCTTCCTGTTCCTGTTTTTCACTGAACTCATGGTACATTCTGCGCAGGACAACTAAGATCAGTGCAATGCCTGTTAATGTACAGATGGTCATGAACATTTTCCAAAGTTTAACGCTTGATTCCTGCTGTTTCAGGATACTTGGGAAGTCCAGAGTGCTTAAAAAATATTCCAGACCTGCTTTAGGAGGCTGGAGTTTGACGATCTTGTCAGAATCCAAAACTAGTTCACCAATTCCTGTTAAAGTGGCTCCAACACGGACTATCTCTTCAGTTTCTAAGAAGCCTTTCGGCTTCTCACCGCTCAGATAATGCCCAATAATATCAGTAAAACCTTGTGTTGCCTGGTGAAACCGTTCATACACTGTTTCAAACTGCGGACCTGATGCTTCCAGTGGGTTGATCACACGGATTGAACTCTTCCCTCCTTCAGGGGATATCAGGTCAAAGGGCACAACATTTACTCTTTGATGTATAATCCTTTCACTATCATTCCTGTTGCGGAAGCAAGAATTGACATTAGACAGATGGCAACATGTTTTTATAATATACATAGTCCATAAAATTAAAAACTTGATCTATTAAAGCCCAAGCTCTCACTGACCTGATTTAAAGAACAACGCAAGTATTGTACTCTTCAGAGCTATTTACTGTCTACACCAACTCTAAGTCACTGTCATTGATACTTCAACTGGATTCAAGATCTTTACCCAGGCTAATTAATTTCCTGCATACAATCCTGTTTCTTTGTAGCGGGAATTTATTATGCAGATCCCAGTATATGGTAAAACAGTTATACTTTGAAAACCTCGGCATGAATGAACACCTCAAATACATGGCACAGTAAGTAGTAGTAAATGACACTAAGTTTTTCAAGCAGCAACAAAAACCGCAACATTTTTCGGACCATGATTTTTCTCAAGTTTTTTTAATATCAAAGTAGATCTTAAAATAATTTTATATAAACAGTAGATGGTCAAGTAAGACTCAGAACTTATTGCAGTGAATAGCAAAATTTTTTTCACAAGTACAAAAGACCTATAATTTCTAGCAACAGAGATTGTTGCAGGTCTTTGCTTGGACAGTCACTCTGTAATACTGCTCCCACAATAATGTAAGGAATTTCGAAGATTGCCTTTATAAGGTGGTAATATGGCATCAGCCTTGTAGTTTATTAGAATATTTTACATCTTGTTCCTGGAGTATATTGGTTACCTGATATTTTAATACGTTGTACAGTTTTTTAAAAAATTGGTCTTCAATATAACTGTCAAGAAAGTAATGCCATACAATAGAGTATGTTACATAAAAGATATTTGAAGTAGGCTTATTATGGACGCATACCAACTCCTAGCCAAATTATTCCAGATCAGTTTGTGCTCTTTCAAAATAAGCCGCTGCATTACCCCAGTACAGTCATCCTGATAATGGCTCTGCAGACTCTCCCCAACTGGTCGAGTGATACCTGTTTGGGGTAAAGGGAACATTTAAACACAAACACAGAAAGCTGAGGCATTTCAGTTTATAGAGGATGGAAGAAAATTGATAGTTGCCCTAAAATTCAAATCAAAATCTGACTGCAAACACCCCCACACACACCCCATTTGATCTCAGGAGGACAAAATCCAGTGACAGGACATTAGAGCTGACTGTTTTGAATGCTGGAAGAGGTTTGGTTGGGCAATTACACATACCCATAGATACACTTTGCTCATATTCTTCTATACTTTTGAATAAATCCATCCATCACAGATTTAAAAATCTATAAATATCTGGAATCTATTGCCATTTGTGGACAAGAATTCCATCTTCTACAAGCCCTTACATGTAAAAGTGCTTCCGAATAGCATTCTTGGAAAATTTTGGCTTCAATGTTTAGACTATACCCCAGATCTATACACTCTTTCCAACAGAAACACTAATACAAAATTTCTACCTGTACGATACCATATCTGTTCTCCTTATTAATTAAAAACTTAGAATTTAAATCAACATGATATTATTTAAAGTTGAGAGAATAAAATGCTGATTTGCAGTTTTTCCTTCTAACTTAATCCTTGGAGTCAAAATATTATTAAAATAAAGTGAGCTCTATTCCTTCAAGACCAGTACATTCTTAGTAAAGTGTGAGGTCCACATCTGCTGCAAACACTGGTTTTAACAGGACATTGAACTGGTTATTACATCATTGCCTAAATATGCCAAAAAAAATCAGCGCCTCCTAATGCAGAGCTCCTGGTCAATGTGGGGCAGCAAGTTAGAATATCACACACTGCACAATAGTGATGGGACACGGTGCTGTGATTTCAGTCACCATATTTCAAAAATTTGTTTCTTTGTCAGTATGGAGGATCCAGCAAAATTAAGGCATATTAACAGGAGGAAATTAAAGGAAACAGAGTTTAGATTTTTAAATGAACATTACAGAATATAATACAGTATCAAGTGCCAATTCAGAAAGATGTAGACAGACTGATGAATTGAGCAAGCATATAGCACATCTAGTTTAACAGGAAGTGTTAGATAGCAATATAACAAAATTGGTACAGTTTTACAGGGGTGCAAAAACAAAATTACCAAGAAAATACTTCTTTGATCAATCTTTGGCTAGCTATCTTAAAAATACCTTCCATAGCTTAGTTTCTATCATGTGAAGCACTTTGCAAAGTTATTTCACATTAAAGATGCTATATAAAAAGTACACATACAAATCTTTGATGTGAAAGAACGTTAGAGAAGGCCTTTTCCTTTATTAAAAAGGTGAATTAGGCATCAACTGGAATAGCATTGCCCAGTTCTAGGCACTGCACTTTCAGATGGATTTCAAGACCTTAGAGATGGTACAAAGGACAGCGACTAGAATCGTACCAGGAACATAGGACTTTCAGTTAAATACTAAAAGTTGAAGAACTGGAGTTGCTCTCGCTGAAGCACAGATAATTAAGAGATCTGAGGGGTATTCAAGATGATGGAGTTTTACAGAATAGAAAAGGAAAAACTGGCTTCCATGGCAAAAGGGTCATGAACCAGAAGTAGCAGGCAAAAGAATCAGATGAGGAAACTTTATTAAAAATAGAGTTGCTGCAATCTGGAATGCACTGCCTAAAAGGTTGATGGGAGCAGAATCAATATTAGCTTTTAAATATGTGAAAGAAAAACATTTGCACAACTAATGGGAAAAGGAAATTATACGAATTTGGTCACTTTGGCAAAATAATCTTTTTGTTTATTGAATCATTCTGTGTCTCTGGACAAAATTATCGCAGTCTACAAATATAGGAAATACCAGATTATAAAATAAACTTCTTTATAGGGAACATTTTCTGAGGCATCAATTGATCAATTATAACAAATTAATTTGATTGAAAATATAGTCTAGTAAACAAAGGTTTACTTCCAATTAGAAAATGGCTTTCTGTAAGACGACAGCGAGTTGTGGTTGATGGAAGACATTCAGCCTGGAGTCCGGTTACTAGTGGTCTGCCACAAGGATCTGTTTTGGGACCACTGCTGTTTGTCATTTTTATAAATGACTTAGACGCAGGCATAGGTGGATGGGTTAGTAAATTTGCAGATGATACTAAAGTCAGTGGAGTAGTGGACAGTGTGGAAGAATTTTGCAGGTTGCAGGGGGACTTGGATAAACTGCAGAATTGGGCGGAGAGGTAGCAAATGGAGTTCAATGCAGCTAAGTGTGAGGTGATTCACTTTGTGAAGAATAACAGAAAGGCAGAATACTGGGTCAATTGGAAGATTCTTGGTAGTGTGGATGTGCAGAGGAATCTTGGAGTTCATGTACATAGATCCCTGAAAGTTGCCACCCAGGTTGATAGTGCTGTTAAGAAGGCATACAGTGTGTTAGGTTTTATTGGTGGAGGGATCGAGTTCCGGAACCGTGATGTCATGCTGCGACTATACAAAACACTAGTGCATCCGCATTTGGAATATTGTGTACAGTTCTGGTCACCCTATTACAGGAAGGATGTGGAAGCATTGGAAAAGGTGCAGAGGAGATTTACCAAGATGTTACCTGGTCTGGAGGGAAGGTCTTATGAGGAAAGGCTGAGTGACTTGGGTATATTCTCATTGGAAAGAAGGCAGCTAAGAGGGGATTTGATAGAGACATACAAGATGATCAGAGGATTAGATAGGGTAGAATCTGATAGCCTTTTTCCTAGGATGATGACGTCAACTTGTATGAGGAGGCATAGCTACAAATTGAGGGGTGATAGATTTAAGATAGATATCAGAGGCAGGTTCTTTACACAGAGAGTGGTAATGGCGTGGAATGCTCTGCCTGCCAACGTAGTTAACTCAGCCACATCAGGGAGATTTAAACAATCCTTGGATAAGCACATGGATGATGATGGGATAGTGTAGGGGACGGACTTAGATTAGTTCACAGGTCGGCACAACACTGAGGACCGAAGGGCCTGTTCAGTGCTGTATTGTTCTATGTTCTAATTATTTTTATACTTCTGCTTAAAAGTCATTGACCCGAAACAGTAATTCTTTTCTGTCTGTACAGAGATAATATGCCAGTGTTTTTCAGCATTTTCAACTAATTTCAGGTTTTCAGCATCCACTGTATTTTACCCTTTTTTAAAAACTATAATGTTTAAACTATCTTTATGAAGCACACATATGCTATCTAGTGGCAGAAAACAGGCATTGCAAATGGACAATAGCTAAGAAATGCAACAGCTCTCATGTATTCTACTAAATCTAACCAGTTCACATATGCTCCAGAGGCTAAAACACAGACCACACTATTAGCATTAAATTTAACAGTATCAGAACATTGTGATGCAATTTAAATTTCCATAAAGTAGCTTTCAGTATCATAACTTTAAATACTTCAACTGCTAACCAGAACATGAGAACACTCCAAAACAAAATCTTAAACATGGATACTCAATCATAGCACAAATGTGATAAATCAAATTCTGCCGTACAGCAGTAGGGATTTATTCTAAATCAAAATGATACTTTTAAGGCAGCATTTTATAATAATAGCATTGACCCGCTATTAAAAATACCCAGCATCTAAAAGGGACTAATATTAAACAATACTATCTACTCTTTTTTTAAAATAATGTTTGAGAACATAGAACTCAACAGTATGCCATTTGGGGCATCATACCTGTTCTCCCACTCAAATAAATAATGGCTGATTTGATTATAATCTCATCTCTACTTTCCCATCTGCACTCCCATAACCCTTAACTATCAAAAATCGAACACCGCTTGAATAAATTGAAAGAACCAGCCTATACTACTTTCTGGGGAATATAATTCCATATTCAGATCAAGCTTTTCAGAGAAATGTTTTTTTAAAATCTCCTCGGCTATTTTAAAAGGGAGACATTTTAGTTCTTAAACTATGCCTCCCTCACAAGATCAAACATCCTGAAAGTATCCATCCTATCCAATCCTCTCATGATCGGATGCATTTTTTCTAAACTCCAATGCGTATAGACTAACCTCTTCAACTTTCTTCGTAAACCCTTCAGCTCAAGTGAACTTTCTCTAAACTGTTTCTAAAGTAATTGTCGCTTTCACTCAAATAAGGAAACTAAAACTATACATGTTATACCTGAGCATTAATGCTCTGTACAACTGCAATAACACTTGTTTATTCCCTAACCCATTTCACTTGTCATTTATTACATTATTTACCCTCCTAATAACATGCTATACTTGCATACTACATTTTATGTGATTTATGGAGAGGTAATGACATAGTTGTATTGTCACTGGACTAGTAATCCAGAGACCGAGATAATACACTGATGACCTGGGTTCACACCCCACTATGGCAGATGGTGGAATGTATTCAAAATAATCTGGAATTAAAAGTTTAATGATAAACATAAAAGCAATATTGATTCAAACTCATCTGGCTCACTATTGAACTGGTGTCCTGCTTATAAGGGATTCCAGAACACACAGCAACATAATTAAGCCTTTACTGTTCTCTAAAATGGCCAAGCAAACCACTCAACAAGATAAATTTGTTAAGATGTCTTTTAAAAAAAAGACACTGCAAGTTTCCCAACATCACAAGAATTGCTGAGGTTTCGGAAGGCAGTTCAATAGCATCTTCAGGGCAGTTAGGGATGGACAAGAATGCTGGCCCAGCCATTAATGCCTGTGTCCCCCGAATAGAATTTTATAAAACATATCAGACCACCCAGATCAATGTTTGGCAGTGATTATAGTACATATCTTTGCCTGCCTTGAGAGGACTTAACTTGCCATATTGTTCAGTGCTTTCAGAAATAAGCCTGTATGAAGACCTATCTTCTATAGCCTGTAGTTGGCTGATTCAGTTAAGTGCAATGTTAATCTAATATCTTTTTCTCTTTCAAAACTCTTGCATGCTGTCCAAAAAACGATGTCTGAATAAATTTCAGACTGATATGCTGAAAGTTGTTGGCCTCCACCAGCTATAACAATCCTACGTAATACAGGGTTGATGGACAATTTCAAGATAATAGGGAGAACTTTACCCTTCATGAAGAAGTATCCTTTTCCCTCTTGTAATCCTTGACTCGGACAATATGGCAGATAATTTTCAGGCCTGGTATTTAGCCTTCTAATGAATACATGAATGATTGAATCCCCCCCACTGGTTTGAAAAGATATCTCAAGCACTTTTATGTCAGATAAGACCACATGATGTACAAGCAGAAGCTGACCATTCAATTCAATGAATGTGCTCTGTAAGTCAGTGTGATTTAGTTCAGAGTAAGACTATTGTGGAGTTTTATCCTGTAGCATTCCTTTCATTGGTGCTGAATCTAGTTGCTTATAAAAAGAAAATAAATACATTACAATTGGGCATTGTATCCTAATCCAGATGTGGCCTATATGTCAGCAAAGTAAACCTACCTCAAAATAATCACGCTTTGCCTCCTAAAAGGCCTCTATTTCTACTCCCAGCACTCAAGATGATGCACTTTAGTGATGCAAGTGAAGTGCAGTAATCCTGAAATCACCACCATTCCTTATTGGGAGTGTATTTGGCTAGCCCTCACCCCTTGGACATGCTCAGATTTTAACTATACTCACACTTGCTTCTTTAGGTCAGCAGCTTTCTAAATGTTAGTGATCAAAAACGTCACCCGATCTTTGTAACTGGAATGTTAATAGTCTCTTTTCTCATTAAATAAAGTTTTTAAGATTATGTTTTTAACATTTAAAAGTAGTGGAATAAAAAGTCAAAAGACACACTAGAATTAATTTTCAGGTACTGGCTGGACTAACCACTGGTGATTAGCATTGCTGGTCTTACCACTGGGTAGTTGAAAACCCATTACATCAAATATAAAACTCCTAAGTCTCACCTTCCACAATAGCATACTCCACACATTTTCCTGGAGTGGCATTCAAAAAATCCACCAACTGCTTGTTGATCTGAAATTTTGGGGCTTCCTAATTTAAAAAAAAGAAACAAATGAAGTAATAGGGAACACAAGAACAGGACTAGGCCACTCGACCCTTGAAACTTGTTCAGTTATTCGTTTAGATCATGGTTGATCTGTGCCCCAACTCCATTTAGCACCTCTTGCTCCAAATCCTTTGATACCCTTATCCAGCAAAAATTATAGAACTCAAATCAATTTCTGTTAATCTATCATTTACATTCTTTTGGGTTGTGAGTTTCAGTTTTCCATAAGACAATACAAACCAGTTTCTCTATTTCACTTCTAAACAACTTAATTCTAGTTCTGAATCCTCTCCACTATTAATTATCACATTTGACAAATCCTGTTGGTTAAAGGTTTGGTTATCCTAAACACAGGAGGGGCAGACGGACGAGGGAAAGAAGCTGAACTGAGATAAAGGGTGAGAATAATGAAGCATAGTGGAATCATTCATGGAAGGGAACATCATGCAGACAATTTCAAATGACCAGTTCGCAACTGCCCTGTTGCTGCATAAACATAGCCAGGTGTACAAGACAGGAATAGTTCCCAATAAAAATCACAGTCACCACTGTCCATTATCTAACCTTGCCAGTGTGGACTTATCTTTTAACATCATCAACCACATATTCTTTCTCCATTGCCTTTAAATCCATTGTTCAACCAAGTGACCTTGGAGTTGTTCCATTTCATTTTCACCCATCTATTAATAACCAAGAATCTTCTGCAGTGGATTCTCTTTACCTGTTGTTTCCCCAAAGAATTATCCTTCACTCCCATTTCTTTTTATTTATATGCTGTCACTTGGGCACATCGTAGTAGACATGGTAATCTGATTTTGAGAATTAACAAGTAACAGTTTCCTCAGGTTAACCATTGGGAACATTCAAGCTACCATTTGGGCCAGCAACACACACCATATCCATGCCAATAGTTCCATCCCCATTCCTGACCACTGGCACAGACTGCTTGTTTTTGTGATACCCAAGTTGAGCTTTTGATTCCAGACTATAGTCAACAAAAACAAGAGTTAATTTATAACTAATTGCTGCACAGAATCCCATTAAGAATCTCCCACATGTAAATGCTGAAATGAGTCACGATACAACAAATTATGCATCAAATTTTACCATGAGAAGAAAGGAGAAATAAAAAATGATATTGATTGCACTTAAATGCAGATTTCAAAGTTTCAGCATTAATCAAAGCACTTCTCAGTCAATTAAGTATTTTTTAAAATGCTATCACTATTATAGCATAGGGTAAACTTGAAGCCAATTTATGTACAGCAAAGTTCCACAATTACCAAAATAGTACATAACCTGTTTTTAGTACCATTAGGACAAAGCAAAGGATATATTAGTTAGATCACCAAGAGATAGCCCCTGCCATTCTGCAAATAGGATCTTTTAATCCTCCCATGAGACTCCGTTTAACATTTCATCCAAAAATACATGTTACCAAGTACAGATTCAATTTCAACTCTGGTCATGAATGTGAAATACAACATTCAATTGAAGCAATCGTCATGCAGGAACATTGACAAAATTGGAGGCTTGCAAATATCAGCTGTACTTTGGCATTTGTTGAAAAATATTGCCAACTGTGGCTGTATTGCACCATTGACAGTTTCACTCTTAATTTTAACTATTCCAACTTCATTGAGCGCACTGAGTAGATTACAGTTATTTCTGTCAGTGTATTTCATGGGCTGCAGTATAGCCGAAATACACCTCACTGAGAAGGCATTATCCAAGGAAGTGTTTTTTTTTTAAGTCTTGGAACATGAAGAATTTGTCTCATTTATATCAATCCATCATAAATGCATCAATCGAAAGCAAAGTACCACAAATGTTGGCAATGAAACTTAAAATGTTAACTTTTCTTTCCACAGATTCTGTGAAACCTTCTGAATTTCTCCAGCATTTTCTATCTTTTATTATTGAAACCTATTACTAACAATCTCACCCTCCCAACGGAAGTTAGAATGAGAGCCACAAGAGTGTGTGTTTATGAGGTACTTGCAAGAAATGAATGATTCTTACCTTTAATACTTCCACTGTTGATCTTTTCTTTCTATACAAATAGTAAAACAACCCAGAAAATGCAAAGCTTGACCCCAAGCAGACCAGCTCCACAGTTGAAACAGGAATCCTGTCCATCTCGTAGCTGGATTCAATCAATTTCTTTTAAAAAAAAAACACATGGACAATGTTAGACAAGATCCAATGCAAAGTATGCAATCACTGACTTTCCTTGCATTTTCTTTACAAACATAAAGAGATGATCAATAGCTGTAATTTGTTCTTGGAATGGCTAAGATTGTATTCACTGCCCATCTCTATTTCCTCTGAGCAGATAGTAGTAGTGGTAAGCCTTCTTGAATAACTGTTGTTTTGCTGGCACTGGAACACCTGAAGATAGTAATAATCCAGCACACATTATGTCTTAATCAGAATGGTATGTACTCTAGGGGATGGTGTTCCCACAAAAAGCTCTTTGTTCTTCTTTGTGATAGAGGTCCAGAGCAAGGAGATTTTGCCAAACTGCTCTTGAACCTGCTACAACTCTGATGAGGCAAGAGTGTGCTTGAAATCAAGCCAAACTACTCCACGACCTATTCCCAATGTGTGAACATCTCATTGAGTCACTAAAATAATCAATTTGTTTCTCTTCGTGTCTTGATAGGACATTTCAATAATATCCTGCATGATGATGGATATCTTGATTATATCATCACCTGCTGTATATCGCAAAAATTCATAAAAGAGATTATAATCGTCCCTTTTGTCCCTGAGCAGTGCCAAGTCTATCTAATATTGCCCTAGAAGAGGAAGGTATGTCAAAAATGTGAACAGCAGGTGATGATAGATGTCTTATGTTACAACTATACAGTACATCTGCAAGTAGTTGTTTCCATTACCAAGATGCTGCTGTCAAGCCAAACAGATACTCTGCCTACCATGTAAGTGAGTAATGAGATACCTAAATTTCAGTGCTGGTGTGGTGTCCCAACAGGTGGCAGACTATATTAAACAACAAGTCCCATCAACCATTCGCAGCAGGCAGCATGCTGATCATGCTCAATTACCCTATGCTTTAAAGTCTCAGAGAAGTATATCCAACATTAAACATATACTAGTGAAAATCATTTATTAATGAATGAAGATTGCATTAAATTTACACCAAAACCCACTTTAAGATAATCAGTTTGGCTCATAGTGTGGTACGTTTGTCTGCTTGAAGCAACATACATATAGAAACACACAAGACCATGTTTTATGTACGCAAAAGGAATTTGTATAGACATTGCACCTTTCTAAAAAGAGATCATGGAGACAGCCAATCTCTGATTCACCACCATGGCAACACGTAACCAACTAGAATCTACCTACCTGGTCTGAGTTCTAAGATAGATCATTAACTGTTCTTGCTGTATCTTCATGCCAATCATGCCCCAACAAATCAGCATTCTCTTTTTGTGCTGTATGTAATGGTTTCCCTTTTGTCAAATGTGTTTCTTGAATCATAAGTACATGGTAAAAAGATTCAACTTCTTGACTCTTTTTAGCAATGTTTAAATTGAGTGGAAAAATAGCGGGAAAAAAAAGTTGATCAAAAGTCCAAACTAAAAAGGGTAGAATGAGGTGACTTTCTCACAGATTATTTGGCTTTGTCAGTGAAATTACATTGCTGTCAGCCACAGAATGATAAACAACCCCCAGTTCACGTAGCAGGTCAGTTAGGTGTCAGAACTGAGTTAACAGTTCAGCTTTCAGGATGTTTGCCAAGACCAAAGATATTGATTCCTGGATCGTTCTCTGAATGCTCAGGAAATACTTCAGATACATTCATTCAATTGGTATTCTTTAAGGGTTATCTTTTACTCATTGAGAAACAGTGAGAGATGAATATATAGCATTGCTTCCTTACAAGCCTATCTACAAGTCAACAACCCTCAAATCTGAGGCAAAACAAAACTGAAATGTCCAGAGAACTGTTGCTAGGCAACTTTCAGCACTAAGTCCCTGTCAAAACTCAGTTTGCTTATCTAGCAATTAAAATCATAAACAATGTCTTATCACCCTTTAAAAGCTTTTCTCTCAAACTCTTTTCTCACAAACAGTAGACAATCCCCTGTTAATTCTGATCTTTTGATTTTCCAGTTCCAAGAAGTCACATAATAAACTCTCTGTAAACCAAATATTGTCCAAATCTTCAGTTTCCAATCCTCATAATCCACAAATGTATATGTGTGTTCACAACAGATGAGTTGCACTAATCTGTCTTAAGCATTGTACATACACCAATCACAGTGTGACCATGGTGAAATGCATGCAACTAAGACTGGTGATACAAGCGAGATTCAAGCAAGCTGCTCTGGAGGTGTCAAGCTTGAGTGTTCCTGCTTTCATTCATACAAACAATGCATAGTCCATCAAAACTATTTGCAATTACATTATGACTTTAATGCACAAAGCCAGAAATGACACGTCATAGAAGCCTCTACCAAGACAAATTTGACACTGAACTATGAAGATTTTAGGACAGCTGAAACAATAGCTTGATCAGAGATGGGTTTTAAGTACCATTTTAATAAGCAGGAAAAAGGATTGGAAAGTGGAGAGGTTTTGGGAATTAACTCCAGACCCTGGAACCTAGGTAGCTAAAGACTGGTGCAGTGACTAAACTTAGGGATGTACAAGAGGTTAGAATGGAAGGGCTGCAGAAATCATGGAGAGTTGGAGAAAATTCAAGATTATGAGGGTCAAGGTTGAAAAGAGATGTAAAAACCAGAATGAAAACCATGATTTTAAAGTTGAGACTTTGCTGCAAAAAGAACTGATTAGCAAACACAGGGATATAGGGAAACAGGACAGTAGGATTCCAGATATGGACAGTGAACTCTCAAATTTGGTTGGGAGGGGGCAGTCAAGAAAATGTTGGCTGGATGACTGGTTTACGGTGCAAAGTGATACCAATAGAGAGAATTCCCATACTAGCTGAGGTTACCATGAAGACTCAAAGATCTCAACCTTGTCCCTTTCCTGAGGCATGGTGACCCTCAGGTTAAAACACCACTAGTCATATCTCTCTAATGAGAGGGCAACTCTATTGTCCTCTGAAACTGTGGCAACTTTACCTTTATAATTCAACTTATATGCAACCTAGATACTTAATGCAGTTAGTCTAATTTTTATGGCAGCCAGCTATTGTTGCTGTTTGTAATCCACGACTGTAAAATGAGTTATATTATCAAAAAACATCAGCATGATTTGCAAAAATCACAAGAAGTTTGGTCTGGAACATTTGTTTTGCTGCTAACCGGAGTTGATCTTTTAAGATCACTGTTCAGATATTCCCTGCGAGGAAGGGTTTGAAATATGTACCTTGGTAAACTGGAGGTTTCTCCAGGTTAGCAGCTTCTTCATTCCAGAGATCAACTGTTAGCAGCCTTCTATCTCATCAGCATGTATTAAGCATCTTGTTGGTGACCTCTGTATTAAATGTTGCCTGGTATGGCAGTGTCTATACTTTGAGTAGAAAAAGACAGTGTGGGGCTGACAAGATGCAGGATTTACTGGCGTGTTTTCTCTGGCCAATTTTCAGCCAGCCGAGTATGCCATATCAACTCACCTTTTCAGATACCCCTCCAAACAGTCAGCATGCAGAGGCCTGGCTTAAACTAAACTAAAAGTGACAACTTTAAATGATTAGTTTTCAGGTAACTTAGAATATTGTTTCCCAGTTTTGCAGGTAAATAAACTATTGCTATGGAGAGAAACTGCCATAAGAATCAATGCATATTAATTTACTAGATATTCAATATTTTAGTGACCAGTGTTGTTACGCTGAATATCTTAACCCATATGTGTGAAGATTAGAGTAACCTTCTAACGAAAACCTCCTCCATATTACAAAATGCTGTGTTTCAGATTCTTTTACCCAATTTCTACACTTAAAACTCATCTCCCTGATCAGTTGCAGCACAATCCAAGTGTATTTTTATTTTTCCAATTATTTTCCATTTGTCTTAAGATATTGACTTTTGCTAAAGTTCCATTGCACAGTTCTAGCAATTATCCAGTACCTCAGCCAAATGGCAAAACATCATACAGGAACCTAGAAAGAGACCATCAGCAGTGGAAGCATCAACTACACACAGACAATTGCGAGAAAATGTGTGTAAAGTCAGCAGTGAGAAACCTGGTTGATTGAGAAAAAGAGAAACATAAACATCATCTTTAGATAAATGTGAGGTGCTGCATTTTGGTAAGACAAACACAGTGCAGGACTTATACAGTTAATGGTAGAGTCCTGGGGCATGTCGCTGAACAAAGAGACCTAGGGGTCCAGATGCATAGTTCATGGAAAATGGAATCACAGGTAGACAGGGTGATGAAGAAGGTAAAAACCGAAGGTATTTGGCACGCTTGCCTTCACTGGTCAGAACACTGAGTACAGGATTTGGGATGTCAGCTTTACAGAACATTGATGAGACTGCTTTTAGAATATTCCGTACAAATCTAATTACCCTTCTTTAGGAAAGATGTTGCTAAACTTGAGAGGGTGCAGAAAAGATTTTCAAGGATGTTGCGGGGACAGGAGGGTTTGCATTATAGGCAGAGGGTTGAATAGGCTGGGGCTATTTTCCCAGGCACGTCAGAGCTAAGGGTGACTTTACAAAGATGTATAAAATCATGAGGAAAATGGACAGGGTGAATAGTCAAGGTCTTTTTTCTCGGGTGGGGGAAATCCAAAACTAGAGGGCATAGGTTTAATGGGAAAAGATTTAAAAAAGACCTAAGGGATAACTTTTTCAAGCAGAGGTATGAAACAAGGTGCCAGAGGAACTGGTAGAGATGGGTACAATTACAATATTTAACTGCATCTGGATGGGTATATGAATAGGCTAATTAAGAATTAACATAATAAAACACTTCAAAAAACATTTTCAGAGTATATTAATAATTGCACAACCCCCTATGTAAAGTATAACTCGCTCCTCAACTTGCTTTATTACACATTATACCAATGCTCTCCTGGTAAGTTCCTCAGCAATCATCACATGAGTCAAGAGTAAACATTTTGAACTGGGGCCAATCTCTGAAACCATAAATGTTATCACAGCATAGGGAAATTCCAGTGTGTCACATTGATCCTTACAATACATGTAAGGTGCACCAATTCATTTAAGAGGGATATGGGCCAAATGTTGGCAAATGGGACTAGGTCAGATTGGGATGTCTGGTTGGCGTGGGCAAGTTGGACCGAAGGGTCTGTTTTTGTACTGTATGACTCTATAATTCTATACTATCCTATAGATATTAGTTAATTTATCAGTAACTGGAGACAAAAGCTGGAAATCTCTGGTTTGAATCGTATTTTGACAGCGATTTAAACACAAGACCACTGGCACAGACCTCACTTCCCCTTCTGAAAACTTTGGGGATTTTTTTTCTTTCAAGACAAGGGAAGAATACATAATCATTCAGATTACAAAAATTAGAGGTGTGCACCAGTGTTAATAATTAACTGTCCTGGGTCATTTTGGACTTTTCCAAACTAGGGGGTCTAGCTAACCCTATGTATAATACAAATTAAAAAATTTCCAGACTAGGCAACCAATTGTCAAATTAACTTTAAATTAAATAAATGTGAATTTGATTAAAAATGTAGAAATATCACGTATAGCTTCACAGGTAAACTGAATGAGCAGGAGAGCAATGGATTTGGGATGCAGGAAGCACTGCAGGCCAACAAAGCAATTAATAATGTTGATAAAGCACTTTTATTTATTTCTAGTTTATGATATTCAAGAGTAATGAAGTGGCATTAAAACCCTAAAGGACCTTCGTCAGATAACTGAAGAACAATGTGGGCATTTACGGTTGTAAAAAGAACATTTCTAAATGTTCGGTTGTAAAAAGAACACTGGAGAAAATTCAAAAGAGAATTTGCAAAAAAAGGACCAGATCAGAAAGACCAACTATCAGAGAAAATTGAATAGGTTGAGGCATTTTTCTTTCAAAAATACCACTTAGAGGTGATCGGATAAAGATCTTTAATATGAACTGGACAAGGTGGACAACGTTTCTAATTGTGTGATAACAAAACTGGGGCCAGTTGATTGTGACTAATCAATCCAATAGGAAATAAGGAGAAGTGTTACAATTCAATGGTCAGAATGCAGAACTTTCCACAGTAAGTGGTTGGCACAATTAGCTTTAATGCTTTCAAAAGGAAGCTAGAAGGGTATATCAGAGAAAAAGGAACAAAACCGTATGCGGAAATACTGAAGTAAATGGAATAAGAGGCAACTTGTATATCATATAAAGACAAACCTAACATAGCTGTTTCTGCGCTGTATATTCTATATAATCCAATATAATTATTCCCTGCCACAACAGTATTATTCCTACATCAGTGGATAGATCCTTTCCCAGAACAGGTAATCACGGTCATACTTACAAACAAGCAACATAATAAAATCTTCTCAGCCTTCTGACAAGTGTTTTCCTTGGCTAATTAAGAATTAACGTAATAAAACACTTCAAAAAACATTTTCAGAATATATTAATAATTGCACAACCCCCTATGTAAAGTATAACTCGCTCCTCAACTTGCTTTATTACACATTATACCAATGCTCTCCTGGTAAGTTCCTCAGCAATCATCACATGAGTCAAGAGTAAACATTTTGAACTGGGGCCAATCTCTGAAACCATAAATGTTATCACAGCATAGGGAAATTCCAGTGTGTCACATTGATCCTTACAATACATGTAAGGTGCACCAACTCATTTAAGAGAGTGCAACAGGATGTCACAATACATAAAATATGGACAGAACATATTGTAATAGAATATGAACACCCTCTGCCATAAGTGAGATTCATTTTTGAAATCTTCAGTTCAAAAATGATTTGCACATAAAGGTATCAAAAGTGCGAAGTGATAAAGACACAGCCAAGACAAAAAGACATCGCAGACATAAAGGAAAAGGACATTTGATAAATTTCAATGTTTATGGAGTGGATGGAAAAATAAACACAGCATAGTGAATTAAAAGTCAAATCATATAGAGAAAATGACAACAAAAATATTAAAGATTAAATGAGACAAATAAAGGGAAAAAAGGGGAAACGTGATTAGAATGTGACACGTTTGGAATCTCTCTGACCATCAAACACCTAAAAACTGTGGAACCAAAATATGTGTACATCATATAACTCCTGTGTTAGGAAATCCAATAATCTAGAAGCTTTTTGAATGGATACATGGAATACATGGCATCATGATAGCTCAGAACTCTAGAGTGGAAACATGGATGATCCAATGCTCAGAAAAGCAAAACAATTTTTATTATCCTTTATAAAATTGCACAATTGAGACAAATTTTATATCTAAACTTTGACCACATATCTGCTCCTTGACTGAAATCACAGTCCCATTTATCATTAACAACAGCTTGTGCCAATAGCCTCACTAATCTCGACAGTAAATTCTGACTGAATACTTTCAAATCGGTATGATGTGTCATTTGTTTCATATAAAAGATCTCACCTGTCAGAAGACAACAGCATGCAGTACAGGAGCCAGATTGTTAACAATTCTTAGTAAATTTCCTTCAGACAGTTCTCACACTGCATTATCTGTCAAAACACATAAAAATTATAACAAATGAGGGATTAATGGGATGTGCAGACTCTTGAGAAGCTGCGGTTGTTCTTTATAACAGAGACCAGGATTAGATTTGATTGAAATGTTCAACATTATGAAGACTTTGATAAAGTAAATAAGGAAAAACTTTTTCAGTGGCAGACATGAGAAGTAGGAACACAAGAAAAACTTATCCCATCAACAGAAATTGCTGGAAAAGCACAGATCTGGCAGATTCTGTGGAGAAAAGATTTTAATGTTTTACATTCAGTGACCCTTCTTCCTTTCTTTCCCAGCTGTTTCTGTTTCTGATTTCCAGTATCGGTAGTTATTTTGGTTTCTATTTATCCCATCAAGCCTGCTCTGCCATTCAGTAAGATCATTTGGTTGATGTGTTGCTGATCCGAACTCCAACTCCACTGTCCGGCCTGTTCCCAATAACCGTAGAGTTCCCTACAGTTCAAAACAACTAAGGTTGATAGCTCAGTGGGATACAGGTGATGGCAAAGAACAACAGGAGGAAACTTTTATTTCACACAACAAATTGTTTTGTGATCTGGAATGCACTAGCTGCAAGAGTAAAAGCACTCATCTATAAACGAGAATAAAGACTAGAAGAGACATAATAAAAGATTATGGGGACCCAATGCAACTCTTAACCATAGATCAACAGGTCAAGATGGGCCAAAGGTCCTTCCTCTGTGTTGTTTCATCCTATGACTCTACTTGGAGTAAACACAGCCCTTTCCTGCTGTAACTCACTCTTTCCCAGGTCCTCCCTTTTTAGATGTTTAAGGTGGAGTCAGTGATTTGGGATGTTTCACCCTGGGGTGTTGGGGAATGGGCCCTGCCCGCACTCACAGAGAGGTCATGCCCCTAACCCCACTGTCGCTGTGACCCAGTTACCGAGGGAACCGCTCTCCGGCCCACACACAGTCACACCCGCCTGAGCCTGCACAGCACCCTCAGATACTCCACACTGCCTCCTCAACTCACCGCGCATGCTGACAGGAGACCGCTCCCCTTCACTCCCGTCCAGTATCACTCGAGTTCGTCCGTTACCGAAACAACGTTCACCAACTCTAACCTGCCCGCTTCTCCCAGTAGCAGTACCAAGGAATTCTGGGAGTTATAGTCCTTCAACCATAGACACAATACCCACAACGCAAGGTTCACACCACATCCCAGCCTGCACCACGCGGCGCTGTGGATGCTGGGATCTGTAGTTCAGCAATCACCCTTCTCACCTGGAGATCCACACCTGAAGACTCTGCACATGCGGCTTTTCATTTTCAATATAAAGCGAAGGTGCTGACAGTCTGCGAAATGTGAATAATATCGTCACTGAAGTTCATAAGACTTTTTTCCTTATTGGTTGTGGCTAAAAGACAATGTTTGTTATTATTTTAAATAGCTAGTAATTAATTGTTATATAAATACTTATTCTGGGTGACATATTAAGATTATAAAATATAGGAGCAGAATTAGGTCAGTAAACTCATTGAGCATGTACTGCCATTCAATCATGGCTGATATGTTTCTCAACATCATTCTCCTGCCTTCTGTCCATAATCCTTGATCCCCTTACCAATCAAGAACATATCAACATCTGTCTTAAATTTACTAACAGCTTGGCTTCCACAGCCTTCTGCAGCAACGAATTCCACAGATTAACCACCCTCTGGCTAAAGGAATTCCTCCATATCTCAGTTCTAAAGAGCTGTCCTTTCACTCTGAGTTGTGCCCTCGGATCCTCATCTCTCCTACTCGTGGAAACACTTTCTCCACATTCAAACTAACTAAGTGTCTCAGAATTCTGTAAATTTCAATGAGACCCCTTACCACCTTACCCAATCCTTCTAAACTCCATCAAGTACAGACCCAAAGTCTTCAACCACACCCTATGACCAGCCCTTGATCTCTAGAATCATTCTTGTACAATTCCTCTGGAACCCCTCCAATGCCAGCATAACTTGCTTTCGACATGGAGCCCAAACTGCTTATAATAATATAAATGTGGTTGGATCAGAGTCTCATACAATCTCAGCAGTACATCTCTGCTCTTGTATTCTAGCCCTGTTGAAATGATTACTAATAGTGCTTTTGTCTTCCTAGCTGCCAAATGAACCTGCTTGTTAACCTTAAGAGAATCCTAAACTAGGACTCCTAAGTTCCTTTGTGCTTCAGATTTCCAAAGCCTTTCTCCATTTAGAAAATAGTCTAAGCCTCTATTCTTCTCACCAAAGTGCATAACCTCACACTTTCCCACATTGTATTCCATCTGCTACTTCTTTGTCCACTGTCCTCGCCTATCAATGTCCTTTTGCAGCCTCCCCACATCTCAACACTACCTATTCCCCAATTACCTTCATTACTAAGTTTGCAGATAACATTAATGTCCTCAGTTCCTTTGTCCTCATTATTAATGTATAATGTAAATAGTTGTCCCAACACTGACCCATGTCAGTATAATGTAAATAGTTGTCCCAACACTGACCCATGTAGAAGTCCATTAGTCACCAGTTGCCATCCTGAAGAAACCGACTTTATCCTCAATCTTTGCCTTCTGCCAGTCGCCAACCCTCTATCTATGCTAGTACCCTGCCCCTAACACCATGGGTTATTTTCTCATTTAGCAGCCTCCTGTTTAGCAACTTGTTAAAGGCCTTCATGGAAATTTATGTGGATTATATTGGGAACCAGAAGCTGTAAAATGGTGTTAATGTGTCTGTAAGTAAAAAGAAACTCAACAATTTTAATTAATGAAGAAATATAGTGAAAATTCAATTGGCTGGGAAAAACCTATTGAGTTATGTGAAAATAAAATGTCAACCAAGCCATAAAAGCACAATTTGGAATGCACTGCCTGGGAGGTTAATTGAGCTGGAAAATCTTACAACCTTTAAAAAGTACTTGGATAAGCACTTGAAATTTCATAATATTCAAGGTTATGGGCCAAGTGCTGGAAAGTGGGGTGTGTGTAGATTTGTTTGGAGCAGACTTGATGGATCAAAGGGCCTCTTCTGTGCTTTATGATTCATAAGTCATAGAATGAGGCCATTTGACCCATAAGTCTGCTCTACCATTGAAATCATAGTAGATCTGGTTGTTCCTGCATGACTTGGAACTATATTACCTTTCCTTCACTGTCAATGAATCAGAATCCTGGCAGTCCCTTCCTAACAGCAATGTGGGTGTCCTAACACCCCAAGGATTGGAGTGATTCAAAAAGGCAGTTTACCACCACTCTTTCCAATGTAATTAGGAATGGACAAAATGCTAGTCTAGCCAGTGAAGCCTGCATCCCATAGATCAATAACAAAAAAGTCATATTGGCGAATGACTTATGGATCCTGGGACCCAATCTTCAGTATGAGAAACAAGCAATGGGAGAATTTTTTTTTTGGCATATTCTTCTGCTGATGTTAATGAATGCATTCCTGGGATAAAGAGATTGTCTTAAGAGTAATAGTTTTCAGATGGGTCCCTATTCAATGAAGCTTAGAAGAGTGAGAAGTGATCACATGAAATGTAAGATTCTGAAGACACGTAATAGAGTAAATGCTGGAAGAACGATGCCTTTTGCGGGGGATCCTAGAGCAAGAAGGCACAGATTAAAACAAAGGGCTTCTCATTTAAGGTGAAGTAAGAAGGAATTCCTTCTCTAAGGGTTGTTAGTCTTCATAATTCTCTTCCACAGAAAGCAGTGGAGACTAGGGCAATGAATATATTCAAGTTAGACAGATTTCTGATTGCTAAATTATCCAAGGATGATGGAGGCCAGTAGGAAAGTGGACTTAGGCCATAATCAGATCAACTATGATCTTTTGAATGGTGGAGCAGGTTTGCTGGGCTAGATGGTCTACTTGTGCTCCTGTTTTTTATGATCCCATATAAGTGAACCGTGTCCAAAACCACCGGCATTTCTCTTTTCCACGATTTTCTATACTAGTTTAAGATTTAAAATTGTGTGATTCCACCCACTGCGCTGTTTCAAGAAATTGCACACATTTTCTTAAACGCACAAGCACATCAAAAAATGTTATTCATTAAGATGCTAACAAGTGTACACCAGTAAACTTATTACATTTTCCAAGGTATGTTCAGGTGCACTTAAATGCTTATTTTTGGTAATTAATCAGTTGTCACCTTTAGTGAATGGTAACAATAGTTACAAAATTACCACCTCTCAAATATGTGAAACAATGGTGTTTAATTGAAATAAAATACAGTTATCTTCTTTCATGATTGTGCTAGCTCTGAGAAGGTTTTATGTTTGTGATGCTCAAATACTTTATTGGTAAATCGAATTACAATGTAATCAGCATGATTTCAATTATATTTTTGATCATAACTTATTTCTGTCATCAAAAGTGGAAGTTCTACTCCAGATGTAATTCAGTCAACCACATCAATTTTATATACGACATAAACCCCATTCGCAGGCCTCACAGAGTGATGTCTCATGGGGTTTGGTCTTGCGATATTGTAAATTCCTTTCAAGCTCAGGTACTTCTTCCATGTAGCAGTTTTTACAGATTTTTAAAATAAGTCGATCAAGTACTTTCTGCATTTGGGTCTGATTGATGATTGGCTTTCGCTCAAAAGAGTTCCAGCAGTCTCGACATCGTTGTTGGAATGGGCGCAGCAGTACTGTTCCTTTGTGCCTTTTTAGTCGGTAATGAAACAAAACAACGACATGGGCTGAGGACCATGAATTTGAACAGGGACACTCAAACCTATTGAAAAGGAGAAGAGGCTGGTAAATGCTATTGTATGTTGAAATTCCATGCATTGAATTGACAGTTTTTTGAGTATATTTAGGTTGTTTTTGTAATGTTAATTCTTAACTATTGAGTTTTGAATTGGCTTTAATCATATTGTGATTTTGTTACTAAGCAGAACTGCCAAGAACATTCACCATGTCTGTATCTTGTAGAGTGCTCAGATATTGGTTTTCTATTACGATGATGACTTGATAGTGCAGGATATGTTTGCGTACATTGGAATCATCAATATATTAATTTTACTGTGTAGGTCAAACATTCCTTGGTTAGAATCCAGTTCCATGACTCTGATGCAATAGGATCATGGAGCTGGAAGCAAATAGCAAAGGGTCTCTTATTCTGACCCCTGTACCGTTGTGATCATATGTTTATTTAGAAGATACGAGGCAAGGTTACAAATGATTTATCAATGGCAGGGGGAGGCATTGAGATGTTAGGCACCAAATCTGGCATTCAGTATCCCAGAAGAAAATGCTTCAGTCTGCCTGAAATGTCACTTTGAAATTGTCAGAGAGAGAAATCTGTCTTAAACTGAATTAACTCAATTGAATTATCTATTTCAAGAAAAACGGATACCTAATAAACACAATCTGCCAATTATAGAATCATAGAGATGTACAGCACGGAAACAGATCCTTCGGTCCAACCCGTCCATGCCGACCAGATATCCCAACCCAATCTAGTCCCACCTGCCAGCACCCGGCCCATACCACTCCAAACCCTTCCTATTCAGATACCCATCCAAATGCCTCTTAAATGTTGCAATTGTATCAGCCTCCACCACTCCCTCTGGCAGCTCACTCCATACAAGTACTACCCTCTGCGTAAAAAAGTTGCCCCTTAAATCTCTTTTATATCTTTCCCCTCTCACCCTAAACCTATGCCCTCTAGTTCTGGACTCCCTGACCCCAGGGAAAAGACTTTGTCTATTTATCCTTCCATGCCCCTCATAATTTTGTAAACCTCTATAAGGTCACCCCTCAGCTTCCGATGCTCCATGGATAACAGCCCCAGCCTGTTCAGCCTCCCCCTGTAGCTCAGATCCTCCAACCCTGGCAACATCCTTGTAAATCTTTTCTGAACCCTTTCAAGTTTCACAACATCTTTCCGATAGGAAGGAAATCAGAATTGCATGCAATATTCCAACAGTGGCCTAACCAATGTCCTGTACAGCCGCAACATGACCTCCCAACTCCCGTACTCAATACTCTGACCAATAAAGGAAAGCATACCAAACACCTTCTTCACTATCCTATCTGCCTGTGATTCCACTTTCAAGGAGCTATGAACCTGCAATCCAAGGTCTCTTTGTTCAGCAACACCCCGCCAGGACCTTACCATTAAATGTAAAAGTCCTGCTAAGATTTGCTTTCCCAAAATGCAGCACCTCGCATTTATCTGAACTAAACTTCATCTGCCACTTCTCAGCCCATTGGCCCATCTGGTCCAGATCCTGTTGTAATCTGAGGTAACCCTCTTCGCTGTTCACTACACCTCCAATTTTGGTGTCATCTGCAAACTTACTAACTGTACCTCTTATGCTTGCATCCAAATCATTTATGTAAATAACAAAAAGTAGAGGGCCCAGCACCGATCCTTGTGGCACTCCACCGGTCACAGGCCTCCAGTCTGAAAAACAACCCTCCACCACCACCCTCTGTCTTCTACCTTTGAGCCAGTTCTGTATTCCATGAGATCCAACCTTGCTAATCAGTCTCCCATGGGGAACCTTGTCGAATGCCTTACTGAAGTCCATATAGATCACATCTACTACTCTGCTCTCATCAATCTTCTTTGTTACTTCTTCACAAAACTCAACCAAGTTTGTGAGACATGATTTCCCACGTACAAAGCCACGTTGACTATCCCAAATCAGTCCTTGCCTTTCCAAATACATGTACATCCTATCCCTCAGGATTCCCTCCAACAACTTGCCCACCACCGAGGTCAGGCTCACCAGTCTATAGTTCCTTGGCTTGTCTTTACCGCCCTTCGTAAACAGTGACATCACGTTTGCCAACCTCGAGTCTTCTGGCACCTCACCTGTGACTATCAAAACCCAAACAAGCAGACACAATGCAACCAAAAACTATAGCCACATTAACTTATATCAAAGATAGATCAGCAGTGACTTCCAGACTACTCAGATCCCTTGGTATCATGTAGCTCACAAACCTACCAACACACTTAAACACTGAACCTAAAGGATCCATTTGATACCACTAGCAAACTAACGTTATTTACAAGATACCATGCAAGAATTGTAAAAAAGCACATCAGACAAACTAGAAGGAAACTTGCCACCAGGGTAGATGAACACCAATGGTCACCAAAAGACAAGACTAGTTTCTATCCATACAGACAAAGAAGGACACCACTTTGACTGAGACAAGACACACATCCTAACACAGGCGAAACAAAGACACGCACAAGAATTCTTAGAGGCAGGCATTCTAATTCGAATTCCATCAATAAACACATCGATCTAGATCCCATCTACTTTCCCTTGAGAAAACGAACAGGAAATGACATCACCCACCTTTAGAAACCAAGACCTATAAATAGAGAGGCAGGACATACCGCCAGCACTTTACCGGAGACTCTCACTGATGATGTTACCGAGTATGATGATGGAATGTCTGAAAACAAACCTTCAAGCTCAACGAGCTAACTTGTATGCTTATCATTTGAATTATGCTTGATTACTTATTGAAAGAGACCCCTTGTCTTCCTGTGAATGCCACTTCAGCTTTTCACTGCCATCTACTTTGGCAAGATTGGAAGTCCTGTTCTTCAGTTGGGGACAGAGGGATGGTAATCAGAGCAGCAAGTCAGCATTGGAGTATTTGAGGAGAAGGTCAATGTTAAGTCAAGTAATTCTATTAGGAAGATCAAGCAGGGCTGGCTAAAGTGTATTTACTTAATGCAAGGACTATATCAGGTAAGGCAAGTGAGCTTAGAGCCTGGATTAGTACATGGGACTACAATGGTAAAAACAATGACTGCAGATGCTGGAAACCAGAATCTAGATTAGAGTGGTGCTGGAAAAGCACAGCAGTTCAGGCAGCATCCGAGGAGCAGTAAAATTGACATTTCGGGCAAAAGCCCTTCATCAGGATTACAGGCAGAGAGCCTGAAGGATGGAGAGATAAGTGAGAGGAGGGTGGGAGTGGGGACAAAATAGCATAGAGTGCAATAGGTGAGTGGGGGAGGGGATGAAGGTGATAGGTGGAAAAGAAGATAGGCCGGTAGGACAAGTCATGAGAACAGTGCTGAGCTGGAAGTTTGGAACTGGGGTGAGGTGGGGGAAGGGGAAATGAGGAAACTGTTGAAGTCCACATTGATGCCCTGGGGTTGAAGTATTCCGAGGCGGAAGATGAGGCGTTCTTCCTCCAGGCGTCTGGTGGTGAGGGAGCGGCGGTGAAGGAGGCCCAGGACCTTCATATCCTCAGCAGAGTGGGAGGGGGAGTTGAAATATTGGGCCACAGGGCGGTGTGGTTGATTGGTGCGGGTGTACCAGATATGTTCCGTAAAGCGCTCTGCTAGGAGGCGTCCAGTCTCCCCAGTGTAGAGAAGACCGCATCGGGAGCAACGGATACAATAAAAGATATTGGTGGATGTGCAGGTAAAACTTTGATGGATGTGGAAGGCTCCTTTGGGGCCTTGGATGGAGGTGAGGGAGGAGGTGTGGGCACCTGTTTAAGGAAAAGTCACAGCTACATTAAGAAAGGACTACTTAGAGGGCTCAACCAGTGAGGCCATATGGGTAAAACTGAAGAATAAGAAAGGTGTAATTACTATGATGATGTTAGACTGTAGATCTCCCAACAGCTACCGGGAGATAGAGAGACAGATATGTAAGCAGATCTTGGAAAGATATAAAAACAGCAAATTTGTTGTAGTGAGTGATTTGAACTTCCCAATATTGACTGGGAATCCCTTAGTGCCAGGAGCTTAGATGAGGTAGAATTTGTTAGGTGCAGTCAGGAGGGTTTCTTGAAACAGTATGTAGATAGTCTAATTCGGGAAGAGGTTATACTAGACCTTGTATTGGAGAATGAGTCTGGCCATGTTATCCAAGTTTCAGTGGGGGAGCATTTTGATCATAACTCCTTAAGTTTTAAGATTATTATGGGTAAGGATAAGACTGGTTCTTAGGTGAAAGTGTTAAATTAGGAGACATAATTATAATAGTAATAGGCAGGATCTGGAGAATTTAAATTCCTGGTGGCTATTTGAAGGTAAAACCACATCTGACGTATGGAAATTTTCTAAAGGCTAGTTGATCAAGGTTCAGGACCAGCAGGACCCTGTGAGCATGAAAGATAATGATGGCAAGATTTGGGAGTGCTGGATGATAAAAGATATTGAAAGTTTAGTTAAAAAAAGGAAAAAAAGAAGTATATATGGGTTTTAGGAAATTGAAATCAGACAAGGCTCTTAATGAACATAAAGGGAGTAGAAAGGAACTTAAACAAGGAATTAGGAGGCTAATATGAGCCATGGAATATTCTTGGCAAGTAGAATAAAAAGAATTATAATGTATTTTCTACATATTAAGAGCAAGAGAGAGGCTAGGGAAAAGGTATGTCCACTCAAGGACAAAGAAGGGAATTTATGCGTGAAGCCAGAGGTCGAGGACCATAATGAGTACTTTGCATTGGTATTCTCCAAGGAGAAGAACATGGACAATGGTAAGGTTAGGGAGGGGTGTATTGATATTTTGGGGCATGTTGATAATAAGAGAGAGGGTGTCTTAAAAACATTAAGGTAGGCAAGTCCCCAGGTTTTGATGGGATCTATTCCAGGATACTGAAGGAGGCAAGGGAGGAGATTGTTGGGGCCTTGACAGAGATCTTTGTTTCTTCTTTAGCCACAGGTAAGGTCCCAGAAGACTGGAGAATAGCCAATGTTATTCCTTTGTTAAGTAGGGCAATAGGATAATCCAGGAAATTATAGGCAGGTGAGCCTTACATCAGTGGTAGGGAAACTACTGGAGAAGATTCCAAATGTATTTATTTTCATTTGGAAAAGAATGGACTTATTTGGGACAGTCAGCATGACATTTTGTGGAGGAGGTCTAATTTCACAAATTTGAGTTTTTTTGAAGACGTGCCGAAGGTGATGGATGATGGTATGCAGTGGATGTAGTGAACATGGAGTTTGATAAAACATTTGACAAGTGCCCCGTAGTAGGCTGTTCCAAAAGATTAAATCACATGGGATTGACCATGAGTTGGTAATTTGGGTATAATAGTGATTTGGTCATAAAAGACAGCAAGTAATTGTGGAGGGGTATTTTTCTGACAGGAAGTTTATGACCAGTGGTGTTTTACAAGAATTAGTGCTGGCATCTCTATTTTTTGTATTTTATATAAATGATATGGATGAAAAAGTAGATGGCCATTTTAATACGTTTGTAAATGATATGAAAATGGTAGAATTGTGGATAGTGAGGAAGGTTGTCAAAGGATATAGCAGGATATAGGTCAGTTCGAAAGTTGGGCAGAAAAATAACAATGGAGTTTAATCCAGGCAATTTTGATATGATGCATTTTGGAGGTCAAATGCAAGAGGAGAATATAGAGTAAATGACAGGTCCCTAAGGATATACAGAGGGATATTGGGGTGCAAATTCATAGCTCCCTAAACGTGGTAACACAAGTGGATAAGGTGCTAAAAAAGGTGTACAGCATGGTTGCCTTCATCAGTCAGGGCACTGAGTGTAAAAGTTAGCCAGTCTATAAGACTTGCAGCTCTATAAGACTTTGGTTCAGCCACATTTGGAGTACTATGTGCAGTTCTAGTCACCACACTATGGGTAGGATGTGGAATCTTTGGAGAGAGCATATGAGAAATTTACCAGGATGATGCTTGGATTGGAGAGTATTGGCTATAAGGAGAGATTAGACAAACTGGGATTGTTTTCACTAGAGTGTTGGAGGCTAAGGATAGACCTGATAGAAATATACAAAATTATGAGAGGCATTGATAGGATGGATAGTTGGAGTCTTTTTAGGTGAAAATATAGTTTAAGGCAAGTGGAGAAAAGTATAAAAGATATTTGCAAGAAAAGGTTTTACACAGACGGTGGTAGGTGCCTGGAATGTGCTGGCAGAGGATGTAGTAGAAGCAGATATGATAGCAGCATTTAAGAGGCATGCAGACATTCACATGAACAGGCAGGGAATAGAGGGGTGTGCAGGCAGATGGGATTAGTTTAGAATGGCACCATGGTTAGCACAGACAGGGTGGGTCAAATGGCCTGTCCCAATGCTGTACTGTGTTCTATGTTCTTAGAATGGATGGAGGAGACCTTCCGAGTGAAGCAAGCATGGCTGAAAGGTTGAAAAGCAGGTCAGTATCAAGGGATGTCCAGAAAACACAGCTTCATTGTTGCAAACAAGTCAGCGAGCTTCTCTTCTCTGACAGTGTGTGATAAACCTCAGTCCCCTTTGGGCGCCAGGAAATCAGGAGGTGTAGAAAATGATATAGATGCTGTGGAGGGAGAGCCATCATTCTGAAGGAATTGCTGCAGCTCTGTCAGGATTAAGCCATGCAAAATCACTTCTGAATGGTGGAGTGAAACATGCATGTTCCTAGCTGCAAAAGTACACAAGCTTCTTGTAGCTGAGATCTTGTTGAGGTGTACAAAGTGAGATGGAAGAGATGTTGGAAGCATTGAAGACACACTTTGAAGCCTTATTAATGCTACAGATAGCATCACCATCAGAGCTCAAAGAGAAAATGATACTGTCAGTATGTGACTACATTGATCCATCTAGCCAAATCCTGAGAGTTTGGACAACTGAAAAGTTATTTCATCAGATATAGGATTATCTTGAGTATAAGAAATTTTACTGCGAGAGCACAATTGCTGAGAGAGGAGACATTTGCCCTGAAGAAAACTATTGACATAGCAGAAGCTCAGAGTTTGTTAATCATCAGCTGGAGCAGATTAAAGGGGAATAGATGAGGCTTTGTGTTGTGTTTAGAGAAATTCGAGGCCACACAACCACAACATACTGGTAAAAAGGAATAAATATTTGCAGAAGAACCAGAAAAATTGCTAATGCCAGAGGGCTGGATGTAAGTATTATGGAGGACATCACACAAAAGAAAGGAAAACATGTCCAGTCTGGGGAAAGTATTACTCTAATAGCAAGTAGCTGAATCACTTTGCACATCTGAAAACAGAAATTGCTGGAAAAGCTCAGCAGGTCTGTAGAGCAGCATCTGTGGAGATAAATCAGAGTTAATGTTTCAGATCCAGTGACCCTTCCTCAGAACTGCTGGTCGCTGGAAAAAGGGTTTTTTTTAATACAGAAGATAGGGTGAGAGGGGTGAAGGAGAACAGGTGGAGATAGAGCCCAAAGAGAGAGAAGAACAGTTGGACAGATAAAAAAGTGAATAATGATCAGCATAGGAGAATGAATAGCTACTAATGGGAACAATTAGTGGCCACCAATGGGTTGTGTGTAATAGCAGACCTGGTGTGTGGGAGTTGGGGTAAGGACATGGGAGAAGTTGCTTCAAGCCCTACAATTATTGATCTCAATACTGAGTTCAGAAGGCTGTGAAGTTCCCAAGCGGAAAATGAGGTGCTGTTCTTCCAGCTTGCGCTGAGCTGCACTAGACCACCGCAGCAAGCTTGAAGCAGAGATGCTGGTGGGACAGTTTACTCCTTACCTCCACCTCACCCCTCCCTATCTCATGCATAAAGACCAACTTTTTCCTAGCTGCTGTTAATTCTGAGAAAGGATTGTTGAACTCAAAACCTTAACTCTGGTTTCTCTCCACAGATGCTGCTGTATAGACCTGCTGAGCTTTTCTATTTCAGTTTTTGTTTCTGATTTCCAGCATCCACAGCTCTTTCGGGTTTCAGTTTGCACACAGTTACTCTGGCAGAAAAATCATAAAGATGGTTGCTTGAGAGATGTCAGCCAATGATTCTGACAAATTACTTTGAAGTATTTATTAAGTTGACATTACAGGTGGCAGCATGGTGACTCGGGGGTTAGCACTGCTGTCTCACAGCACCAGGGACCCGGGTTCGATTCCAACCTCGGGCGATTGCTTGTGTGGAGTTTGCACATTTTCTCCGTGTCTGCACATTTTCTCCGTGTCTGCATGAATTTCCTCCCACAATCCAAGGATGTGCAGTTTAAGTGAATTGGCCATGGTAAATTGCCCATAGTGTTCAGGGATGTGTAGGTTAGGTGCATTAATCAGGGTAAATATAAGATGTGTTTAGGTGGGTTACTCTTCAGAGGGTCAGTGTGGACTTGTTGGGCCGAAACTGTTCCCACACTGTTGGAATTCTATGAATTCTAGGTCTAAAGGTGATAAATAGTTTATGTCTGTTAAAATGGTGAAGCAGAGCATGAAGTGTCTCTGAAAGTGTCAGATGCACACAGATTCTTTGTGCAACATTATCAGCCTCACAGATCTGCAACATTGCTCAAGGTAATGACCCAAAAATGAAGCCTTTGAAAGTTAGGTTGAGGCTTTAAGATGAAATGATTTTCTTGTCAAGAGGCCAATTGAAATTGAGAGCCCAATTCAATATAAAGTATGAACATCTGGAACTCTCGCAAAATCCACATATCTCAGCTGAAGCAAGACTAACACTTAAACCAATAACCCCAAACATACTAGAAATTATCTGCAATGCTTTGGAGGCCACTAAGCCATTAACTGCCAAATCAATTCAAGATGATGACACAGATGTTTTTGCAGATCTTGAATGTCTTCATGGTGAATATCATCCTGTAGTGGATAAGAGTGTGAGACCAACATAGCATCTGCCGAGAAGAGTTCCATCTGCCTTCAAGTCCAGCCTAAAGGACAAGATGGATGAGTTAGAAAGGAAAGGACTATTTAAGAAAATAACAACTTATACAGAAAAGATTAGCTGCATGATAGCAGTGAAAACTGAAACTATGCATTCAGCAAGAGGAACTCAAATGAAGCTATGAGGAGATCTCAATAACTCATGGCAGCCATAGAAGAAAGTTTGCCACAACTTGCCATGTTAAAGGTCTTTTTACCTTTGATGTGAAGAATAGTTACTGACAAGAAATGCTGAGTGACAGTTATAGTTTTCTAACTGCATTCAGGATGCCATTCATGGGATACACATAGTTATGCATGCTGTTTGGCATTTCTACTGCTCCAGAAAAGAATCAGTAGGTAGAGAAGTCAACCTGAAGAAGGGTTACACCTGAAACGTTGACTTCTCCATCTCCTAATGCTGCCTGGCTTCTTCCAGACTCTTGCTTGTCTACCTTGCATCTGCAGTTTTTTTGTCTCTAACCAGAAAAGAGGCAAGATGAATGAGTTAGAAGAAGCCAGTGGACTTTGCAAGATAATCAGTGAGCTTCCTGGAGTGAAAGCTTTTGTGGCTGATTTGCTAATCTATAAATATAGAGACACAATGGAAAACACTACCATAGTTAACAATGATGTAGAGGTGCTGGATTTGGACTGGGGTGGACACAGTTAAAAATCACACAACACCAGGTTATAGTCCAACAGGTTTATTTGGAAGTATGAGCTTTCAGAGTGCTGCTCCTTCAGGCTTCCTAATAAACCTGTTGGACTATAACCTGGTGTTGTGTGATTTTTAACTTTGTTCACAATCATAATCAGTGTGACTGGTAAAGAGAACTCACTTGATGAACCTCAAGCTAAAACAAAAAGATGTAATTTAAGATGCTTGAAGCCATTCATTTAGGTCATATAGAAACAGCAAAAAGACCTGCTCCTCGGATGCTGCCTGACCTGTTGCACTTTTCCAACACCACATTCTCGACTCTGATCTCCAGCATCTGCAGTCCCCACTTTCTACAAGCAAAGAGACTTTGCCCAGATACTGACAAGTTGAGAACTGTGTAGCAGAGATGTTGTGATCAACAGATGTGAAAACAATGCAACAATTTATTGAATTCATTAACTAGTTAAAATTTATGCTTAATTTACCAGCAGTGTGAATTTCCGTGCAAACTCACTGCTAAAGGTGTGCAGTGTTATTGAGGCACAAAACAAGAAGCAGCTTTCATTAGAATCAAATAACTAGTAACACCAATGTCACTGCTGAGTGTTATGATCCTAAATCAAACTGTCACCTTTATGTTATGATGTGGGTGTTATGGATGAGATCACTAAATTATGTTGCACTTTGGCTAGGGACCAGTAAACATTTATACTTTAAAGTGGATGAAGGTGAGATCCAGGTGACTTACTAAAAAATTAGGCCACAAGATTTCACAGGATTGAACAGCTACCAATCCTTTACAAAACACTAATGTGATGTACAATGTGTCTATGATTTATTTCTGACACCCAGAATTAACATATGGTAAACATAAACAAAATATTGTAATTGAATAATTCATATTAAATAGCAAGTACGATCATGATAGATTCCACAAATTTCTCAGCAGTTCTTCCCACAAGTTAATGATTCACTGGATCATCAGATTTCATTAAACTTCACAAGGAATAACAATTCTTCATTTTTGCTAATATGATCTTGAAATTCCTTCTTAAGAGCTGCTCAAATATGGATTGCCTCACCAAATGCCCTTGTTCTGATTGATCACCCTTCTGTCAAGAGTTCATCCACCCTTGGATTCCAAAACTACACTCCACTACTCATTCACAGACATAACACCAGGCTTTCACTGATAGCTAGCTTCACCAAGCTAAAACTTTCTTGTCCTTCTCTCTGAGCCCTGAACTTGTTCAGTTGTATGAAGTAAATATAGCTTGTGAGTCTTTCAACACCCACTTTCTTAGTTATACTGAAGTATTAATCTTTACAGGCTCCTTTCAAGCATCTCATAGATTTCCCTAAGACATCCCATTTCCTCAGCTTCCTAGGGATTCTTCTGAGTTCATATTCTGACTCTAAGCTGCCTTATAATTCTAGGAGTTAAACCTGAATTTGTTCAAACAACTTCGACCTATCCAACTGAACTTGACTCCTAACTCCTCACTAAGTACCCCGAGACAGAATCTGTAGTTCAGCTGCCTTCCCAGCTAATGCCACGTTCCTAAAATGGACTGTTCTGTCTGCTAACTGTTCAATGCTTCTAGGTCTTCTGAGCACATATTGCACAAAACTATTCAATTGCTTTATGACCTTTTTGAGCACACAGTGTGAAGCGTTCAGTAGCACAAGGTAGCAGCTATTCTCTCTAAAATTGAGTCTCTATCTCCTTCACACTTTTACGAATTTTATTCCCCTCAAGTAATCTTGCAACTTGGCTCCAGTGACTCCTGATCTGTCCTGAGTGATCCATTAAAAACCTTGCAATAAGACCCTGCACTATTGCTGGGTAAAATTGAATGTTGCCAACTAACAATTCATTTAGAACTGTGTGCTCTAAATGTTACATTTCACAGAGAACACTGACTTGCTCGTGTAATTACCACTTTAACGTTTTGGACTGTGAATATAAAAATTGGAAAAGGTCCAGCTTGAGACCGAGACCGTGAAGAAGATGTAACAGTGTTGTTTTTTTACAAAAGGTTAAGTGACTAGAATCCATTGTATCTATGAGTTGACCTCATGCTCCATGGGTATGTGTTCAAGGCAGTATAGCCAGAGACAGACTTTTGATGGGGTTTTGTTTCATCCAATGTCTGATGTGTGTGCATTCAGGAGTACTCAGCATAGTAACAACTTCTTGATTGGCTCCTGGGTGAAAACAACAGTTTGTGTTCAGCCAATAAACCATAAACATCTAACCTACGAAGCAGAAAATGTCTCTCTCCCTCATCCTTTCTCTGCATGCAGAAGTAAACGAACACTCGCAATAGTTACACACTGCAAATTCCCTTGAAAGTAAAAAGGGAATAAACATTTTTAGATGTACTGAAAGAGTACATCCTTGAACCATGAATGAAAAGTTGAACGGTAGTGCATTCACAGTCTTGTGTCCTCCTCAATGGATTCCAAGGAACCAAGAGGGAACTGAAGGAAACATCTTATAGACACCCATAATCGGGACTGGGCCAGAACTCTGCTTCACTAACCTTTTTGTTTTTTTTGTTCCTTCCCCAACCATGATATTTACAGAACACAGAACAGTTCAGCACAGGAACAGCCTTTGGCGCACTATGCCTGTGCCAAAATGATGCCATTCTAAACTAATCATATCTACCTGCATATGGTCTGTATCCCTCTATTCCCTGCCTGTTCATATGTCCAAGTACCTGTTAAATGTTGCTATCGTATTTGCTTCTACCACCTCCCTGGCAATATGTTCCAGTCACTGACTAGTCTCTGTGTAAAACAACTTCCCTTGCAAATCTTCATTAGACATTCCTCCACTCACCTTAAACCTATGCCCCTCATAATTGACATTTCCAACCAAGGGAAAAGACTCTGAGTATCCAGCCTATCCATGCCTCTCATAATTTTATATACATCTATCAGATCGCCCCTCAGCATCCAATGCTCTAATGAAAATAATACAAGTTTGTATATCCTCTCCTTATAGGTAATATAGTACAATATAGTCAACATCATTGTGATAAATGTCTTTTGTACCCTCTCCAGAGGTTGCCCATCCTTTCTATAGTGTGATTATAACCATGGAGACATATAGCATGGAAACAGATCCTTTGGTGCAATTAGTCCGTGCCAATCATATCCCCAATCTAAACTAGTCCTACTTGCCTGTGTTTGGCTCATATTTTTCTAACCCTTTTCTATTCATGTAATTATCCAAATGTCTTTTAAATGTTGTAACTGTACCTGCATCCTCCATTTCCTCAGGCAGTTCATTCCACACACAAACCACTCTCTATGTAAAAAAGTTGCCCCTCGTGTCCTTTTTAAAACTTTCTCTTCTCACCTTAAAAAGATGTCCCCTAATTTTGAACTCCTCCACCCTATGGAAAAGACCATTGTTATTCACCTTATCTATCCGGATGTGGGTTTGCTTGCTGAACTGGAAGGTTCATTTTTCAGACATTTCGTCACCATACTTGGTAACATCTTCAGCGAGCTCCAGACGAAGCACTGCTGATGGTTCCTGCTTTCTATTTATATGTTTGGGTTTCTTTGGGTTCATGATGTCATTTCCTGCGGTGATGTCATTTCCTGTTCTTTTTCTCAGGGGGTGGTAAATGGGGTCCAAGTCAATGTGTTTGTTGATAGAGTTCCAGTTGGAATGCCATTCTTCTAGGAATTCTCGTGTGTGTCTCTGTTTGGCTAGTCCTAGGATAGATGTGTTATCCCAGTCGAAGTGGTGTCCTTCCTTATCTGTATGTAAGGATACTAGTGAGAAAGGGCCATGTCATTTTGTGGCTAGTTGATGTTCATATATCCTGGTAGTTAGTTTTCTGCCTGTTTGTCCAATGTAGTGTTTGTTACAGTTTTTGCATGGTATTTTGTAAATGACACTAATTTTGCTTGTTGTCTGTATAGGGTCTTTCAAGTTCATTCACTGCTGTTTCAGTGTGTTGGTGGGTTTGTGTGCTACCATGATGCCAAGGGGTCTGAGTAGTCTGGCAGTCATTTCCAAGATGACTTTGATTAGATTAGATTACTTACAGTGTGGAAACAGGCCCTTCAGCCCAACAAATGGGCGGCACGGTGGCACAGTGGTTAGCACTGCTGCCTCACAGCGCCAGAGACCAGGGTTCAATTCCTGCCTCAGGCAACTGATTGTGTGGACCTGCTGAAGCGCAACCCACCCAGACCCATTCCCCTACATTTACCCCTTTACCTACCACTATGGGCAATTTAGCATTGTCAATTCACCTAACCTGCACATTTTTGGACTATGGGAGGAAACCGGAGCACCCGGAGGAAACCCACGCAGACACTGGGAGAATGTGCAAATTCCTGAGTCGGGAATTGAACCCGGGTCTCTGGCACTGTGAGGCAGCAGTGCTAACCACTGTGCTACCCACAAACAGATTTCTGGAACAGGCCCCAGTGAGATTGTGACCCCTGGTTTACAAGACCAGTGCTCTAACCCCTGAGCTATGGATTTTAAGAAAGGCATAGAGTCATAGAGATGCACAGCATGGAAACAGATCTTTCAGACTAACTCATCCATGCCTACCAAATATCCCAACCCAATCTAGTTTCACCTGCCAGCACCTGGCCCATATCCCTCCAAATCCTTCCTATTCATATACCCATCCAGATGCCTTTTTAAATGTTGCAATTGTACTAGCCTCCAACACTTCCTCTGGATTAGAGTGGTGCTGGAAAAGCACAGCAGTTCAGGCAGCATCCGAGGAGCAGGAAGATCGATGTTTCGGGCAAAGCCCTTCATCAGGAATAGAGGCAGATTGCCTGCAGAGTGGAGAGATAAATAGGGGGGGGGGGTGGCGGGCGGAGAAAGTACCATAGAGCACAATAGGTGAATGGGATGGGGGATGAAGGTGACAGATCAGAGAGGAGGGTGGAGTGGATAGGTGAAAAGGAAGATAGGCAGGTAGGACAGGTTATGGGGACAGTGCTGAGCTGGAAGTTTGGAACTGGGAATGAGGTGGGAGAAGGGGAAATGAGGAAACTGGTGAAGTCCACAATGATGCCCAGGGGTTGAAGTGTTCCGAGATGGAAGATGAAGCGTTCTTCTTCCAGGTGTTGGGTGGCAAGGGAGCGGCGGGGAAGGAGGCCCAGGACTTCCATGTCCTCGGCAGAGTGGGAGGGGGAGTTGAAATGTTGGGCCACAGGGCGGTGTGGTTGATTGGTGTGGGTGTCCCAGAGATGTTCCCTAAAGCACTCTGCTAGGAGGCGCCCAGTCTCCCCAATGTATAAGAGACCGCATCGGGAGCAACGGATACAATAAAAGATATTGGTGGATGTGCAGGTAAAACTTTGATGAATGTGGAAGGCTCCTTTCGGGCCTTGGATGAAGGTGAGGGAGGAGGTATGGGTGCAGGTTTTGCAATTCTTGCGGTGGCAAGGAAAGGTGCCAGGATGGGAGGGTGGGTTGTTAGGGGGGCGTGGACCTGACCAGGTAGTCACGGAGGGAATGGTCTTTGCGGAAGGTGGAAAGGGGTGGGGAGGGAAATATATCCCTGGTGGTGGGGTCTGTTTGGAGGTGGCGAAAATGTCGGTGGATGATTTGGTTTATGCGAAGGTTGGTAGGATGGAAGGTAAGCACCAGGGGGTTCTGTCCTTGTTACGGTTGGTGGGGTGGGATCTGAGGGTGGAGGTGCGAGATGTGGACGAGATGCCTTGGAGGGCATCTTTAACCATGTGGGAAGGGAAATTGCGGTTTCTAAAGAAGGAGGCCATCTGGTGTGTTCTGTGGTGGAACTGGTCCTCCTGGGAGCAGATATGGTGGAAGCGGAGGAATTGGGAATATGGGATGGCATTTTTGCAGGAGGTATAGCGGGAAGAAGTGCAATCCAGGTAGCTGTGGGAGTCGGTGGGTTTGTGAAAAATGTCGGTGTCAAGTCGGTCGTCATTAATGGAGATGGAGAGGTCCAGGAAAGGGAGGGAGATGTCAGAGATGATCCAGGTAAATTTAAGGTCAGGGTGGAATGTATTGGTGAAGTTGATGAATTGCTCAACCTCCTCGCGGGAGCACGAGGTGGCGCCAATGCAGTCATCAATGTAGCGGAGGAAGAGGTGGGGAGTGGTGCCGGTGTAACTACGGAAGATGGACTGTTCTACGTAGCCAATAAAGAGACCAGCATAGCTGGGGCCCATATGGGTGCCCATGGCTATCCCTTTGCTCTGGAGGAAGTGAGAGGATTCAAAGGAGAAATTGTTAAGGGTGAGGACCAGTTCAGCCAAACAAATGAGAGTGTCAGTGGAAGGGTACTGTTGGGAACGTCGGGAGAGGAAGAAACGGAGGGCTTGGAGGGCCTGGTCATGGTGAATGGAGTGTAGAGGGATCTAAATTAAACTCCTTCTGTCACTTCCTCTGGCAGCCCATTCCACACATGCACCACCATCTGTGTGAAAAAGTTGCCCCTTAGGTCTATTTTATATCTTTCCCCTCTCAGCCTAAACCTAAGCCCTTTGGTTCTGGACTCCCCCATTCCTGGAAAAGACCTTGTCTATTTACCCTATCCATGCCCCTCATGACTTTATACACCTCTATAAGGTCACTCCTCAGCCTTTGATGCTCCAGGGAAAACAGTCCTAGCCTATTTCACCTCTCCCTATAACTCAAACCTCCAACCTCGGTAACAGCCTTGTAAATCTTTTCTGAGCACTTTCAAGTTTCACAACATCCTTCCGATAGGAAGGAGACCAGAATTGCATGCAATATTCTAAAAGTGGCCTAACCAATGTCATGTACAGCTGCAACATGACCTCCCAACTCCTGTACTCAATACTCTGACCAATAAAGCAAAGCATACCAAATGCCTTATTCACTATCCTATCTACCTGCAATTCTACTTTCAAGGAGCTATGTACCTGCACTCCAAGGTTCAGCAACACTCCCTAGGACCTTACCAATAAGTGTATAAGTCCTGCTAAGATTTGCTTTCCCAACATGCAGCATCTCGCATTTATCTAAATTAAACTCCATCTGCCACGCCCATTGGCCCATCTGATTAAGATCCCATTGTTATCTGAGGTAACCTTCTTCGCTGTCCACTACACCCCCAATTCTGGTGTCAATACAAGAATTTAGATTATAGAGATTTATAATTTAGTAATGTTCGTTTTCTGCCATTGGTTTAAAAACAATCTGTTGGCAATAAATTGCTCTCTTTTATAAAGTTCAGAATCTGTTGGGTTTCTCTTTTATCTTGGGTTTGTTGCTCGGGTAAGCTGGGAACTTTGATCAATTTATTTCACAACTCCAGAAATGGTGGGGCTTGATTTTCAGTGCACTACACCAATGAGTCGTGACACTCAGTACAAAAGAAATCTGTATACAGTAGTACTCAAGGATTTAATTGGAGACTACGGTGAGGAACAATGTCAATGATGATGAAATCACTTCACAGTATAATGTCAGCAAGACAGGTCCTGGATCAAACACAGAAAATTGCTGGAAAAGTTCAGCAGGTCTGGCAGCATCTGTGAAGAACAATCAGAATTAACGTTTCAGCTCCAGTGACATAGAACATAGAACATTACATTGCAGCCCTTCGGCCCTCGATGTTGCATCAATCTGTGGATCCTATCTGAAGTCCATCCAACCTACAGCATTCCATTTTTGTCCATATTCGTATCCAATGAACATTTAAATGCCCTTAAAGTTGGTGAATCTACTGCTGTTGCAGGCAGTGCGTTGCACGCCCCTACTATTTTCTGAGTTAAGAAACTATCTCTGACATCTGTCCTATATCCATCACCCCTCAATTTAAAGCTATGTCTCCTCGTGCTGGCCATCACCAACCAAGGAAAAAGGCTCTCACTGTCCAACCTATCTAACCCTCTAATGATCTTATATGTCTCAATTAAGTCACCTCTCCTTCTCTCTAATGAAAATAGCCTCAAATCCATCAGCCTTTCATCATAAGACCTTCTCTCCAGACCACGCAACATCCTAGTAAATCTCCTCTGAACCCTTTCCAAAGATCCCACATCCTTCCTGTAATGCAGTGACCAGAACTGTACACAATACTCCAAATGTGGCTGCACCAGACCTTTGTACAGCTGCAGCATGATCTCATGGTTCTGAAACACAATCCCTCTATCAATGAAAGCTAACACACCGTATGCCTTCTTAATAACCCTATCAACCTGGGTGGCAACTTTCAAGGATCTATGTACCTGGCTGCTGAGATCTCTCCGCTCATCTACACTACCAAGAATCATACCATTAGCCCAGTACTCTGCATTCCTTCCAAAGTGAATCACCTGACACCCTTTCATATTAAACTCCATTTGCCACTTCTCAGCCCAGCTCTGCAGCCTTTCTATGTCTGTCTGTAACCTACAACATCTTTCAACACAATCCACAACTCTACCTACCTTCAGGTCATCCGCAAAATAATTAACCCATCCTTCTATGCCCTCATCCAGCTCATTTATAAGTATGACAAACAACAGCAGACCAAAACAGATCCTTGCGGTATCCCACTAGTAACTGAACTCCAGGATGAATACTTCCCATCAACAACGACCCTCTGTCTTCTTTCAACTAGCCAATTTCTGATCCAAACCACTAAATCACCCTCAATCCCATGCGTCTATATTTTGTGCAATAGCCTACTGTGGGGAACCTTATCAAATGCCTTACTGAAATCCATATAAACATCAACTGCTTTACCTTCATCTATCTGTTTGTCACCTTCTCAAAGAACTCAATAAGTTTTGTGAGGCTCAAAACCGCATTGACTATCCCTAATCAACTTATTCCTTTCTAGATGATTATAAATCCTATTTCTTATAAGCCTCTCCAACACTTTACCCACAACTGAAGTAAGACTGTCAGGTTTACAATTTCCAGGATTATCTCTACTCCCCTTCTTAAACAAGGGAACAACATTTGCTATCCTCCAGTCTTCTGGCACTATTCCTGCAGACAATGATGACCAAAGTTCAAAGCAAAAGGCTCGGCAATCTCCTCCCTGGCTTCCCCGAGAACCCTAGGATAAATCCCATCTGGCCCAGGGGCTTATCTATTTTTACACTTTCCAGAATTGCTAACCCCTCCTCCTTATGCACGTCAATCCCATCTAGTCTCAGCATTCTCCTCGACCATTCTATTGTGAAATACTGACGAAAAGTATTCATTTGTCGCTTCCCCTATCTCCTTTGACTCCACACACAACCTCCCACTACCATCCTTGATTGGCCCTAATCTTACTCTATTCATTCTTTTATTCCTGATATACCTATAGAAAACCTTAGAGATTTCCTTGATCCTATCTGCCAACAACTTCTGATTAAGGATGATCAGCTATGATCATATTAAATGGTGGTGCAGGCTCGAAGGGCAGAATGGCCTACTCCTGCATCTATTGTCTATTCTCATGTCCCCTCCTGGCTATTCTTAGCTCTCTCTTTAGGACCTTTCCTCAGAACTAGTCAATCTAGTCAAAAGATGCCCAGGATAAGGTGAAATTCCAACTTGTAACTCTGGATTAGCCAATCTCATTCCAACTTGTCATCTGACCACACCAACAAATTTGGAGCTGTGTTAGCCCATGCCACAGCATGGAATCATGGGCAAGCTATCATTTGATATCATCATATATATCTCTATGCTAAACCCTGCAAGTATAGCTGAAAAATCTGTTGAATGCCTGGCTGCTCACCTTTCTAAGCTGAAATTGCAAAGACCAAAGAGATTCTGCAGAAGTTTGCACTGCTGAATAAAAGTACAGAAAGCATGTTTGACTGCATTGATGATGTGGCAGACTGTGTCGCACTCATCTGAAGAAAACATGCCAAGTGGGAAAGGATAAATACATTTTCCCCACAGGTATCTTCCAGACCTTTTCAGTGCCTTTTACTGCGTAAGATCCAGCAATTATAAATAGTGAGCAGATTGAAAAATAAATAATTTTCTCAAATATTTACAGTGTCCCTTTTTTTTGACATAGAACGTATTTGTCAGCAAAACAGAGTTGCATAGGGACCTTCTTGATGATCTTGAGGCTCCACATAACAAAGGTTTGTGGGTGCACGTGCTGCAATTCAATTTATTGTAATTTTATTATACCTTAATTGAAGTTTAATTGTTTGTTTACAGGTGGTAACTGGGCCCACCATTTATCTTACATCGAACAGGTTTCTGGTGTCTAAGTTGTATACTTGATCTTCAAATAAATAATCTCTTACCTGCCAAATGATGATGTTGTATAAACTTTCCAACCTCCTTCTCTTTGCAATGGAGTTAAATTTGCATCAAGTTTATAATTGAAATTTAATGTCCACCTGTCTGTGTATTGCAGTTCACCCACACATCTAGAGAATGTGTCAATCCAAGGATTTGTTCTTTGCATTCGTGCCATTTTTCTAATGTTATATGATTAAAAAAAAGTTGTGTGAACACATAACATGCTTAAGCAAAATGCAGTGCTTAAATTAACCAATCCCGCACTCTCAGTAGACAGCTGAAACCAAGAGGGACCTTGGTCAGAGCAGTGTAGCCATAGAGCTTTTTGTCATTTATTTGAAACATACGCAGTACAAGTGTAGCTCCATGACTGAGGCAGAGGATGAATATATCCAAATATCATGAAATACATCTTACTGATTTTATTTTATAAAGGACTAATGGATTATCAAGGGAATAAAGGACAGGAGAATTGAAAGTCTTTGGCAGTGCCATTTCTCTGGCATCTTGGGCAATTTAGCATGGCTAATCCATCTAACCTGCACACCTTTGGACTATGGGCGGAAACTGAAGGATCCGAAGGAAACCCACACAGTAATGGGGAGAATGTGCAAACTCCACACAGCAGTAGCCCGAGGGTGGAATCGAACTCACATCCCTGGTTCTGCGAGGCAGTAGTGCTAACCATAGCCACTGTTTCGAATTCACTGGATATCCCTCCTATTCAGTTTTTAATTTGCTCAGTGATTCTGAAGCAATTCCTAATGTTAGAGTAAATAAGAACAAACTGCTAAAAATGGAGCGATTGGGTTTGAATCAGATTTTAAAATCTCAATACTGACTCAAAACCATTCACTTTCAGAATTAACAGCGATGGAACTAAGAGTAGACAGCCATTTCAGTACCAGGTGGCAGGTTGACAATTTAAATATTTCAATGAGGCTGAAAGTCTCAGATTTAGTCAGTTTTATTGATTTATTTTTCTGTGGCTTCTTTTGTCACACAGCACGTTATTGTGTATAAAAATGATAGAAGTAGGCTCGGTTGTGGCATTCAAAACAAAAATTGGCTGACTTCTTGAAAGGATATAAGGTACAAGATTGTGGAAAGGGAGTGGGATTAATTGGTTATCCACTGATCCCCTGTATCTGGCAGTAAGAAAGTGAGCTGCAAGTAATGCTGGGGAGGATGAAGGTTTATGCAGAGAAATTGGCTGAAATTGGAGAAAATGTATCCCAATTCCCAATGTTCTCTTTGTTGTCAGTATCATTGAATATAAAGGAAAAATGAATACCAATTACTTCCATTGCTTTCTCCTCAAAAAGATGGGGATAGCCACTCAAAGGGTCTCCCTTTGTTGGAATTATTTATCAATTTTCCTATGTAAACATAAAGGAAATGTGGGATGGGCCAGTAGTCAATCTGTATGGGAGAAGTGAAGTAAGAGGGACATAACATTGTTAAAGTGAAGGAAGGGGCTTTTGGATTGGCCTATGACACAATTGTGTTAACTGTATTTGTGGCAATTGAAGTAGAGTCACCTTTAACAAAAGTGCAAAATGCAGATTCGGTTGGAAGCTTTGATTCAAGAGAGTTCTATAAAAGGGGAGCACTGGAGAACCTGATTACAAAATCCTAGAGCAGGGGACAGCAATCATTTTTATCTAAACAGTATTTTTATTATTAAAAAAAACATAGAATGGTGGTCACAAAGAAATGATGGCATTTTCAAACCTAATGCACAGCAAGTTGCCAAGTATTTAGTTCAAATGCAAAATTTTTATGTATTATAAATAAAATACTGCATTGCATTTATGTATCAATTAAAAGAGCTGAAAAATTTAATTCAAGTTGAAATCACTGTCTGTTTTATCACTGAAAACAAAAAATGCTGGAAATTGCAGCTGGTCAGGTAGCATTCATGGAGAGAGAGCAAGCTAGCATTTCGAGTCTAGATGACTCTTCATGAACGCTGAAGGTAGCATCGACTCGAAATGTTAGCTTGCCCTCTCTCTGGATGCTACCTGACCCGCTGTGATTTCCAGCACTTTTTGTTTTCAGGACAGATTCAGCATCTGCAGTAATTTATTCCTATCTGAGATATTAATTTTATTGACATTTTTTACATTTTTTTGTTTCTTTTTGAATTGTAGAATATTTATTGTTCAGGTTTGTGTCAATTTGCCTGAATTATGTATAAGCATATTAATTTAATGTAAAACAACGCATTAACATTTTGAATAAATGCATAAACATACGTAACTGAAATAATTCCATAAGACCATAAGACACAGGAGCAGAAATTAGGCCATTCAGCCCATCAAGTCTGCTCCACCATTCAATCATGGCTGATAAGTTTCTCAACCCCATTTTGCTGCTTTCTCTCTGAACCCTTGATTCCTTTGATACTCAAGAGCCTATCTATCTCAGTCTTAAATATACTCAATGAATGATCTGGCCTCCACAGCCTTCTGTTGCAATGAATTCCATAGGTTCGACACTCTCTAGCTGAAGAAGTTCCTCTTTATATCTGTTATAAAAGATCTTTACTCTAAGTCTATGCCCTCGGGTCCTAGTCTGTCTTACCAATGAAAACATCTTCCCAACATCTACTCTGCCCAGTCCATTCAGTGTTCATTTTTTCTGTGTTTTTTACTAATATGTTTTGTAATATGTGGAATTTTATTCCTATAATTTTTGTCAGCAAAGTCATCTTTAAGAAAAACTGCAACTTAAAATGCATAGAATTACAATTTTCACAGCTATACAATTAGTAATAAAAAGCTGCACAGGTGCATAGAAAAAATTATTTTCACAGCTTTGTTATAAATTATAATTGTCAGAAGTTTAAACCCTGTTCCTCAAACCAAAGACATTATCTATAACTATAGTATTGCCATACCATTCAAATAGGTTTACTTACAGTATAATCATATTTTTCAGAAAAGTAATTATTTGAAACCATTAAGTGCAAAAGAATGTTTGTCCACAGTAAAAGACATAGTTCTTATTAGACTTGATTTAATTTTTTTAGCCTTCTCATTATAAGGTAATCTCACTGAAAAAGTTTGAGGACTGCATTTGAGATGAAAGGAGCTGCATGTGCTCCTGGAGCAACGCATTCCAGAACTGGGCTCTTGCAGGTCGGCTGGCATGTACACCCTAGGAATCTGTAGACATTCGATGCAATGAAACAGCACCTCTAAACAGACCGAGGTAAGCCTTTCTGTTTATGCTCAGATAGAGGAATTGAAGTAAGAATCACACATAATCAAATAAATACAATTCCATGGAATAACAGAAGCCTTTACCTTTTTGACAATACGTTTCTCCCCTGCAATAAAACAGCTTGATCAGAAAGCAAATTCTTTTCACTATAGAAAACAGTTAAGTATTTTATTGTGGCAAAGAGTTGTCGACTTTTAGGTATGCAATTCAGTGAGGCGGAGTTTATCAACAACATGATAGGTTTCACTTTTCTTATGTCATTTCCAAGAAATCACATGATTGTAGACTTATTCTAATTTCACTTTTGTGACTCTCTCCTAAGCAATCCTGAAAGATTATAAGAATTTAATTAATACCATCATAGCAAAACTCAATAACATTGGGAATAACCCTAACGTGATCAGCCAGTTGCATTTTAGCACTCTGCACAATTTTACTTTAATTTGATTTCAATATGTGAAACATGGATTGTATTAAAATTTTCCAGAATATCACATTGTTTATCTGTGTTCCCTATAGGCCCTGGGCCTCAGATTACCTTCAGTAACCGTTGATTTTACAGAAGGGATTTCCAGTGATGTAGGTGCCTCCTGTGTCTGGTAGAAGGGAAAATAGTTTAACATTTTGTGTAGTGGTAGGAAATTGAATCTTTTTAAACACATTGCTGGCAAAATTGGAAAGAACTGCAGACTCACTGTTGACTTCTTTGCTGAAATTGTGGACACATTGGTTCATGCTCTTTGTATTTACAGTTTTTAATCAAAACAAATAAAATCTTGGGAGTTTTATGAGATGGTCAAACAATAAATAACTTTGTAAACTCTTCTTTAGTTCAGACCAAATATAAAGTATTTATAGATTATTACGGTCGATATTACATTAGATCTTCAGATCTTTTGGTCAATGTTTCTGCCTCCTCTTTGTAAAGTAAAAGTTTAATGCTTAATTTGTATATAGTTGATCCACATCATTTGTGATTCAAGAAATGACATTACAATCAATATTAGAGAGACAATTCTACATTTATCTCATACCAAGCCTTATCCTATTAATATTTTGTGAATATTTAATGAAAGGTAAAGTAGCCAACAGCCTAGTTTTTAACCATCTGAGTTGATCCTGACCAAGGACTCTTCTAAAACTCACTATCATGATTACAGACTGTCAGTCACAAGATTTTCTTGTCTTCTTACAGCTATCACATTTAAATATGGCAAAGATGATTAAGTACTCATTTCACATTTACACCTTAAGGCCTGTATCTGTTAGTTTGTCATTTGTTTCCGTGATGGGCCCATCGTCCTGATCATCCAGAGTACCACCTTCCTTAGGTTTTATTTCTGACCCTTTAGAAGAAGGTGAAGTAGCAGTACTTGTTGCTGCACTAAGGTCTCTGACACATCCCAACCTCCCCTCTATATATTTATCAAAGTCCTATTCCTCTGCCTACCACTCTGTGACCCCTGTGCTTGCTTGATGGCCTTTCATTTCTGTTTACCTAAATCTGAGTTACAACAGCGGCTTGCTTCCATTTTATTCAGTTTCACTTTCTATTTCCTCATCTGTTAGTGCACTATCCTAGGAGAACAGAGTTGGGATATTAATAGTCTGTGATAAAAGGGCAATGTTGTACAAAAATGCAACATTTATAGGTAAAGAAAAGGACCAATTGTATAAGTCATTCAATAATTTTTTAAAATGGATTTGTTTTTTGCACATATTTCTGAAATTTTCTGCATTCCAGAAATTCTGCATTCTGTCCAGATACTCAATGTTTACAGCACAGGAGGCTATTTAGCCTATCGCCTCCATGCCAGGGGTATGGGGAGAAAGTGGGAATTTGGCATTGAGAGAGAGGATCAGTCATGATCATATTGAATGGCAGATCAGGCTCAAAGGGCCAAATGGTCTGCTCCTAGTTTCTGTATTCAGGCTGGTTTGCTTTGTTGTGCAGGATGTAGAATGAGGGATATTTTTCACCACTCACTCCACCTCAACTGTAAAGGCGATGCTGCACTGACCAACATCCAGCAAGTCTACCCCACAGCTATGATGCAGTGCTGGCAGCCTTATGGAGGTGAGGACTGGACTTTCACCTCTCTGTGGACGGAAGACCTTCCCCACCGGCCCCAACTCGAGGGTTATCAACCAATTGGTCTCCAGGAGATCTGGCAGTGCCAAAACTGAATGTTGGAAGTAATCTCCAGAATGAAGACAGCTATGACATCTGGATCCACGTAATCCTGGGGTTTTGGGCAGCTAGTAAGTAGGATTCCTGGGAATGGGGAGGGAGGGAGGGGGCAGAGAGAAAAGAACAAAATGGGGATATCATCTTATGGGGAGCTGTCCCCTGTTTGCACCAGGGCAATCCCCAGTTAATGTGGTCCACTTTCTTGCTGGCTTTTCAAAGAAGTATTTTATAAAACTGCCTTCTAACTCATGCCCATGGGCCAAGGCCAACGTATTATGGAGTGAGCAGCATATTTCAATCAACGGGTATATTAACAAACTCAACTTTTCGGTATTTATTTTTTTGAAAATGTGTTGGGCTGCTTATTTTGGTGTCTGTCGGCTATGCACTGGTAGTGGATCAGGGATAGGAAGATGGTGGGCTAGCCACACAACATATTTTCAGTCTGTTTCCACCAAAAACACTTACATCATAAAAAGTGACAAGATGCACAGGCATTTGATTAGAATTTTTAAACTCTGCAGTGAAAATCATGTATATGCAATTACAAAAAGTACAAAAGTGATGCATGTCAGTGTCAGACTTTGCTGGCAGTTCCTGTCATATGCATTTCTGAATAAGATGACTGATTTTACTTTTGTTTCCTTTTAACATGTACAGCTAACAGACGAAACTTTACTTGTTTATCCATGCCAGCTGCCTGAAGGTGTGGTTTGTTTTGATGACTTCGCAAAGATTTGAATCCCTAAATATCTAATTTGGTTCAGTCTGTTGACGTTATTCAATAGTATCAGACCAAGTTGAGGAAGTGTGAGCTTATTTATTACTGTGGTTCCCAATGCAAGGGCAGTTTTACTATGATAGTAAGGAAGGAGATGCAAGCCAACAGGTGAGACTGAAAAATTGACTGAGAATTGGAGACAGCTTCTTAGAGATTTTGTTTTTATAGTGTCTTTGAGATTTTAGCCAAAAGAAAATGAACGCCAACTGGGTTCGATTGTTTAACAATGAAATATCGGATTTGGAATATTCCGATCGCTGGAATATTATAAGAGATGACAACTTATTACCATCGAGATCACCCACAGGATGGAATTTCTATAAGACATCTTCATTTGCAAGGTATGAAGTATGTATAACTGAAAACAAGGTCAGAATCTGTTTATCTGACCTGGTGAAATTGAGGTATGAAAACAGAAATCAGTATTCTCTAAGGAAAGAGTAGAATTAATGAAGTGAATTCCCTATTGTGGGTGTCGGAGAAATTACTCAATTGAACAGAGACCACACAGGCACGGATCGGGTGAAATTGACAAACTGTTTATTGTAAGCGATATCGCTGGAAGAGAAATTGACTAAGCTGACACAGAACTGACAGACAGTCAGTACAGGTAAACCAAGGGTTCTCCTCCTCAAGCAGCGGGCACAGGAAGTTTTTATAGGGGTACAGTAATGTAATGTGAATTTCAGTACAGTCAGGAGTAAAACACAATCAATGGGAGGACAATCAGCCGTCTGTTGGCAGCAATCAGTCTGTGATTGAGTTAGGAGATTCTGATCCTCTGTGACAGTAGGTGCTAATGTCTCTCATCCTGGCATCAATGGGTTTCCATTGTGGTTAGTCCGCAAGCGAGGTACCTTGGTGCCTTTCAGTCTGAGCACCCTCTATGGAGTTCCAGTATGTGTGAGGAGCGAGGATATCCTTAGGGCTTCAGGAGTAGTTGGGCTTACCGAAGGCTGGGAAGTTTATTGTCAGGCTCTGTTGGGAAGTGTATTCCCCAGTCTGGAAGTGGCTTGAGTCATTTTCTGTTTGCTGCCCAGTGTCTTAGTTAGCTAGATTAGAATGGTGCTGGAAAAGCACAGCACATCAGACAGCATCCGAGGAGCAGTAAAATCGACGTTTCAGGCAAAATACCTTCCTGATGAAGGGCCTTTGCCCGAAACGTCAATTTTCCTGCTCCTCAGACGCTGCCTGACCTGCTGTGCTTTTCCAGCACCATTCTAATCTAGACTCTGATCTCCAGCATCTGCAGTCCTCATTTTCGCCTTCTCTAAGTTAGCCTGTTTGGTCAAGGCTGAGATACTTTGGGTAGTTTCTGTTGTGGCTTAAGCAGACATGGTTCCTTATGCTCTTTGTGGCCATGCTGAGAGTGGACAGGGGAGTGGATTTCTCCCACAGTGGACTTCTTTAATAACTGCTAAACAATCCTGTTATCTGAAACTCCGCTATCTCAACTTACCAGGAATTTGTAAGTGACGCAATGCATTTTCTTTGGTTCTGACAAGAATTAGAACTGAAAATGTGATGCTGGAAAAGGGCAGCAGGTCAGGCAGCATCCAAGGAGCAGGAGAATCGATGTTTTGGGCATGAGCCCTTCTTCAGGAATGAGGAGAGTTTGCCAAGCAGGCTAAGATAAAAGGTAGGGAGGAGGGATTTGGGGGAGGGGAGTTGGAAATGCGATAGGTGGAAGAAGGTTAAGGTGAGGGTGATAGGCCGGAGTGAGGGTGGAGCCGGGGGGGGGGGGGGAGAGAGGTCAGGAAAAAGATTGCAGGTTAGGAAGGTAGTGCTGAGTTCGAGGGTTGGGACTGAGACAAGGTGGGGGGAGGGGAAATGAGGAAACTGGAGAAATCTGAGTTCATCCCTTGTGGTTAGAACATAGAACATAGAAGAATACAGCGCAGTACAGGCCCTTCGGCCCTCGATGTTGCGCTGATCCAAGCCCACCTAACCGACACTAGCCCACTATCCTCCATATGCCTATCCAATTCCCGCTTAAATGCCCATAATGAGGGAGAGTCCACCATTGCTACTGGCAGGGCATTCCATGAACTCACGACTCACTGAGTAAAGAACCTACCCCTAACATCTGTCTTATAACTACCCCCCCTTAATTTAAAGCTATGCCCCCTTGTAATAGCTGACTCCATACGTGGAAAAAGATTCTCACTGTCGACCCTATCTAAACCCCTAATCATCTTGTACACCTCTATCAAGTCACCCCTAAACCTTCTTTTCTCCAATGAAAACAACCCCAAGTGTCTCAGCCTTTCCTCATACGATCTTTCTACCATACCAGGCAACATCCTGGTAAACCTCCTCTGCACCCGTTCCAGTGCCTCCACATCCTTCCTATAGTATGGCGACCAAAACTGCACACAATACTCCAGATGCGGCCGCACCAGAGTCTTATACAACTGCAACATGACCTCAGTACTCCGGAACTCAATTCCTCTACCAATAAAAGCCAGTACGCCATATGCCTTCTTCACCGCACTACTTACCTGGGTGGCAACTTTCAAAGATCTGTGTATATGGACACCAAGATCCCTCTGCTCATCCACACTACCAAGTATCCGACCATTAGCCCAGTACCCCATCTTTTTGTTACTCTTACCAAAGTGAATCACCTCACACTTAGCTACATTGAACTCCATTTGCCACATTTCTGCCCAGTTCTGCAGCTTATCTATATCCCGCTGTAACCTGCCACGTCCTTCCTCACTGTCTACAACGCCTCCGACTTTCGTATCATCCGCAAACTTGCTCACCCAACCTTCTAACCCCTCCTCCAGGTCATTTATAAAAATGACAAACAGCAATGGTCCCAAAACAGATCCTTGCGGAACACCGCTAGTGACGGCACTCCAAGATGAACCTTTGCCATCAACTACTACCCTCTGTCTTCTTCCAGCCAGCCAACTCCTAATCCAAACCTCCAACTCACCCTCAATGCCATACCTCCGTATTTTTTGCAGTAGTCTACCATGGGGAACCTTATCAAACGCCTTACTAAAATCCATATACACCACATCTACCGCTTTCCCCTCGTCCACCTCCTTAGTCACCTTCTCAAAGAATTCAATAAGGTTTGTGAGGCACGACCTGCCCTTCACAAAACCATGCTGACTATCCTTGATCACATTATTCCTATCCAGATGTTCATAAATCCTATCCCTTACAATTGTCTCTAAGATTTTGCCCACAACAGAAGTGAGACTCACCGGCCTATAGTTATCCCTACTCCCCTTCTTGAACAAGGGAACCACATTTGCTAGCCTCCAATCTTCTGGCACTACTCCTGTAGACAACGAGGACATAAAAATCAAGGCCAATGGCTCTGCAATCTCCTCCCTTGCTTCCCAGAGAATCCTAGGATAAATGCCATCAGGCCCAGGGGACTTATCTATTTTCACCCTTTCCAGAATTTCCAACACCTCTTCTCTACATACCTCAAAGCCATCCATTCTACTTAATTGTGACTCAGTATTCACATTGGCAACAATGTCCTGTTCCTGATTGAATACTGACGAAAAGTATTCATTCAGTGTCTCCCCAATCTCTTCAGCCTCCACATGCAGCTTCCCACTACTATCCTTGACTGGACCTATTCCTACCCTAGTCATTCTTTTATTCCTGACATACCTATAGAAAGCCTTCGGGTTTTCCCTAATCCTACCAACTAAGGACCTTTCATGTCCCCTCCTTGCTGCTCTTAGCTCTCTCTTCAGGTCCTTCCTGGCTACCTTATAACTCTCAATCGCCCCAATTGAACCTTCACGCCTCATCTTTACATAGGCCGCCCTCTTCCATTTAACAAGGGATTCCAATTCCTTATTAAACCACGGCTCCCTCACACGACTCTTTTCTCCCTGCCTGACGGGTACATACTTATCAAGGACACTCAATAGTTGCTCCTTGAACAAGCTCCACATATCAATTACGCCCTTGCCTTGAAGCTTACTTTTCCAAGCCACACATCCTAAGTCATGCCTCACTGCATCATAATTTCCCTGCCCCCAGCTATAACTCTTGCCCTGTAGTGCACACTTATCCCTCTCCATCACTAGAGTAAAAGTCACCGAATTGTGGTCACTGTCCCCAAAGTGCTCACCTACCTCTAATTCTAACACCTGGCCTGGTTCGTTACCCAGAACCAAATCCAGTATGGCCTCACCTCTTGTTGGCCTGTCTACATATTGTGTCAGGAAACCCTCCTGCACACATTGGACAAACACTGACCCATCTAACAAACTTGAGCTATAGCTTTCCCAATCAATATCAGGAAAGTTAAAGTTGGGTTGGTTGGAGGGTTCCTAGGCGGAAGATGAGGCGCTCTTCCTCCAGCCGTTGTGTTGATATGGTCTGGCGATGGAGGAGTCCAAGGACCTGCATATCCTTGGTGGAGTGGGAGGGAGAGTTGAAGTGTTGAGCCACGGGGTGGTTGGGTTAGTTGGTCCAGATGTCCCAGAGGTGTTCTCTGAAACGTTCCGCAAGTAGGCGGCCTGTCTCCCCAATATAGAGGAGGCCACAAGGGGTGCAGCGGATGCAGTAAATGATGTGTGTGGAGGTGCAGGTGAATTTGTGGTGGATATGGAAGTGTCCCTTGGGCCCTTGGAGGGAAGTGAGGGGGGAGGTGTGGGCGCAAGTTTTGCATTTCTTGCGGTTGCAGGGGAAGGTACCGGGAGTGGAGGTTGGGTTGGTGGAGGGCGTGGACCTGATGAGGGAGTCATGGAGGGAGTGGTCTTTTTGGAACGCAGATAGGGGAGGGGAGGGAAATATGTCCCTGGTGGTGGGGTCCGTTTGGAGGTGGCAGAAATGACGACGATTAATACAATGTATATGGAGGTTGGTGGGGTGGTAGGTGAGGACTAGTGGGGTTCTGTCCTGGTGGCGATTGGAGGGGCGGGGCTCAAGGGCGGAGGAGCGGGAAGTGGAGGAGAAGTGTTGGAGAGCATCGTCGATCACGTCTGGGGGGAAATTGCGGTCTTTGAAGAAGGAGGCCATCTGGGTTGTTCGGTATTGGAACTGGTCCTCCTGGGAGCAGATGTGGCGGAGACAAAGGAATTGGGAATATGGGATGGCGTTTTTACAGGGGGCAGGGTGGGAGGAGGTGTAGTCTAGGTAGCTGTGGGAGTCGGTCGATTTATAGTAAATGTCCGTGTTGATTCGGTCGCCCGAGATAGAAATGGAGAGGTCTCGAAAGGGGAGGGAGGAGTCTGAGACGGTCCAGGTAAATTTGAGGTCGGGGTGGAAGGTGTTGGTAAAGTGGATGAACTGTTCAACCTCCTCGTGGGAGCACAAGGCAGCGCCGATACGGTCATCGATGTAGCGGAGGAAAAGGTGGGGGGTGGTGCCAGTGTAGCTGCGGAAGATGGACTGTTCCACATATCCTACGAAGAGGCAGGCATAGCTTGGGCCCATGCAGGTGCCCATGGCTACTCCTTTGGTTTGGAGGAGGTGGGAGGATTGGAAAGAGAAGTTGTTCATAGTGAGGACCAGTTCAGTCAGTCGAAGGAGGGTGTCAGTGGAATGGCCCTGGTTGGTACGGCGGGAAAGAAAGAAGCGGAGGGCTTTGAGTCCTTTGTGATGGGGGATGAAGGTGTACAGGGACTAGATGTCCATGGTGAAGATAAGGCGTTGGGGACCGGGGAAGCGAAAATCATGGAGGAGGTGGAGGGCGTGGGTGGTGTCCCGAACGTAGGTGGGGAGTTCATGGACTAAGGGGGACAGGACCATGTCGAGGTATGCAGAGATGAGTTCAGTGGGGCAGGAGCAGGCTGTGACAATGGGTCGGCCGGGGCAGTCAGGTTTGTGGATTTTGAGCAGGAGGTAGAAACGGGCGGTGCGGGGTTGTGGGACTATGAGGTTGGAGGCGGTGGATGGGAGATCCCCTGAGGTGATGAGGTTATGGAGGGTCTGGGAGATGATGGTTTGGTGGTGGGAGGTGGGGTCATGGTCAAGGGGGCAGTAGGAGGAGGTGTCCACGAGCTGGCGTTTAGCCTCAGTGGTGTAAAGGTCGGTGCGCCAAACTACTACCGCGCCTCCCTTGTCGGCCGGTTTGATAGTGAGGTTGGGGTTGGAACGGAGGGAGTTGAGGGCTGCACATTCCAAGGGTGAGAGGTTGGAGTGGGTGAGAGGGGTGGAGAGGTTGAGGCGGTTAATGTCGCGGCGGCAGTTGGCTTTGAAGAGATCGAGGGCGGGTAAGAGGCCAGCACGGGGTGTCCAGGTGGATGGGGTATGTTGGAGGCCGGAGAAGGGGTCGTCAGAGGGTGGGCGAGAATCCTGGTTGAAGAAGTAAGCGCGGAGGCGAAGGCGGCGGAAGAATTGTTCGATGTCTCGGCCGCATGTTGAACTCGTTAATCCGAGAGCGTAGGGGGATGAAGGTGAGGGATCTGCTGAGGACTGATCTTTCATCCTCAGAGAGGGGTAGTTCTGGAGGGATGGTGAAAACACGGCAGGGCTGGGACTAGGACCTGGTGTTGGGCTGGAGCTGGGAGTGGGTGAGGGGTTAGGCGTGGGGGCGGGAATCGGGGGCGGGGACGGAGATCGGGGCGGGGCTGGCATTTGGCATGGGGGCGGGGTTAGGCGTGCGAACGGAGATCGGCGTGGGGGTGGGGTTAGGCGTGGTGACGGAGATCGGCGTGGGGGCGGGGTTAGGCATGGTGACCGAGATCGGCGTGGGGGCGGAGACGCATGTGGCGCGGTCGTTGTGCAAGTGAGTGACGTCACTGGGGGCGGAAGTGGCTGCGGCGACGGCAACCCGGGGGTGGAAGTGGCTGTGGCGAGGGCAGAGACGGTGTTGTTCCCGATAGCCGTGAACCCCGCGGAAGCTGCGAATCTGTCAGCGATGGTCTTCCTGGCGATCTTGGAGGCGGTTGCCTGGGCGGCGATCGCGGAGGCTGCAAGGTCGGTGGGGGCGGAAGTGACGTCATGGTTTGCGACGGTGGTTGCTGCCGCGGGAGCTGCAGCGGCCGCGTGGTTAATGGCGCCCGAGTGATTTCGGAGGCCGATGGAAGATTCGGGAACCGTTGAGGAACCCAGAGTGTGGGGGTAAGTACATGAAAGTTTTTGGTACTTACTATCTTTAATTTCCGATATGGCTCGGAAGCACTGTTTGTTTAGTGTATGGATTCTTCTGTGGATGAAGAACAGTAGAGGTCCTTTGCAAGTCTGTGAGAGTGTTGTCCTGAGCTGGGGTAGGGCTAATTGCAGGTAATGTAGGTAGCGGTGCATGGCTGCAAAAGTGGAGTGAAGGATCCGGAGGGAGATCTGTTGCTGGAGGCTTCGGATTTGTTGTAGGTACTGGTTGTCCTGGTTGGGTCCAAATTTTGTTGGTCTGAACGTAGTCCGGAGTCCGTGCGGGGTCAGTCGGTTCCGAAGGCAGGTGCTGAGGAAGGAGATGTGGCTGTGGTAGCGAGTCTGTTTGAGAACGTGGCTGAAGAGCTTCTGGGCAGAGGAAATGACCTGGGGTGTGCAGTGACAGAGGGACTCACTGAATTCCTTGTAGAGGGAGGAAGAGAGCTTCTTCAAGGAAGCATCCTTGCAAGAGGATTCGCAGTAAGTTAAAATCTTCTCGGAGAAAGTGAGGACTGTAGATGCTGGAGATCAGAGCTGAAAATGTGTTGCTGGAAAAGGGCAGCAGGTCAGGCAGCATCCAAGGAGCAGGAGAATCGATGTTTTGGGCATGGGCCCTTCTTCAGGAATGAGGAGAGTGTGCCAAGCAGGCTAAGTTAAAAAAGGTAGGGAGGAGCGACTTGGGAGAGGGGCGTTGGAAATGCGATAGGTGGAAGGAGGTTAAGGTGAGGGTGATAGGCCGGAGTGAGGGTGGAGCCGGGGGCGGAGAGGTCAGGAAGAAGATTGCAGGTTAGGAAGGTGGTGCTGAGTTTGAGGGTTGGGACTGAGACAAGGTGGAGGGAGGGGAAATGAGGAAACTGGAAAGTCTGCATTCATCCCTTGTGGTTGGAGGGTTCCTAGGAGGAAGATGAGGCGCTCTTCCTCCAGGCGTCGTGTTGCCATGGTCTGGCGATGGAGGAGTCCAAGGACCTGCATGTCCTTGGTGGAGTGGGAGGGGGAGTTGAAGTGTTGAACCACTTGGTTGTGTTGGTTGGTCCGGGTGTCCCAGAGGTGTTCTCTGAAACGTTCCGCAAGTAGGCGGCCTGTCTTCCCAATATAGAGGAGGCCACATCGGGTGCAGCGGATGCAGTAAATGATGTGTGTGGAGGTGCAGGTGAATTTGTGGCGGATATGGAAGGATTCCTTGGGGCGTTGGAGGGAAGTAAGGGGGGAAGTATGGGCGCAAGTTTTGCATTTCTTGCGGTTGCAGGGGAAGGTTGGGTTGGTGGGGGGTGTGGATCTTTCAAGGGAGTCACGGAGGGAGTGGTCTTTTCGGAACGCTGATGGGGGCGGGGGGAGGGAAATATATCCCTGGTGTTGGGGTCCGTTTGGAGGTGACAAGGATTAACCAATTAACTAGAAGTAAGACTCTGGATAACATGTTACAGAAGTTTATAACAGGACAATGTATATTTAACAAATTAGGTCAGTAATTTTTACCAAATTTGGGGGTTCCATTTGTTGAAATGTATCCTTTCAAAACTCCAGTTATGAAGTGGCTTCATTGGGTATATACTTGAGATTCTTCATCTTGAGTCTTAACTACTTAGCTAGCAAGGAATCCTTTCATAATTTCAGCTTTTTACTGCTCATCAGAGTCAGACATTTTCCAAATTAACAATTGAATCGTTTATTGTCACATGTATTTCAGATAGAATACAGTGAAAAGTTTAAACTGTTGCCGTGCATCAATGCTATTTTGAATAAACTTTTTAAAAAATTTAAGAAGATAACTTCCAGGGAATCCAACTTCCCACTGCCTTCAATAGCCACCACAGTCCTGCTCTGGGCTCCACCAGCCACCTCCACACAGTTGCCAGAATCCACCTCCTGGCTCACTAATGGCTGAGGGGGATGGATTAGGATGGCTAGGGATTAGGGACATACAGGTCTCTGTCCTTCATGTTGCGTAATGTGTGTAATGTTGTTTCCCTTTAAAGGGCTTTACAAGGTGGGTTGTACAATCCCCTTCCTCACAGAATGAGTCACTTAGCCTATGTATTGCTTTAACTTGTGTTGAATTTGTAAATCCAAATGAATTAAGGCTGATTCCAAGACACGTCAGGGTGTCTTGGAATGATTTAGACAAAGGATCTACTTGGTGTAAAATAATGCCATATTAAGTTTAAAATACACATGCTTAACATGTTGCTTACAGGAATAAAAATGGGCAGTGCACAAGTCCTGTGAATGTTATTCAAGTAGTTTAGATAAAGCTGATCGATAAGCAACATTTACAACAGCAGAGAATTAATTAACAAAGCAAATAGAATGCAAACACATAAAACCAAAATAATTAGAGGAAGTTATCACAGCATCAGCAATAAGAAGAAAATAAAGGAAATTATGATAAAATAATGTTTGTTCACAAAGGATCTTGATCAGATGGGCCAACAGGCTGAGAAGTGGCAGATGGAGTTTCATTCAGATAAATGCGAGGTGCTGCATTTTGGGAAAGCAAATCTTAGCAGGACTTATTCACTTAATGGTAAGGTCCTAGGGAGTGTTACTGAACAAAGAGAGCTTGGAGTGTAGGTTCATAGCTCCTTGAAAGTGGAGTTGCAGGTAGATAGGATAGTGAAGGAGGCATTTGGTATGCTTTCCTTTATTGGTCAGAGTATTGAGTACAGGAGTTGGGAGGTCATGTTGCGGCTGTACAGGACATTGGTTAGGCCACTGTTGGAATATTGCGTGCAATTCTGGTTTCCTTCCTATCGGAAAGATGTTGTGAAATTTGAAAGGGTTCAGAAAAGATTTACAAGGATGGTGCCAGGGTTGGAGGATTTGAGCTATTGGGAGAGACTGAACAGGCTGGGGCTGTTATCCCTGGAGTGTTGGAGGCTGAGGGGTGACCTTATAGAGGTTTACAAAATTATGAGGGGCATGGATAGGGTGATTAGGCAAAGTTTTGTCCCCGGGGTCGGGGAGTCCAGAACTAGAGGGCATAGGTTTAGGGTGAGAGGGGAAAGATAAAAGAGAGACCTATGGGGCAACTTTTTCACACAGAGAGTGGTATGTGTATGGAATGAGCTGCCAGAGGAAGTGATGGAAGCTGGTACAATTGCAACATTTAAGATTAATTTGGATGGGTATATGAATAGGAATGGTTTGGAGGGATATGGGCCAGGTGCTGGCAGGTGGGACTAGATTGGGTTGGGATATCTGGTCGGCATGGACGGGTTGGACTGAAGGGTCTGTTTCCATGCTGTACATCTATATGACTCTATCACTGCCTTAAGTATTATGCTCAATCTAGACATCAATGTTCAAAAAACATCCTCAAAAACTGGAGGCCATTCAGAGAAGAACGATAGGATGCTTTTGAATGGGTCTGAAATATGAAAAAAGAGGGTGCATTAGAAATTTATTTGTCATTGAGCTTTTGAAAACAAAATTCCTATTTCAGTTGCCAAGTTTGTAGTGGAAGATACATTATCAGAAGTTTGCAGAAGAAATAGCTGCTGCCATTTTGGTTAAAGGCACATCCTAGACACTGTGAGATTTGGCCAATTTTAATGCTGGCCTCATTAAAATAGGCGAATAGAGTACTAGTACAATGCCCAATTTGTTACATTGAAGAATTAACTCAACAGCGTTCTGTTAGACTTACACAATCTGCATAATTTTATGGTTTACGGACAGTACATGACAGGAATGTCATGTTAACATATAGTAGTACGAACATGCAATAGATGAGGAACATATGACAAATGTCAAATGCTGAACCAGGAGCAAAGTTTGGCAATCTATAGCCTGAAATTGTTTGTTTACTCAAATAGAATAGACGGATATAGGTGTGACTGGCTTACCAGCATTTATTGCCCGTTCCTTGCCTGTTCCTATTTACCGTTGATGAGACTTTGTAGCAACTGATATGACTGAGTGGTTTGGTGGGCCATTTCAAGGCAATTGAGTCAATCATATTGCTGTGGATCTGGAGTCATATGTAGGCCAGACCAGGTGAAGATGGACGATTTCCTTCTCTGAAAGACATCAGTTAATTGTGGTTTTTCTGATAATTGACAGTGGTTTCGTGATCATCATTGAATTCCTGATTCCAAACATTTATTGAATTCAAATTCCAGCATCTGCGATGGCTGGATTGAAAACTGGGTCCCTGGAACATTAGCTGAGTTTCTGGATCAGTAATCTAGCAATAATACCATGGCATGAACAGTTGCAAGAACCTCTGCAAACAAATACAGAGCCACTGTCATCTCACAAATCTTGAGAATGAGCAGCTACTCACCTTATTTGTTTCTTTGCTTGGACTTGGAAGGAGTGCTGTATGAATAACCTTTGTCAGAAACTATATACAGTTATAAAGAGGATGGACCTGGATGGAAAAACTATAGAATATCACAGACATTGTTATTTGATTTGAGCTATAGGGAGAGGCTGAACAGGCTGAGGCTGTTTTCCCTGGAGCGTCGGTGGCTGAGAAGTGACCTTCTCGAGGTTTACAAAATTATGAGGGGCATGGATAGGGTAAATAGGCAAAGTCTTTTCCCTGGGGTTGGGGAGTCCAGAACTAGAGGGCATAGGTTTAGGGTGAGAGGTGAAAGATATAAAAGACATCTACGGGGCAACTTTTTCACACAGAGGGTGGTATGTGTATGGAATGAGCTGCCAGAGGAAGTGATGGAGGCTGGTACAATTGCAACATTTAAGAGGCATTTGGATGGGTATATGAATAGAAATGGTTTGGAGGGATATGGGCCGGGTGCTGGCAGGTGGGACTAGATTGGGTTGGGATATCTGGTCGGCATAGACAGGTTGGACCGAAGGGTCTGTTTCCGTGCTGTACATCTCTATGACTCTATGATTCTATGACGTCCCTTTGCACGTTTACAGACTTCATTTATTATGTAAGAAGAAACTCATGCTTACAAGCACATTATCACGGACTTAGGGTATGTCACAGTATTTACAGCTAATGGAGGATGCACGGTAGCTGAGATCTATTGAGTAGCTAAACGTGGAGTCAGCAAGATGCATTTCCAAAACGATGGAATCAGATGGGTTGATGTTTTTCATAATCTAAGTCTATAGTGGAAAATATGCAGGAGCAGATGGAATAGTCGATTGACAATCACGCTTTAGGGAATGGTTACTTGGGTGAAAAATTCTGACTGATATACAGTGAAACTACATCTTAGCATAATTAAGCATCCACTAAAGGTTTCTCAGACATGGCAATGTTTAGTTTTGCTAATATGCAGTAAACAGAGGAATATGTGTTCAATGGTATTGCTTCAAGTTTATTACTATTGTTACATTTCTTTGCTACATCCCTGGTTGAGAGCCAGGCACATTCTGATTTTATAAAGGAGTGAGAACCTTGTGTAAATTACTTTATTTTTGTAGCAAATAACTGATGATTTATTTCTTAATTTTTCAGATTTCACTGCTCAACCTGCCCCAATAAATGGGCCTCTGCAAAGGCACTGATTATTTTCAGCATGAGACTGCAGAATGGGGAAGGAGAAGTGAAGGTTCGATTCTGCAAACAGCAGTGCCGACAAAATCATGCTGAAGACGCTAACTTTGTAGAACCCGTTTTTGATGAAGAAAATATCAAGCAAGTTCTGAATCGCTTAATAGCAAAGATCCGGCAACGATGTTATCATGAAAGCATTGGAAAACGCACAACCTGGTGTGAAAATAATGTCAAAGTACAGGGACCACATGAGAAAAAGCATTGTGAAGCTTGTAAGTTGGGAATCTGCACAGAAGAATCCTAATGGAGGGATTATGCCCGAAACGTCAATTCTCTTGTTCCTCGGATGCTGCCTGACCCGCTGTGCTTTTCCAGTACCGCACTCTCGACTCTGATCTCAAGCATCTGCAGTCCTCACTTTCTACTTTTCATTTAACTCCAAGTTTGGAATCCTAGTGGATCCTGTGATGCAAAATATAGTTAGCATCATAATCATAATCATGTTTTAAACAGTACAATAATGCTTAAAAGTTTTGATCATTATTTCTATACCTGTGCCTTTAAACATTTTGTTTCAATTTACATTAATCTATATGTATTGTTATAATCTGGAAGGCTATGTTTGAAATGTGGTGGAAGCAATTCCATACTTTAAAATGGAAATTGGATATATATCTGAATGAGAAAAAAAAAACTGTCGAGCTTTGGGCAAACAATGGAGGTAGTGCAATTTAGTGATTAGTTCTTTCAAAAAACTGTCACTTTATGGACTATGTGACTTCCTGTATGGTATGGTTCTAGATACAAGTAAAATGACAATGAATTTAGTACAATAGCAGCCTTGGTTGATTCAAATAGAAACATGAAATTTATGATGTTTTCTTTCTGGAACCATGTTAAAGTAAAAATAAAAATAAATGAGTGACAATTGTCTGATATCTTGATTGGTTCTACTGGCTAGAATAATCTCAAGGATTTAATTAAGTTTTTAATTACCAATGTAAACTATGAGAACATTTAGTGCTCATAGTGCCAATATAGACTAACCAATCTTGTTTTCTGCGTCATGCTCCTTGGAAAATTTTGACTCTTCATGTCTGAGATAGGTTAAAGCTTAGATCCCTGAGGTGAAGACTGGTCTCTAGTCAACTGCACCAACTCTTCTGAGTATTGTTCTGCAAGGAAGTGCGACGTCATAGATTTAGGTCAATAGGCATCTGTGAACTGAATGCCATAGTGGTTTATTAAAATGTGGTCCTCTTTGGATCTGAATTCAGTTCAGCCCAGGTTGATTGGTAAATGTTTCTTCTCCTCAGTAGCATTATCATGAACTTGACCACTTTAATTCCAGTCACTGCTGGGCAAAAATGCATAACTGAAATCATTTGTAATTGGAATTAGTTGGATAAACCCAAACCATAAACATTGAGGGTTTATAAAATAGAGATGCCACAGTCCATGACAGTATTGTTTGGAGTGAACCACGTGTGAGAATGAAGTCCTAGCTTCATACTGAAAACATTCTTCATTTGTGCTGTGTGGGATACACTCAGAGCAGATCTAGAAGCTCAGAGTTGGCAACCATGTGACATGGCACGTCCTTAGCAAACCTTCTCCTCCAAGCTACACACTAACTGGCATCAGTTGTATCACTGTTCCTCAGGTGTTGCCGGATAAAAATCCTGGAACACCCTATCCAATCGCAGTGGAAATACCTTGATAATTCAGACTGCAGTAGTTCAAGAAGATGAACTTTCACCACCACTTTCTCAAGAGCAGGTTTGACTGAATTATACATGATATTACCAGCAATGTACATAACCCATGAATAAATAACTTTTGAAAATCAGGCACGGGACTTTATGATATGCGATTATTCTTTACCCATTCATAGCCCTCGAGAACAGGGTTGCCCAAGCTTTTCGGATGCTGGACCCACTTTACAATTTCTCTCTAACTTGGTGGGGTGGGGGTCATGAGCAAATTTCAGAAAGTTAAGGTTTACAAAAATGACCTTTAAAAATGAAAAGCATAGGGTTAACAAATAAAACATTTTATTTACCTTATCAGTTAAGAAGCTGAGCTGGACAGAGAAATGAGGTCCAAAGTCCTTAACAGGAATGTGGATGGAGAACTGGCCAAACTCATGAATTAAGTTTAATAATATTGACCTTGGTTCATATCTGGTGGAAGAAGGTGAGGACTGCAGATGCTGGAGATCAGAGTCAAGAATGTGGTGCTGGAAAAGCACAGCAGGTCAGGCAGCATCCGAGGGGCAGGAGAATCAACGTTTCGGGCATAAAACCTTCATCAAGAATGAGGCTTGTGGGCTGGGGAGGCTGAGAGATAAATGGGAAGGGGTGGGGCTGGGCGGGAAGGTAGCTGAGAATGCAATAGATAGATGAAGGTGGGGGAGAAGGTTATAGGTCAGAAAGGAGGGTGGAGTGGATAGATGGGAAAGACAATGGACAGGTCAAGAGGGTGTGCCAAGTTGGAGGCCTGGGACTGGGATAAGGTGGGGGGAGGGAAAATGAGGAAACTGGTAAAATCCACATTAATCCTGTGGGGCTGCAGGGTCCCAAGGCGGAAAATGAGGCGTTCTTCCTCCAGGTGTTGGGTGGTTAGGGTTTGGTGATAGAAGAGGCCCAGGACCTGCATGTCCTTGGTGGAGTGGGATGGGGGGAGTTGAAGTGTTCAGCCACTGTGATGGTGGGGTTGGTTAGTGCAGGTGTCCCAGAGATGTTCACTGAAACAATCTGCAAGTTGGCATCCTGTCTCCCCGATGTAGAGGAGACTACATCGGGTGCAACGGATATAGTAGATGAGGTGTGTGGAAGTACAGGTAAATTTCTTTTGGATGTGGAAGGATCCTTTGGGGCCTTAGACGGAAGTAAGGAGGGAGATGTGGGCGCAGGTTTTGCACTTTCTGCAGTGGCAAGGGAAAGTGCCAGGAGTGGGCTGAGGGCAGGTGGTGGACGTGGATCTGACAAGGGAGTTCCGGAGAGATTGGTATACATCGCATCATCCTCTGCCATCTACAAACAGACCCCACCACTATGGATATATTTCCTTCCCCACCCCTATCAGCATTCCGGAGAGACCATTCCCTCCACGACTCCCTTCTCAGATCCACACCCCTCACCCCACTCCTGGTACCTTCCCCTGTCCCTGCAGGAAGTGCAAAACCTGTGTCCACATCTCCCCCCTCACCTCTGTCTATGGCCCCTTCCACAATCGGTAGAAATTTACCTGTACACCTCATCTACCATATCCTTTGCACCCGATGTGGTTTCCTCTATGTCGGGGAGACAGGATGCCAACTTGCAGATCGTTTCAAAGAACTTCTCTGGGACACCTGCACCACCCAACCCCACCACCGCATGGCTGAACACTTCAACTCCCCTCATCCCACTCCACCAAGGACATGCAAGTCCTGGACCACCTCCATTGCCAAAAACACATACCACCCAATCCCTGGAGGAAGAATGCCTCATCTTCTTCCTTGAGACCCTGCAACCCCACAGGATTAATGTGGATTTCACAACTTTCCTCATTACCTCTCCCCCCACCTTATCCTAGTCCCAAGCTTCCAACTCAGCACCACCCTCTTGGCCTTTCCATTGCCTTTCCCATCTATCCACTCCACCCTCCTCTCCGACCTATCACCTTCTCCCCACGTTCATCTGTCTATCGCATTCCCAGCTACCTTTCTCCCCAGCCCCACCCCACTCCCATTTATCTCTCAGCCCTCTTGCCCACAAACCTCATTTCTGATGAAGGGTTTATGTCCGAAACATCGATTCTCCTGCTCCTCGGATGCTGCCTGACTGGCTGTGCTTTTCCAGCACCACAGTCTTGACTCATTTCTGGTGAGACATACTCGGAACTGGCCTTAGTAGAATTCACATTAAAGTGGGGGTTTGAAGTGGGTTGTTTTTCAGCCTGGGCATTCCTCTTTTCTCAGCCTGCCTCTTATATTGGGAGTGCAGGGAGGAGGAGGAGAGTGTGTGTATGAGCAAGAAAGTAGCCTTGACTATTTTCTCAAGACGTGGAGGTGCCGGTGTAGGACTGTGGTGGACAAAGTTGAAAATCGCACAAACCAGGTTAGTCCAACAGGTTTATTTGGAAGCACCAGCTTTCGGAGTGCTGCTCCTTCATCAGGTAACCGTGGAGCAGGATCATAAGACACAGAATTTATCGCAAAAGATCACAGTGTCATACAACTGAAACAATATATTGAACAAATCTAAATTGCTGTTAAGTCTTTCATCTGTTAGAATGAGTTGCAGGTTTAGGTTCATTAATATGGTTCAGAGTGTCGACATGGATACCACATTTACACATGGGGACATCACCCAACATGTGTGCGGCAGGTACTCATGTGATTCGACCAAAGTTGTCTATCTCATACACTGCAGGCAAGGATGCCCTGAGGCATGGTACATTGGCAAAACCAAGCAGATACTGCAACAATGGATGAATGGACACCACGCAACAATCACCAGACAGAGATGTTCCCTCCCAGGCGGGGAACACTTCAGTAGTCAGAGACATTCGGCCACTGATCATCCTCCAAGGCAGACTTTGGGATATGTAACAACACGGAGTGGCCGAGCAGAGGCTGATAGCCAAATTCGGTACTCATGGGGATGGCCTCAACCACAACCTTGGGTTCATGTCACACTACAGGTGACTCCACTACACTATACACTCTAACACTCTAACACACACACAAACACACATACACACACATTCTTACATACTCACACATTCATGCAGATCCTCTCTCATACACACGCTCGTTCTCATACACACACATGAACACACCTCACACTCACACCCATGCACACATCCTCTCACAAGTTAATACTCCATTACACACTCTACCAAGCATGCACACACAAAAACACACACTCTGTCACATGCACTTACTCTCACATGCATACACACACATGCATACTTTCACACTCTCATGCACACACATACAGACACACACACATAAGACTATGGGGTGAATTTGCATTTGCAGATACATTTTATTTTGCTCAAAAAGCACACAATCTGTAGGCAGTCAATCCATGTACCATTTTATTAATTCCAACTTTGGAAATAGAACCAGTCTGACTCAAAATTGAGATACAGACAGATTCTAACCTCACACCTTTCATACATTGTCTGAGCTGAGATTTTTTTAATATAAAACCTTAAGTTATCTCAACAATGTGACTTAAAAGAAGTTCTGGGGTTTATTTATTAATAAACCAAAACCTGCAACCTATTCTAAAAGATGAAAGACTCAACATCAATCTAGGTTTGTTCAATTTTTCGTTTCAGTTGCATGACACTATAATCTTTTGCTATAAATTCTGGGTCTTATGATCCTGCTCCACAACCACCTGATAAGGGATGCCCCTAAAGCTAGCACTTCCAAATAAACCTGTTGGACTATAACCTGGTGTTGTACTATTTTCTCAAGGGCATTTGGGGACGGACAATAAGTGTTGCTCCAACTGCCATTATTCACATCCCATGAAAGAATAATAAATGAAAGTACCTCTCTGCCAGTCTCCATGCTGTTTCCTGCCAGTCAGCTAGCACAGACCGCTACCACCAACATTGAGTGCAGTCTAAAGTCAAATATTGAAGGCCAAGAGCTATTTCAGGTTTGACTGTTAGACAGAGTGCACTTCCCTCCAATGAAAATCAGCAAACTGCTGGAAATGCACAAAGATGATTAGTTAAAATTTGTATTTTCTTTTCACTCATGGCATGTGGATGTCCTTGGCTGGTTCACGATATACTTCCACCACCTATTGCCTTTGAGAAGCTGCTGGTGAGCTGCTTTCTTGAATGTCTCCATCCATTTGGTGTAGGTAGACCAACGATTCTATTAGGGAGGGGGGTTTCCAGGGTTTTGACACACCGGCAGTCTTTATCAACTGGAAAATTTCTCAAAACATTCAGCACTTCCACAAACACAAACAGAACAAGTAGAAAACTGAGAAGCAAACAGCCTACAAGTTGTTGCATATCCCTTTAAGTAGCACTGCTGAGAGCTTCCGTCATGCTGCTGAAATCTTGCACAGCTGTGCAGCTTTAAGAGAAGTTCTCAACTAGACCAATGACTTCTTTGGTATCAAGCCAATGTTACATTCTGACCAAGATCTCAGAATGCTTGCTCTGCACAATTCCAATGCAAACTTGGAATGGTCATGCCTGCCAGCCACCCTTGCCAGGATGGCATTTGGCATAGACCACACCGGAAGTGAGCAGGTGGATACCAATTTTAGATCAAACAACAACCATGCGAGTAAAACTATAAAACTGAATTTTTTTCAGTTGCAGAGTACAAACTATCAAGTAAAATTTTAAATCTTTTTTTGTTGTAAAATCAGTCACAGGAAGTAAAATAAAGAGTGGAAAAAGGCAGACTTAAGGGTGCGTGATGAGATAGAGGAATAAAATCTCTAATGTAATTAAGGAATAAAACTTCACACTTGCAAAATTACATTTTCAGCATCAAAATATTTGTTTGGTAGTTCAATGACTTATCACACCATTGCAAATTTTACTTAAGACTTGAATACACAAACCCTAACTTCTGTTTACTGAGTTTGGTGGATAATTACTCAATAAGTTCAGCATCTTCATATCCTTAAATGGATTTCAATGCCAAGTCTATCAGCAAGATACAGTTATAGAAGGAAGTTGTCATCAAATTTACTCCATAATAATGGAGAATGCTCATTGTATCTGTGTTACTCCTGTGGCAAAATGCACATTGTTACCTTAAGCTGCAGCATCACAACTTTGCATTTCTTTCATATTCAAGATCATGGCAAGCAGTGCATAGATAAATGTCATGTATGCATTGTGTTACAACGATGATGGAAGGAATACACTAATATCAAGCCCCAATATTCAACCATTAGTTGCCCCGTTAGTATAAATTCAATCATTTCAAAATTTCATATTGAGTCCCCTTTGTACTATTGTCTAGAATAGAATAGATTTTCACCAAGTTTCTTTAATAAGTTCAGAACAATCTGTTAATTACAGAACAAAATTTATTTTTAAAATAACAATTGAACACCAATTTAAATATAGGTTACTATCTGGAGTTGGAACCTTAATCCCAAACAGACACAATCTCACAATTTAAAAGACAACAGGCTCTGCAGAGATGATATTGAAAGAAAAAATGTAAAATAACCAGGTTGGCCAAAGGTCTGAAAACAAAAGGTAGAATTTGTTGAATTCTCATTTCTTGCCAATGAAATTGAAATGCTACCTGTCATAGACTGATGGATCATGGTCTTTGAAAAGTGATGATAGTTTAGAATTTCGAGGTTTGTCAGGGAATCAGAGGGACTGATATCGGAAACTTCATCAGGTTTGCAGGACTTCCGCTGGGAGGGAGACAGAAAGCATTGCAGCTTCCTTTCCGACCACCCAGGTCTACAAAAACAGGAATGAAGTATAGAACAGGGCACTAAGCAACCATCAGAACGGAGGCCACCACAGTCTTTTTCAATACCAGTTTCTCCGGCAATTAAGGGCCAAATCAAAGCAAAGTGCTACAAACACTGGAAATCTAAAACTACTCAACAGAAATTGCTGGAGAAACACAGCAAGTCTGGAAACATCTGTGGACAGGGAAACAGATTTAACATTTCAAGTGTGATATAACTTTTTTTCAAAAATGGGCACCACTAGGACCAGAACACAGTGTTCACTGCTAATATTACATCTTACTCTTACCATCTGCCTTTTTATTCTCAGTCAGTTGGAAGTCTCAGATACTCACAGCAGTATTAAGTGTATGAGGGTGAGGCTAATGATCTTAATGTTCCACTTAAGTACTGTTTGCTCGAGATTGCTGATGACAGAGTTCCAGGGATGGGTGAGGTTGCTGGTACAGTGAGTTGAAGTTGCCATTTGAAGCTCCATTGCCTTTAATTTTGTTTTCTTGTACACAGACCTCTGAGGTCTCTGTACTGCAGTGATTCTCGATACAGTGTCAGAACAACAATCAGAGATGCTCCAAGTGGTTGATTTGAAGATACACCTCCTCACTTAGACCACTCGCCTGAGGTCATTGAACTTTTTGTGCCACTGCAAGTAAGGTTTTGGGGTTGAGTTGGTATTGACTTCTGTGTTGAGTCACCCAAATCCCTTCACTGAATCCCTTAAAAGCCTCCGGACCTTGTTTGTGGACCTGACTGCTATTCTCTTTTTCACCTCCTGGACTAATACTACAGGCACTGCATTACAGAACTTGGAATTCTGCCATGTTGTTCCACTGGTATTTTTATTCCTTCTGAAAAACATTTTTGGTGACAATTTCACAACAGCAGCAAGAATTAAACATCCATTTAACATTTGTAGATTGCCTTTAAGAAGTTCGATCTAGCTATAACCTGTGCTAGAGATGCACATACCTGGGTCTCCTGAAGAGTAGACAGTCGGTCAGCAATGCGTGTATTCAGCCTAACTCATCTCAACTGGCTATAGGATAATCAAACACCAGGATCCTTGGAAGTGTTTGGTTTCCACTGAATGCCAGTTCTGTGACTTCAAACTTCTTCTCCATATTTATGCTTTTAGATACCCAAGAAGGAGTATAAACTTCCCTTGAGTTATGAGATAATATTATACATTGCCTTTAAGAAGTTTGATCTAGAAGTTATCTAGAATTTGATGGATTAAGGTCTGATCTGATCAAAGTTTTCAAGATATTAACAGGAAAAGACAGAATATATAAAGATAAGCTATTTCCACAGGTTGGGAATTCTAGAACTGGGGGCATAGCCTGAGGATTAGAGCATTTAGGGGAGATGTTAGGAAGTACTTCTACATACAAAGGGTAGACGAGATTTGGAACTCTCTCCCACAAATGCCAGTGCATGCTATATCAGGTGTTAATTTTAAATCTGAGATAGAAAATATTTTTTGTTTAGCAAATGTATCAAAGGATATGGGCTAAAGGCTGATATATAGAGTCAGACCACGGATCAGCCATGATCTCATTGAATGATGGAACAGGCTCAAGGGGCTGATTGGCATATTCCTGTTCCAATGTTTTTGTAACAGAGATGGCGGTAAGGCGGCTCAGTTGTTAGCACTGCTGCCTCACATTGCCATGGACCCAGGTTTGATTCCATCCTCAGGTGACTGTCTGTGTGGAGTTTACACATTCTCTCCATGTCTGTGTGGGTTTCGTATGGGTGTTCCAGTTTCCTCCCACAGTCCAAAGATGCTCAAGTTGGTTGGATTGGTCATGCTTAATTGCCTGCAGTGTCCAGGGATGTGCAGAGTAGGTGGATTAGCTATGGGAGATGCAGGACCACAGAGATACAATAGGGGTTGGGTCTGGGTGGGGATGCTCTCTGAGGGTTGGTGTGAACTTGATGGGCCAAATGGGCTGCTTCCACATTGTAGGGATTCTATGATCCTAAAATACACACTATCTGAGGATAAACCCTGTGGGTTCAAGAATCTGAGTCTGGAGAAATTACTTTGGGCCTGTTTACAAGACTGAAATCAGTAATAAGTGGGAAAAAAGACTGATATAATACCACACACAGTACTCATCCCTGACTGGGCACCCCAAGGGCCTGCCTAGAATTGGATATTGGCATTCGTTATTACAGCATTATTATTACAATCTGACCTGGACAGCTTCTCCATTTTAAATACAAGTTAAAAAAAAGCATAATTTGCAAATAGATGGGATTTGATGCCTGAAAATATAGATATTTAATTATAGATGGTGACATCTTGAAAAATGTCCAGATTATAGAGGAGGAAGTGCTGGATGTCTTGAAACACATAATAGTGGATAAATCCCAGGACCTGATCAGGTACACCCTAGAACTCTGTGGAAGCTAAGGAAGTGATCGCTGGGTTCCTTGCTGAGATATTTGTATCATCGCTAGTCACAGGTGAGGTTCCGGAAGACTGGACGTTGGCTAACGTGGTGCCACTATTTAAGAAGGGTGGTAAGGACAAGCCATGGAACTATAGACCAGTGAGCATGATGTCAGTGTGGGCAGGTTGTTGGAGGGAATCCTGAGAAACAGGATGTACATGTATTTGGAAAGGCTAGGACTGATTAGGGATAGTCAACATGACTTTGTGCGTGGGAAATCATATCTCACAAACTTGATTGAGTTTTTTGAAGAAGTAACAAAGGGGATTGATGAGGGCAGAGCGATGGACATGATCTATATAGATTATCAGGCCCTGGGGATTTATCAACCTTCAATCCTATCAATTTCTCCAACACCATTTCTCTACTAATACAGATTTGCTTCAGTTTCTCCCTCCCACTAAACCTTGTGTCCGCCATCACTTCTCGTACATTAATTGTGTCCTCCCTTGTAAAGACAGAAATGAAGTATGAATGGTTTGTCAACCATTTCTTCGCCCTCCATTATAAACAACCCCATCCCCCCACCTTTTCTGACTGCAAGGGACCTAGATTAGTTATCACAATTTTCATTTCTTCACATACCTATGGAAACATTTTTATTCTTAAGTTCCCCACAAGCTTACTCTCTTGCTTTATTTTCCCCTTCTTAAACAATCCCTTGATCCTCCTTTGCTGACTTCTAAACTGTTCCCAATCTTCAGGTCTATTGTATTTTCTTGCAGAGTCTAGATTAGAGTGGTGCTGGAAAAGCACAGCCAGGTCAGGCAGCATCCGAGGAGCAGGAGCATCAACGTTTTGGGCAAAAGCCCTTCATCAGGACTCCGGGACAGTTCCTATAGATTGGAGGGCAACTAATGTAACCCCAATATTCATAAAGGGAGGTATAAAGAAAGCAGGGAATTATAGGCCAGTGAATCTTATTTGATTGTGGGGATGATGCTAGAGTCAAGATTAGAGTGGTGCTGGAAATGCACAGCAGGTCAGGCAGCATCCGAGGAGCAGGAAAATCAACATTTCGGAAGTGGTCCTACTGTGCATTTCCAGCACCACTCTAACATTGACTCTAATTTCCAGCATCTGCAGTCCTCACTTTTCTTGCAGTTTGTATGTCTCTTTTTTCATTTAAGACTGTCTCTACCTTCCTTTGTAGGCCATTGTTTGGCCGTTATTCTCTTTGTACTCATGCGCCAGACAGGACTAAGCAATCCACAGTGTTCATCCATTTACTCCATGCAATTTTTGTCTCCTTCTTTTTGGAAGGATGTTGTGAAACTTGAAAGGGTTCAGAAAAGATTTAGAAGAATATTGCCAGGGTTGGAGGAATTGAGTTTTAGGAAGAGGTTGAGTAGGCAAGGGCTGTTTTCCTGGAGTGTCAGAGGCTGAGGGGTGGCCTTATGGAGGTTTGTAAAATCATGAGGGGCATGGATAGGATAAATAGGCAAGGTCTTTACCCTGGAGTGGGGGAGTCCAGAACTAGAGGGGATGAGAGGGGAAAGATATAAAAGAGACCTAAGGGGCAAATCTTTCACACAGAGGGTGGTACATGTATGGAATGAGCTGCCAGAGGAAGTGGTGGAGCCTAGTACAATTGCAACATTTAAGAGGCATTTGGATGTGTATATGAATAGGAAGAGTTTGGAGGGATATGGGTCGGGTGCTGGCAGGTGGGACTAGATTGGGTTGGGTTTTCTGGTTGGCATGGACAAGTTGGACCGAAGGGTCTGTTTCCGTACTGTATATCTCTATGACTCGATGACTCTATGAGGACAGATATGTGACACTGTCAGACTGATAAAGAAATTATTATGTGACAGGAACAGTTTTCAATTTAGAATTGGAATTAGAATTAGCTTTATTGTCTAATGAATTCACATGAATACAGTGAAAAGTTTATTTGTCACCACCTACAGCACCATCTTAAGTGCCAAAATACTTATTCTTCAGGACAAATTTTTAGGGGAGAAAAACAAAAACGTTTCCAGCAATAAATTTGAAAAATATAGAAACAAGAGTTCAGAATAACAATTCTTTCAACCCAGATTCTCCTGGGATTCATCTTGAGGCTGGGAGTTTTGGTCCATACTAAGGACTGGAGTTTGAATTCACACTGAAGCTCAGAGTTGGAGTCCACGCTGAGGCTGGGAGTCTGAATCCACGCTGAAGCTCGGAATTGGAGTCCACGCTGAGGTTGGGAACATCTGAGTCCACACTGGAGCCGGGTATCTGAGCCTGCACTGAGGCCGGGAGTTCAAGTCTACACTGAAGCCAGGAGTTCGAGTTCACACTGAGGCTGGGAGTTAGAATTCCCACTAAGGCCAGGAGTTCGAGTCCACACTGAAGCTCGGAGTTCGAGTCCACACTGAGGCTGGGAGTCTGAGTCCACACTGGAGCCGTGTGTCTGAGTCTGCACTGAGGCCTGCAGTTTGAGTTCACACTGAGGCCGGGAGATCAAGTCCACACTGAGGCCGGGAGTTTGAGTTCACGCTGAGGCCGGGAGTTCGAGTCCACACTGAGGCCGGGAGTTCGAGTTCACACTGAGGCCGGGAGTTTGAGTTCACACAAGGCCGGGAGTTTGAGTTCACACTGAGGCCAGGAGTTCGAGTTCACGCTGAGGCCGGGAGTTTGAGTTCACGCTGAGGCCGGGAGTTCGAGTCCACACTGAGGCCGGGAGTTCGAGTTCACACTGAGGCCGGGAGTTTGAGCTCACACAAGGCCGGGAGTTTGAGTCCACACTGAAGCCAGGAGTTCGAGTCCACACTGAGGCTGGGAGTTCGAGTTCACACTGAGGCCGGGAGTTCGAGTTCACACAAGGCCGGGAGTTTGAGTCCACACTGAAGCCAGGAGTTCGAGTCCACACTGACGCCGGGAGTTTGAGTCCACACTGAAGCCAGGAGATCGGGTCCACACTGAGGCTGGGAGTTCGAGTCCACACTGAAGCTCGGAGTTGGAGTCCACACTGGAGCCGGGTGTCTGAGTCTGCACTGAGGCCAGGAGATTGAGGCCGGGAGTTTGAGCTCATGCTGAGGCCGGGAGTTTGAGTTCACACAAGGCCGGGAGTTTGAGTCCACACTGAAGCCAGGAGATCGAGTCCACACTGTGGCCGGGAGTTCGGGTTCACACTGAGGCCGGGAGTTCGAGTCCACACTGAGGCCGGGAGTTCGAATTCACACTGAGGCCGGGAGTTCGAGTTCACACTGAGGCCGGGAGTTCGAGATCACACAAGGCCGGGAGTTTGAGTCCACACTGAAGCCAGGAGTTCGAGTTCAGACTGAGGCCGCGAGTTCGAGTGCACACTGAGGCCGGGAGTTTGAATTCACGCTGAGGCCGGGAATTCGAGTCCACACTGAGGCCGGGAGTTCGAGTCCACACTGAGGCAGGGAGTTTGAGTCCACACTGAGGCCGGGAGTTCGCGTCCACTCTGAAGCCAGGAGTTCGAGTTCACACTGAGGCTCGGAGTTGGAGTCCACACTGGAGCCGGGTGTCTGAGTCTGCACTGAGGCCGGGAGATTGAGGCGCGGAGTTTGAGTTCATGCTGAGGCCGGGAGTTTGATATTACGCTGAGGCCAGGAGTTCGAGTCCAAACTGAGGCCGGGAGTTTGAGTCCACACTGAGGCCGGGAGTTTGAGTCCAAACTGAGGCCGGGAGTTTGAGTCCAAACTGAGGCCGGGAGTATGATATTACGCTGAGGCCGGAAGTTCGAGTCCAAACTGAGGCCGGGAGTTCGAGTCCACACTGAGGCCGGGAGTTCGAGTTCACACTGAGGCCGGGAGATCAAGTCCACACTGAGGCCGGGAGTTCGAGTCCACACTGAGGCCGGGAGTTTGAGTCCAAACTGAGGCCGGGAGTTTGAGTCCAAACTGAGGCCGGGAGTATGATATTACGCTGAGGCCGGGAGTTTGAGTCCAAACTGAGGCCAGGAGTTCGAGTCCACACTGAGGCCGGGAGTTTGAGTTCACACTGAGGCCGGGAGATCAAGTCCACACTGAGGCTGGGAGTTTGAGTACACGCTGAGGGCGGGGGTTTGAGTTCACGCTGAGGCCGGGAGTTCGAGTCCACACTGAGGCTGGGAGTTCGAGTTCACACTGAGGCTGGGAGTTCGAGTCCACACTGACGCCGGGAGTTTGAGTCCACACTGAGGCTGGGAGTTCGAGTTCACGCAAGGCCGGGAGTTTGAGTCCACACTGAAGCCAGGAGATCGAGTCCACACTGAGGCCGGGAGTTCGAGTTCACACAAGGCCGGGAGTTTGAGTCCACACTGAAGCCAGGAGATCTAGTCCACACTGAGGCCGGGAGTTCGAGTTCACACTGAGGCCGGGAGTTCGAGTCCACACTGAGGCCGGGAGTTCGAGTTCACACTGAGGCCGGGAGTTCGAGTTCACACTGAGGCTGGGAGTTCGAGTTCACGCAAGGCCGGGAGTTTGAGTCCACACTGAAGCCAAGAGTTCGAGTTCAGACTGAGGCCGGGAGTTCGAGTGCACACTGAGGCCGGGAGTTTGAGTTCACGCTGAGGCCGGGAGTTTGAATTCACGCTGAGGCCGGAAATTCTAGTCCACACTGAGGCCAGGAGTTCGAGTCCACACTGAGGCAGGGAGTTCGAGTCCACACTGAGGCTGGGAGTTCACGTCCACTCTGAAGCCAGGAGTTCGAGTTCACACTGAGGCTGGGAGTTCGAGTCCACACTGAAGCTGGGAGTTGGAGTCCACACTGAAGCTCGGAGTTGGAGTCCACACTGGAGCCGGGTGTCTGAGTCTGCACTGAGGTCGGGAGATTGAGGCCGGGAGTTTGAGATCATGCTGAGGCCGGGAGTTCGAGTGCACACTGAGGCCGGGAGTTTTAGTCCAAACTGAGGCCGGGAGTATGATATTACGCTGAGGCCGGGAGTTCGAGTCCAAACTGAGGCCAGGAGTTCGAGTCCACACTGAGGCCGGGAGTTTGAGTTCACACTGAGGCCGGGAGTTTGAGTTCACGCTGAGGCCGGGAGTTCGAGTTCACGCTGAGGCCGGGAGTTCGAGTCCACACTGAGGCCGAGAATTTGAGTTCACACTGAGGCCGGGAGTTCGAGTGCACACTGAGGCCGGGAGTTCGAGTTCACACTGAGGCCGGGAGTTCGAGTCCACACTGAGGCCGGGAGTTCGAGTCCACACTGAGGCCTGGAGTTTGAGTCCACACTGAGGCCGGGAGTTTGAGTTCACACTGAGGCCGGGAGTTCGAGTTCACACAAGGCCGGGAGTTTGAGTCCACATTGAAGCCAGGAGATCGAGTCCACACTGAGGCCGGGAGTTCGAGTTCACACTGAGGCCGGGAGTTCGAGTCCACACTGAAGCCAGGAGTTTGAGTTCAGACTGAGGCCGGGAGTTCGAGTGCACACTGAGGCCGGGAGTTTGAGTTCACGCTGAGGCCGGGAGTTTGAATTCACGCTGTGGCCGGGAGTTCGAGTCCACACTGAGGCCAGGAGTTCGAGTCCACACTGAGGCAGGGAGTTCGAGTCCACACTGAGGCCGGGAGTTCACGTCCACTCTGAAGCCAGGAGTTCGAGTTCACACTGAGGCTGGGAGTTCGAGTCCACACTGAAGCTCGGAGTTGGAGTCCACACTGGAGCCGGGTGTCTGAGTATGCACTGAGGCCGGGAGATTGAGGCCGGGAGTTTGAGTTCATGCTGAGGCCGGGAGTTTGAGTCCAAACTGAGGCCGTGAGTTTGATATTACGCTGAGGCCGGGAGTTCGAGTCCAAACTGAGGCCGGGAGTTTGAGTCCAAACTGAGGCCGGGAGTTTGAGTCCAAACTGAGGCCGGGAGTATGATATTACGCTGAGGCCGGGAGTTTGAGTCCAAACTGAGGCCAGGAGTTCGAGTCCACACTGAGGCCGGGAGTTTGAGTTCACACTGAGGCCGGGAGTTCAAGTTCACACTGAGGCCGGGAGTTCGAGTCCACACTGAGGCCGGGAGTTCGAGTTCACACTGAGGCCGGGAGTTCGAGTTCACACTGAGGCCGGGAGTTCGAGTTCACACAAGGCCGGGAGTTTGAGTCCACACTGAAGCCAGGAGTTTGAGTTCAGACTGAGGCCGGGAGTTCGAGTGCACACTGAGGCCGGGAGTTTGAGTTCACGCTGAGGCCGGGAGTTTGAATTCACGCTGAGGCCGGGAGTTCGAGTCCACACTGAGGCCGGGAGTTCGAGTCCACACTGAGGCAGGGAGTTTGAGTCCACACTGAGGCCGGGAGTTCGCGTCCCCTCTGAAGCCAGGAGTTCGAGTTCACACTGAGGCCGGGAGTTCGAGTGCACACTGAGGCTGGGAGTTCGAGTTCACACTGAGGCCGGGAGTTCGGGTCCACACTGAGGCCGGGAGTTCGAGTCCACACTGAGGCCGGGAGTTTGAGTCCACACTGAGGCCGGGAGTTTGAGTTCACACTGAGGCCGGGAGTTCGAGTTCACACAAGGCCGGGAGTTTGAGTCCACACTGAAGCCAGGAGATCGAGTCCACACTGAGGCCGGGAGTTCTAGTTCACACTGAGGCCGGGAGTTCGAGTCCACACTGAAGCCAGGAGTTTGAGTTCAGACTGAGGCCGGGAGTTCGAGTGCACACTGAGGCCGGGAGTTTGAGTTCACACTGAGGCCGGGAGTTTGAGTTCACGCTGAGGCCGGGAGTTTGAATTCACGCTGTGGCCGGGAGTTCGAGTCCACACTGAGGCCAGGAGTTCGAGTCCACACTGAGGCAGGGAGTTCGAGTCCACACTGAGGCCGGGTGTTCACGTCCACTCTGAAGCCAGGAGTTCGAGTTCACACTGAGGCTGGGAGTCCGAGTCCACACTGAAGCTCGGAGTTGGAGTCCACACTGGAGCCGGGTGTCTGAGTCTGCACTGAGGCCGGGAGATTGAGGCCGGGAGTTTGAGTTCATGCTGAGGCCGGGAGTTTGAGTCCAAACTGAGGCCGGGAGTTTGATATTACGCTGAGGCCGGGAGTTCGAGTCCAAACTGAGGCCGGGAGTTCGAGTCCACACTGAGGCCGGGAGTTTGAGTCCAAACTGAGGCCGGGAGTTTGAGTCCAAACTGAGGCCGGGAGTATGATATTACGCTGAGGCCGGGAGTTTGAGTCCAAACTGAGGCCAGGAGTTCGAGTCCACACTGAGGCCGGGAGTTTGAGTTCACACTGAGGCCGGGAGATCAAGTCCACACTGAGGCTGGGAGTTTGAGTTCACGCTGAGGGCGGGAGTTTGAGTTCACGCTGAGGCCGGGAGTTCGAGTCCACACTGAGGCTGGGAGTTCGAGTTCACACTGAGGCTGGGAGTTCGAGTCCACACTGACGCCGGGAGTTTGAGTCCACACTGAAGCCAGGAGTTCGAGTTCACACTGAGGCCGGGAGTTCGAGTTCACACAAGGCCAGGAGTTTGAGTCCACACTGAAGCCAGGAGATCGTGTCCACATTGAGGCCGGGAGTTCGAGTCCACACTGAGGCCGGGAGTTCGAGTCCACACTGAGGCCGGGAGTTCGAGTTCACACTGAGGCCGGGAGTTCGAGTTCACACTGAGGCCGGGAGTTCGAGTTCACACAAGGCCGGGAGTTTGAGTCCACACTGAAGCCAGGAGTTTGAGTTCAGACTGAGGCCGGGAGTTCGAGTGCACACTGAGGCCGGGAGTTTGAGTTCACGCTGAGGCCGGGAGTTTGAATTCACGCTGAGGCCGGGAGTTCGAGTCCACACTGAGGCCGGGAGTTCGAGTCCACACTGAGGCAGGGAGTTTGAGTCCACACTGAGGCCGGGAGTTCGCATCCACTCTGAAGCCAGGAGTTCGAGTTCACACTGAGGCCGGGAGTTCGAGTCCACACTGAGGCCGGGAGTTCGAGTTCACACTGAGGCCGGGAGTTCGAGTTCACACTGAGGCTGGGAGTTTGAGTTCACGCAAGGCCGGGAGTTTGAGTCCACACTGAAGCCAGGAGTTCGAGTTCAGACTGAGGCCGGGAGTTCGAGTGCACACTGAGGCCGGGAGTTTGAGTTCACGCTGAGGCCGGGAGTTTGAATTCACGCTGTGGCCAGAAATTCGAGTCCACACTGAGGCCAGGAGTTCGAGTCCACACTGAGGCAGGGAGTTCGAGTCCACACTGAGGCTGGGAGTTCACGTCCACTCTGAAGCCAGGAGTTCGAGTTCACACTGAGGCTGGGAGTTCGAGTCCACACTGAAGCTGGGAGTTCGAGTCCACACTGAAGCTCGGAGTTGGAGACCACACTGAGGCCGGGAGTTTGAGTCCACACTGAGGCCGGGAGTTCGCGTCCACTCTGAAGCCAGGAGTTCGAGTTCACACTGAGGCTGGGAGTTCGAATCCACACTGAAGCTCGGAGTTGGAGTCCACACTGTAGCTGGGTGTCTGAGTCTGCACTGAGGCCGGGAGGTTGAGGCCGAGAGTTTGAGTTCATGCTGAGGCCGGGAGTTTGAGTCCAAACTGAGGCCGGGAGTTTGAGTCCAAACTGAGGCCGGGAGTATGATATTACGCTGAGGCCGGAAGTTCGAGTCCAAACTGAGGCCAGGAGTTCGAGTCCACACTGAGGCCGGGAGTTTGAGTTCACACTGAGGCCGGGAATTTGAGTTCACACTGAGGCCGGGAGTTCGAGTGCACACTGAGGCCGGGAGTTCGAGTTCACACTGAGGCCGGGAGTTCGAGTCCACACTGAGGCCGGGAGTTCGAGTCCACACTGAGGCCGGGAGTTTGAGTCCACACTGAGGCCGGGAGTTTGAGTTCACACTGAGGCCGGGAGTTCGAGTTCACACAAGGCCGGGAGTTTGAGTCCACACTGAAGCCAGGAGATCGAGTCCACACTGAGGCCGGGAGTTCGAGTTCACACTGAGGCCGGGAGTTCGAGTCCACACTGAAGCCAGGAGTTTGAGTTCAGACTGAGGCCGGGAGTTCGAGTGCACACTGAGGCCGGGAGTTTGAGTTCACGCTGAGGCCGGGAGTTTGAATTCACGCTGTGGCCGGGTGTTCGAGTCCAAACTGAGGCCAGGAGTTCGAGTCCACACTGAGGCCGGGAGTTTGAGTTCACACTGAGGCCGGGAGTTTGAGTTCACGCTGAGGCCGGGAGTTCGAGTTCACGCTGAGGCCGGGAGTTCGAGTCCACACTGAGGCCGAGAATTTGAGTTCACACTGAGGCCGGGAGTTCGAGTGCACACTGAGGCCGGGAGTTCGAGTTCACACTGAGGCCGGGAGTTCGAGTCCACACTGAGGCCGGGAGTTCGAGTCCACACTGAGGCCTGGAGTTTGAGTCCACACTGAGGCCGGGAGTTTGAGTTCACACTGAGGCCGGGAGTTCGAGTTCACACAAGGCCGGGAGTTTGAGTCCACATTGAAGCCAGGAGATCGAGTCCACACTGAGGCCGGGAGTTCGAGTTCACACTGAGGCCGGGAGTTCGAGTCCACACTGAAGCCAGGAGTTTGAGTTCAGACTGAGGCCGGGAGTTCGAGTGCACACTGAGGCCGGGAGTTTGAGTTCACGCTGAGGCCGGGAGTTTGAATTCACGCTGTGGCCGGGAGTTCGAGTCCACACTGAGGCCAGGAGTTCGAGTCCACACTGAGGCAGGGAGTTCGAGTCCACACTGAGGCCGGGAGTTCACGTCCACTCTGAAGCCAGGAGTTCGAGTTCACACTGAGGCTGGGAGTTCGAGTCCACACTGAAGCTCGGAGTTGGAGTCCACACTGGAGCCGGGTGTCTGAGTATGCACTGAGGCCGGGAGATTGAGGCCGGGAGTTTGAGTTCATGCTGAGGCCGGGAGTTTGAGTCCAAACTGAGGCCGTGAGTTTGATATTACGCTGAGGCCGGGAGTTCGAGTCCAAACTGAGGCCGGGAGTTTGAGTCCAAACTGAGGCCGGGAGTTTGAGTCCAAACTGAGGCCGGGAGTATGATATTACGCTGAGGCCGGGAGTTTGAGTCCAAACTGAGGCCAGGAGTTCGAGTCCACACTGAGGCCGGGAGTTTGAGTTCACACTGAGGCCGGGAGTTCAAGTTCACACTGAGGCCGGGAGTTCGAGTCCACACTGAGGCCGGGAGTTCGAGTTCACACTGAGGCCGGGAGTTCGAGTTCACACTGAGGCCGGGAGTTCGAGTTCACACAAGGCCGGGAGTTTGAGTCCACACTGAAGCCAGGAGTTTGAGTTCAGACTGAGGCCGGGAGTTCGAGTGCACACTGAGGCCGGGAGTTTGAGTTCACGCTGAGGCCGGGAGTTTGAATTCACGCTGAGGCCGGGAGTTCGAGTCCACACTGAGGCCGGGAGTTCGAGTCCACACTGAGGCAGGGAGTTTGAGTCCACACTGAGGCCGGGAGTTCACGTCCCCTCTGAAGCCAGGAGTTCGAGTTCACACTGAGGCCGGGAGTTCGAGTGCACACTGAGGCTGGGAGTTCGAGTTCACACTGAGGCCGGGAGTTCGGGTCCACACTGAGGCCGGGAGTTCGAGTCCACACTGAGGCCGGGAGTTTGAGTCCACACTGAGGCCGGGAGTTTGAGTTCACACTGAGGCCGGGAGTTCGAGTTCACACAAGGCCGGGAGTTTGAGTCCACACTGAAGCCAGGAGATCGAGTCCACACTGAGGCCGGGAGTTCTAGTTCACACTGAGGCCGGGAGTTCGAGTCCACACTGAAGCCAGGAGTTTGAGTTCAGACTGAGGCCGGGAGTTCGAGTGCACACTGAGGCCGGGAGTTTGAGTTCACGCTGAGGCCGGGAGTTTGAATTCACGCCGTGGCCGGGAGTTCGAGTCCACACTGAGGCCAGGAGTTCGAGTCCACACTGAGGCAGGGAGTTCGAGTCCACACTGAGGCCGGGTGTTCACGTCCACTCTGAAGCCAGGAGTTCGAGTTCACACTGAGGCTGGGAGTTCGAGTCCACACTGAAGCTCGGAGTTGGAGTCCACACTGGAGCCGGGTGTCTGAGTCTGCACTGAGGCCGGGAGATTGAGGCCGGGAGTTTGAGTTCATGCTGAGGCCGGGAGTTTGAGTCCAAACTGAGGCCGGGAGTTTGATATTACGCTGAGGCCGGGAGTTCGAGTCCAAACTGAGGCCGGGAGTTCGAGTCCACACTGAGGCCGGGAGTTTGAGTCCAAACTGAGGCCGGGAGTTTGAGTCCAAACTGAGGCCGGGAGTATGATATTACGCTGAGGCCGGGAGTTTGAGTCCAAACTGAGGCCAGGAGTTCGAGTCCACACTGAGGCCGGGAGTTTGAGTTCACACTGAGGCCGGGAGATCAAGTCCACACTGAGGCTGGGAGTTTGAGTTCACGCTGAGGGCGGGAGTTTGAGTTCACGCTGAGGCCGGGAGTTCGAGTCCACACTGAGGCTGGGAGTTCGAGTTCACACTGAGGCTGGGAGTTCGAGTCCACACTGACGCCGGGAGTTTGAGTCCACACTGAAGCCAGGAGTTCGAGTTCACACTGAGGCCGGGAGTTCGAGTTCACACAAGGCCAGGAGTTTGAGTCCACACTGAAGCCAGGAGATCGTGTCCACATTGAGGCCGGGAGTTCAAGTTCACACTGAGGCCGGGAGTTCGAGTCCACACTGAGGCCGGGAGTTCGAGTTCACACTGAGGCCGGGAGTTCGAGTTCACACTGAGGCCGGGAGTTCGAGTTCACACAAGGCCGGGAGTTTGAGTCCACACTGAAGCCAGGAGTTTGAGTTCAGACTGAGGCCGGGAGTTCGAGTGCACACTGAGGCCGGGAGTTTGAGTTCACGCTGAGGCCGGGAGTTTGAATTCACGCTGAGGCCGGGAGTTCGAGTCCACACTGAGGCCGGGAGTTCGAGTCCACACTGAGGCAGGGAGTTTGAGTCCACACTGAGGCAGGGAGTTCGCATCCACTCTGAAGCCAGGAGTTCGAGTTCACACTGAGGCCGGGAGTTCGAGTCCACACTGAGGCCGGGAGTTCGAGTTCACACTGAGGCCGGGAGTTCGAGTTCACACTGAGGCTGGGAGTTTGAGTTCACGCAAGGCCGGGAGTTTGAGTCCACACTGAAGCCAGGAGTTCGAGTTCAGACTGAGGCCGGGAGTTCGAGTGCACACTGAGGCCGGGAGTTTGAGTTCACGCTGAGGCCGGGAGTTTGAATTCACGCTGTGGCCAGAAATTCGAGTCCACACTGAGGCCAGGAGTTCGAGTCCACACTGAGGCAGGGAGTTCGAGTCCACACTGAGGCTGGGAGTTCACGTCCACTCTGAAGCCAGGAGTTCGAGTTCACACTGAGGCTGGGAGTTCGAGTCCACACTGAAGCTGGGAGTTCGAGTCCACACTGAAGCTCGGAGTTGGAGACCACACTGAGGCCGGGAGTTTGAGTCCACACTGAGGCCGGGAGTTCGCGTCCACTCTGAAGCCAGGAGTTCGAGTTCACACTGAGGCTGGGAGTTCGAATCCACACTGAAGCTCGGAGTTGGAGTCCACACTGTAGCTGGGTGTCTGAGTCTGCACTGAGGCCGGGAGGTTGAGGCCGAGAGTTTGAGTTCATGCTGAGGCCGGGAGTTTGAGTCCAAACTGAGGCCGGGAGTTTGAGTCCAAACTGAGGCCGGGAGTATGATATTACGCTGAGGCCGGGAGTTCGAGTCCAAACTGAGGCCAGGAGTTCGAGTCCACACTGAGGCCGGGAGTTTGAGTTCACACTGAGGCCGGGAGTTTGAGTTCACGCTGAGGCCGGGAGTTCGAGTTCACGCTGAGGCCGGGAATTTGAGTTCACACTGAGGCCGGGAGTTCGAGTGCACACTGAGGCCGGGAGTTCGAGTTCACACTGAGGCCTGGAGTTCGAGTCCACACTGAGGCCGGGAGTTCGAGTCCACACTGAGGCCGGGAGTTTGAGTCCACACTGAGGCCGGGAGTTTGAGTTCACACTGAGGCCGGGAGTTCGAGTTCACACAAGGCCGGGAGTTTGAGTCCACACTGAAGCCAGGAGATCGAGTCCACACTGAGGCCGGGAGTTCGAGTTCACACTGAGGCGGGGAGTTCGAGTCCACACTGAAGCCAGGAGTTTGAGTTCAGACTGAGGCCGGGAGTTCGAGTGCACACTGAGGCCGGGAGTTTGAGTTCACGCTGAGGCCGGGAGTTTGAATTCACGCTGTGGCCGGGAGTTCGAGTCCACACTGAGGCCAGGAGTTCGAGTCCACACTGAGGCAGGGAGTTCGAGTCCACACTGAGGCCGGGAGTTCACGTCCACTCTGAAGCCAGGAGTTCGAGTTCACACTGAGGCTGGGAGTTCGAGTCCACACTGAAGCTCGGACTTGGAGTCCACACTGGAGCCGGGTGTCTGAGTCTGCACTGAGGCCGGGAGATTGAGGCCGGGAGTTTGAGTTCATGCTGAGGCCGGGAGTTTGAGTCCAAACTGAGGCCGGGAGTTTGATATTACGCTGAGGCCGGGAGTTCGAGTCCAAACTGAGGCCGGGAGTTCGAGTCCACACTGAGGCCGGGAGTTTGAGTCCAAACTGAGGCCGGGAGTTTGAGTCCAAACTGAGGCCGGGAGTATGATAATACGCTGAGGCCGGGAGTTTGAGTCCAAACGGAGGCCAGGAGTTCGAGTCCACACTGAGGCCGGGTGTTTGAGTTCACACTGAGGCCGGGAGATCAAGTCCACACTGAGGCTGGGAGTTTGAGTTCACGCTGAGGGCGGGAGTTTGAGTTCACGCTGAGGCCGGGAGTTCGAGTCCACACTGAGGCTGGGAGTTCGAGTTCACACTGAGGCTGGGAGTTCGAGTCCACACTGACGCCGGGAGTTTGAGTCCACACTGAAGCCAGGAGTTCGAGTTCACACTGAGGCCGGGAGTTCGAGTTCACACAAGGCCGGGAGTTTGAGTCCACACTGAAGCCAGGAGATCGTGTCCACATTGAGGCCGGGAGTTCAAGTTCACACTGAGGCCGGGAGTTCGAGTCCACACTGAGGCCGGGAGTTCGAGTTCACACTGAGGCCGGGAGTTCGAGTTCACACTGAGGCCGGGAGTTCGAGTTCACACAAGGCCGGGAGTTTGAGTCCACACTGAAGCCAGGAGTTTGAGTTCAGACTGAGGCCGGGAGTTCGAGTGCACACTGAGGCCGGGAGTTTGAGTTCACGCTGAGGCCGGGAGTTTGAATTCACGCTGAGGCCGGGAGTTCGAGTCCACACTGAGGCCGGGAGTTCGAGTCCACACTGAGGCAGGGAGTTTGAGTCCACACTGAGGCCGGGAGTTCGCGTCCACTCTGAAGCCAGGAGTTCGAGTTCACACTGAGGCCGGGAGTTCGAGTTCACACTGAGGCCGGGAGTTCGAGTTCACACTGAGGCTGGGAGTTTGAGTTCACGCAAGGCCGGGAGTTTGAGTCCACACTGAAGCCAGGAGTTCGAGTTCAGACTGAGGCCGGGAGTTCGAGTGCACACTGAGGCCGGGAGTTTGAGTTCACGCTGAGGCCGGGAGTTTGAATTCACGCTGTGGCCGGGAGTTCGAGTCCACACTGAGGCCAGGAGTTCGAGTCCACACTGAGGCAGGGAGTTCGAGTCCACACTGAGGCCGGGTGTTCACGTCCACTCTGAAGCCAGGAGTTTGAGTTCACACTGAGGCTGGGAGTTCGAGTCCACACTGAAGCTCGGAGTTGGAGTCCACACTGGAGCCGGGTGTCTGAGTCTGCACTGAGGCCGGGAGATTGAGGCCGGGAGTTTGAGTTCATGCTGAGGCCGGGAGTTTGAGTCCAAACTGAGGCCGGGAGTTTGATATTACGCTGAGGCCGGGAGTTCGAGTCCAAACTGAGGCCGGGAGTTCGAGTCCACACTGAGGCCGGGAGTTTGAGTCCAAACTGAGGCCGGGAGTTTGAGTCCAAACTGAGGCCGGGAGTATGATATTACGCTGAGGCCGGGAGTTTGAGTCCAAACTGAGGGCAGGAGTTCGAGTCCACACTGAGGCCGGGAGTTTGAGTTCACACTGAGGCCGGGAGATCAAGTCCACACTGAGGCTGGGAGTTTGAGTTCACGCTGAGGGCGGGAGTTTGAGTTCACGCTGAGTCCGGGGGTTCGAGTCCACACTGAGGCCGGGAGTTCGAGTTCACACTGAGGCCTGGAGTTCGAGTCCACACTGAGGCCGGGAGTTCGAGTCCACACTGAGGCCGGGAGTTTGAGTCCACACTGAGGCCGGGAGTTTGAGTTCACACTGAGGCTGGGAGTTCGAGTTCACACAAGGCCGGGAGTTTGAGTCCACACTGAAGCCAGGAGATCGAGTCCACACTGAGGCCGGGAGTTCGAGTTCACACTGAGGCCGGGAGTTCGAGTCCAAACTGAGGCCGGGAGTATGATATTACGCTGAGGCCGGGAGTTCGAGTCCAAACTGAGGCCAGGAGTTCGAGTCCACACTGAGGCCGGGAGTTTGAGTTCACACTGAGGCCGGGAGTTTGAGTTCACGCTGAGGCCGGGAGTTCGAGTTCACGCTGAGGCCGGGAATTTGAGTTCACACTGAGGCCGGGAGTTCGAGTGCACACTGAGGCCGGGAGTTCGAGTTCACACTGAGGCCTGGAGTTCGAGTCCACACTGAGGCCGGGAGTTCGAGTCCACACTGAGGCCGGGAGTTTGAGTCCACACTGAGGCCGGGAGTTTGAGTTCACACTGAGGCCGGGAGTTCGAGTTCACACAAGGCCGGGAGTTTGAGTCCACACTGAAGCCAGGAGATCGAGTCCACACTGAGGCCGGGAGTTCGAGTTCACACTGAGGCCGGGAGTTCGAGTCCACACTGAAGCCAGGAGTTTGAGTTCAGACTGAGGCCGGGAGTTCGAGTGCACACTGAGGCCGGGAGTTTGAGTTCACGCTGAGGCCGGGAGTTTGAATTCACGCTGTGGCCGGGAGTTCGAGTCCACACTGAGGCCAGGAGTTCGAGTCCACACTGAGGCAGGGAGTTCGAGTCCACACTGAGGCCGGGAGTTCACGTCCACTCTGAAGCCAGGAGTTCGAGTTCACACTGAGGCTGGGAGTTCGAGTCCACACTGAAGCTCGGACTTGGAGTCCACACTGGAGCCGGGTGTCTGAGTCTGCACTGAGGCCGGGAGATTGAGGCCGGGAGTTTGAGTTCATGCTGAGGCCGGGAGTTTGAGTCCAAACTGAGGCCGGGAGTTTGATATTACGCTGAGGCCGGGAGTTCGAGTCCAAACTGAGGCCGGGAGTTCGAGTCCACACTGAGGCCGGGAGTTTGAGTCCAAACTGAGGCCGGGAGTTTGAGTCCAAACTGAGGCCGGGAGTATGATAATACGCTGAGGCCGGGAGTTTGAGTCCAAACGGAGGCCAGGAGTTCGAGTCCACACTGAGGCCGGGTGTTTGAGTTCACACTGAGGCCGGGAGATCAAGTCCACACTGAGGCTGGGAGTTTGAGTTCACGCTGAGGGCGGGAGTTTGAGTTCACGCTGAGGCCGGGAGTTCGAGTCCACACTGAGGCTGGGAGTTCGAGTTCACACTGAGGCTGGGAGTTCGAGTCCACACTGACGCCGGGAGTTTGAGTCCACACTGAAGCCAGGAGTTCGAGTTCACACTGAGGCCGGGAGTTCGAGTTCACACAAGGCCGGGAGTTTGAGTCCACACTGAAGCCAGGAGATCGTGTCCACATTGAGGCCGGGAGTTCAAGTTCACACTGAGGCCGGGAGTTCGAGTCCACACTGAGGCCGGGAGTTCGAGTTCACACTGAGGCCGGGAGTTCGAGTTCACACTGAGGCCGGGAGTTCGAGTTCACACAAGGCCGGGAGTTTGAGTCCACACTGAAGCCAGGAGTTTGAGTTCAGACTGAGGCCGGGAGTTCGAGTGCACACTGAGGCCGGGAGTTTGAGTTCACGCTGAGGCCGGGAGTTTGAATTCACGCTGAGGCCGGGAGTTCGAGTCCACACTGAGGCCGGGAGTTCGAGTCCACACTGAGGCAGGGAGTTTGAGTCCACACTGAGGCCGGGAGTTCGCGTCCACTCTGAAGCCAGGAGTTCGAGTTCACACTGAGGCCGGGAGTTCGAGTTCACACTGAGGCCGGGAGTTCGAGTTCACACTGAGGCTGGGAGTTTGAGTTCACGCAAGGCCGGGAGTTTGAGTCCACACTGAAGCCAGGAGTTCGAGTTCAGACTGAGGCCGGGAGTTCGAGTGCACACTGAGGCCGGGAGTTTGAGTTCACGCTGAGGCCGGGAGTTTGAATTCACGCTGTGGCTGGGAGTTCGAGTCCACACTGAGGCCAGGAGTTCGAGTCCACACTGAGGCAGGGAGTTCGAGTCCACACTGAGGCCGGGTGTTCACGTCCACTCTGAAGCCAGGAGTTTGAGTTCACACTGAGGCTGGGAGTTCGAGTCCACACTGAAGCTCGGAGTTGGAGTCCACACTGGAGCCGGGTGTCTGAGTCTGCACTGAGGCCGGGAGATTGAGGCCGGGAGTTTGAGTTCATGCTGAGGCCGGGAGTTTGAGTCCAAACTGAGGCCGGGAGTTTGATATTACGCTGAGGCCGGGAGTTCGAGTCCAAACTGAGGCCGGGAGTTCGAGTCCACACTGAGGCCGGGAGTTTGAGTCCAAACTGAGGCCGGGAGTTTGAGTCCAAACTGAGGCCGGGAGTATGATATTACGCTGAGGCCGGGAGTTTGAGTCCAAACTGAGGCCAGGAGTTCGAGTCCACACTGAGGCCGGGAGTTTGAGTTCACACTGAGGCCGGGAGATCAAGTCCACACTGAGGCTGGGAGTTTGAGTTCACGCTGAGGGCGGGAGTTTGAGTTCACGCTGAGTCCGGGGGTTCGAGTCCACACTGAGGCCGGGAGTTCGAGTTCACACTGAGGCCTGGAGTTCGAGTCCACACTGAGGCCGGGAGTTCGAGTCCACACTGAGGCCGGGAGTTTGAGTCCACACTGAGGCCGGGAGTTTGAGTTCACACTGAGGCCGGGAGTTCGAGTTCACACAAGGCCGGGAGTTTGAGTCCACACTGAAGCCAGGAGATCGAGTCCACACTGAGGCCGGGAGTTCGAGTTCACACTGAGGCCGGGAGTTCGAGTCCACACTGAAGCCAGGAGTTTGAGTTCAGACTGAGGCCGGGAGTTCGAGTGCACACTGAGGCCGGGAGTTTGAGTTCACGCTGAGGCCGGGAGTTTGAATTCACGCTGTGGCCGGGAGTTCGAGTCCACACTGAGGCCAGGAGTTCGAGTCCACACTGAGGCAGGGAGTTCGAGTCCACACTGAGGCCAGGAGTTCACGTCCACTCTGAAGCCAGGAGTTCGAGTTCACACTGAGGCTGGGAGTTCGAGTCCACACTGAAGCTCGGAGTTGGAGTCCACACTGGAGCCGGGTGTCTGAGTCTGCACTGAGGCCGGGAGATTGAGGCCGAGAGTTTGAGTTCATGCTGAGGCCGGGAGTTTGAGTCCAAACTGAGTCCGGGAATTTGATTTTACGCTGAGGCCGGGAGTTCGAGTCCAAACTGAGGACGGGAGTTCGAGTCCACACTGAGGCCGGGAGTTTGAGTCCAAACTGAGGCCGGGAGTTTGAGTCCAAACTGAGGCCGGGAGTATGATATTACGCTGAGGCCGGGAGTTTGAGTCCAAACTGAGGCCAGGAGTTCGAGTCCACACTGAGGCCGGGAGTTTGAGTTCACACTGAGGCCGGGAGATCAAGTCCACACTGAGGCTGGGAGTTTGAGTTCACGCTGAGGGCGGGAGTTTGAGTTCACGCTGAGGCCGGGAGTTCGAGTCCACACTGAGGCTGGGAGTTCGAGTTCACACTGAGGCTGGGAGTTCGAGTCCACACTGACGCCGGGAGTTTGAGTCCACACTGAAGCCAGGAGTTCGAGTTCACACTGAGGCCGGGAGTTCGAGTTCACACAAGGCCGGGAGTTTGAGTCCACACTGAAGCCAGGAGATCGTGTCCACATTGAAGCCGGGAGTTCAAGTTCACACTGAGGCCGGGAGTTCGAGTCCACACTGAGGCCGGGAGTTCGAGTTCACACTGAGGCCGGGAGTTCGAGTTCACACTGAGGCCGGGAGTTCGAGTTCACACAAGGCCGGGAGTTTGAGTCCACACTGAAGCCAGGGGTTTGAGTTCAGACTGAGGCCGGGAGTTCGAGTGCACACTGAGGCCGGGAGTTTGAGTTCACGCTGAGGCCGGGAGTTTGAATTCACGCTGAGGCCGGGAGTTCGAGTCCACACTGAGGCCGGGAGTTCGAGTCCACACTGAGGCAGGGAGTTTGAGTCCACACTGAGGCCGGGAGTTCGCGTCCACTCTGAAGCCAGGAGTTCGAGTTCACACTGAGGCCGGGAGTTCGAGTCCACACTGAGGCCGGGAGTTCGAGTTCACACTGAGGCCGGGAGTTCGAGTTCACACTCAGGCTGTGAGTTCGAGTTCACGCAAGGCCGGGAGTTTGAGTCCACACTGAAGCCAGGAGTTCGAGTTCAGACTGAGGCCGGGAGTTCGAGTGCACACTGAGGCCGGGAGTTTGAGTTCACGCTGAGGCCGGGAGTTTGAATTCACGCTGAGGCCGGAAATTCGAGTCCACACTGAGGCCAGGAGTTCGAGTCCACACTGAGGCAGGGAGTTCGAGTCCACACTGAGGCTGGGAGTTCACGTCCACTCTGAAGCCAGGAGTTCGAGTTCACACTGAGGCTGGGAGTTCGAGTCCACACTGAAGCTGGGAGTTCGAGTCCACACTGAAGCTCGGAGTTGGAGTCCACACTGAGGCAGGGAGTTTGAGTCCACACTGAGGCCGGGAGTTCGCGTCCACTCTGAAGCCAGGAGTTCGAGTTCACACTGAGGCTGGGAGTTCGAATCCACACTGAAGCTCGGAGTTGGAGTCCACACTGGAGCCGGGTGTCTGAGTCTGCACTGAGGCCGGGAGGTTGAGGCCGAGAGTTTGAGTTCATGCTGAGGCCGGGAGTTTGAGTCCAAACTGAGGCCGGGAGTATGATATTACGCTGAGGCCGGGAGTTCGAGTCCAAACTGAGGCCGGGAGTTCGAGTCCACACTGAGGCCGGGAGTTTGAGTCCAAACTGAGGCCGGGAGTTTGAGTCCAAACTGAGGCCGGGAGTATGATATTACGCTGAGGCCGGGAGTTCGAGTCCAAACTGAGGCCGGGAGTTCGAGTCCACACTGAGGCCGGGAGTTTGAGTTCACACTGAGGCCGGGAGTTTGAGTTCACGCTGAGGCCGGGAGTTCGAGTTCACGCTGAGGCTGGGAGTTCGAGTCCACACTGAGGCCGGGAGTTTGAGTTCACACTGAGGCCGGGAGTTTGAGTTCACACTGAGGCCGGGAGTTCGAGTTCACACTGAGGCCGGGAGTTCGAGTCCACACTGAGGCCGGGAGTTCATGTCCACACTGAGGCCGGGAGTTCGAGTCCACACTGAGGCCGGGAGTTTGAGTCCACACTGAGGCCGGGAATTTGAGTTCACACTGAGGCCGGGAGTTCGAGTTCACTCTGAGGCCGGGAGTTCGAGTCCACACTGAGGCCGGGAGTTTTAGTTCACACTGAGGCTGGGAGTTTGAGTCCACGCTGAGGCCGGGAGTTCGAGTCCACACTGAGGCCGGGAGTTCGAGTCCACATTGAGGCCGGGAGTTCGAGTCCACACTGAGGCCGGGAGTTCGAGTCCATACTGAGGCCGGGCATTCAAGTCCACACTGAGGCTGGGAGTTCAAGTCCACGCTGAGGCCGGGCATTCGAGTCCACACTGAGGCTGGGCGTTCGAGTCCACGCTGAGGCCGGGAGTTCGAGTCCACACTGAGGCCAGGAGTTCGAGTCCACGCTGAGGCCGGGAGTTCGAGTCCACTCTGAGGCCAGGAGTTCGAGTCCACGCTGAGGCCGGGAGTTCGAGACCACACTGAGGCCGGGAGTTCGAGTCCACGCTGAGGCCAGGAGTTCGAGTCCACGCCGAGGTCAGGAGTTCGAGTCCACGCCGAGGCCGGGAGTTCGAGTCCACACTGAGGCCGGGAGTTCGAGTCCAAACTGAGGCCGGGAGTTCGATTCCACACTGAGGCCGGGAGTTCGAGTCCACGTTGAGGCCAAGAGTTCGAGTCCACGTTGAGGCCGAGAGTTTGAGTCCACGCTGGAGCCGGGGGAACTCAGTCCACACTGAGGATGGGAGTTTGAGTCCACGCTGAGGCTGGGGGTTTGAGTCCACGCTGAGGCTGGGGGTTTGAGTCCACGCTGAGGCTGGGGGTTTGAGTCCACACTGAGGCTGGGGGTTTGAGTCCACGCTGTGGTTGGGGGTTTGAGTCCACACTGAGGATGGGGGTTTGAGTCCACACTGAGGCTGGGGGTTTGAGTCCACACTGATGATGGGGGTTTGAGTCCACACTGAGGATGGGGGTTTGAGTCCACACTGAGGCTGGGGGTTTAAGTCCACGCTGAGGATGGGAGTTTGAGTCCACGCCGAGGCCGGGAGTTCGAGTCCACTCTGAGGCCAGGAGTTCGAGTCCACGCTGAGGCCGGGAGTTCGAGACCACACTGAGGCCGGGAGTTCGAGTCCACGCTGAGGCCAGGAGTTCGAGTCCACGCCGAGGCCGGGAGTTCGAGTCCACACTGAGGCCGGGAGTTCGAGTCCAAACTGAGGCCGGGAGTTCGATTCCACACTGAGGCCGGGAGTTCGAGTCCACGTTGAGGCCAAGAGTTCGAGTCCACGTTGAGGCCGAGAGTTTGAGTCCACGCTGGAGCCGGGGGAACTCAGTCCACACTGAGGATGGGAGTTTGAGTCCACGCTGAGGCTGGGGGTTTGAGTCCACGCTGAGGCTGGGGGTTTGAGTCCACGCTGAGGCTGGGGGTTTGAGTCCACGCTGTGGTTGGGGGTTTGAATCCACACTGAGGCTGGGGGTTTGAGTCCACACTGAGGCTGGGGGTTTGAGTCCACACTGAGGATGGGGGTTTGAGTCCACACTGAGGATGGGGGTTTGAGTCCACACTGAGGCTGGGGGTTTGAGTCCACACTGAGGATGGGGGTTTGAATCCACACTGAGGCTGGGGGTTTGAGTCCACACTGAGGCTGGGGGTTTGAGTCCACACTGAGGATGGGGGTTTGAGTCCACACTGAGGATGGGGGTTTGAGTCCACACTGAGGCTGGGGGTTTGAGTCCACACTGAGGATGGGGGTTTGAGTCCACGCTGAGGATGGGAGTTTGAGTCCACGCTGAGGCTGGGGGTTCGAGTCCACACTGAGGATAAGAGGCAAAAAAAAGAGAGAAATAGAAGAAAAGAAATGGACGGTGCTGACGAGTTCTGGCTCAGGAGTCCTACTCTGCTGTTGTCTTGGTTCTTTATATAGAAATTTATGTTGGGTTTATATCAATTTGAGCTACGATTTCATCTACCTTACTGCTTTTGCTCTGTGCATTATTATACTTTAATTTGCTTTAAATTGATAAATAAAACAAAGAACTGCAGATGCTAGAGATCTGAATCAGACAAAAACTAAAATGTTAACTCTGTTTTCTCTGCATGGATGCTGCCAGACCTTCTGAGGTTCTTCAGCCATTTCTGTTTTTGTTTATTATTTTAAACAGATCTTTTGCAGTGTGACCAGCAGAGGGCAATCATAAATTTCCTCATTTGTACTTTGAGTTAGAAGGGCCTTCAAAGACATTCAGCACATAAACGTGGTCTGTTTCAGTTCTGGGGAGAGGCCAATCATTACTCGTTATGCTCACCAAACCCTTGGCCTGAGATCATAAGGACATTAATCATCTGGTTTACCAGCTTGCAATGTTCCACATCTTCAAGTGCCTCTTGAAGTCAGTCAGCCTTCTGGTCATTGTCATTGGGTCAAAATGCAGAAACCTCCTATCCACTGGCATTCTTGAAGTACCTTATCCAAACATGGACTGCAGCGTTTCAAGTAAATGCTCAGCACGTCATCTCCAGGGCCACTAAGCTTGGGCAATAAATGTCGACCGTGACAACCAGTGATTGTTTTTTAAAACAAAGAAATGCTGTATTTTTATTTGATAATGAACAGGCCATTTTCATGAAGATTCACAACATGGAAACAGACCCTTCGGTCCAACTCACCCATGTCAACCAGCTTTCCTAGATTAATCTAGTACTGTATATTGGGTTTTAATTTTGATACAAACTTTGCAAAAGAACAACTTTTTGAAAAAAGAGAAACAGATGTCTTAGATGTTTTGTATAGCTGAAACTAAATGAAGGAATTATTGACAATTGTTGCATGGAGTCTATTTATGCATGTATTTAGAGTTATCTGTAACTTGTTTAGTGTGGTTTAGGTTTCTTGTTGTTAGTAACGTTTTGCTGACAAGCAAATCTGCTCACATTGCGGCTGGTATCGTATGATGTCACAAAGTGAACACACAGGAAGGAAGTGCAAACAAGAAAAAGACATTTGCACTGTTGGTTAAGGTGCCAAACAGAGGAAATGGCAGAAACAGCTTCAACGTGTCCTAGATTAAAGTCTAGTTTGTTAACCACAGAAGAGTGATAAATAATTGCATTCAAGTTGATGATGTTGTTTATTGGTAACTATGTGGGCAAATGGAAAAACAGTACTGAGTCAGCATGCTCCTATTTACGGGAATGTAACATTGAAAATATCTGCTTGTGAGAGGATTATTCCATTATTCATTAATTTCTACATTATATCATGGATGATGATTTTTATTTATCAGATCTTGTGGTTTATAACTTCAAAACACTTGAAATTCTGGTTTTTCAATTACTGCATGATGTGTTGCTGTAATGGCTTCTTCCTTGTCCCAGAAAGAGACCACACTGCCTCTTGCCTTCCTGTGTCTCCACACAGAGGCTTCGGCACATCATTCCCACAGTCACAACCAACAGCAGCTGGATTTGTAATTAACCCAGTGACTCTGGCATGTCTTTGGAAGAATTGCCAACATTTTGGCTTTTGCTTGGGTAGGTTGTGCCACGTAGCATGTGTGGTCTGACCTATAACTAGAAACCAGTCAGTTTATACAAGAGCATGCATTAACTGGCTTTCTGTGTTATTGGAAAAGTAGGAATGGTATCAAGTTTGAGATCAGTTTTATGGAAAGGGCAGACTTCAATCGGAGCCCTCTGACTTTGATGTTCAAACAGAAATATTGCAAAGCTGCTGGGGAGTCAGCTCTGTGACCCAACATCAACCTTCTGAAGAATTCTTTCAAGGACAGGCACCTGGAAGTTCTATCAAGTTTTTCCTGATTTGCTATGAAGTGAAAGATTGTTGGAAACCTGTAGAGATGTATAAAGTGCTTTTTGCTCAATTTCTCCACGTTCTTTTCTCCTTGGGTAGTGGGAGCCTCATCCATGGAAATCCAACCCTGAATTTGTGATGTTTAGGGACTATGGTTCTGAAGTTGCATGTGGCTAGTTGCATTAAAATTACACTGAGTTGAGAACGCTAAGCTAAATCTGGCCAAGCCTGTGGATCAGTTGGTATTACTCTTGTCCTCGAGGTATAAGGTTGTATGTTCAGCCCATTTGAACACTTGAGTGTAAAACTGTTAGTACTGTTGTTCAGTACTGAAGGATTGATAAAGTGTATTTTGTTTGAGAGATTAAACTGAGGCCACATCTGTTCTCTCAGGAAAGGGTGAAATATCCCATGAGACTACATATTCTTATGTCTGAAAAGAGTGTGTGAGTTATTCTTGGTGCTCTGGACATTATTTGTTCCTCATTTAACACTGTGAAAAGAAACAAATTACATAGTCATTATCACTTTGCTGTTGATGGCAGTTTGTTATGTGCAAGTTGGCTGGTGCAATTATTACATTACAACAGTGACTACACTTGGCAGGGTTCAAGTCTGTACTTTATTGGCTTTAAAATACGTTGAAACTTTATGAAAGGTGTTACATAAAATGCAAGTCTTCCTTTTCTATTAAAGGTTCTCCTGCACAAATTCAATGTTCAAAAGGTGTATTCAAACAGGAAATTAGAGTACATTCTTTAAAAAGTCAAGTCGATCTGAGTATTGTGTTGTGTGGCACTGCCACCATACTGAAAGGAATAGATTCAGAACAGATTTAGTATCTCAAAACTGGGCATCCATAGACACTGTATGACATTAGCAGCTGAACTGTATTCAATCACAATGTGTTACCACAGAGCCTGGCATATCCCTCACCATCACCATCAAGATAAGGCATCAACATTGGCTCACTGAAGAATGCAGAATCATATGTTAGGTATACTGAAACATGAGGTATCAATGTGGTAAAGTCAAAACGCAAGGCTACCGACATCACAAAAAGTGGAAACAGATTTTGATAGACCAAGTTAAGTAACCCCACAATTAGCCATTAGATCACATCTAAGCATTGCAGGTCCTGCTACATCCAGTCATGAATGGTGATGGAAATTTAAAGCAATTATCAGAGGAGGAGGCTCCACAAATAATCCTATCCTCAATAATGAAGGAGCTCAGCACATCAATGCAAAAGACTATATTCTAGAATACAGATGTCAAATGATGTCCAGTTCAATTCAATAAATGGCTGAAAAAACTGCATATTTTAAAGGCCATGGGCTCTGAATACATTCTGGCAATAGTACTAAAGGCCTGTGCTCCAGAATTAGCACCCAATCCCCTCAACCACCACTTAGCCAAGCTGCTCTGGTACAACAAGAACATTTGTCCAAAGAATGGTCGGAGTCTTTTTCCCAGGATAGAAATGTCATTTATTAGGGCACATAACTTTCAGTTAAAAAGGGGGTAAATTTAAAGTAGATGTGAGAGGCAAGTTCTTTACACCTGGTAAGTGGTAAGTACTTGGAATGCACTGCCAGAGTAGGTGATGGAGATAGATAGGATGGCAACCTTTAAGAAGCATCTTGGCATATTTATGAATAGGTAATGAATAGAGGGATAGGGACAACATAGAGGTGAAAGGGTTTTAGTTCAGAAAGGCATCATTTGTCAGCACAGTCATGGTGGACCGAAGGGTCTGTTCCTGTGCTGCACTGTTCTTCGAAGTGGAAAATTACTCAGCTATGTCCTATCTATGAAAATCAGGTACGATTCAATTTGGCCAACTATTACCCCACCAGACTCCTCTCAATCATCAGCGGAATGATGGAAGGTGTTTCCAAAAGTGCTAGTTAAATGGCACTCCCACAGCAATGACCTGCTCACTGATGCTCAGTTTGCATTCTGTCAGGTCCACTTGGTTCCCATCCTCATGTAAGCCTTGGTCCAACTATAGGCAAAAAGTGAGGTGAAAGCAACAGCCTTTGACATTTAGGTATCATTTAACTATGATACCAAAGAGCCAAGGAAAAACTGAAATCCATGGAAATCAGTGAGAAATTTCTCCAATGGTGGAGTCATACTGAATACCATGTAAGAGGATTGTGGTTGTTGGAAGCCATTCACCTATGTCCCAGAATATCAGGGCAGAGTCCTAGGTCCAATGATCTCCAATCAATTCATCAATGATCTTCCCTTCATCATAAGGTTTGTTGTAGGAATGTTCACTGAAGATTGCATAATGTTCAGTCATGTTCACAACATCTCAGATACTGAAGTAATCTGATCCATATGTACCAAGTTCAGGACAACAATTGGACTGACAAGCGACAAATTACATTTTTGCTACAAAAATGCCGAGCATAGCCATCTCAAATAAAAGAGAATTTAACCATTTCCCCTTTATATTCAATGGCATTACCATTATTGAATCCAAAAGAGAAAATGCTGGAAAATCTCAGCAGGTCTGGCAGCATCTGTAAGGAGAGAAAAGAGCTGACGTTTCGAGTCTAACTGACCCTTTGTCAAAGCTAAAAAAAGTGAGAAATAGGGAGATAGAGATATAGATATTGCTGAGATTTTCCAGCATTTTCTCTTTTGGTTGCAGTTTCCAGCATCTGCAATAATTTGCTTTTAACCATTATTAAATCCCCCAGTATCAATGTCTTGGGGGTTACTATTGACCAGCTGGACTAGCTGCGTAAATACAATGGCTACAAGAACTGGTCAGAAGATGTAAATTCTGTAGTGAAAAACTGACCTCCTGACTCTTCAAATCTTGTTCACCATTTACAAGACACAAAGGAGTGTGATAGAACACTCTCCACTTGCCTGGATGAGTGCAGCTCCAACAAAATCCAAGACACTTGATACAACTCAGGATTAAGCATCCTGTTTGGGTAGCATGCCATCTACCACCTTCAAAGGTCACTCCCTTCACCACCAAAGCAGACTGTCAGCAATGTGTAACATCTACGAGATTCACTGCTGCCATTCACCTAGGCTCCTTTGACAGGATCTTCCAAATGCAAGCCCTCTAACATTGGGAAGGACAAGGGCAGTAGATACATGGGGTCACTACCTCCTGAAAGTTCCCCTACAAGTCACACACCATCCTGACTTAGAACAATAATATATTTCTACCACTCTTGTTTGATCATAATCTTGCCATTCTTTTCCTGTGTGTACTGTGGTGTACCTACATCTCATGGTTTGCAGCAAGTCAAGAGGCAGCTCACAAAGAGCTTCTCAAAAATTAGGGCTAGGCATTGATGTTAGCCTTTGCTAATGATACGTACATCACTTGAAAGAAATTAAAAACACTGGGGGAAGCAGGAAAGAAGAATAAAGGTGCTTGTTAGACATAAATTGTGGTTTTCAATTTGAACGACTTTCAAGAATGGGTGTCACTAGCATAGGCAACCAAAAAGGGGAAGCAGAAAAGAGTGCATGTGTGGAAGAGTGAGATTTTAGAGACAAAGCTGCATCATAAAAACATTTTGTGTCATCTGGATGGAGGTGCCATTGACATTAAATGTCACCATTCATCTCCCCAGAACTACTATGTCATAGAAGTTCTCATGGTCTGACCAGTTGAGGTAAGATAAAGGCCACTCCCCCATTGCACTCCTCTCCAAATTCTCAAGTTAACAACTTGTTCATTCTAGTTAATAAGTGGTCATTAATTCAGAATTTTATAGGATGCAGTGCCATTTCCCCTGAAGAAATTATTTCCATGCAGAACCTTAAAATCTCTTCAAGGTCCTACTGTGTGTTGTTTTTCATTGTTAGACTCCACTGGTCCCTTTAAGCATGCTGAGATTGAGTCTGTGTCTCCTTAATACAATTTATTTGAGATGAACTTGGAAGTTTGAGTCAGAAACATTCGGCGAGTTTCAATACATGGCTGCTGTGCCTGTGGCTATGTTTAGTCTCTGCTGCAGATAAGCTGCAGGAGTATTATAAACAGGGTGATGAATCATACAGTGATGTTATCTGGGAGTTGAGTAGGTGAGCCATATATTGTTTCTTTCTTACTTCATTATTCCACCCACTTAGTTTGCTGCTGGTTTGATGACTGAATTGTCATATTAAAGGCAGCAGCTCAGTTTTGTGAACATAATTGGCAGTAATTTTTAAAGTTTTCAGTGTACTTTGCATACAAATTAAACACTCTGACAAAGAAAATATAGGAAGCGTATTACTCATGGTATGAACTAGCAATATCTAGGGCAGCAATAGGTTTCTTCTCCAGGTCTCACGCCCAGAAAGTCACCATCATCCTCTAGCAAAACAGGCTGCTTTCTTATTAATAGGAGACAAATGTTGGTGAGATTAACCAAACCCTGCCAGTGATGCCCACATCTTGTGGGTGAATTAAAAACATAGGAATGCTACAAGTTACACGACAGAAAAACATAAAAGCATATAAGATAGTGTTTTGGACCAGGCTAGATCCCCTCAAAACATTTCAAGCAAGTAGCCCAGACCCTAACTTTGCTAATTGTTTTAAGCAGGTATAACGTGGATATTCCAGCAGGGATGCAAATGGTCAAACCACTTAGTTTTAAAGAAAACAGAATTTATTTACAAGATGACCAAATGAAACACAACCAAACAGTACCAAATAACAGTAACCTATCCGAAAACCCAACAGATACCCCAACTTAATGATGCTGTTCCCAATACTTGCAACAATCCCCATAAACACCACAAAAGGTAAAGTCAAACCCAGGGTTTTACAGGAGTGATGTCAGAGCGAGAGCATGGAACACCTTCTTCCATGGAGCTGTCTCTTGGATCAGCAGCCTCACTGACTGAACTGCTAAAACCAAGACCAAACCAAACCAGAGAAAAGCTGAGCTGGGAGAACTGACCACTCCCCTTTCATTGTACAAGGGTTTCTTTTAAAAACTTGAAAGCATTCCTAAGTAGATCAACCCCAGACACTGGAGAATTTCACAGCCTCATCATTCTCTCAGTGAAGAAATTTCTCCTCATCTGCTAAAACTATGACTCTTGATTCTGGATCCCCTGGTCATCGGGAGCAACCTTCCTGTGTTTACCCAGTCTGGTCCTGCTAGAAATGGATAGGTATTCAAGAGATACCCTGTCTTTCTTCTAAATCCCAGTGACTATCATCCTAACCAATTTATTCTCTTCTCATACGTCAGTCCTGCCATTCTAGGAATCAACTGGTAAGCCTTTGCTGCGCTGAGGAGACCAAAATGTTCCAGGTGAGGCGTCACAAATTCCCTGTATAACTCCAGCAGGACATCCTTGATCCTGTGCTCAAATCATTTCATTATGAAGGCCAACAGACAGTTTATCTTCTTTATTGTCTGCTACACGCACACGCATTATTTAAGTGACTGGTGCACAAGGACACCCAGGTCTCACTGATTATTCTTTTCTCTTAATTTACAGCCATGCAAATCATAATCTACATTTCTAGTTTTGCATTTTCCCAAATCACACTGCAACATCTCTGCATCCTCCACATACCATACCCTTCCACCCAGCTTTGTGTCATTTGCAAATTTTGAGATACTGCATTTGGTTCGCTCATCCAAATCATTAACATAAATTGTGAATAGCTGGGGTCCTGGTACCAATCACTACAGTACATCAATAGTCACTGTCTATCATTCAGAAAAAGACCCAGTTATTTTTACTCTTTGTTTCCTGTCAGCTAACCAATTTTCTAGTCATCTCAATGCATTACACATTTTAGACATTAATCATTTATGTGTCAAATGCATTCTGAAAGTCTAAATAATCACATCCATTGGTTCCCCCTGATTATCTCTACTTGTTACATCCTTGATGAATTCCAGTAGCCTTGTCAATTATGATTTCCCTTTTGTAAATCCATTATGATATGTCTGATCCTACTATTATTTTCTAAGTGCTCTGCTGTAAAATCCTTAGTAATGTACTCTAGCATCATCCTGGCGAAAGTGAGAACTGCAGATGCTGGAAATTAGAGTCAAGGTTAGAGTGGTGCTGGAAATGCACAGCAGGACCCCTTCCAAAATTTGATTTTCCTGCTCCTCAGATGCTGCCTGACCTGCTCAGCATTTCCAGCACCGCTCTAATCTTGACTCTAGCATCATCCCCACAATCGAATAAGATTCACTGGTCTATAATTCCCTGTTTTCTTTATACCTCCCTTTATGAATAGTGGGGTTACATTAGTTACCCTCCAATCTATAGGAACTATTCTGGAGTCTAAAGAATTTGGAAGATGAACACCAATGCATCCAGTTTTTCCAGAGCCACTTCCCTACGTGTTCTGGAATGTAGATTATCAGGCCCTGGGGATTTATCAACCTTCAATCCTATCAATTTCTCCAACACCATTTCTCTACTAATACAGATTTGCTTCAGTTTCTCCCTCCCACTAAACCTTGTGTCCGCCATCACTTCTCGTACATTAATTGTGTCCTCCCTTGTAAAGACAGAAATGAAGTATGAATGGTTTGTCAACCATTTCTTCGCCCTCCATTATAAACAACCCCATCCCCCCCCACCTTTTCTGACTGCAAGGGACCTAGATTAGTTATCACAATTTTCATTTCTTCACATACCTATGGAAACATTTTTATTCTTATGTTCCCCACAAGCTTACTCTCTTGCTTTATTTTCCCCTTCTTAAACAATCCCTTGATCCTCCTTTGCTGACTTCTAAACTGTTCCCAATCTTCAGGTCTATTGTATTTTCTTGCAGAGTCTAGATTAGAGTGGTGCTGGAAAAGCACAGCCAGGTCAGGCAGCATCCGAGGAGCAGGAGCATCAACGTTTTGGGCAAAAGCCCTTCATCAGGACTCCGGGACAGTTCCTATAGATTGGAGGGCAACTAATGTAACCCCAATATTCATAAAGGGGGGTATAAAGAAAGCAGGGAATTATAGGCCAGTGAATCTTATTTGATTGTGGGGATGATGCTAGAGTCAAGATTAGAGTGGTGCTGGAAATGCACAGCAGGTCAGGCAGCATCCGAGGAGCAGGAAAATCAACATTTCGGAAGTGGTCCTACTGTGCATTTCCAGCACCACTCTAACATTGACTCTAATTTCCAGCATCTGCAGTCCTCACTTTTCTTGCAGTTTGTATGTCTCTTTTTTCATTTAAGACTGTCTCTACCTTCCTTTGTAGGCCATTGTTTGGCCGTTATTCTCTTTGTACTCATGCGCCAGACAGGACTAAGCAATCCACAGTGTTCATCCATTTGCTCCTTGAGTGTTTGCTATTGCCTATCCACCGTCATTCCTTTCAGTAACATTTCTCAATTTATCATAGCCAACTCTTTCTTCAAACAATCATAGTTTCCCTCATTAAGATTCAGGAGCCTTGTTTCTGAATCAGCTACTTCACTCTCCATCTTGTTGAAGAATTCTATCATATTATGGTCTCTTATCCTCAAGGAGTCCCTCATAATTACATTACAAACTATTCCTTCCTCATTACCCAGTCTAAGAAGGCTTGGCCTGTTCTCTGGTTGGTTTCACATTGTATTAGTTCAGAACACTATCCTGTGTAGACTGTAGGAATTCTACCTCCATGGTATTATGACTAATTTGGTTCGCCAAGTTTACATGCAGATTAAAGTCACCCAAAAATTTCAAATGTTCTTTCACCGTATGCAACTCTGGGGTGATTTCCTGTTTAATACCATTCCCAATGTCACCTCTATGGTTTGGTGGTCTGTATACCAATCCTACTAATGTTTTATGCCCCTTGGTATTCCTCAATTTTACCCATACAATTCGACATTTTTTGAGCAAATGTCTTTCCTCAAAGTTGTGTTTATATCTTTTAACCAGTACTGCAACTCCACTGCCCTTTCCTTTTTGTTTGTTCTTCCTAAATATTGAATATCCTAATTGTTCAATTCCCTTCCCTGCAATGTTATCTCCATTATCCCAACTACATCATATCCATTTACACATACTTGCATGATTAATTCATCCATTTTTTTTAATGCTCTGCGCATTCATGCACAAAGCTTTAAGGCTTGTCTTTTAATGTTCCTTGTCCCATTCCCACTATATTTTTACTGTGGCCCTGTTTGATTCTGGTCTTTGATTTTTCTACCTATCACTTCAGTCACTTCTCTTTCTGTCACTTATTCTTGACCTTGATTCTCCTTCCTCTCACTCCTTGCATAGGTTCCCATGCCCTCGTCAAGTTAGCTTTAACCCCTCCCCAACCACTCCAGCAAATACTCCCCCTTGGGTATCCATCCTGGTCCTGCTCAGGGTTAAACCGGATAGTACATTCTGGTCCTACCTTCCTCAGACTGGGTCCCAATGCCCCAGAAATCTGAAATATCTCTTTCACACGATGTCTTTAGCCATGTGTTTATCTGAAATCTCCTGCTATTTTTACACTGGCTAGCATGTGGCATTAATAATTATCCTGAGATAATTATTCTATATTCTATTTTAGGACCTTAGTTTTTTTTAAGCAATGTTGTTGGTACCTATGTGTACCATGGCTGTTGGCTATTCACCCTTCCCCTCCATAATGCCCTGTAGCTGTTCTGAGGTATTCTTGACCCTTGCACTAGGAAGGCAACATATCATTCTGGAGTCTCGTTTGTTGCCACTGAAAGACCTATCCATATCCTTACAGTTGAATCCCCTATGATGATTGCATTTCCACACTTTTTGCTCCTCCCCTATGCAGCAGAGCCAACTGCTGTGCCCTGGATTGACCATTGTATTTTCCCCTGAGAAGCAATTTCCCTTAACAGTATCTGGAGCAGTTTTTTTTAGGGGAATGGCTGCAACGGATTCTTGTACAGCCTGCCTAGTCGTCCTATTCTGCCTGGGGGGGTCACCTGTGGTGTGGCCACTTTTCGATATGTGCAATCCATTATTCTCACAACCTCTTGAATTCTCCGCAGTGTTCATAGTCACTGCTTCAGCTCCAAATCCTGGGCTTCCCAGAGCTGCAGCTGAAGACACTTCCTGACACAGGCTGGTCCAGAGCACTGGAAATCTGCCTGGCTTCGCACACAGAGCAGGAGGAGCACACCATGGCTTTCAGCTGTCCTGCCATACGTATCCCTTTTATAGGAAATCTGTCACAAGATGCTTAATATTAAAGAATATCAATTTCTATAATGCCTTTCTGGCCAGTTTCTTGTTACTACAGAATACAGTTTTTAGAAGCTATAATCCACAGACTTTACAAACTATAAGCAATTAAAGTTGTCAATATTTACCTGACCTGACCCATTACCTACCAATTAGCTGTCTCTCTTGGAACCTCTATTCGACAGTAGAGTAAGACCACACCAATTTTCCTGGACGTCACTCTTTGTTTCTTCCCTAAAAGCAGAATGCCCTTCCCAGAATACTTCACTGTGACACCCACTGTGAGGACACTCTTCCCAGAATGCGTCACCATGACACCGACTGCGAGGACACTGATCCCAGAATGCTTCACCGTGATACCAACTGCGGGGTCACCCTTCCCAGAATGCTTTACCATGAGATCCACTGCGAGGACACCCTTCCCAGAATGCTTCACCATGATACCAACTGCAAGGACACCCTTCCCTGACTGCCTCACCATGACACTGGCTGTGAGGACACCCTTCCCTGACTGCCTCACTGTGATACCAGCTGCGAGGACACTGATCCCAGAATGCTTCACCACGACACCCGACTGCAAAGTCACTCTTCCCAGTATGCTTCACTATGATACTGACTGCGAGGATGCCCTTACCTGACTGCCTCACTGTGACACCGGCTGCGAGACGATGATCCCAGAATGCTTCACCGTGACACCCACTGTGAGGACACTGATCCCAGAATGCTTCACTGTGACAGCAACTTTAGGGACACTGATCCCAGACCAAAGCAATGCAGTTAACAGTGTTGAAAATGTCTGTAATGTTTGAAACCAGCCGCCTTCACCTTTGAGCTTGCTCATGTGCATCAGTCACAACTTCCTCAGAAGAGTTGGAGGAGATGGAAAATCTCCCAAAGAACAGCTCATATCGCAATAAGCAGCTGACCAAATGTGCCCATAAACAGATCTTTATTGACCAATTTGGGGAGACAATGGCCAACTGCTATAATGACTGGACTGTTAATCCAGACACCCAAGTAATGTTCAGGGGATCTAGGTTCGAATCCTGCTACAGCAGATGGTGGAATTTGAATTCAATAAAAATCTGGAATTAAGTATCTAGTGCTGACCAGGTGTCCATTGTTGATTGTTGGAAAAGCCCATCTGTTTCATTAATGTTGTTTAGGGAAAGAAACTGCCATCTTTACTTAGTCTGACCTATGTTGACTCCAGACACACAGCAATGTGATTGACTTTTAACTGCCCTTTGGGAAATTAGGAATGGGCAGTAATGCTGGCATAGCCAGAAATGTCCTCATCCCGTGAATGCGGAACAAAGAAACGAGTTAAGTAGCAACCAGTGGAAGATGTCACTGGCCTCCCCAGACACAGGGAGAAACCCAAACAGACGAATGAAATCTCGTGAGATAATTAAATTTGACCGAGATAGCTGTTACAGCTATTGTAGAGGAAGTCAAAGACTTCACAGCACTAGTACGAATATCCAATCACTTATTTAAGATAAAGTTAAAAATCCCACAACACCAAGGTATAGTCCAACAGGTTTATTTGGAAGTACTAGCTTTTGGAGAGCTGCTCCTTCATCAATCACTTGTGAAAGAGCAGCACTCCAAAAACTAGTACTTCCAAATAAACCTGTTGGACGATAACCTGGTGTTGTGTGATTTTTAACTTTGTCCACCCCAGTCTAACACTGGCACCTCCACATCATTATCTAAGATAGAACACTCAATGCTAGTGATGGAGAAAATGCTGCATAGGCAGCAAAATTTCAGTAATACGACTGAGAGCCTGAAGACATTTACTTCAGTTACAATAGGTAACTGAACCATAAACATATATGACTCCATGGGAGCCAGATCAACGCCCACAGATACAGCACATAGTCAAGAAGGAGGAACTGCCCAGCCTAATAAAAATTCAAAAGAGTACTACCTCTTCCATATCAAAAGTTAATGCCTGATCTGGGAATCTAGGATATTATATGGAAGAAAATACTTAATTCAAAAGTTAAAAATCACACGACACCAGGTTATAGTGTTATTTGGAAGTACAAGCTTTTGGAGCATTGCTCCCTCGTCAGGTACCTCGTGGAGTAGGATCACAGGACACAGAATTTATAGCAAAAGATCATAGTGTCATACAATTGATGCAATATATTGAACACACCTAGATTGCTGTTAAGTCTTTCATCTTTTAGAATGGGTTGCAGGTTTTAATTCATTAGTATATAGATCAAAGGACTTCTTTCAAGTTATGTGTGACTTAAGTGCAAGTTTGAACATAACATCTGTTGAGTAAATTATTTAAAAAAAAATAGTTTTCAACTGTATTTCAACCAAACAACAATTTGGAAAGAAGAATCATTATTCAGGATTCTGTAGTCAGAGGTACAGACAGACGTTTCTGTGGCCAACAGAGAAAAAGCAGTTGTTGTTTCCCTGGTGCCAGGATCAAGGATGTCTCAGAGAGGGTGCATAATCTTCTCACGGGGGAGAGGGGCCAGCAGGAGGTCATTGTCCACATTAGAACCAACGACATTGGAAGGGAAAAGGTTGAGATTCTGAAGGGAGATTACAGAGAGTTAGGCAGAAATTTAAAAAGGAGGTTTTCAAGGGTAGTAATATCTGGATTACTCCCAGTGTTACGAGCTAGTGAGGGCAGGAATAGGAGGATAGAGCAGATGAATGCATGGCTGAGGAGCTGATGTATGGGAGAAGGATTCACATTTTTGGATCATTGGAATCTCTTTTGGAGTAGAAGTGACCTGTACAAAAAGAACGGATTACACCTAAATTGGAAGGGAACTAATATACTGGCGGGAAATTTGCTAGAACTGCTTGGGAGGATTTAAATTAGCAAGGTGTGGGGGAGGGGGGGGGGCGGGATGGGTGGGACCCAGGGAGATAGTGAGGAAAGAGATCGGTCTGAGACAGGTACAGCTGAGAACAGAAGTGAGTCAAACAGTCAGGGCAGGCAGGGACAAGGTAGGACTGATATATTAAATTGCATTTATTTCAATGTAAGGGGCCTAACAGGGAAGGCAGATGAACTCAGGGCATGGTTAGATACATGGGACTGGGATATCATAGCAATTACGGAAACATGGCTCAGGGATGGGCAGGACTGGCAGCTTAATGTTCCAGGATACAAATGCTACAGGAAGGATAGAAAAGGAGGCAAGAGAGGAGGGGGAGTGGCATTTTTGATAAGAGATAGCATTACAGCTGTGCTGAAGGAGGATATTCCCGGAAATACATCCAGGGAAGTTATTTGGGTAGAACTGAGAAATAAGAAAGGGATGATCACATTATTGGGATTGTATTATAGGCCCCCCAATAGTCAGAGGGAAATTGAGAAACAAACTTGTAAGGAGATCTCGGCTATCTGTAAGAATAATAGGGGTGGTTATGGTAGGGGATTTTAACTTTCCAAACATCGACTGGGACTGCCATAGTGTTAAAGGTTTAGATGGAGAGGAATTTCTTAAGTGTGTACAAGACAATTTTCTGATTCAGTATGTGGATGTACCTATTAGAGAAGGTGCAAAACTTGACCTACTCTTGGGAAATAAGGCAGGGCAGGTGACTGAGGTGTCAGGGGGGAGCACTTTGGGGCCAGCGACCATAATTCTATTTGTTTTAAAATAGTGATGGAAAAGGATAGACCAGATCTAAAAGTTGAAGTTCTAAATTGGAGAAAGGTCAATGTTGATGGTATTAGGCAAGAACTTTTGAAAGCTGATTGGAGGCAGATGTTCACAGGTAAAAGGACGGCTGGAAAATGGGAAGCCTTCAGAAATGAGATAACAAGAATCCAGAGAAAGTATATTCCTGTCAGGGTGAAAGGGAAGGCTGGTAGGTATAGGGAATGCTGGATGACTAAAGAAATTGAGGGTTTGGTTAAGAAAAAGAAGGAAGTATATGTCAGATATAGACAGGATAGATCAAGTGAATCCTTAAAGAGTATAAAGAAAGTAGGAGTATACTTAAGAGGGAAATCAGGAGGGCAAAACAGGGACATGAGATAGCTTTGGCAAATAGAATTAAGGAGAATCTAAAGGGTCTTTACAAATATATTAAGGACAAAAGGGTAACTAGGGAGAGAATAGGGCCCCTCAAAGATCAGCATGGTGGCTTTTGTGTGGAGCCACAAAAAATGGGGGAGATACTAAATGAATATGTTGTATCAGTATTTACTGTGGAAAAGGATATGGAAGATATAGATTGTAAGGAAATAGATGGTGACATCTTGCAAAATGTCCAGATTACAGAGGAGGAAGTGCTGGATGTCTTGAAACGGTGAAAGGTGGATAAATCCCCAGGACCTGATCAGGCGTACCCGAGAACTCTGTGGGAAGCTAGAGAAGTGATTGCTGGGCCTCTTGCTGAGATATTTGTATCATCGATAAGTCACAAGTGAGGTGCCAGAAGACTGGAGGTTGGAAAAAATGGTGCCACTGTTTAAGAAGGGCGGTAAAGACAAGCCAGGGAACTATAGACCAGTGAGCCTGACCTCGGTGGTGGGCACGTTGTTGGAGGGAATCCTGAGGGACAGGATGTACATGTATTTGGAAAGGCAAGGACTGATTCGGGATAGTCAACATGGCTTTATGCGTGGGAAATCATGTCTCACAAACTTGATTGAGCTTTTTGAAGAAGTAACAAAGAAGATTGATGAGGGCAGAGCAATAGATGTGATCTACATGGACTTCAGTAAGGCGTTCGACAAAGTTCCCCATGGGAGACTGATTAGCAAGGTTGGATCACATCGAATACAGGGAGAACGCGCCATTTGGATACAGAACTGACTCAAAGGTAGAAGACAGAGGGTGGTGGTGGAGGGTTGCTTTTCAGACTGGAGGCCTGTGACCAGTGGAGTGCCACAAGGATCGGTGCTGGATCCTCTACTTTTTGTCATTTACATAAATGATTGGATGTGAGCATAAGAGGTACAGTTAGTAAGTTTGCAGATGATACCAAAATTGGAGGTGTAGTGGACAGCGAAGAGGGTTACCTCAAATTACAACAGGATCTGGACCAGATGGGCCAATGGGTTGAGAAGTGGCAGATGGAGTTTAATTCAGATAAATGCGAGGTGCTGCATTTTGGGAAAGCAAATCTTAGCAGGACTTATACACTTAATGGTAAGGTCCTAGGGAGTGTTGCTGAACAAAGAGACCTTGGAGTGCAGTTGCAGGTAGATAAGATAGTGAAGAAGGCGTTTGGTATGCTTTCCATTATTGGTCAGAGTATTGAGTACAGGAGTTGGGAGGTCATGATGCGGCTGTACAGGACATTGGTTAGGCCACTGTTGGAATATTGCATGCAATTCTGGTCTCCTTCCTATCGGAAAGATGTTGTGAAACTTGAAAGGGTTCAGAAAAGATTGGAGGATCTGAGCTACATGGAGAGGCTGAACAGGCTGGGGCTGTTTTCTTTGGAGCGTCGGAGGCTGAGGGGTGACCTTATAGAGGTTTACAAAATTATGAGGGGCATGGATAGGATAAATAGACAAAGTCTTTTCCCTGGGGTCGGGGAGTCCAGAACTAGAGGGCATAGGTTTAGGGTGAGAGGGGAAAAATATAAAAGAGACCTAAGGGGCAATGTTTTCGTGCAGAGAGTGGTACGTGTATGGAATGAGCTGCCAGAGGATGTGGTGGAGGCTGGTACAATTGCAACATTTAAGAGGCATTTGGATAGGTATATGAATAGGAAGGGTTTGGAGGGATATGGGCTGGGTGCTGGCAGGTGGGACTAGATTGGGTTGGGATATCTGGTTGGCATGGATGGGTTGGACCGAAGGGTCTGTTTCCATGCTGTACATCTCTATGACTCTATCTCTCTATAACAAATTGATTCAAGTACAGAGTATTGGAATGACCGTCAGTGTAATATCTAGAAGAAGTCAGTTTTGTATAAATGTCATCTTTTAACTTGAGGAATTTCTCATTTTGGGCATTCATAGTTATTTCCCAAATTCTGAGAAGCAGCACTTATTTGTTGTAACCAGATAATGAATATTTGGAAGAAATAAACAATTGAAAATTCTCTGTGCTAGTTTAGACGGGTAAAGTAAAACAGAATGGCAATATAATCATTCAAGCTATTGGCATAGAGTGTCTAATCTCTAAAAAAGAAAAACAGTTTATTGAAATCTTTCTATTATCTTCAAAGACAACAAGGGAATGAATGTTAAATATTCCTGGACAGAACAGAAATTTTGGCTAAATTTATACATTTTGTTTGTCTTTTACAAAAGGTTATTCTGCCCTTATCAATAATGTATACTGACATACTTGCTGCGTCACATACTCGCTCCTGTTGGATATTGTGGTCAAAAACGGTGGATAAAAAATGCTTAATCAGCCAGAATGTTGCATATTTCTTATCAGAGTCACATTTCCTCCAATGAGTCAGCTGTGGTCACTTCAGCAAAATGTAAAAAGGCAGCAAATTATGTACAAATATGTTTAAAACAAGACAACAGTAATGAGAAATATATTGCTTGGATTTGCCACTTTATTGTTAAAGAATGGCATGAAGCAGCTGAAAAGGGATATTAGTGCCATGGGCTTTCACCTCTCTACCTGTGAGCTCAATACCTGTAGCAGCTCAATTTGAAGAGGGTGCACGCCATCTGTCTCAACAGCCCAGGGACTTTGTTGGTCCAGAGCCCCCAGAGACTGCCTGTTAAAGTCCTTTCAATCATCCAGGTGTGCCAGTCTACAGGCTCACTCCACCTCAGCCCTGGATGTTGAGAATGCATTGAAATATTGAGGGATGCAGAGGAAAAAGAAAATGTTTTGAGGGAACATCAGCAGCAAGGCTATTTAATCAATATATGCAGACTTCACCTATGTCAGTATAGAATCGTGTTTGCTTTCCAACATTCTCAGCAGTCTCACTTCCCTGTTAGGCACTGCCATGGCTGTCTGAAGTGAAGGCAGTAGAGCATCTTCCTCCATTACATGGATCAGGGCTCCTTTGATTGTCTTATGGCATCAACAATGGGTATCCCTGGAGCTTTTTCTCATCACCTTGTGAACCAACTGGGCATCTGGGGAAGTGCAGACAAAGCTCCAGAAATAACAGTCAGGAATTGTGCAGTTTGTTCATTGTTCATTGGCTTCAAAGGGAGAGGGAGCCCGAAAGCAGGGCCAACTTGGTCAATTAATGGAATTGAGGCAGAAATCTGGTTGGAATTCACAGGATGAAGGAATGGAAGCTCAGGTGTTTCCAAGGCCAGAGGAGGCATTCTCAACGTTTGGTTGGTAAATTACCATTTTTTGTTTGATGCATCTGAATTATACAGGTCTATACAGCTAAGATGTGAACTCTTTGCTACCTTTCGGGGCTCAACAGGGAAGTGTTGTCCATTGTGCAGCTTATTATAGTGAAACCTTGGTCAGCCATGGGTGCTCAGCTTTTGTATTGATACAACTGAGAAATTCTAACATTCTACAGGACATGTAAGTATAGCGAAGGAATAATGTGACGATGAACTCAGGTAGAGTGTAACCAGGGAGTCTTCTCCAGGCTCAGTCTTCCAGGCACAAGCCCATACTGCTGCTATCCTCCATGAACATCTGTTCACAATATGGCTGGCCAAGTAGCAGTTACAGTGGTGCACAGTTATGGCAAAACTAAAGTCTATCACCTGCTTCCTGCTTCAGAAAAGTAAGAACATGGCCTTTATTTCAAACATATGAGCAAAATGAAATCCTTTTCAGTCAATGAGAGACAGTGCATAAAGAACACAATCACTTCCCAGCCAACTGACCTAGAATATTAAAAGAAACATGTCCATATGTTGGTACCCCAGGACACAGGTGGCTTCGAGATTGCATTGTGCAGCTCTGTCTTTTCAGACCATAACCCCATCATCTTTGAGTCTTGCAGGAGTACTAGGGTGGCACGTAATTCAGTAGTTAGCATCGCTGGCTCTTAGCACCAAGGGCTTGGGCTTGATTCCAGCCTTGGGCAACTGTCTGTGTGTTCCCTGTGTCTGTGATGGTTTCCTTCGGGTGCTCTGTTTCCTCCCACAGTGCAAAGATGTGGCAGTTAGGTTCCTGATCTGTTCACTGACCCTGGAACTGATCTGTGCAACCTATGAAAAGATCCCAACAGGATCCTTCCCCTAGTCAAAATGGAACGTATCAACCCTTGGAACATTAAGTGCCTCAAATGTTACAATCTCTATTTAACCAGCTGCCATTCTCCACAGGTATAATTTACAAGAACACAGAGTCAGAGAAAAGCAAATTCAAGAAATAATCACAGCTACGTATCAAGAACATCTACTTTTGGAGCAGCTGGCATATACAAGAAATCACAACAGGAGAGCATGCTGTTTCAGCAGAGATGCTGCAATTTAATCTGAATGCTATTTGAGCACATTGAGAGCAGGAGATACTGACTGCTCAATATCTATGGCATGAAACTGGCCTACTTGGAGGAAGTGGCAAAGTGATACTGGATTCTAAACTTCACAGCATTCCCAGGCTTGCCAACTGATGCAAGAAATTAAATACCTGACCAAGGTTGGTAAGTCAATAATTTACAGCAAGTTAATGACACTCACACACCCTTATTCACTGGGCACCTAGGCATTGAGCCCACATTTCCCAACATTGTTTTTTTTTCAGATGACATCCTGGACCAGTTATTAGAATGCACTTTTTAAGGTTCAGCATTCATTATTTCAAAAGTCGTGGATTATTGCAGAGAAGCTGTCTGTATGTGCTTCTCCATCATTCTTTCTATATAAATAAATGTGTTCTGAGCTTAATCAAAACAGTCTGATAATGTCTGACAATCTGAACAATACAAAGTAGATAAAGAATAAAGGGAAAATAAATATTATAATTCAGATGCATCTAGCAAAACATGGTAATTTACCAGACAAATTAATTGCTGCATTCAATATCAGTGTCGCTGTTATAAATTGCTGAAAGTTCCGCTTTTCACTGACTTCTTCAGTCCACAAGAATGAATTAGTTGGACAACAGCATGATAACGTCTTACATGCAGTGATAATGCAATCAGCATAAATATTCTCTTTATTTTAAAAGTGTTAGTCTGCACATGCGGTACAATCTAATGATTGTTCAAGCATTTTGTCTCTCAGTTGTTTGACAGTGCTGAGATATGTACCTGTTAGTCAGTGGAGGCCACTTGCTGAGTAGTTCTAGCTCAGTGGGTAACCAGAAGAATGTGCAACATTTGAGTAACTGCTTGAACTGCAGTGGGAGCTATAACAAGTACTTTTGGCACGATGTTTAAAAATAAGAACATTTACGTTTGTTTTATTTTTCAGCAATGACTTAAATGAAGGAATCCTCAGTTTTTCTCTTATGTTAATCATTTTCTAATATTATTGAGTACTATAGAATATCCAGATTTTGGGTTATCTATGTAGTATCATAGAATTTGAAGAATGCTTTTGGCCATATTATGGAAAAGGTGACTGTTTTTGAACTAGAAATGAAGTCGCATACTGGCTGGAGGATCTGATTTATATATGGGTGTGTCTCAATCACAAAGGGCTGTGTCAGATACTCAATGAGAGAGACATGAAGGGAAGTGTGCAACCTAAGGTCTGACAACTCTCAGGCTGAAAATAATACCTAAAGCTGGAAATAGATTCTTGAAATGGAATATGGATAATTATTGATTTTGACAGGGAGAGGGAGTGGGTTACATCAGATGGGCAACTCAAGATACATTCTATTCAATTTTCCTACCCTTCCTGCCACATCTCAAATAACAATAAGTGTGCTAGAAAATGTGCAAGGTTATGCAGCCGCTGTAAGCCTGAAGTGCAGATACTAGCAGCAACATTACAGGACCTAACCACTATGGTCATTCTTTCTACTGTGGAGGCATTAAGAAGGAATAGTCAATGAAATTCATTTACTAGCTATGTGCTTTAAAGAATCAATAAAGTTTCACGTAAAAGATTGTTAAAATGAGACTGCATAGGATTAGTGGTTACCTTTTGGTTTGGATAGAAATTTTTAAAGAAGGGATAATAGATGTTTACTCTATTTAACACAATGGAGATGGTGGGATTCACCATGGATCTGCACTGGAGCCTCCATTTTCTACTATATTCAGAAACAATTTGGATGAAGTGAGAGCCTGATATTTTAAGTTTGCTAGCTATTTTGAGGTGAATGGCAGAGAAAATAATGTAAATAGATCTAGAAATTTGCAAAAAGACATTGGACTCATATTGTATAAGATAATCAGAGGGTTAGATGGGGTAGGCAGTGAGAGCCTTTTTCCTTGGATGGTAAGGCTAACATGAGAGGACGTAGCTTTAAATTGAGGGGTGATAGATTTAAGACAGATATCAGGGATAGTTTCTTTACTCAGAGGGGCATGGAATGGCCTGCCTGCAATAGTAGTGGACTCACTGACGTTAAGAGCATTTAAATGGGCGTTGGATGTACATATGGATAATGATGGAAGGCTGTATGTTGGATTAGCATCAGGTTAATTTCACAGGTCGGTGCAACATCGAAGGCCAAGGGGATTACTGCGCTGTAACATTCTATGTTCTATGTTAACACCCAAACTTTTGCCAAGAAGACGCTCTCTGTTATGGTGAAAATAGAAGAGGTGACAGGAAATCATAAAACCTGCCCCCAGACACGGCACTTATAATTCTCTCAAGGCGGGAATGGGATTCACGCTTGTCCAGTTCCTGGAGGCAGCTGGCTATTTAATCATTAGGTACCTCCACTTGTGCATGATCTTGTTCAATGTTCGAAGCTGGAGGTGGACAGATTGGAACAGGCAAGAGCAGTTCTGAACCTTGTGAATTTGTTTGAATAATGAGAGTATCATTTTGACGAAATAAGGCAACAGTTAGGGATTGCTTTGTTCTGAATTGTTTTGAAGTTCTTGGGTGTTATTGGAGCACCACCCATCCAGACAATTGGGGACTGTTCCATTATACTTTTGACTTAGGCCTTTTAAATGGCAAACTAATTGCTATAGAATTCAATGAATCTGACCTGTTGTTGTAATCACAGTTTATGTAAATGTCAACATAAATACATATGGATGGGCCAGTTCTATTTCTGGTCAACAGTTACCTCCAAACTGATGATGGAAGTGATTGTGTAATTATACTGCTTTGAATGCCAAGAGGAAGTGCAAGGAAATCCTCTGGTTGGATATGGTCAACATTTGACATTTGTGTGGCATGAATAGTAGTTGTCACTTATTATCCCAAGTCTAAATGTTTTCCAGACACAGAGTTCTTCATTATCAGAGATGTTGCATTGGATCTGAACATTGTGCCATCACCAGCAGACATCACTACTTCTGATCTGATGGAGGAGAGAATTTCAGTGATGAAAAAGATTGAGCGTAGGACACTACCCTTAGCAATCCTTGCAGTGATCTCCTGGCGCTGAGATTATTGCTCTCTACCAATGATAACATATTCTTTTGTGCTAAGCAAGACTCCAACAAATGGAGAATTTTACCCTAATTTCCATTAACTTCAACATTGATGTTGCATTCTGATGCCAACCTTGGTTCAAGTGCTACCTTGATCTCAAGGTCAGTCACTTGTATCCCATTTCTTGGATTCAGTTCCTCTGTCCATGTTTGACCTTGCACCACGGTCGTAATGAGATCTGGAGCTGAGTAGTTCTGATCGAACCAACAGTATGTATTATTGAAGCTATTTCCATTTAAGTGTCATTTAATAGCACTGTTGAGGACATCCTCCATTATTTGACTGATAATTAACATGATATTAATCAGCTGGATTGAATTTGTCCCACGTTTTGTGAACTGTGCATGCCTAATTTTCCAAGTTATTGAGTAGATATGGTGACTGAAAGATCTTGGCAAGGGCTGTTGCTAGTATCATGGACCAGATCAAACCCACTCAAAACATGTCAAGGAGATAGAATAGATCCTAACTTTTTCTTATTTCAAAGGCAAGTGCCAGACATTGTGTTCCGGATGTAATTTGATTGATCTCACGACTAGGAGAAAGTGAGGACTGCAGATGCTGGAGACTAGAACTGAAAATGTGTTTCTGGAAAAATGCAGCGGGTCAGGCAGCATCCAAGGAGCAGAAGAATCGACGTTTACCTGGACCGTCTCAGACTCCTCCCTCCCCTTCCTAGACCTCTTCATTTCTATCTCGGGCGACCGAATCAACACGGACATTTACTATAAACCAACCGACTCCCACAGCTACCTAGACTACACCTCCTCCCACCCTGCCCTCTGTAAAAACACCATCCCATATTCCCAATTCCTTCGTCTCCGCCGCATCTACTCCCAGGAGGACCAGTTCCAATACCGAACAACCCAGATGGCCTCCTTCTTCAAAGACCGCAATTTCCCCCCAGACGTGATTGACGATGCTCTCCACCGCATTTCCTCCACTTCCCGCTCCTCCGCCCTTGAGCCCCGCCCCTCCAATCGCCACCAGGACAGAACCTCACTGGTCCTCACCTACCACCCCACCAACCTCCATATACATTGTATCATTCGTCGTCATTTCCGCCACCTCCAAACGGACCCCACCACCAGGGATATATTTCCCTCCCCTCCCCTATCAGCGTTCCGAAAAGACCACTCCCTCCGTGACTCCCTCGTAGGTCCACACCCCCCACCAACCCAACCTCAACTCCCGGCACCTTCCCCTGCAACCGTAAGAAATGCAAAACTTGCACCCACACCTCCCCCCTTACTTCCCTCCAAGGCCCCAAGGGATCCTTTCATATCCACCACAAATTCACCTGCACCTCCACACACACCATTTACTGCATCCGCTGCACCCGATGTGGCCTCTATATTGGGGAGACAGACCGCCTAGTTGCGGAACGTTTCAGAGAACACCTCTGGGACACCCGCACCAACCAACCCAACCACCCCGTGCCTCAACACTTCAACTCCCCCTCCCACTCCACCAAGGACATGCAGGTCCTTGGACTCCTCCATCGCCAGACCATGGCAACACGACGGCTGGAGGAAGAGCACCTCATCTTCCGCCTAGGAACCCTCCAACCACAAGGGATGAACTCAGATTTCTCCAGTTTCCTCATTTCCCCTCCCCCCCCCACCTTGTCTCAGTCCCAACCCTCGAACTCAGCACCACCTTCCTAACCTGCAATCTTTTTCCTGGTCTCTCCGCCCCCACCCCCACTCCGGGCTATCACCTATCGCATTTCCAACGCCCCTTCCCCAAGTCCCTCCTCCCTACCTTTTATCTTAGCCTACTTGGCACACTCTCCTCATTCCTGAAGAAGGGCTCATGCCCGAAACGTCGATTCTCCTGCTCCTTGGATGCTGCCTGACCTGCTGCGCTTTTCCGGCAACACATTTTCAGCCCTGATCTCACTACTAGGCTCGAAGCAAAACATGCTTTATCTATATGCTATCGTTAAAATACAGATTAAATAAAAAGAAAAAACAAGAATTGGCTGAACTGTAACTCTATCTGAACACTTAATACAAGAATAAACTACTCATTAACTGTTCCAATATTGTAACATCCCATGAGCATACCCTTGGCAAAGGCAAATTCTGTGACATAGATTGTCTCACATGCAATTCTAGCAGCAGGAAGAGAATCCAAGCTTTTACCTGTAACACAGAGAGAGAGATGTCACAGTCTCACAGCCCTAACTGCTACTGAAAGCTATAACTATAAATCCTGGTTCTGTGGGAGCTTCACCCCACCTGTTCAGGCTGCTTTTATTGTTCCAACTTTAAAGAAAAACCAAGGCCTCACAAGCTATTTATTTTATTGGCTTGAATCAAACCACTCATAGCCTCTGTCTCAACTTCTCCATAATTAAAAATGGACAAATACACCTTTTAAATCCATAGTATTGCCACACTTGTTCTGGAGAATGTCTTCAGTGCTACAATTAGAATACTGTTGGGGCATCACATTTTCTGTATCCAGTGCGCTATTTCTTGATATCATGTGGAGACTGAATCTGGATAATTTGAAACTGGTAACTATGTTGTGGGTGTTGGAGGAGGCTGAAATGAATCATCCATCATTATGGTTGAAGATGGTTGCAAGTTCTTCAATTTTGTCCATTGCAGTTATGTGCTGGGCTCCCCTATCATTGAGGATGAGAATGTTTGTGGAGTCTCTTCACTCTTTCATTTGCTTAATAGTTCACGAAAGCTGGATGTGGCAAAACTGCAGAACTATGAATGTTGTGTTCATTAGCTCTGTCTATAAAATGTTGCTCCCATCGTTCAGTGTATGTGCAGTCCTGTGCTGTCGGTTCACTGTGTTAACACCTCAGCTTACTACTGTTCCCAACATGCATGCAGTCCCCATTGAATCAAAGCTGATTCATCAGCTTCATATCAACGATAGACTGAAAGATCTGCTGAGCCATGACATAACAGATTTAGCCTACAGCACCTCATTGATGTACAGTTTTGCTGTATCTATTTAATATGGAGTCAGTTCTACATAATATGGCGGATAGTGTAGTGTAATATGTTGAAAATCTATTATGCATTTGATCCATTTAGGACTACCATATACATGCACCAAGAGAGGGATTCTAGATGGAGAATGAAGGAACCATGGTTTTAAACAGGATCTGCTCCTTCCTGAACCTTACTGTTGTTCCCAAGAGCTTCACAGATGGTATTGTCAGTCAGTCAATAAGACAGTGTGATGATCACTCTTACCATATGCTTGCCTGACTGGTGATATTAAGGCAATGAGGTAAAATAAATATTTTCTTCTTATTGTTTCCCTCACATTAGCTTCAGGCAGAGACATCCTTCAGGACTCAGCCAGTCAAGTCAGTCTTGATGCCTCTAAACTACTTTTGTTGATGGTCATTGAAGTCCACACCTGAATTACATTCTGTCATCCTGCTACTTTCAATATTTTTTTCAAATGGTGCTCACCATGGAGGCACATTAATTCATTAACTGGGGTAAGTAGCAACTAGTGAGATCCTTTCTTGCTCAAAATTTACCTCAACATGAAATTACATAGAATCGGGAGTCATGTTGAGGATGTCAGGGCCACTTACACCTGACCCTATATGACTGCATTGTGCCACCAGCTCTAGCAGATCTGTCCTGCTGGTGGTGATAAGTGAAGTATAGAACATTGGTTGTTAGCTATGATTCAGTAAGTGCGATTATTTCAGGCTGTTGTTTGACTAACCAGTGTGACAGCTTTCTCAAATTTCAAAGATACACTTTTTATTTACTATTAAAGATGCATAGCAAAGCATCAAGGAAATTAATTGTTAACACTTGCTTGTTTAATAATTTGCTGTGAAATGTATTCAGCAGGCATAGGGTTTGAGATATATGAAAGCACCAAGGCAGCCAATGAATTTAGTTTCATATGCCTTTAATAATGAGAAAATGTTAAATTATCACATCAGTACTCCTCCAAAAGAACATTTAATAAATAGGTCACATTTATTTACATATATTTCTCACAATATTTTGTACAATCTTCCAAGGTCCGATGAAACTCAGGACTGGATGGTTGATCAAAGATCAGCTCTAATCAATTGGAAGTGTTATGAAGTCATACACGTGAGACTTGAACAAAAAGTGATAGGTTACTAGATATTAAAGTGAAATTTTCTCTACACCTGAACTCCAAAAGTAAAGATCTCAGAACCTGGAAACATATATTTTCAAACCTTCACAAAGCAGTATTATTTGTACTATAAATTTAATAAAGTGAATATGTGAAACCATAGCTAATTGATTATAAGGGATTTCTATGTAGACCACACGTAATGAACTCATCATTGAAATCCATAGGCAGATGATTCTATTGCAGGAAATATCAGATAATTTGATTCACATGTGTCTCATGTTTCATGGAGTGTGATTCATGCACTGTTCAATTAATCTACACGTTTTTAAAAATCAATAAATTTAAGAATTGTCATCTCTTCATATAGCAACAGTGTTCTGCTATTTTCATCTAATTTTAATCAACACTAGGGATGCATATTGACAATTTGAATGGTAACCTTTTGACCATTACTGAAATGCTTGCCAGATCAATTCCCCACATTGTTGGCAAAGAAATGGAAGCAACTCCGAGGATTTTCCTGACCTTTTTCTCCTAATTTATGTGGCCCTTTCCCATTCATCAGTATTTAATTCATTGCTTTCTTAATATATCTTAGATCAGTCCGTAGCTCTGTTACTTTAAGCTTCCAAATTTAATTTATTCCTGACAAATTCAGCTCCTTGTTGCTACTGGAGGTAAAATGTAAAAGTTGGCTGTGACAGCCCTGACAATAATGAGGATCATTTCAGAAAAGCTGCATATCACCAGGTGGTTAATGATCAATTTCATAACACATGGACTGAATTTTTGTTTCTTGGACAGGAACCTGATGTGGGATCAGTTCCATGCCCTGACCACTAAAACTGCTTGTTCTAGGCACACCTATCTCTATTTTAAAAGAATTTCACGACCAAGGTGTCTGCTCACCATCCCAAAAAGGATGATGGGTAGCATCCTGAGGCTGGAGGCTTTGTGGCCCAGTGACTAATTCAGATATAGACATGGATCCCTTTCAGGTTGAAGTGCAGTCCTTTCATAGTCTGGTCTAAGCCTGACACACTGGTCTGAGCATGTTGCATGCTAACTGGAAATGTTGATAAACCCCTTAATTACTTTAGAACATAAAGTAAAATGCCACAGATGTTGGAAATCTGAAATAAAAACAGAAAATGCTGGAAATAGTCAGCAGGACAGGGAGCAGAGAAACAGATTTAATGTTTTACTTCAGCCTTCATTTTCAACCTGAAATGCTAACTCAGTCTTCTGCACAGATGTTGTCTGACCCATTAAGAGTTTACTACATTTTCCACTTTTTCTCCTTCATTACATTATTTTGACCTTGCAGGGAGGTAGTAGTGTCAGGAGCTGTTCATGCCTCCAGCTTCTCTGAAAATGGAGTTGTGGTGTTGCACCAACACTATGGTCAGCAATGTTAAACTGGAGTCCAAGCTTTCCTCCTCAGGCAACTGAAAATGCAACCCCTAGCCTTTTACATAATGCTGTCTGTAAGACAGGCTTTGTGAGTTACAGTCCAGCAACTGACTCTATTAAACGCTTCAACTTGGTTGAATTGTTAAGTCACTCAAACGTTCCGTAATAGTCACTTGTGACTGTAAATGTTGAGTTTTGACATTCTGATTGTAAACTTGTACCTATATATTGATATCTTTGTTTAAAATGAAGACACAAAATCAGTATCACAATCTTACATCTTGGGAATTATATCAATCAGAACATGATGATCTGACTAATTTGATCATGCTATAGCCTTTCAAAATAAATGGCATCCATTACTGGCTAATGTGAAATCCTCACTTCAGGTCACATGAAGAATACTTTGCAACTTTGATAGTGCTAAAGAAGAATGCCATGCAGTTTTATTGATACTACAAATATATGTAGTGCCAGTGGATAAAGTTTTTAATTCACAGAATTAAAGTCCAGCACCAACTCAGTGAGATCACACCTAACATGAGCAAATCTTAAGAGGCCAGTCAGAACCAAAGTAGGAATGGTACAATGGCAATAGACCAATCAGCCTGAACAGTTGCCCATTATTTCTAATTGCTTGCGAATGGACTTCTCTAGATGATATCAACTTGAAAGTGTTCCTACAGAATCTAGTGATGCCTTCCTAAACTCTCTCTCATCCTTCCAGAGTTAGTCAATGAATTGTCATCCAGGTCAGATTGATTTTATTAGGATTTCACTTCCTCAGTGTTAGAACATGATCAATTCATACATGATGGTCAAATTGTGCCTTCTGTTTTCATAGAAGAAGTAGTAAGAAAGGTCATGTGATAATTCAATGTGATATCTGAGAGTTCACAGAACAAAGATAAGTAGTCAGATGTCACTCTACCAAATTTGTTATCCCTTAATTACCAGCAGTTGTTTTCTGCACACCAGTAGCTTGTTGTTGAGGTGCAAATACAATGGTAGCGTAGTATGAATCATCAGAGGCAATTGAAGAAGCTAGAGTCTGTCGAATATTTTGCCCCGGGACAGTTAGTGCAGCATAGTCAGGACAGAAAACTGTAGAAATTGGATCTTCTGCTTTCTAAAATTAATGAAAGAAAATGAATGTGAATAATACCCATCTTTAATTTGTGCATTGTATAGCTTTTCTTGAAGTAGAATCCTAAAGTGATTTTAGGCTTGTTTTGAGCCAAATTGATACAATCTCTGCAGCCTGATTCCAGAATGCAGTAATGTTAAACTCTGAGAGATCCCACAAAATCACTTAAACCTAGACAACTGGTGCTTCATAATATTAGCATGAGCATTAGGTAAAAACATTGAACAATGAGATAGTCCATGACAACTTTTTCATTTCTTCATTTACTTGTCTAGATGGTAGCCTTGCATAAAATCTCAAGTCAAAATTGAACTCAGGCCATATTGCTAAAATGTAGTCCAAGGGTCAGCATAATTGAATTAATTGAGGTGAATTCCAGACATCAGGAACATTAATAAGAAATGGTCTGGAGGGATATGGGCCAGCGTAGGCAGGTGAGACTGGTTTAGTTTGGAATTATGGTTGGCATGGACTGGTTCGACCAAAAGATCTGTTTCCAAGCCAAATGACTCTATGACTCCAACATTGGAAACTTTTGGTTTGGATAGGAATGATCTCAATAGCAGTTTTATGATTCAAAGGTTTGCATTAGCTTAAAGTTGAAACCAATTAGAAACAAAACCAGAAAGGACTTGGAACATTAATTTTTGCTACGTCCTCAGGAAGGTAGGTAGCCGCCAGGTTCATCAATGCTGATGTGGAAGTGCTGCTGAATTAAGTCAGGGATAGGGGGAAACACATTGGTTCAGGGCCCAACGCAACACTGGTCAATCATAGTGAAAGGAGACGTCGAGAACTATCACCCCACATCTGACAACTCAGCTCTGGCAATTATTGAATTTTCGTATCAGACTAGAAAAAGGCAAGAAGACCTTGCCACATTTACCAATAAAACAAAGTATTAAGTTAAATTTGCTAAGTATATTTTCCTAAAGGGGTTGCCAGTAAAAACTAATTACAGATGAGGAAGGCTATGGGGTTCAGCTGTATTTTTGCAGATAGCAAAGTAATAATACCCCAAATCATTTAACTCAAATATTTCTTCAATTATTCCAGGACTAGCACCTCCGCTATGTTCTCTGTTCCACATATTGATCACTTTTCAAATGAAGAATATCCTGAGAAGAGGATATCGGAATTGTATGTAAATAAACAGATAAAATCAATGTGTGCTACAATGAAAATAGTTTGCTCAGGGATTTGATGGCCATATTTGGTTTTAGAAATGGCCATTTTGTTTTTATTATTTTACCTTTCTTCCAACAGCTTCATAAACCTCAGGAACTAGTATCAATGATATTCAAAATGAGATACAGTATAACAAATTAACAGGCCACAAGAATCCATGTAGAATTCTAAATCACTATTGTTCAGTGGTCAACTGGCATTGCTTTATCTTGTCAATATCTTTCTAAGAGAGTCCTTGCAATTATTTAGAATCAAATAGTCTTTTATTCTCTTCATTTTCTATAATACTGGAAATAAATTGGGACTCACTGATGCAGCCAATTGCACAAGGTAACCTCAAAACCAGTAATGTGATAATGACCAAATAATCTATTTGTGATGTCGGTTGAAGGATGACTCTTGGCAGGGTTAATGCCTCTGCTTTTCAACAATACAGTGTCATACTGTGCTGGAGTATCAACCAAAGTCTTATGGTCAAGTTCCTAGAGGGTGACATGAAACCACATTGTTCTGACTCAGAGCTTTTGTTAGTTGCACTCTCTCTCTCTCTCTCTGAAATGAGTTTGGTACAGATCATGTAATCACAGCCACTAGGCTCATTATGTTATATATTTCTATTTCTTAGTTTAACATTGTTCTATTGACTTATTTACTTCAGGGTCAATACAAAACAGAATGGCAGATTCACCTCTGCACCTCACATCTACATTTTGTGGCTGATGGGGATCATGTGACTTCCTGAAATGGAAGGGGATCATATGAATACCTGTGCAGTGACATTTCAGTCGATGTTCATTGCACAGACTATCATCATTTTGAATAAGTTGACCATAGCAATAGAGGATCTGAGTTTATGAAATGAAATCAGCAAATGGTTTATTGCATGTCAATAACCTTGAGTACAATTACCTGGCAACTGACATCTGCTGGAGGAGGATTGGCATTAGGACCTATAAGAAGAAAGAAATGTGTAAAACGCATATTCACAAGCTGGTATGATACATTCGTAAGTGAATTGGATGAGAAAAACACCATCTGCTCCAACTGAAATCTTTGTACAATGTGATACCATTGTACATCTTAAAATGTGAAGAATGAAGCCTTTGAGCACACATAAAACTGTAACTTTCTTTCTATCCAAAGTCTGTAAGTTCAATAGGTAGTCACCAGTATCAGAAATATCTTATTTTACCAGATTCGTCACAGGTTGCTTAGCTACCGTACAGTTATTCACCAGAAGCTGGACTCAAGCATTTTTGAACATGTTATTTGCAGCAACAACCACAGCTTTCAGAAAAATGGAACAAGGAGATTGCATGCAGTGTCAAAATTAGCTTTGTTAGTTTAATGGAATGAACTATGATTAAACAGATTGTTCTGTTATAATGCGACAGTTTTGTTCTCCTGCAACCTTGCGCTATAGAAACTCAAGCGATGGAAAATCGTGCTGTAGAAGGTTGCAAATAGAAAATTGTTACATCCATTCAGTAGAATGTTCGTATTATCCACATAAAGTCCACAATTCATCAATCGTGCTATAGCCAATTCGTGCTGACGAAATGTGCATTATAGCAGAATGACCTGTAATATCTTTAAAATCAAGGTATAAGCAAACTGAAGTAGAACCACAACTTAAATTAATATTGTGCAGCTAAATTACTCTGTTTTGTCCTGTGTGACTTCAAATTCCATTTCAAAAATGATGAACAACTGGCCTCTGAATTTTATAGGTAGTTTTCAGAGTATCATAATTCTAATAACTCATTAGGTAAAAGCATATATTAATGCCAGATGGTTGATGGCAGAATTACTCCAAGGTGATGCGCTTTTTATATTCACAGGTTTTTGTATATATTGCTAGTTTAGACTGCATATCAATGTCTGAGGAAGGTCAGTAGTGATGGAAATTCAATCTCCACAAACAGATGGAAAGCCATTTCTGCATCTATCCATTTAAAAAAAATGTTGGTTTAAATTTCTCAGTCAGTTGATTTGCGCATCAGAACAGGAGACCATTACAAAAGATATTTTAGAAAACACACAAATTTTCTTTTGATTTTTAAACAAAAAGCTGTCAATGTATATGCAAAGCCTATAAATTTTTCTGTCCTTGTGATTTTGCAGAATTCAAGGAACGGGACAAAGTCATCCAGCAAAGCAGATGGGAACATCACAATGTGCTCAGAAATTATCTTTGGCACTTAAGATTAGGTCTATATCCATGTACCTCTGTTGAAATAATCATAGGAGAGGGGGAACAGCAGATGGTTAATTTCTACATGTATTAATATTTTTCCTGAAAGTAAACATATGTGTTTATCTTTGCTGACCAGTTATACTCTTTCCCTAATGGTGAATCAGCTTCTAATAAGATCTAAGGAAACCTTCATTGTTCAATGCTGCTGCTGATTTTAAAGAGGTGTCATCTGCATTAAATGTCAAACTTGGAATTAGGGGAAATCAATCACTGAAGTTCGAAAATAAAATGTACACAAAAACATATGGCATTGAGCATAGTACACAGTAACTCTTGAAATGCTATCTAATTGTAATTAACTGTGGTAGCAAATCATATCTCATTACTTTTGATTTTAATAGGTTGTTTATATCATTAATGAATAATCCAGACTGTTGGACTTTTAGCCTAAAGATTTTGAGTTCAAATCCCATTATGGCATTTTGAGAATTTGGAAGAAAATCAGGAAATAGAAAAGCTGACATCAGTAAAACTGTGAATGTGGGCACTACCCTCACTCACCTTTGGCCTGAGATGCCCCATCTATTGGGTGGGTGCATTATTGGCAGCTGCCAAGTCTCCTAGTAGTGCTGACAACAATGTGATGCTGCCTTAGACTGATTGGTAGACTTCCATCCCTGGGAAGGCCAATGAATGACCATTTAATGCCTGACAGGCTTTTCATTCATGTTGGATCTCTCCCATGGAACTGAGAGAGATACTCAGGCTATCCAGCTATCACTTAAGAACATGATTGGGCCTATTAAATCCTGCTTGATGAAGCTATTGGATTATCATAAAGACAAATGAGATTAATTAAAACAGAAATTGCTGTAAAACCAGCAGTTGTTCATTTAAAAATAACTCCTTTGTTTTCTCTTTGCCTTTCTGCCATTCTAAGTGATATTCTCCTGGATGGTAAGAATGTCTGTGTCCAAAGTCTTTGCCAATGTCAGTCCGTAACCATCTGCTGGAAAAGTGATAAAGTTGACTTGTTCCTTAATTTTATTCAGCTCACAGGAAAGATTCTGCTTTTAGTGTTTTGTATTTTTTTTTCTTTAAGAGTCTTCTTCCTTTTGAAATCTAGGAACTTTATCTCCAAGGGTATGGCTTATGCTTAGAAAATTTCCAAACGTAGCTTTTCTAACGTAAAACAACAACAAATCAACTGTTGTACAATAGTCTAGTGCTGCAACTCATCCAGATCAAACTATGTCCACCCATCTGCATGAGTTTAACTTTCCTTTTACCACTTACCTCAACTGGGATTTCCACCACATTTAGTCTGTGATCTTTGTCCCTGTACATATAATTTGTGAAAATTCTAGATTATAGATAAATGCAAATGGTTTAAAACAGATAAGTCCTGTGTGCTTGAAAAGTGGAAGCTTAGGTCCATGTGACTGTATAATATCTGACCAATTTGCTTCAAAGCCTTGTCTGAATTATCTGCTTGAAATATACAATTGATTAAATATAAAATAGATCTTCTGAAACTTACCTTGTTTTTTTGGTCGGTATCTGAATAAAAGATAAATTAGCAGGCAGATGATGACAAATGCAGCTAATACTGCTGCAACAATTATTTGAATTCTAGCTTCCTTATTCTGGAATTCTTCTGCCTTGTTATTGTCTGTGTTGTTTCTGTTCTGTGGACCAATCCACTGTTCTTCTGAAAATGAGCAATAATTCATTTAATGAATGACAGGGAATCTCAACAGTTATGGACTGTCAGAATAATATTTTACAAAAATGACTGTTGCCCACATTTTAAAACTTTTTTTTTGCTTGTAATTGAAATCAAACATATTAAAACTATAGTGAACACAGAGAATGCTGGCTTGGCAATGTCTGTGGAGAAAGAAGCAGAGTTAATGGTCTGAAGAAGAGACGTACTGGACTCAAAACTTTAATTCTGTTTTTCTCTTCACAAATGGTAGCAGGCGCACTAAATTGCTTCAGCAGTCTCTGTGTTTCTTTCAAATTTCCTGTAGCCACAGTGTTTTGCTTTTACTATTAAACTGCAATATTTGTAATGCACACATTGATAATTGATTCATGGCAAGGCTATATATTTTACCACAGCTTTAGCAGTAGCATTCATCTTAATATTTGTAATGTTGTCCCAGTAAGGAAAAAAAATAGCAGTAAAGATATTCCAAGCCACTTCTCTGAAACATCTGGTGGTCAGATTTGAAGCAACATATATGGAGGGCTCTTTACAAATCAAATGTCCACTTTCTTAGCTAAGATGTGATACAAGGCATTGAAGATACTTCTGTGTGTGTGTGTTTGTGTGTGCGTTTGTGTGTGTGTGTGTATGTGTGTGTGTGTGTTGGTGGAGATGGCAAGTGATGGCAAGTTGGAGGGGATAAAATAATCCAAAAAATTGATATAAATGTTAAAGAAATTACAGACGGTGAACTTTCTTCACAACAGTAATAGATACGTGTTTTGAAGGATGTCTTTATGTCAAACTGACTTCTGTATTCTTCAGTAATTTCTTGAGGATCTGGTTATTACAAATTATCTGGATTAACTTCCTTCAAGGGCCATCTTTGTTCATTTGTGAATATAATTAAATAAATTCCTATCTGCACTATTTACAGAGGAACCTCGATTATCCGAAGGACACGGGCGGGCAGTATTTTGCTCAGTTAACCGAACTCCGGATAATCGAATACCGGGTAACATAGTTTAGCCGAGCATTGGGACATTGCGATCTTGCCAGATAATCTGATATTTGGATAATTGAATGCCGGATAATCAAGGTTCCCTCTGTACTTGGCTATTTTGAATGGGATTCAGCTGGTGATAAAATAGCCTGATATGAACTTATGAAGATGAATTAACAAATGCACAGAAAGTAGCACTCAGAGGGTTTTCTGCATCAACATCAGCCTACTTTTACTAGTAATTTAATAATTTGCAAATTATTATTGGTGAGGCATTAATGGTTCTGATGGAATTAAAAGTAAAATGGATTGCTGTAAAGTCTGGAAAGATTAATAGCTGTCTGCTTCAGAAAGTACAGCAAGAGTTTGAACACCATTTTTGCTTGCTTTAATCTGCACCAAGTTGAACAAGTTAATTGAGAGGGAATTACTCAAAATTATGGTTTCCCGTTATTAAAAAAATGTAACAATGGTACAACAAAATGATAGCTACAGAAAACTGTTATTTTAAAAGGATTTACAGTCAAGTTGTCGAACCTAATGAAGATTATTGATTTCTTTTTAAACTTATTTCTAGCTAAGTGTTACACACACCAATTAAAACAATGGGTCAATCTTTCCCTCATGAATGGTTTTAAAAATTGTTAATTGCTAATGGTTTGCATTTTTCCATTCTGTCACACAGACTCAACTGCATGCTTTGGAATAGATTTTGACCTGTCAAAGTAATAGTGAGGTGAATTGCACTCATTGTGATGGTCTACAATGGCTATACGAAAAGAGACTTTCAATGTTGTCTCACCATTGTTGAATGTTGCAACTTTCCTGTATTTGCATGGCAAACATGAACTAAATTTCTTGCACAAAAAGTCAAATATTGTAATTTCATGCGTAAATATTGTTTGAACACCATGCACATGTTTATTTACTGCCAAGCAACTTTGTTAAATCTGAAAATTAAAATTGTGGAATTCCATTCTTTCAGAAATTATTTGTTGTTAGAGATTTTGGAAACATCAGTTTTAAAACAAAGTGTAGAGAAACAAAGAAAAAGGCAGAATGTAAAATTGACTGCCAATTGGTAATCATTCATTTTGCTTCAAGTTAATTTATTTCAAGCCTCAAAAGGAATTCATGGTACTTGAAAGTTACACCAATAAATATGCGCTCTTTGCTGACTTCTTGTTTCAATCATTTATGTTATACGGTTTCCTGTTACAGTTTAAAGATAATCATCAAAGAGAAAATATGAGCAGTCAAAAAGTGAGATCAGAAGTCTTAGCAAGATTGAATGTTCCTACTTAGAGGCTGCAGGTGGAAAGTGTATCCCTTTTAAAAACATTTTAGTGTTTAATAACTAACAAAGAAATGTGGGCTCAATCTTTCTTATCTAACGGAATTTCCTCTTAACCATTAGTATTAACTGTGACAAATACTGAGTACACACAATTTTAGATTACGTGTACATTTTTTACATGTTGTGTCTAGTCATGAGACGCTCTGGGAAACACTTTGGGAAATACCCCTACATCCATTTTTATTTTATCATGTACATTTTGAAAAATCATGGAAACTGCTCTTTTTAAAAAAAAATTAAGGTAACATTTGTTCATTGCCCATTTTTTGGATACAGACCCAATATCTCTGAACAATGTGAATGGAATATTCACTAGGTACTCCTGAGATTCTAAAGGTTGTTTTTCCCTTATAATATAGTGACTTTCTTATGAATCTCAGCCAAGGATTTCATATTCATAAAATCTCCTATTTATTAATAATTACTTTAGTAATATCTCCTGTGACTTACTGGGAATATTTTTATCACCAGGTTACAGGTTCCATAAGCAAATGTTTCCCTATCTGCACCCCTTATTGCCTAGTTGTTGGGCCACCATAGTCTTGATAAAGGGCTTTTGCCCAAAACATCGATTTTCCTGCTCCTTGGATGCTACCTGACCTGCTGTGCTTTACCAGCACCACTTTATTCTTGACCCACCATAGTCTTACCAGACCACAGGGGCTGCTGTCTTATCAGAGAGAAGTGACTGGTGGTGCATTAACCTGAGGGCTACCAGACCTCAGGAGAGGGAAGAGGTTGAGAAGGAGAGTCCTTCATGGTGACTAGTGATGGGAATTGAAGCAATGCTGCTGGCATCATACTGCTCTGTAAACTGACAATCTAGCCAACTGAGCTAAACTGATTCCTTGTCTAGTTGTATCTGTATATAAGATCATTATTTTTCTGTTGATCAAACTTTTTGAAACCACTACTCAAATGATTCTTAAATGAACTGACGCAGATCAATTGAATTTGATAGCATTCTTTCTGATGTATCAAACTGGTTCCAGAGAGTCTCACAAAGGTAACCGTACAATCATAATTACACAGAAATATGGATTTATAGAATATAGATACACAGCTTTCCATGTTCCATTTAAAACAATCCAATCTTTCCTCATATGGTAAAGTTCTCAATTCCAGGTAATTTCCTTGTAAACTGCCTCTGTATCCTCTCCAATGTCATTGCAGAACTTCTGCAATTATCCATAGGCAATAGTCTAGCTGTGACTTCTAATTATGTTTTACACAGTTCCAGTTTAACACTCCCTACCCTAATGATTATTACCTGAGGCAATTAAAGTATGTACTCCACATGTCTTCTTAACCAATTTACTGTCTACTACTTCAGGGATCTGTGTTGTTCCTTTTCTTAGTATCCTACCATTTATTCTTTCTGGAATTCCTTTGCTTGTTTGCCCTGCACAAAATGCATATATGTCACATTTCTTTGGATTGAATTCCATTCTTCCATTGAGCATCTGGAAAATTTATAAATAAATTGATGGCAGCTTGTTAAAAAAAAAGTGTCTTTGGTGTTTGTAATGAACATGTAAATATATGCTTTGCATTTATGATTTTATGACAAATCACAAACAGAAAACATGCCCCATGGGTCTTTATAAAACTGCCCATGAGTTTATAGTTGGGAGATTCAGTGAGCTCCTTAGTGATTGTGAGATGAATGGAGCATATGAAGATTCCTTGTGTCAACTATATCCTGCAGATCATAGACCTAGAAATCTCAGGGATGTGATCCTACTGTTATGCCAGGACTGCATGTGTTGGTGACTTCTGCTGTTGACCCTGTCCAGAATCCACAGGGTCAGTTGAAGGCCATTTTACTTGCGTGAGGTCATACGACATTTGCCTGCTCAAGGCAGCTATAACTGGAGAGGAATTCCTTTCCACAGACTGGAGGGAAATATTGGATTTCCCCTGTTGCATCAAAACTGTGCATCTTTGCCTTCATTAAAGCTTTCCTCCTTAAAACCTGGATCCAATGTGGTCTTCACTGCTGTTTGAGAAGATGGGTGAAAGAATTACCATTCCTGAGTATTTTTAGTAAACTAATTGAAAGTTTAATTCACGGGACTGAAAATGTTTTGTTCCCTTTCATATATAACGAAAACATACCCCATGAAAAGTTCAATGAAAAGTTCAGGGACGCATGCCAGGAACAGTAAAGATGTCTCTAAAAGTAAGGTATTAACCTAGTGAAGCAGAACTATTTGAATGCCGAACAGCATAAGCAGTAGGTGTTAGATAGAGCTAAGTGATCCCACAACCAAAGGAATAGATCTAAGATCTGCAGTTGTGCTACATCCAGTTGTGAATGCTGGTGGGCAATTAAACAACTCACTGAAGGAGGATGCTCCACAACAATCCTCATCCTCAATGATGCCTGAACCCAACATAGCACAAAAGATGGGACTGAAACATTCGCAAGAATCTTCAGCTAGCAGTGCCAAGTGGTTGAACCTTGTCAGCCTGTAGAGGTCTCCAGCTTTACAGATACCAATCTTTCACCAACTCTATTCAATTCACTCCACATGGTTTCAAGAAATGGTTGGACGCACTAGATTTTGCAAAGGTAATGTGCCCTGACAATATTCTGGCAATGGTATTGAAAATATGTGTCAAGAATGTGCTGCACTTTTTGACAAGCAGTTCAATGTAGCCACAACACTTGCATCACAACATGGGAATTTGCCCAGGTATGTCTGTACAGAAAATACAAGACAAACCCAAACTAGCCAATTACAGCATTCAATCACCAGTAAAGACTTAGAGAGTCTTATAAATAGTCAGGCTACTCAGCCTCTAACCTTATCACAGCATTAGTTCAAATATGGACAAAAATGTTGAGCTCAGTGGTGAAATGAGAGTGACCACCCTTGATTGTCATCAAGGCCGCATTTGACTGGGTGTGACATCAAGGAACTCGAGCAAAACTAGAGTCAGCAGAAATTGGAAGAAAATCTCCCACTGGCTGCAGTCATACCTGGAACAAAGAAAAGTGGTTGTAGTTGTTGGAGGTCAGTCATCTAAGACATCTTTGCAGGAGTTCCTCAGGGTAAGTGTCCTAGCACCAACCATCTTCAGCTGCTTCTCAATGACCTTCCCACCATCATATGGTTAGAAGTGGTAGTGTTTGCTGGTGATTGTGCAATATTTAGGATATCTTAGATACTGAAACAGTTGATGTCTAAATGAATCAAGACCTTTACAATATCCTGGTGTTGGGCTGACAAGTGGCAAGTAACATTTATGCCACACAAGTGCCAGACAATGATTATCCAACAACAAAGATTTGAAGCATTTCTCCTTGACAGCCAATGACTTTTCCTTAGTTGAATGAGCATTGACCAGAATCTGAACTGAACTAGCCATATAAATACTGTAGCTACAATATTAGGTCAGAGGATAAGAGTCCTGTAATGGTAATTCGCCTCCTGACTCCCCAAAGCCTCCCTAACATTTACAAGTCAGGACTGTGATAGAATACTCTCAAGTTGCCTGGATGGGTACAGCTCCAACAACACTCAAGAAGCTTGACACCATCCAGGACAAAGTAACCTTGTGGACGACTACCAAATCCAAAAACATTCAGTCCCCCCACCACTGACCTTCATTGGCAACAGTGTTCAAGATGGACACCAGAAATTCTCCAAAGCACCATACACAGCATCCTCCAAGCCCCCAGCCACTACAATTTAGAAGGACAAGGGTGGCAGATACACGGGAATATCACAACTTGCAAGTTCTCCTCCAAGCTACCTACCTCTTGATTTGGAAATATATTGCCATTCCTTCAGTGTTGCTGGGTCAAGATCCTGGAACTCCTTCCTTAATGACATTTTAGGTTTACCGACAGCACATAGATTACAGCACTTCAAAAAGACAACTCACCACCATCTTCTCAACCGCAACTCGGGATGGACAATAAAAGCTGACCCAGCCAATGGCGTGCACATTTCATGAATGAATAGAAGTGATCTTAACTCAGCAAGTGGTTACCTATTTCTAGTCTAAGTGGAGCCTCTTTCTGGTTGCATTAGAACTGCATCTACCTAACACCGACACTGGCAAGCAAACAAAAATTTCTATCTATGGTATTAGAAATAATAATAATCATAGAAACATAGAAGCCCTACAGTGTGGAAACAGGCCATTGGCCCAACAAGTCCACATCAACCTGTTGAAGAGTAACTCACCCAGACCCATTCCCCTAACCTATTACTCTACCCCTGACTAATGCAACTAACCTCCACATCCCTGAACACTATGGGCAATTTAGCTTGGCCAATTCACCTAACCTGCACATCTTTGGATTGTGGGAGGTAATCTTCTGAACAGTAGTTTCAAGAAAATAAACAATTTGCAATAGTTCCAATTACACATCATTTTATCAAACATGTAACATGGATAAAAAAAAAGTTTCAGGCTGGAGGTGGGGGGTGAATTTGGGTATTTTTTGAGTACATTTTAAAAATGACTAATTTGTTCTCATTCATTTTTTCAAAACTAAGAACTTTTAAAATTTTTTAGTGCAAATATTAAATTGCTATTGTAAAACACAACACACTCAGACATTCAAGTCCTTTAGATTTTTCATGTCATTGGAAGTTAAAATTTTAGTTCCCTGATTCCAATCTGTGCAATTTACATAAGAATTTTCAAAGACACTCAAATAAAGCACAAGCCTGAAAAGTCTCACATCAATTTCCACAGTTAATAGCAAAGGAGGTATGTGTCCATATTAAGCTGAAAGGAGACTTTGCACTCAACCCATATTGAATGCAATGGAAAAGCATTTGATAAAGACAGATATTCTCAAAGAACATTAATCTATCTCTGAAATAAACACCAAAGGATGAGAATTAAAATGAAAATATTGAAAAATAGTGAATCATCAAACAAAAAAGGAAGAAATGAAAAGCACAGTTTGGCACTGTAACAGAGGTGGAGAGGGAAAATAGTACACGCATCAAAACTGGTTGGACTAAACATGGCCTTTCTTAACCATGTTATTGGTATGTTGTGCAGCTGCAGCAACCTTTACAGTTCCTGAATCTGGTTTACCTTTAGCTTTGTGCACACAAGAATGTGCTCATGTTTCTCTGGCTTCACAATATAGAATAGTTTTATACCAACAATTCTCAAGGTATTTTAGAAGTCACAGCCAAAGACTCATGAATCCAGTCTTTGGAACTATCTGTGCATTGACAATAAGAAGGAGGACTCTGGAATACTATTCTCATTAAACAGTGCACTCTCATTTTACATAAACTGAAAATTGCTGTTAATGGAAATCATAACTTTTTTAATCATTGTGCAATGGAAATAATATACATTTTTCATCATTGTACAATGCTAAATAGATTCATGGATTTATTCTTGGGCTTAATATAAATTCCAGTAATGTCCTAATATATATTTCCTAAATTAGTTTTTGAAGTTTGTGATTTGTAGTTGAAGTTCTGAAAGATTATATTCTGCTAGCTTCTCTACATTTTGGAATGTAACTTCTTCATATAAAGAGTTTTTAATTCACATCGAAAATTTCAATTAATAAAGCATTTCATCCAAGAAGGATATCTGAAATGCACCCTTTTGATGTTGTTAAACTACAATATTTATTCCTGATGGGTTGTTTTAAGTTTTGTTTTATTCATTCACAGGACATGGGCATTCCTGGCTAGGCCAATATTTATTGCTTGTTCCTAATTATGAAGAGTGAACCACTTTACTTTGGGACTAGAGTTGTATGTAGTCCAGTCCAGAAAAGGATGGCAGTTTCCTTCCCTAAAAGACTTTAGTAAACCACATGGGTTTTTCCTGAAAATTGACTATGGAGTCATTATCATCATTAGACTCTTCCATCAGATTTTTAGAAATTGAATTCAAATTCCTCCATCTGCCATGGCAGGATTCCAAGTGCCCAGAACATTACCAGGATTTCTGGATTAGTAGTCTAGCAATAATACCACTCGGCCATCAACTCCCCAGTATTCTAAAGATTTATCTTTTCAGACAGTTATGACATAAACATCAAACTAAATGTGGGCAATGAAGAGTGCTGGTTCAAATCAAATATCAATGTGTGTTGAGTTAAGAAGGCAGCTTAATTTTGGAATTTTCTTACAGAATTTGACATCTTACCCGCAATGTGGAATATGGATATACACTCTACTGAGGAATTTAAAACAACTCACACTTGTAATTTTTAAATCCCTATGTCATCGTTCTGAACATATGTAAATATGAGTGAATGATAACATTCAGCAATTTAACCTTTGATAATGCATTAAATTATTTACTTAGATGCTGAGAAAGATCAGAAACATACCAGTAACAGTAAGGTTTGTTGCATTGGCTTTCGTTATAATCTCAGGGCTAGAAAATGAGAACAGTTCACAACCATATTCTCCAGAGTCATTTTTCACCAGCTGTGTAATTGACATTGATGCCTTATAGGTGCTAAGGTCCCATTTAAAAAGGACACGGTTAATGGCTGTGAAGTTCTTTGTCCTTAAATTGATTTCTCCAATCTTTGATTTACTTGTGTATCTGTACCATACTAATCTCATGTCTTCAGTGGCATTTCCATTGTGAAGTTCACAGTAGATCTGAGCTGACTGACCAGATTTCTTCTCAATACTCATAGGATACTGTTTCAGAATTAGTGATTCACCTGAAAATAAAAATCACAGAGACATTAACATGATAGAATGGTGTAGCCCATTTCTCCTCATTTTTCCCAATGTGGTCAGTTAGTATGGTTGAATTACATTACAGTGAGGCCAAATTCGTCTCAGCTTTAGTAATTACAGGAGACAATTGGCTGAAATCGTACTCTTTACAATCAGTGACCTCTTACAAGGATCCATATTCACAGTTCTCATTGTTTTCTATTTATATATAAAAATATTTTTAAAATAATCTTTATGTCCCTTATAATACTAAAGCTCATGTACACTTGTCTTCCACTAACTTTGGTTCAGGTTTCGATTCATTTATCTCAACTTATCACTTATTTGCAGAACAGATTGCAAACCGGGTGTGCTTTATGCCTTTAAATATATAAGCCTTTGTATTGAGTCCTGAGACATTTGCAACTGGTTTAATTAACATATAAGCAACATACCTACCCATAGAATAAGGGTCAGACTTTAACCATTCATTTTTGAATTGTGTAAGTGATATTGTTTGAGCTGTTGTGCTCTTTTAATTGTAAAAATTGTTATCGTGAGAATATTATCAAGCCAGGAACATTATCGCACGGCAAGACAATGCTGAAATTTCTACATTGTAGAATATTGAAATTTCCACTGTCTTGAGATTCAGGTAGTCTCCTTGTTGAATATCTGCAGGAGTGTTATAAATAATAAGCAGGGGAAAATAAAGAATAATTGATTTCTTTTTGTTTTCAAAAAGTTATTGATATAACTGATATAATTTCAAAGATACTGTACAACAGAAATGTCACACACCTATTACAAAGTTAAAGAATTACATTTAGAATATTGCAGGAAATCATTTAGAATGCACACATACACAGCTATTGAAACTATCCAGTGATATTAAAGTACTACAAAAAAGTTAAATGGTCACAAAGGTTTCATTGCACTCTTTTTGAACAATACGCCTAGATGTCCAAAAAAAACAGAAATTGCTGGAGAAACTCAGCAGGTCCAGCAGCATCCATGGGAAGAAAGTGAAATTAACGTTTTAACTTTGGTAACTCTTCATCAGAACCTCACAAGAGTTTTTTTGTTTCATTGTATAGTTATCAATGCACATTTAAATGTAACAACAGCTGATAATAGAGTTTACCACTGTAGCCTTTCATGTGGAATTATGATTTGCTTAATAGTTACCACTGCACAAGATAATTTTGACATGCCCATTTTGGAATGAATGTTGAAAAAAGATTATGAGAAAGATGGAAGTAGAGGGGATTGGAAAAAATCCTTTGAAAGCACATGATTGTTTTATCAGGCATCAAATTGATCAATTTTACAAAATGTGACAGAAACTAACACAACATATACCTATTATGTACTGCACTCAGAATTCCATTTGTGTTTGGTGATTCTTAATGGAAATGCAGCATTAAACTGCTGCTTAAACTGACCTGTCAACAATTTACTATTCTTTCGTACTTTTATTCAGTATTTATTTATTTTTATACTTTCTTCGGGATTTATTAGTTTTTATACGTTCTTTGTATTTCACGCACACACTAGAAAGTATGACATAGGTGATCAACAAACAAAGAAAACAGAAAAATAGTTATTGAAGTTACATGTCATGCACAATATTTTTTAATTACAATTAAAATTGCTTTCATGTGTTGCCTAATTGATTTAATGACATTTCTGTGACGTTGTATCAACGTTTTCCAGCAAATGTAAGCCAGCAATGTTTGAGCAGATTTATGATTGTGGTATTTACAGTACTCTGAAACCTTGTGTTGATGGTGTTCAAAGGAGTCTATTAACCTAAATAGAGGATTGGCTAAATAATAGAAGCAAAATTATTTGAATAATGAGAACATTGTCAGGACAGAAACCTGTATCTACTGGTGTGCACCAAGGATCAGTGCCAGGCCATAATCTGAATAACTTGGAGGAGGAAAGCGAGGTTTATGGATGACATAAAAATAGGTGGAAAAACAAACGGTGAGGATAACACAAACAGTCTGCAGACGAATATAGACAGTTTAGGAGAGTGGGCAAAAACTTGGTAGATGGAATATAATGTGGGGAAATGTGAGGTTATGAACGTTGGCAGGAGAAATGGAGAAACTACATATTACAGTTTTTTTCTGCTCTAAAGCATGTTATGGTAATGCAAATTCACTGTAACGTGATTGATGAACTGGGGACACAGTTTCTAAAGCACAAACTTTTAAAGCTTGTACTGGTTATAATGCGATTCCAGTCCCATTAATTTAAATGATGCTGCCATTACATGATTTTCTTACAGCACGGGATTGCACAAGAATGGAACAACCGCGTAATAACAGAACTGATTGTGTTTAAATGGAGAAGGGCTGCAGAGAAGTGCAGTACAAAGGGATTCGAGAGTCCTCATGCATGAATCACATAAAGCTAGCATCTAAGTTCAACGGGTAATAGAGAAGGCAAACGGTGTGTTGATATATATTTCAAAGGGAATGCAGTACAATAACAAGGAAGTCTTGCTAAAACTATGCAAAGCACTACTTAGACCACACCTAGAGTACTATGAACAGTTTCCCTTATCTAAGTGAAAATGTACTGCTACTGGAGGCAGCCATCAGATTGCATTTGCAAGATTGACCCTGTTTAAAGAGAAATTTTCTTATAAGAAGAGATTGAATGGATTGGGTCTGAACTTATTGGAGTTTAGAACAATGAGAGGAGACCCTATTGAAACATACAAATTCTTAGGGTAGATGAGGAGAGGTTATTTCCCCTTGTGGGACCAAACAGTGGAATTTCAGGTTAAGGATTGCATGGTTTTGAGAGCAATAAGGAGGAATTTCTTAGAGAGTCACAGAGTCATAGAGATGTAGAGCACAGAAATAGACCATTCGGTTCAACTCGTCCATGCCGCCCAGATACCCTAATCTAATCTAGTCCCATTTGCCAACACTTGGCCCATATCCCTCTAAACCCTTCCTATTCATATCCCCATCAGATGCCTTTTAAATGCTGTAATTGTACCAGCATCCACCACTTCCTCTGGCAGCTCATTCCATGCACGCACCACTCTCTGCATGAAAGAATTGCCCCTTCGGTCCCTTTTATATCTTTCCCTTCTCACCCTGAACCTAAGCCCTCTAGTTCTGAACTCCCCCACTCCAGGGAAAAGACCTTATCTGTTTATCCTATCCATGCTCCTCATGATTTTATAAACGTTTATAAAGTCACCCCTCAGCCTCCGATGCTCAAGGGAAAACAGCCCCAATCTATTCAGCCTCTCTCTAAAGCTCAAATCCTCCAACCCTGGCAACATTGTTGTAAACCTTTTTTGAACTTGTTCAAGTTTCACAACATCCTTCTGATAAGAAAGAGACCAGAATTGCACACAATATTCCAAAAGTGGCCTAACTAATGTCCTGTACACCCACAACATGACCTCCCAACTCCTATACTAAATGCTCTGTCCAATAAAGGAAAGCATTCCAAATGCCTTCATCACTATCCTATCCACCTGTGACTCTACTTTCAAGGAACCATGAACCTGCACTCCAAGGTCTCTTTGTTCAGCAACATTCCCTAGGACCTTACCATTAAGTGAGTAAGTCCTGCCCTGATTTGCTTTTCCAAAATGCAGCCGCTCATATTTATCTTAATTAAACTCCATCTGCCACTCCTCAACCCATTGGCCCATCTGATCAAAATCCTCTTTGCTGTCCACTACTTCTCACAGAATTTGTGGAATTCTTTCAATATATATTCAAAGCTGAGACAGGCAGATTTCTAACCAGGAAGTAAACCAAGGGTTATGGGGAAAAGGAAGGAAAATGGAGCTGAGGATTATCAAATCAGCAATGATCTCATTAAATGACGGAGCAGACTTGATGGGATCAATGGTCTACTTCTGTCTCTTACATTCTTATAGTGTAGTCAGTGTTGAAAAATCCAAAACCCCATCTATGAAGGATATTGCTGATCTGGAGTGAAAGGTTTAAAAACACTTTGACCATCTTTTGTTCTGACCAAATTGGAAGCAGTCATTGATAAAATAGTTCAATTTTGCTTTGTTGCCATCCATTAAAACTAACAACAAACCTCAACAAATAGCTTGTGCAGAGAAGTGGAAAACAATTTTCAAGAGAAGATTGAGGTCAAATGGAGATGGAGATAGCAATATTGTGAATTGAAGAACAGGGATTTTCTTTTAGTTTTCCAGAAGCAGTCTAAGCTAAGCCTATTGTTAAGTCTCCTATAATGACACATTGTATTCTGCTTTTAATGTTACAAAAAGACAGAGCTGAATTATACAACATTTATGGAAGTGACGAGAGGTATGTTTACACTGGAACTTTAATGTTGCTGTAAAACAGTTTTGTGGTCTCCTATGACATTTTAACTTTTGAGTAAGGTTCTCACTGAGCTGTCTAAAATCATTTGGATTTGACAAGAATTTGAAATTATATTGCACTTGTCACATCAGTAAGATGTGAAAGTACTTCAAAACTAATGGGTTATTTCTGAAACGTAACTGTTGTGAAGGCAATAAAGTTGGTGCCAAGTTTAGATTTTGGGTGCTTTTTAAATATATCTAGAAACAATTCAGAAGTAAGAAGCATACAAATACACTTAGCCATTAAAACATTTAGCACTCAGATTTGTATCTAAAATTTGAATGTGTCCCAAAGTGTGAGCCTGATCTCAAGCTTGAAAACATACAATTTAGTAAATGTGATGAGTTCTCTCTAAAATTCAACAAGCCACTAACATTCCACTTTTAAGACAACATAAGATTGCAAGCTTCTTTTTGACATTATGGATAGCTTTGCCGTGAAATCCCATTCTCAAAAATAAAATAATTTAAAATCAAAATTGTAAAAGTATCATTCTTCCATTTATCATTAAAAAATGGAATTTTGGGCTACATTTCATTGCCCTTTCTTAACTCCAGTTCTGCCTTTCTGCCCCTGGTTCATATCCCAAAGCAAAACTTTTACCCCGACTCTCACAATCACCCCACGAGCGCCATTTAGAGAAATTTGAAATTTAAATTTTAATATCTTTGAGCAAGAAAGAAGTAGAATTCTGTATTCTTATAGCCAAATATATAGCATTAACAATGATTTCATTTTTTTTACAGATTTTAAGCTGTATGTAATGGTTATCAGTTGCTGCACAACAACAAAGTATGTCAAAGGAATGTTATTACAGAGGGTGTGATAAAAGGAAAAAGCTGCAAAGAGAACTGTCAGATGTGATTTTTTTTTGCAGACTGTCCTTTCAGAAAGGTTCACGATATAAATGGTTTTCCAGTTTGCCAAACATAAATATATATCTGAGTTGAGTTGAATACCTGATATGACACAAGTATGATGTTAAAAACCAGTCACACATACCTAGTGTAGACAATACTGTTGATTGTATCACTCTTACTCATCAAGTGAGCACACTTATAGATTACGAATGGAGAATACCTTGAGCAATATACCCAGATTTTCATCTTTGCTATTTTCTTAATGTTCAGCTTAATGCCCTATTTGACAACCTATTGCTCTTGACCTCAGTGGGACCCTATTATCTACAGTATTGGCGGATGATAGTATGCAATAGACTACTGAAAACCAACAAATCCTTGAGCTTACAGCAAGAGAATACACAGTATAAATAATATACGAAACTATGTTTTGGAAATTACAGTGAGTGATTTTGTTGCGCAAGTCTTTAAAGTAACATTATCAAATTCTCTTCCATGCCAGTTTAAGAGAACGTGTTTATTATAAATCAATTTATGGACTAACTCTACTGAAAAAAGCAAAGAAAGAAATTTCATAAAAATGCACCATATATTTCTGCAATGGTTTTGCTGACAGTAATTTCTTGACTATCGTACAATGCAATATAAATAATAAATGATTTATCAGTGACCTGAACTCATTGGAGATAATGTATGAGACCTTTAACTGGATTTCACAGTACTAAACATTCTAGATCAATTGGAGTTCATAAAAGTGCTTGAAAAATTTGCTTCCTTTTAATCTAAAGTCAGTTTTCAACATCAAAAGACTACAAAGTAAAGAGAAACCCGTACTCACCCAAAGTCATAGAAAACATCAAGAAGATTTGTTGAGCAAACAACATGGTTATTTCTATCATGACTTCAGGCAGAAACAGCCATTAACGAGTCAAGGTGATTGAACACTGCACATTCTCTTAGTACTCAGGATAACTATGAGCTAGTTTCCTTCGTAAGTGAGTAACAACCAACGTCTTGATTCTGAGTATGTATCACACCCCCACAGAAACCTAACTGCTGAATGGGAGCTTCCCCTGCCTGGTTTGCAGATCTCACATTTTCTTTTAATGTGGCCCAATTAACTGAGGGTGGCCTCGGATATGACGCTACCCTCCCATTATGAGGGGACCCATTACGCTATGGGGTATCATAATACTAATTGATTTGAATGATTCCTGAAACAGATCACACAATTACCGCACCCCCGAAATGTACACTTTCCCCAAACTTTCCTACACGATAAACAACATTGTTCAAACAAAACACATGATACCTACAAATCGGGACTTACTGTTTTAGGGCTGTTTTCTTCATTCTTAATTGTTAATCAATGTGTTTCCATAAGGGGTGATGTACTTACATCATTTAATTTACGCTTCCATGAAGGCATCCTGATTAACCAGCGATAACAACAGCTGATAAAATATTGGTAGAGACAGAGATGGCAGAGGTAATGGATGGGATGATAATTGAAAGGCAAGCGATACTCAAAAGCCTTTGCTTGGAGTGGATAAGCCACCTGGTCTGTGTGGCTAGTCCCCCAAGAGGGGAGTGATGGGGTATAGATAGCTGAAGGTGTTATAGTAATCTTCTAAACTTCCCTAGATATCGGGGAGGTACCAAAGGATTGGGCAGTGGCAATTGTATTATTCAAGAAAGCATGTAACAACAGTCTTAGCAATTATAGATGATAATAAGATGGTAGTTAAGCTTCAGAAACATTAATCAGGGAGAAAGAAATCACCAAGCACTGGAAAAGGTTTGAGTTACTTAAGGAGATTCATTACCTTTGACTTACCCATTTTTTTGATAAAATAACAAATTAGATTGATGAAGAGTGTTGTTTATGTGCACTTTATGAAACCATTTGTTAAATTGCCATCTAAAGGTTTGGTTAACAAAATTGAGACACATGGAATACAAGGGCCAGTACCAACCTGCATGAAAAAGAATTGATTTAAGGACATAATGGGGTGGAACTTTGTGGAGGTACTGCAGTGAGATCCCAGAATCACACATTTTAGAGAAAGCTTCCCATGTGTTATACCACTCAAACACATGGCAGGCCTTCTCCATGGTCCCAGACACAGGGAAATGGGGATTCCTGGCTGCCAAGAGTTACTGGTCAATCAGAGGTCATAAACTATACTGTACTCAACAGCATCCTGGGGAGATAATGACTGGTCCTGGCATTACACATAAGATCCAGCTAAGTGGGCAATTTCAGAAAGTAGTTTTTGATCGGAGAGAAATTGACAGCAAGAATAAAGCTCTCTCATAGTCCTCAATTTCAGATGAGGTGGAAAGGCTGTCCTTGCTGTCGTGGATATTGTTGGGATGGAGGCAAGACAATGATAAGTGTGGTATTTATGGGTAGAAGGATATGTCTTTCCTTGACTGGATCTAAGGGCCTACTTTATTTTCAGTGGTCGAGAAACAACTGTTAGCCAGTCTGAACAGGAGGACCTTGTAGTTTGTTTTGCAAAGTTTTAACTAGACACGGAGAAAGTGAAGACTGCAGATGCTGGAGAATTGGAATTCCTGAAGAAGGGCTTATGCCCGAAACGTCGATTCTCCTGCTCCTTGGATGCTGCCTGACCTGCTGCGCTTTTCCAGCAACATATTTTTCAGCTTCAACTAGGCACGATCTACATTACCTGGTTAGACATTGTTACTAAGACTATTGAGAGACATGCATGCCATATCTAAGCCCTTTGAGATTCAGAGCTGTTCTGCCAAGACTGTATGACATGATATGTCTCTGTTGAGATAATGCATGTCCAACATTACCCCTTTAAGAACTCATTAATCTATACAATGTGATGACAATTTTAGACAACGGAACCTGAGTATTTGTAGACAATTTTTACTTCTAAAGCCAAAATCTGTTGTTTTTAAAAAGAGGACTGCTGCAAAAGAAAATAAAGATTTAAATTCAGGAACTCTCTGGCAAAGTCATGTGTGAAGTCAATGTAATATCACACGTGTAAACCGCCAACAAAATTTAAATAGAGGGACTTAAATAGAAAGATAATGAGAGGATGATTACTCCCTACTCAACAACAAGTCACCATCCTGTGGATTATGTCCCAAAGCGCAGACTCATTTTGTGTTTTTCCTTTGAAGAATACACAAGGACAGGAATTAAAAACTACTTTCAACATTACTGGATTGGACTGCTAGGACTGAATGCTCTTGCGTGTACCAGTCGGCGTTAGTGTGCTCTGATGATCACAGTTGAAGATTTTTTAAGTTAAAAATCACACAACACCAGATTACAGTCCAACAGGTTTAATTGGAAGCACACTAGTTTTCGGAGCAACGCTTCTTCATCAGGTGATAGTGGAGGGCTCAATCCTAACACAGAATTTATAGCAAAAATTTACAGTTGCTATAAATTCTGTGTTAGGATTGAGCCCTCCACTATCACCTGATGAAGGAGCATCGCTCTGAAAGCTAGTGTGCTTCCAATTAAACTTATTGGACTATAACCTGGTGTTGTGTGATTTTTAACTTTGTACACCCCAGTCCAACACCGGCATCTCCAAATCAGGAAGTTTTTTTAGTTACCTTTGTGTTGCACCCTCTCTAACTCTGAGTGCTGCAGACCAGTTAGAAAGGAAACAAGACAACAAAAGACTCTCTCTCAACCTGAATGTTGGAAGTCAATCATGGTCGAAAGTCAAAGAAATTACTGGATTTCATCTAATCTATAAAATTAAAAATCATTGTTCATCAACTAATGTCAATGCCTACCAGGCTGCAATGTTTCAACTGTCTGTTCTTCATAAGCTGTTCAAAGCACGGTGGCTCAGTGGTTAGCACTGCTGCCTCACAGCACCAGAGATCTTGGTTCAATTCCCACCTTGGGCAACTACCTGTGTGGAGTTTGCACGTTCTCCCTGGGTCTGTGTGGGTTTCCACTGGGTGCTCTGGTTTTCTCCCACAGTCCAAAGATGTGCAGGTTAGGTGAATTGGCCATGCTAAATTGCCCATAGTGTTAGGGAGAATGGGTCTGGGTGGGTTACTCTTTGGAGGGTCGGTGTGGACTTGTTGAGCCGAAGGGCCTGTTTCCACATTGTAGGTAATCTAATCACAATAATCCATATATATTTTTAAAATTATTGCTTATTTGGGCTCACCTCTTCTTTCTAATCTGTTTGTCTGTGTGTTGTATTAGTATTTCTTTTCACATGTGATAATTAATTAATTTGTTCAAGAAAGTCTGGTTAAATGGACCCATTTTAAAGACATGGGTTTTTTAGTTCTGGAAGGAAGGTATCCACAAGGAAGAGTCAGATTTTTAAGTTAACCTTGTTGCAGCAACTGAGTTTGGGGCTGAATAAAAAGGGGAGTCAGCCCATCCCTTCTTATCTGTGAGCTTAACACTTTGGGTATCCCATCTGGAACCGTAACAAATGGGCATCTTTTGCTTGGATTTGACCCCATATATGAAACAAAAGAAATAGATTGAATAAATTGCTATTTTGAAATCAGTTTTAAAGAAAACAAAAGCTGCAAAAGGCATTCTGAACATTCCAATGTTTCAGTGTGGTCCCAGCAGAATTATAGCATGTTACTTTTGAGGATTTATGGTACCTGATTGGCGCACATACTTTATACCACAATTTTGGCAAGAAATCCACCTTTCTTCCTGATCAAATGCCTTCCCAACTCCAGACGCACCTCAGAGGGGAGATATTAAATTCTGGCCAAATGCGCTCAGGCACGTGAGCATGCCTAAAACACAAACATGTATGCTTACAGGCATCCCAATTGTTGCTGAGAATTTAATTTAATCTAAAAGCAATGTGAAGCAAAATAAATTGGAACCACATTTTGAATGTTGTCACACTGGTACTAAGTGTCTGAGCTATAATCAGCAATAACTCTGGATTGGTTTATAATTAATTGTTAGGTAATTTACCATCTATATAAGTAGGCAACCGATGCATGGGAGAAGAACTGTAGTGACTGTAGTGATGGTTTCTGATAGATAATGCTGGAGTCAATGATCTGTATTGGCCTAGGTGATATTTTAAACATTAATATAGTTAGAAAAGCTTGTAGATGGTTAATTCAAATGACAAATTAATCAGAGTAATACAGTTTCATGTCAGTACTTCCTAATCAAAGCATTCCCCCCAGTTCTGTCAGAAAATTACTATTGATTTGTTATGTTGGCAGAACTGTTGCTTTCTGTCTTTTTCAATGCAATAATGTCAATTATCAGGACAGTTATTCAAGACAGTTGCCTGACCTGCTGTTCTTTTCCAGCAACACACTCTCAACTTTGATCTCCACATCTGCAGACCTCACTGTCTCCTCGTTGATTTCCTGGTATCAGGCAGCTCTAGCCTTTTCCCATTAAGATGTATGTCAAATTCACTGGGTAAATTCTATTGATTCATGACTATGACTGTAATATTAGTATCAGCATGGATTCAGTCTAAAATACATTTAGGCAAGAATTCCCTTTGTAATAATATTTTAATGCATTTTCATTATAATGAAAGTTAAAAGGTAAACAAAATGTAGCTGCATTTTGATGTTTCCACTCAAATTAAGATTTATTGCCAATGTTTATATAAGACAGTGTAATTGCAGGCCATGACAGCTTAATATTTCCTACAAAAACCTTTAGGTTATAGCTACTTTCTCTGTTTGTTAGGCCTCAAATTGATCCAGTGTGCCAGAAGATGGAAACCTCAGATTTACTTAAACTGGGTCCTAGGTTCCATTGTTAGATTGAGCTATAGATGCCAATCTGTCATCTGGAAGATCTTGGTGGTTTTTACAAAGAATTACGTTTATCTGTTGCCTCTGACATTAACCATATGTGAGAGAGGCAATGATAGCAGGAAGAAAACAGGACTGAAGGTGAATGTAAACCAGAAATGACTTTCAGTTTATTATAGAGCTGGGAGGAAGATAGCTGCTATCCCCTTTTATTAAATTCAGTCATGGGATACAGATGTTGCTGGCTGGACCAGCACTTATTACCATAAGACCATAAGACATAGGAGTAGACGTAAGGCCATTCAATCCATCGAGTCCACTCCACTGTTTAATCATGGCTGATGGGCATTTCAACTCCACTTACCTGCACTCTCCCCATAGCCCTTAATTCCTTGCGATATCAAGAATTTATCAATCTTTGCCTTACCTGTCTCTTTGTCCTTCAGAAAGTGGTGGGGAGTTGTTTTCCTGACTAACTGTAATCCATTTGTTACAGGTACACCAACAATACTACTGGGGAGGGAGTTTCCCAGTATACTGAAGGAATGATACTGAAGGAAAGGCAATATATTTCTAAGTCAGGATGGTGAATAACTTGGAGGGTAAGTTGCAGTTAGTAGTGTTCTCATGTATCTACTCTTCTTGTCCTTCTAGATGGTACTGGTTATGGGTTTGGAAGGTTCTGTCTAAGAAGCTTGGTGAATTCCTGCACTGTATCTTGTAGATGGTACACACTGCTTCAATTGTGCCTTGGTTATGGAGGGAGTGAATGTTTGTGGATGTGATGCCAACCAAGCAGGCTGCCTTGTTCTAGATGGAGTCAAACTTCTTGAATGTTATTGAAGATTTACACATCCAGGCAAATTGGGCAGTTTTCCATTACACTCTCGACTTGTGCCTTGTAGATGGTGGAGAGGCTTTAGGGAGTCAGGAGGTGAGTTAGTGCTGCAGCATTCCTAACCAGTGACCTGGTTTTGTAGCCACAGTACAGTTAGACCATAAATGACTAATTTGTGATCAATGGTAACTCCCAGAATGCTGTCAGTACAGGGTTTTCATGATGGTAACACCATTGAGTGTCAAAGAGCAATGGTTAGATTCTCTCTTGCTGGAGACAGCCATTGGTGACATGCACATGGCATGAATGATTCTTGCCACTAGTTAGCCCAAAACTTGTTGCATTTGAACATTGGCTGCTTCAGTATGTGAGGAACCGTGAACAGTGCTGAACATTGTGCAATCATTGGTGAATATCTCCACTTCTGACATTATGATGGAGAGAAGGTCATTGATGAAACAACTGAAGATATTTGGGTCTTGGATACTACCCTAAGGAATCCCTGTGGTGATATCCTGGAGCTGAGATGACCGACCTCCAACAACCACAACCATTTTCTTATGTGTTAGACATGACTTCAACTAGCAAGAGTTTTCCTCCTGATTCCTGTTAAGTCCAGTTTTGCTAGTGCTCCATGTTACCACACTCGGTCAAATGCAACTTTGATGTCAAGGGCAGTCACTTATATGTGGAGTTCAACTTTTTTTGCCCACGTTTCAGTCAAGGCAGTAGTGAGGTCAGGAGCTCAGTTGCCCTGGTGGAACTCAAACTGAGCACCAGTGAGCAGGTTATTGTTTGATAGCCTTGATCAGGATCCTTTCCATCATTTAATTGATGATCAAGACTGGACTGAGGCCTGGAATCTGTGAGGCTGGGGACTTCTAGAACATACTGAACTGGTTCATCCACTTGGCACTCATTGCTGACAATTATTGAAAATGCCTGAGGCTTATCTTTTGCACTGATGTGCTGGGCTCTCCCATCACTGATGACAGAGCCTTTTGTGGAGCCTCCTCCTCTAGTTAGTCATTTAATTGTCCAATGCTATTCACAACTGGCTGTTGGATAACTGCAGAACTTAGATTTGATTCATTGGTTGTGGAATTATTGGCTCTATCTATCACTTGCTGCTTATGTAGTTTGGCTTACAACTAACTCTGTGTAGTAGCTTCACCAGGGTGAGACCTCACTTTTAGGTAAACCCAGTGCTGTTTATAGCATTCTGACTGCATTCTTTCTTGAACCAGGATTGCTCTCCTAGGTAATGGTAGAGTGGAGGATATGCCAGGTTGTGAGGTGACAGATTGTGGCTGAATACAATCTCCTGCAGAGCCTCATGGATGACCACTCACTTAACCAATCTATTTCCCACTATAGGTCCTTTTTGGCAGCCTCATCACTTACGTTCACACCTATTTTGGTGTCCTTTGCAACACTTGGCTAGAGCACATACTTTCCTCATCCAAATAATTAATATATTGCAAATAATTGTGGACCTTGCCATGATCCCTACAGCACACCACTGATTACAAATTGCCATCTTGAAAATATTCCCCTTATCCCAACTCTCTGGTGGACAATAAATTGCTGAATCATAATCTCTGATTACAGATGTGTAACATATGTCATAGTGCAGGCTGGCAAACAGGCAGAGCAAATTATTGAAGGCAACCCATAGTGGGTTCAGCCTGGTTCTGGGGTATTGAGCTACATTTTCTAGTTTCTTACTCAATATCAAATTTTGGCATTTTTTATGATAGGTGGTCAAGCTTCTTCACTGTATGTCTGGGTAGTAAATTAAAAGTTTAACCTGGTGTCAGCATGTTCTAGGACAAACATTTTAACCATGTCCAATGAATGCAAAGAAAAGCTGATCTGATATAACGTTGAACATGTTGAGTACTGCAATGGTCTTCTCTAATCCCACCTATTTTAGGTACTATTCCATATACTTTGATTCATATTGGGCTTTTAGTAACAGGATGAGGATTGCAAAAGATGAATTTACATACAATCAGTTAAAAATAAAGTCATCGACACAGAAGTTGATTTCAGTTTAAATCAAGTGTGCAGAGGATAAAAGTAAACTCTTTACTTCGTTTATGCATTAATCGGTGAAGCGAATTTACATTGTTTCTCTGTGTACGGCTGAAAGGTAATGTTGTTGCAAGACTCTTAATACATTTACAGCATGTGCTTTTCTAGACTTTTATAGGTGAAAGCAGAATTCATTCCGTGCATTTTCAGTAACGATGAGGGGTCAAAACAGAAATGAAAACCAAGCGCACAAAACGGAGATGGAAACATTTATAGCTTGTATTTATTCATAGGAATAATTTCGCCCACAGAAAGATTCTTCTGATCAAATCGTTCTTACCAATTGTGCTGTCATGTGAGATTCAGCACAAATATTCTGGATGATTAGCATGGGAATTATGTGCTGTTTATTTTAGGGTTACGCTGCAATCAGTGTTGAACCAAAATTCTGTGGTGAGTTGTCATAGCTATTATAACAAAACAGCATGGGTCTACAGGAAAATAAATACAATTGAAATAGCGGGTTCACAGAATAACGCCCACAGCAAAGTTTGTTCACAGCAGTAATAACAGTAACTGTTAGGTAGGAAAATTATTCACCATCTCATATGCTCTGTACAGTACTAGCACGTGGGATTGAAAGCTCTTGTGGGAGGGAGTAGGGTAAACATTTAATATTAAAATTTCATTTTATTATTTTGTACCAAGTCTTATTATTTAGTTATTAGCAAGGGAGTTGTTAATGTTGTGCTACTTAATGATCTTCTGTGGCATGCAATTTTTTCTGAACATTTTACTGATTTTGTCAAGCTTCCAAGTGTCTGTGCAGTGCCCTTTGAAATTAGGAGTGGAACAGCTACACATGGATCAAAACTCTCATTCCTCTGATTTGCCAGTGCATGAACTGAGAAGAACATTCCTGTAAAAAGCAAACTGTTGTGGAAGCTGGGAGTTTGAGATGGTACAGAAAATACTGGAAATATTCAGAAGATCAAGCAGCATCTACAGTTAATAATGGGTCTGAATTTAATTCCGAGTAAATGGGTATCAGTTAAAATCTTATCTTGATGGTGAGTTGTTCTGTTCATATCAGGCATTCTTATGTCATTGTTGAGTGAGAGCACGAGTCTGCCAGTAAGCACCAAATAAAACACAAGTTTATATCAAATCCATTTCAAACCAACCTTGCATAACCTCAAACTTCTTTGCTCCTGATGTTTAAAACTGGCGTGAGAGGAGAGTTGAGAGGAGTAAGGATTCAAACTCAGCTATGAAATGAATATGCATTACACTGTCACTCTGTTCTCCAGTGTATTTCTTTGCATGTTATGTGTTGCTGAGGTATGAGCAGCTGACAACACCAGGATGTTTTGTCCATTTCTAATTGCCGAAGGAAGGAATGCATTTCAGGCGTTGGTTATTAGATAGATTAGTTGAGGTGAAGCAAGAAGAACAGCCCTTGGTATCGTATTTGACTGAGTATAGCACCAAAGAGCCCTAGTAAAGGTGGAATCAATAAGAATCAGGGGACAAATTCTCCTCTGGTTGGAGTCATACCCAGCACATAGGAAGATGGTTGTGGTTGTTAGAGGCCAGTCATCTCAGCTCCCATCACATCTCTGCAGGAGTTCGTCAAGTTGGTGTCCTGGGCCAACCATCTCCAGCTGCTTCATCAATTACTTTCTTTCCATCGTAAGGTCAGAAGTGGGGATTTTCACCAAAGATTGCATAGTGAATGGGTGAGATCAAGCTCCCACAGTACCAGGAGTTTTAGATTTAGCTTTCTGTAGTTGCCGGGGTTTTGATGTTGGATGTGGAAGCTCTTATTCCTGTTTTTGTTACAGCTAAAAGCTGAGGTGCCCTTCCTGCTGCTAGAATGACATGTGTGACAATGTATTTTACTGAATTTGCCTTTGTCAAGGGTGTGTTTATGGAATGTTACTATATTAGAAGTTAAATGGTAGTAGTTTATAAGTATATATTATTTTGTTAAGCATTTTGTTAGAGTTACAGTTAAGCCAATTCTTTTGTTTTTATTTTGTGTGCATTTAGTTGCAGTATAAAAATAAAATCAAGTAATTTGACCAACTGAATTGCATGTGGATTGCAATGTCTCACACTTACACATAAAATAAGAAAAAGTTCGGGTCTAGACTATCTTCTTAATATATTTTGAGCGTGTTTGGCCCAGTCCATAATGGAAGGAGACTGCCATTCTTACCAGGCCTGGTCTACATGTGACTCCAAACCCACAGCAATGTAGTTAGCTCTTAACTGCCCTTTGGGAAATTAGGGATGGTCAATAAATGCTGCCCTAGCCAGCTACACCCTCATCCTGTGAATGAATGAAAAAAAAAGCCAGAAATACTCTTGTCCCATGAGTAAATAGAAAAATAGGTAAAAAAGAATGGAACCAGATAAGTGCAGTCACACTCCTCTGGGGAAATGTTGCAGTAGGATGATGAGGCCAGCTATGTCTAAGGTTGTTGGCAGATTGAACAGGACAAGGAAAAAAAGCTTATCATTACCAAAGTCACTTAGTATGTTATTTTTCACTTTGACAAGAGATGCTTTGATATTGTGGCAGGGTGTAAAACTGAGCTGAGGAATTGCTGCATGGAGTTGCAGGAAAGATAGATTCCAATTTGGGAGACAACAGCAACTTCAGGATCTCAGAAAGGAAAGGAAGATTGGTGATAGGATGGTAGTTGCAAGGATTATGGAGTCAAGAGCTATATTTTTGGAAAGTGTGTGAGGACAGCAGATTTAAAGGAGAGAGGAGCAACACCTGAAGAAATAGAACTGTTACCAGTATTGACTAATGTGGCAACTGGGAGCGGAACAGGACCATATCATGTTTTAAGTTGTCCAGCCAGATCTGGCAGTGAATGGCGAAAGCAATTTTCCACCAAATCCCATCAAGTGGACATCACTGGCAAGGCCAGTATTTATTGCCCATCTCTGATGCCCAGCAGGCAGTTAAGAGTCAACCATGCTACTATGAATCTGGAGTCACATGTCGGCCAGACATGACAGATTTGGTTTCCTGAAGGACCTTATTGAACCAGGTGCATTTTTGTGACAATAAGTCATTTGGCTGCCACTTGACTAGTTTTCATGGTATGATTCAAACCCATGGCCTCAGAACATGGGGTGGCATGGTGACTCAGTGGTTAGCACTGCTGCCTCACAGCGCCATGGACCTGGGTTCAATTCTGGCCTCAGGTGACTATCTGTGTAGTGTTTGCACATTCGCCCTGTGTCTGCATGGGTTTTCTCTGGGTGCGCCAAACAAATGTGCAGGTTAGGTGAATTGGCCACACTAAATTGCCCATAGTGTTCAGGGATGTTAGGTGCATTAGTTGGTGTAAATATAGGGTAGGGGAATGGGTCTGTGTGGATTACTCTTTGGAGGGTCAGTGTGGACGTATTGGGCTGAAGGGCCTGTTTCCACATTGCAGGGACTCTCTCTATAAACATGACTTTGGGCCTTTGGATTACTAGCCCAGTGATATTATCGCTGTGCCACAGCCTCTCCACTATAGAGCTAGTAAAACGTACCACCACAATGATCTTGATGGGCAATTACTGAAGGAAATGTTCAGAAAGATGAATGGTATTTTGATCTTACCATGTATAGCCACAGTAATTTTCAGCAAAGTTAGCACAGGACATTTCCGCCACCACTCTTAAACAAGACAGTGCATTTGTTTTGAATATTCTTCCTGTATTTTGATGGGTACTCAATATAGAAATGAAAATAGGTCTTGAACTATTTTAAGGTTGTTTTCATCTTAGGGTTTGAACAATGCATGAGTTACATATGATAGCATGCTGTCACCACTAGAATCAGCATCAAAACTGGAACTTCCACTCAAAGGACATGGGTGTAGATTTGGAAATCCAGCTTCAACTTTCCATATCATTTGGGGGCAAAAATAAAGTCACACCACTAGCATAGAGCAGCAAACTTTTATGTATTTCAATTAAATGAAGTAGATCCCATTCAGACTTCCGATCAAAGGTGGTTCTCATTCACAGCAACTAATGGACATAGAAAAACATTTAATCAACATTTCTTGATTAAGCCTCATTTCTAGAAATATATGAATGTATTTATATATGTGTAGAACCTATGAATAAAATGAAATGATTGTACACAATAGCAAGAAGAGGAAAAAACAAATCAGTAATAATGAAATAGTTTGATTGATTTGGGGAATCCCCACACTTGAGGAAAATCTGATGGGATTTTGACTCATGCATATTAACTGTTTAGATGCAAGTCTATCTGGTTCATTAACATCCTTTAGGAAGGGAAATCTGCCATCCTTACCCGGTCTGGCCTATAGGTGAATCCAAATTCACAGTAATGTTATTGACACTCAACTGCCCTTTGGGTATACATGATGCATCCAATTCTAGTCACCAAAGTCTACAAAAGTTTTAAAGGCCTTGAGAAGATATATCAGAGATTTATCAGAATTGTTTCAATGAGAGAGATTTTAGCTGCAAGTGAGGTGAGTGAAGCTGGGATTCTCCTAGTTGGAAAAGAGATTGAGGGAAGATTTTGTTGAGATGTACAAGATGATGACAAGTTTAGATAAAGTACATACAATAAAACTGTTCCAATAGCTGACAGTAGAAGGACTGGTTGCACAGATTTAAAGTTTTTGCCAGAAGATGCAGGCACATTAAAGGAAAATTTTCCTCAGTAAATGCTAATGACCTGGATCTTGCTGCCTACAATGATGGTTGAAATAGAGACGTTAAATGGAAATTGGTTGGATGCTTGAGGGAAATACATTTGCAGGGCTGTGGCAGTAAAGTGGGGAATTGGCGACATTGCTGTATGGTGAGCTGGTATGGAGTTGATGACATGAATTGCATCTTTCGTGTTGTAATGATTCCATGGCCTCTTTACTGAAGTCATGTGAGCCCCTTTACAATATGTTTCCTTACATCACATTCAGCTTTAGTTTTAGAGTATCATAGGGGAATGGTTTGTACTGACAAATAATTGTTGAGTTCCTGAAATAATGGTCATGAACAAAACTAAAGGTTATTATGGGGAGAAAGTACTTTCAGATATCAGGCATTTTAATTCTGTGTAATTAAATTTAGTTACTAAAGCTTATTTAGTTACTAAAGCTTAATACCGCATAGTGAATGTCTTTTCAAACCTTGTTTCACATCATTCTATCCTTGGAGAAAAAACGGATTAAAGGTTTTGTTGTTGGGAGGCTTCTGCCAGAAGCAATTCTCAAGTACAAAAATGGTGCCAGCTCCCAGTTACTACCTCTTTGGACCACCTCTCCAAAAAATGGTGGGAAAACCTTTAGATGGTGTCATCCATGCTCTGCTCCTCAATACTCCAAAGATGTTCTCGCTTGTCATACTGAAGACAAATGACTGAGTCTATATTGGCAGGTTCAAAAATCAAAGGATTCAAATCTGCACAGTTTTAGAGTCATAGAGATGTATGGCATGGAAACAAACCCTTCGGTCCAACCTGTCCATGCCGAATCTTCAATCAATGCGTTAATGAATTTTCACATTTTCTGGATTAGGAAATCTGGAAGTGAATCTCTGAAATCTCATAAATTGATTATCAGTTTCTGAAATGCTGTAGCCATTGCCAACACAGATAGTTCAAATAAAATCCTTCCCTGTTCTCATCCTCTGCTTTTTTCTCAATTTTCTCCAAACATCTTAAATTGCTCTATTTCTTTCAAACTCCAGTTCTGATAAAAGGTTAGAAATCCAAACATCATTCAGAAAGAATGTTTGCCACAGAGGAGCCAGGCCCACTTTTGTACTTGAGATTTGTTTCTGGTGGAAGCTGTTTGAAGTTTTAATAGTCACGGGGGTGAGCTCTAGTTGAAATGGAGAATGGTTTCCTGTCCAAATAAAGCTAGTGTGGGCACTAAACTCAGGTTTTAGTTATCCAAGGTCACTGTCAATGAGACTGCTGGTTGTCCTGAAGGAGAGTTTGTACCAAGCGATATGTCACAAAGGAATTCGATACCTGATATTTACGAGAGAGAGGGAGAGGGAGAGAGGGATAGGAGGGAGGTCTTCTTCCTCGACAGTGGCATGAAGAGGCCATTTGATCAACAGCAGCAATACATCATTCTTCAGTGTCATCTTCCACTGCCTCCAATTCTCACTCTTTTGCTTCCTACTCCTGTTTCTTCCTCAATAAATCATGCACCTCAAGGGCCTCATCCAACACCCTTAATAACCACAGGTCTCTGGAGGACCAGGTTTTAGAAAGCGCAGCAGACAGTGGTATAGGCTCTTCTAATGATTGTAAAGAAGTCAGCCAGGGGAAGCTCATTGAATATGAGTTCCCTGATTGGGGCTGATATTCTGGTCCAATCAAAGAGCCCTCACTGACAGATATAAACAGGAGTATCAGAGGTTCAAATTCACTCTCTGAGCTGGCTCTAAGGAAACTGAATCAGTGAGAAGAGCTATGCACATGTACGTAAAGGCTGACTTGGTGATAGGATACCGGCCTCTGTGAAATTATTTCAAGTCTGGAAGGGTTAATATGAGGAGTGCTTTACATAATATGGAATTTTCATAGAACATAGAATTTTCATGGGTGGCACAGTGGCTCAGTGGTTAGCACTATTGTCTCATAGAACCAGGGACCCGGGTTCAATACCACCTTTAGGTGACTATCCGTGTGGAGTTTTTACATACTCCCTGTCACTGTGCGGGCTTCCTTCCGAAGATGTGCAGGTCAGGTGGATTGGCCATTGAAAATGCACGTTACTGGGATAGGGTGTGCTTGGGTGGAATGTTCTTTGGAGGGTTGGTGTGGACTCAATGGGCTGAATAGCCTGCTTCCACACTGTAGAGGTTCTATGATTCTAACTTAGAATCTCAAAGGTGTCAGGCCTAACAGATGTTCCTCCTCAATGTCTGCATCATACAGTCTATCATATTAATGTAACCTGAACTAATCGTTAGCGTGCAATAAGCTATATTTTGTTTACTCTAAGATCCTCTTCTTAGAGGAAATAATTTCTTCTCCCACATAATTTCCTCCACTTCAAAAGGATGCTGACAGCAACCTTCATCATGAGTAATGTCTCATAAAATGTCGCTATACAACACAGATCTCCATAATGTCTGAGACACATGTAGGAATGTATTGCAGAACACCAACCCGCTGGTCCAAGTACTGACCCTGTGTCTTCCAAGTCTGTGCTCAAGTGTCTAAGGAACTATGCTCACAGTTCTCAAGAAAGTGATGTTACCTGAACTGGTCGAGTTCTCAATGCTGGTTCCTCCCTGAATTTGCAATGGATTAATTCATGAAAAGCCTTATAACATACCTTTTTTTAAACTTCTCTCACCTCCTGATGTGTCCCAACCAAGTTGTCTCCTGCCTGCAGCTAGTATGATTCTGACAATTGCTCGATGTTGGTATCGTTCAGCAGAATTCCAAAATGTTGTCAAGACGGGCCTTTTACAGGTCCTTAACAACTTGAAGTGGCATGTTTAGGAGTGCTGCTGTGTTTAGAAGGCCTCACTCTCCACTCTCAGGAAAAGCTGTGCTGTTGGAAACAGCCATAATGTCACTATCATTTTCTCAGGGTGCCTCCCTCAGTCTGGCTCAGATTGTGCAGTGAAAATCTGATTGCATTCTCTCTCTCTAAAGTACACTTATTTGTCTCAAGTATATTTACAGCATTTCCTGTTTAACTTTTGCCTGTAAGTGCACATTGGTCTACATGAAACCTTATTCTTGCCATAAAATGCAAATTATTTTTTCATCAACATAAATAATAAATTCCCTTCATAGTATTATTGAAGAGCCCATCACCAAAGGTTTATTAATCATGGGGCGACTACGGAAGCATTTAACATATGGTTATGATAATTAATCAGAATCACAAAGTATTTATCGAGGCTTTTTAACCTTCAATTCCAGAATCTATTGTTTTTAAAAGAAGTGCTGTTGAAGCAAAACTGTGCATTTAACTTCAGTGACTGTCTGGCAAAGGAACAGATTTAACAAGAAGAGATCATGAAGAGGCTGACTATGACTCCTCTCTTGTTATCTTTTGCAGAAATGCCTGTCTTAAGCCTTGATGACAAGCAAGGACAGAGGTTAAAAATCCTTTTAAAAATTGAAAGGAGCAGTTTCAATTCGACTGAGGTGGACTACTGGGAGTGAATGCTTCTATGTGTATCAGGCTGGGTTTGAGTGTTAGAGTGCTGTGAAGGTCACAGTTGAAGAACTCTTCTGTAGTCATCCCTGGATATCAGGAAGAGACCCTCTTGAAATCGATGGAGTACTGCTAACCAGTTAAAAAGGGATTAGAGCAACTGAGAACTGTCTCTCATGCTGAATGCTGGAATTCAATCACAAGGTATCAAAACTCATAGAATCATAGAGTCGTACAGCACAGAAAGAGACCCTTCAGTCCAACCAGTGCATACCGACTGTAAACCCAAGCTGAACTAGTCCCACCTGCCTGTGCTTGGCCCATACCCCTCCAAACACCTCTTATCTGTGCACCTATTTAAATGTCTTTTAAACATCATAACTGTACTCGCATCCACCACTTCCTCTTTGCAAAATTAAGGATTGAGAAACCAACTGCTCACCTATCAACATTGATGCATCAGGTAATTCCCCAACAACGACTCCAACATCAACTATGTCGAACAATTCAGAAACTGATCCATATACATGGGATGATTTTTACATTTTTATCTTTTTGAACTCACCTCTTGCTACTTATCTGTGTGTTATGTTACTAATCCTTCTAAGTTTAGTAATCAATAAACTCACTCTTTCTGTTAAATGAAGAAAGCCTGGTTAAACTGACTCCTTTTAACACATAAGTTTATTTGGCTCTGGAAAACAGATAATCACAAGGGAAGAGATCTTCTTAAAATTACCTTAGAGTCATAGAGTCATAGAGCTATACAGCACGGAAACAGACCCTTTGGTCCAACTATCCTAACCTAATCTAGTTCCATTTGTCAGCACTTGGCCCATATCCCTCTAAACCCTTCCTATTCATTTACCCATCCAGAGGCCTTTTAAACGTTGTAATTGTATCAGCCTCCACCACTTCCTCTGGCAGCTCATCCCATACACGCACCACCCTTTGTGTGAAAAGGTTGCCTCTTCGGTCTGTTTTAAATCTTTCCCCTCTCAGCCTAAACCTATGCCCTCTAGTCCTGGACTCCCCCACCCCAAGGAAAATACCTTGTCTATTTACCCTACCCATGCCCTTCATGATTGGATTCACTAACTCTTAACATTCGCGTGTACCTGTGTTTTTGTTTTTGCCATTGTTTACCTATTATTTACTTATCCATGCTACTTAACTATGTGATCTGCCTGTAATGCTCAAAAGACAAAGCTTTTCACTGTGCCTCGGTACACATGAGAATAAATTCAATTCAATTCAATTTTATAAATATTGCTCCAACCAACTGAGAGGTGTGCAAATAAATAAGGGGAGCCTGTTAACTCCTCCTCACTGGAATTTAGCGGTTTGGGATATCCTGTCTGAAACAGTAATGAAAAACTTTATCGAATTATTGAGTCCCTACAGTGTAGAAGCAGGCCATTCAGCCCACACTGACTCTTTAAGGAACATCCCACACAGACTAATCCTATCTCTGTAACCCTGCATTTCCCATAACTAATCCACCTAGCCTGCACATTATGGGTAATTTCCCACAGCCTAACCTGCACATCTTTGGACTGCAGGAGGAACCTGGAGCACCTGGGGAGAACGTGAACATCACAAAGACAGTCATCCAAAGATGAAATCAAACCCAGGTCCCTGGCACTGTGAGGCTTCAGTGCTAACCACTGAGCCACCAGACGCCCCCTTGTTTTGGTCAGTGAGTGTGGACACCTAAGACAGAAGCCACTTTGCAAAACCTTTGTGAAATAATACGTCTTTAGGAGTTCAAAGACTCCATTCCTTTCACATACTAACATACCTTGAGGAATGGGCAGATGGCCACAATGGCTGATGATAATGAGCTGATCCATAAAGCTCTGTTACAAAAGAAACCTTCTTCTAGTCTCCCTCAAACAATTGTAAAGGATAGGTGTGGGAGGGATAGGTGAGCACCAAAGGGTGCGAGGGAAATGCTGGAGCCTTCCTCTGGAGAGGAAAGGTGAGCCTGAGATGAAAGGTGAAGTCAAGCCTCTCTGTTTTAACTGTTGTAAATTAGGGCATATCCAAGCCAACTGTGATTGCTACAAGGGAGAATGTAAGGTCTGGAGATGCTGGAGATCAGAGTTAAAAATTGTGGTGCTGGAAAAGCACAGCCAATCAGTCAGCATCCGAGGAACAGGAGAGTCGACATTTCGAGCTTAAGCTCTTCATCAGAAATGCGTCTCTGAGAAGCCCACTGAGTTTAGGGATATTGAACATCTACAAGAAAACGTGCCTGACATTTTCTTTGACTGTGTGGTCATGTTGTCTACACAGAGACATGACCAGGCCTCATTCTTGATGAAGGGCTTTTGCCTGAAATGTCGACTCTCCTGCTCCTTGGATGCTGCCTGACCTGCTGTGCTTTTCCAGCACCACACTCTCGACTCTAATCTCCAGCATCTTGCAGTCCTCACTTTTGCCTACATGACCAGAGAAGCTGAGTCACTGGATGCTGAGGTAGCAATGCAAATAGAAGACTCTATATCACATTCCTGAGCAACAGCTTATGCTCGAAATGTCGACTCTCCTGCTCTTCAGAGGCTGCCTGTCAGCCTGTGCTTTTCCAGCAGCACACGTTTTGACTGTGGTTGCTATAAGAATGGAAAACAATCTGAGAGTCTAACAGACCAGACTATGGCTCTGACTGCACCTGCCAATACTGAGGGTTCCCTTGGCTAGACAAACTCGACTGCTGGGACATAGGCATGACTTCCATGTCAGAGAGAGTGCAATAAGTGCCAAAGTGCAGACAAAAGTACATGTCCATCCCCTCTTAATAGGTGCAACTGGAATGTGACCTTTTGTCAGGAGCAGTCATCCCGACCCTGCTTGTAGACATGGTTGACCTGTTCCTCAGTAATGATGAGGTGGGATCGAATGTAATAGCTTTCCCAGTTGTGTCTGTGAGGCCCACTGAATTCAGGGAGATAGAACATCTACAGGAAAAAGTATATGGTGTTTTCTCTGACTGTATGGTCATGTTATAGCGTCATAGAGATGTACAGCACGGAAACAGACCCTTCGGTCCAACTCATCCATGCCAACCAGATATCCCAACCCAATCTAGTCCAACCTGCCAGCACCTGGCCCATATTCCTCCAAACCCTTCCTATTCATATACCCTCCAAGATGCCTTTTAAATGTTGCAACTGTACCAGCCTCCACCACTTCTTCTGGCAGCTCATTCCACATTCGTACCACCCTCTGTGTGAAAAGGTTGCCCCTTAGGTCTACATTACATCTTACCCCTCTCACCCTAAACTATACCCTCTAGTTCTGGACTCCCCCACACCAGGGAAATGACTTTGTCTATTTATCCTATCCATGCCCCTCATGATTTTGTAAACCTCTATAAGGTCTCCCCTCAGCCTCCAATGCTCCAGGGAAAACAACCCCAGCCTATTCAACCTCTCCCTATAACTCAAATCCTCCAACTCTGGCAACATCCTTGTAAATCTTTTCTGAACTCTTTCAAGTTTCACCACATCTTCTGATAGGAAGGAGACCAGAATTACATGCAATATTCCAACAGTGGCCTAACCAATGTCCTGTACAGCCGCAACATGACCTCCCAACTTCTGTACTCAATACTCTGACCAATAAAGGAAAGCTGCCTTCACTATGCTATCTACCTGCAACTCCACTTTCAAGCGGCTATGAACCTGCACTCCAAGGTCTCTTTGTTCAGCAACACTCCCGTGGACATTACCATTAAGTGTATAAGTCCTGCTAAGATTTGCTTTCCCAAAATGCAGTACCTCACATTTATCTAAATTAAACTCCATCTGCCACTTCTCACCCCATTGGCCCATCTGATCATGATCCCGTTGTAATCTGAGATAACCTTCTTCGCTGTCCACTACACCTCCAATTTTGGTGTCATCTGCAAACTTACTAACTAGACCTCTTATGCTCACATCCAAATCATTTATGTTGTCTGTAACTAGAGACATGACCAGAGACGCTGAGTCACTGGAGGCTGAGGTGACAATGCAAATAGAAGACTTTACAATCTGATTATCTGAAACTTCTTTTGAGGGTCTAGAAAACCATAAAAAGATAGTAAGTAGGACATCATTGGTAGGAGCCCATCAAGCTGACTCACTAACAACACCAGCTCAGTCTGCTCACACTGAAGCTGAGGCAGAAGCAATCCCCATAGCAGCCACTGTGTTAAAAATGAGATGCTGGTAAGAAAGATATGGTTCACTAATGTCTTTCAGAGAAGGAAGTCTACCTGGCCTGGCTTATACAACTCCAAATCCACAGCAATATGGTTAACTCTTACCCCTTCTCTGAAATGGCCTTGCAAGCCACTCAGTTGAAAGGCAATTAGGGATGGGAACCAAATGTTGGCCATGACAGGGAGGTGCACATTCTGTGAATGAGAAATGGAAAAATAATATCAGTGAATGTGCACATAATTTCAAAACCATGCAGCCTCTGTGGCTCCTACAATGTATTTAAATTTTCTGTGAGTTTAAGTGTAGGTGGAATTCCTGTTCTTTCTGCAAAAAAAACTGGTTAATGTGGTCAAGTTCACACAATAATGGAAGTCATATAACTGTACAATAACAGTAACCACAGGAATGATGCGGCGATATTTTAGTAATATTTTTGTGATTTTGCAGCATTGCTGTGAAAGATCAAGCCTACATCAATTATGAATATTGCACAGAGCAAACAACTGACAATGCAAATGTATTGAGAAGCATTGTACTCATCAAGATGCCAATTGCAGTTTATTCAGCCTTAGCAAAAACAAAGGGACAATGCATGAGGATTGTTCCTGTGATACTCATGGCACCACGGCTAACATGTTGTGAATGCTGAGTGAGTGCAGAAAAAAACACATTAACATTACACCTTTCACTTCCTTTTTGAACCATGTATGAGTTATTTTAATCCACCTGCCTGTCAAAGATCTTTAATGATACTCCTCCTCACTGATCGTGAAATCCCCAATTTATCAGCAAATTTTGAAATTGTATTCTCCATACCCAATTCCAAATTATTTACTTACACCAAGAAAAAAGAGAAAGCAGGACTGAATTTCTTGACAATGTTACTATCAACTGTGGAATCCAAATAATCTTCATTTACCCCATAGTTTGTTCAACTGCTTGTGCTATTTCAGATTTTGAAAAATAAAATCATATGCTTCTATCTATTGCACTGTCTTTATCTGACCACAGATAATCTCCCTTTTTTATAACAAAATTATATCAAAATGCAACTTTCTTTTAACAACTTTCTTCTGGCTTTCATTAGTTTTTGTGTTTGAAATGCTCACTAATTTTATTTCAAGTTATAGATGTTAATATTTTGTGCACAATTCATGCTAGTCTAACTGGTCTGCATTAAACTCGATCAGCTTGGAGTTTGACTGTGGCTTGCTGAGCAAATTCCTCCATTGAGCCGCAAAGGTTAATTGAAACAAGAGGTTTCGAACACTTGCTTGTTTCATAATTATAGCTGGAGATAGCTCTTTTAAAAGCTCTTTTAAAATTCGGTAATTCAAATTAGCTGCATGTATTTCAAGTGTTAATTATAGGAATACAGAGTTGAAATTAACCCATGACTAAAGTTGAACCCAAGAACTAAATTAGGTAAAAATGTTCCAGAATATTCAATTCTGCTTATTGAATGGAAATATTCACATCTCACAAAAAAGCCCTTTTGAAGTATTCGGTACTTTGACACAAATGTTGATTAAAACTGAATATAACATTTAGAGTAACCATCACAATTTAGCTCAGTGTATTTCCATCAGGAAGGAAAAAAATTGGTTAAGATTTCTATTTCTAATTACAATTCCTGTTCTTTTCCCTGTGTGGGCTGATATCACAGTGCATTATCAAACAAACTTCAAATTAAACATTCAGAAAACATGACACTGCTGAAAACCTCCACGGATCATTTTATACCTGTGTACATTGGTTCAGATGTTCCAGGATTAAAAACAATGCATTTGGAATTTTCTAAGCAAATCCAGTCCTGAAATAGGTCAATAACAATTACTGCTCATAAACAGAAACTATCATAAAATTAATGGAAAATAATAAGCCACAATGTGGTCGATAAATGTTGCTGCCATTTCTTATAAAGTCCTTTAACTATCTCAGAATATAGGTGCAGTGGAGAAATAATTTTTCACTCTGAGAAATTCTTTCGAGATTGCTCTCGCTAAAATCACGATGTAGATAATTCATGTGAAGATATGACAAATATAAACACACACATGCAAGCACACACATATACACAGACATACACGTATATTTTTAATTGTTGTCGAGTACGTTTGTGTTGCAGACTTTTCTCTTTCAGCAAAAAATGTTTAGCTCTAAACCTTTTTTGAAAGGCCTATTAGTTTCATTCCAAGAATAGCTGATGCGAGAATGGAAAGTTAGTGTTCAGTTTTCCATTCAACAAAAATATTTCTTCATTATAGAAATGCTTTGCCTTGTGGCCCATGGAATGATATCATCTAATGAAATGGCACTGAAGGGATTTTCCTCCTGATGCGTAACTCAAGGTTAGCCTATTATCAGTGAGTGTGTAATAAAACTCAAATGCGGCAGCTGATCACAAGTCGTTAATGGTATATAATATTATTTGATTAGATTACCCACAGTGTGGAAACAGGCCCCCCAGCCCAACACCGACCCTCCGAAGAGCAACCCAGCCCCCTACATTTACCCCTTCACCTAACACTACGGGCAATTTAGCACAGCTAATTCACCTAACCTGCACATTTTTGGACTGTGGGAGGAAACCCACGCAGAATGTGCAAATGCCACACAGACAGTTGCCTGAGGTGGGAATTGAACATAGGTCTCTGGCACTGTGAGGTAGCAGTGCTAACCACTGTTTCACCGTGCCACTTTGGTAGAGAGAGACATGCAAAAGTATTTTTGCACAAAAAAATTTAGTTTTGCTGAGGTTGTTTTTACTATTCAAGTGTATGAATGTCTTAGAAATAATGAGTTTTTAGAAACAGCAGCAAGTATCCTTTTATCTTGATAGTACCAGGGTAGTGTTTCTTCTCATATCTAAATAACATCGAAAACAAAGTGGTGAAAATTTAACTTTGTAAGAATAAAATGTACCAATTTCAGAACCTTTTATAATGACATTAGAAATGTAGATCATGGGAAATCTTTCTGCTTTATTTAAGAAGTTGTTAACACATTTCCTGAGGAAAACGCCCTCATACTCCTGGCGCCTCCACCTCCTTCTGGTTTAACTTTTCTCAATTCCAATTCATTGAAAGGGTTTCAATGTATACATGCCTGCATATAAGATTGGAGAGGCACTCAATAGTCTTTTTCAGTCTAGTTCTTCCTACTGCCACTACCTTGATGCCAATATGATATGATGATTGTGAACAGTAACATTAATACCAATGTGCTTTACAGATAAACCATCAAAAATAAAGATGAGTACCAAATCAAATGAAATATTAAGCTTGGAGCTGTATTTTTCATTAATTTTGGAGGATAAAGTTGATATTCTTAATTGAAGTAAGGCAAATTTTAATGGTATGAAAGAAGAATTTTCAAAAGTTGATCGTAGGTAAAGGGGAGAATGACAATTGGGAGGCTTCCAAAAATGTGATAACGAGAGTTCGGAGGCATTATGTTCCTGTTAGAGTTTATGGTAAGGCTGATCAAAATACAGAACAAGGGATGAATAAACATATTGAAGTTTTGGTCAAGAATAAGAAGGAATTATATATTAGATATAGACAACTAGGATCAAATGATCTCCTGAAGACTATAAAGACTGTTGGGGCATTCTTAAGAGGGAAATCAAGAGGGCAAAGAGGGGATATGAGATGGCCTTGACAGATCGGGTTAAGGATAATCCAAAGAGATTCTACAAGTACATTAAGAGCAAAACAGCAACTACAGAGAGAATAGAACCCATAAGACCATAAGACCATAAGACATAGGAGTGGAAGTAAGGCCATTCGGCCCATCGAGTCCACTCCGCCATTCAATCATGGCTGATGCGCATTTCAGCTCCACTTACCAGCGTTCTCCCCGTAGCCCTTAATTCCTCTAGACAACAAGAATCTATCAATCTCGGCCTTGAAGACATTTAGCATCCCGGCTTCCACTGCACTCCGTGGCAATGAATTCCACAGGCCCACCACTCTCTGGCTGAAGAAATGTCTCCGCATTTCTGTTCTGAAATGACCCCCTCTAATTCTAAGGCTGTGTCCAAGGGTCCTAGTCTCCTCGTCTAACGGAAACAATTTCCTAGCATCCACCTTTTCCAAGCCATATATTATTTTGTACGTCTCTATTAAGTCTCCCCTTAATCTTCTAAACTCCAACGAATACAATCCCAGTATCCTCAGCCTTTCCTCATATGTTAGACCTGTCATTCCAGGGATCATCCGTGTGAATCTCCGCTGGACACGTTCCAGTGCCAGTATGTCCTTCCCGAGGTGTGGGGACCAAAACTGGACACAGTACTCCAAATGGGGCCTAACCAGAGCTTTATAAAGTCTTAGTAGTACATCTCTGCTTTTATATTCCAATCCTCTTGAGATAAGAGACAACATTGCATTCGCTTTCTTAATCACGGACTCAACCTGCATGTTTACCTTTAGAGAATCCTCGACTAGCACTCCCAGATCCCTTTGTGCTTTGGTTTTATTAATTTTCTCACCATTTAGAAAGTAGTCTATGCTTTTATTCATTTTGCCAAAGTGCAAGACCTCGCACTTGCTCACGTTAAATTCCATCAGCCATTTCCTGGACCACTCTCCCAACCTGTCTAGATCCTTCTGTAGCCTCCCCACTTCCTCAGTACTACCTGCCTGTCCACCTAACTTTGTATCATCGGCAAACTTCGCTAGAATGCCCCCGGTTCCCTCATCCAAATCATTAATATATAATGCGAACAGCTGTGGCCCCAGCACCGAACCCTGCGGGACACCGCTCGTCACCGGCTGCCATTCTGAAAAAGAACCTTTTATCCCAACTCTCTGCCTTCTGTTAGACAGCCAATCCTCAATCCATCCCAGCAGCTCACCTCGAACACCATGGGCCCTCACCTTGCTCAGCAGCCTCCCATGTGGCACCTTATCAAAGGCCTTTTGAAAGTCTAGATAGACCACATCCACTGGGTTTCCCTGGTCTAACCTACTTGTTACCTCTTCAAAAAATTCCAACAGGTTTGTCAGGCATGACCTCCCTTTACTAAATCCATGTTGACTTGTTCTAATCAGACTCTGCTCTTCCAAGAATTTAGATACCTCATCCTTAATGATGGATTCTAGATCAAGAAGGTTGTCTAAATGTTGAACTTCAGGTGATGAGAAATACTAAATGAATATTTTGCATTTTACTATAGAGAAAGAAATAGAGACCAGAGATCTTGGGAAATAAATATTGATTATTTAAAAACAGTTCACATTACAGAGGTGCGGGAGGTCTTAGAAAACATAAAGGTGTTTAGAAATAATCATTTCTAGGACCTGATTAAGTGTATCCTAGGGCATTGTGGGAAGTTAGGGCAGAAATTAAAGTGTCCCTAGCTTAAAAAAAAGTTCACAAATACCTTTTATTCCTATATGTGCTCCAGCAATTTCTTTGACTTTAGGTTGCCCTCTACTATACCACTCAGCTTATCAAATCACTGAAAATAAGAGATCAAAAGAATGAAACTGGTTTGACCACTTGTCATCAATCTAGGCATCTATAACCACGGGTGAGGTCCCAGAGGACTGAAAGGAGGGTAACTTTGTGCCTTTATTCAAGAAAGGCTGTAAGGAGAAGTCTGAGAATTATATATCTGTGAGCCTAACATTGATGGTGGAGTTGTTGGAGGTAATAATGAAAGATAGGAATTACATGCAATTGGAGAAGCATGGACTAATTAGGGATAGTCAACATTGTTTTGTGTGAGGGAAATTGTATCTCAGAAACTTGGTTAAGTATTTTGAGGAAGTAACCAAAAGATTGAAGAGGGCAGAGTTTACTTGGACTTCAGTAAAGTCTTTGACAAGGTTCTACATGGTAAACTAATTAGTAAAGTTAGATCACATGGGATTCAGAGTGAGCTTGTCAATTCAATACAAAGTTAGCTTGCTGATAGGAGACAGAGGTTGATGGCAGAGAGTTGTTTTCAGATTGGAGGCTTGTGACCAGTGGTGTTCCACGGAGATCAGTACTGGGTCTATTTTTGCTTGTCATTATGTAAATGGTTTTTATAAGAATATAAGAGACATGGTTAGTAGGTTTGGATGCCCAAAATTGGTAGTATGGACAGTGAAGAAGGATATCTAAGATTATAAAAGATCTTGATCAATTGGGTCAACGGGCTGAGGAGTGGCAGATGGAGTTTATCCTGGATAAATGCAAAGTATTATATTTTGTTAAACAACCCAGGGCATGACTTATGCAATTAATGGTAGGGCCCTGGGTAGTATTGTAAAACAGAGAGACCTAGGGATTCAGGTACATAATTCTTTGAAATTTGCATCACAGGTAGACAGGGTGGTTAAGAAGACAGCATGCTTGCCTTCATTGCTTGGACTTTTGAACATAGCAGTTGGGAGGTCATATGAACATTGGTGAGGCCTCTTCTTGAGTACTGCATGCAGTTCTGGTCACCCAGTTAGAGGAAATATATTAAATTGGAGATGGTTCAGAAAATATTTATCAGGATATTGCCTGGAATAGAGGGTTTGAAGTATAAAAATAGGCTGTGAGGCTGGGCTTTTTAAAATCAGAGCTTGGAAGATGGGTGATTAGATTACTTACAGTGTGGAAACAGGCCCTTCGGCCCAACAAGTCCACACCGACCCGCTGAAGCGTAACACACCCATTCCCCTACATTTACCCCTTTACCTAACACTACGGGCAATTTAGCCTGACCTGCACATCTTTGGACTGTGGGAGGAAACCGGAGCACCCGGAGGAAACCCACGCAGACACGGGGAGAATGTGCAAACTCCGTGATCTTATAGAAATTTATGAAGCCAAGAGAGGCATAGATAAGGTGAATATCAAGGGTTTTTTTCTCGAGAGTGGGGGAGTTCAAAACAAGGGAGCATATTTATAAGGTGAGTGGAGAAGGTTTTAAAAAGGACATGAGGAGCAACTTTTTTACACAGGGTGTTGAGTGTATGGAATGAACTGTTCGATACAGGAACAGTTACAACATTTAAAAGGCATTTGGAGAAGTACATGAATAGGAAAAGGCTGGAGGCATATGGGCCAAGTGCAGGCAAGTGGGACTAGTTTCATTGGGAAACTTGGTTGGCATGGATCAGTTGGACTGAAGTTGTCTCTATGGTTCTATAAATGATTCTATGTAAAGGGAAGCATGGCTTTGTGAAGACTCATGCATTGGAGTAGATCTTAACTTGTCCACCTAGCATAAACAGTGCAGTAGTAACTCAAAATAGGTTACTGTCACGTACACACAGGAACCACCATTATGCAACAAGCAGCTTTTTATGTGTATATGTGTCAGGGGGAGAAATAGGAATTTAATTTGCTTTCAAATTGATTTTATAGGATCTCTGAGCATTGCCATTCTCATAGGAACCTTCCACTGTTTCAGACAGTTGGATGTTTTGATAAGAAAATATTGCAACTTCAATATAACACTTCTTACAACCTTTGTGACTTCCGGAGTTGCAGCTACCAACAGTTCACTAAATATTTAATGATGACCTTGAAAACATTGCCACTTAAAAAAAGTTCACAAATGCTTTTTATTCCTACACATGCTCTAGCAATGTAGTTGACTTTAGGTTGCCCTCTGAAATGGCCTATTATGCCACTCAACTTATCAAATCACTTAAAAGAAAGGATCAAAAGAATGAAACTGGTCTGACCACTTGTCTTCAATCTAGGCATCTGAAACCACAATGGCTAACTCCCTCCTAACTTCAAGTGGCTAATGCCAAAATTAGAAAGGCTATGTTATTGATAAAGCAAACAATAGTCTGACACAGTCATAACCATAAGTCACCCCAGACCACAATTTCTGAGAGAATACAATGATCATCCCTGAATACTTCTTGTCCTACCAGCAAGACAGACCTACCAAAAGTGGCAGCACAGTGGTATGCAGTTCTTCAACATTGGTTCTGGACCCCATGTCCACTGGTTTTCTGGTATCAGGTCAATTGTGGGCAAGGTTACCTCCTGCAGTTACTATGTATTGTGCTTGTTCCCTTAGGCATTTGAATGACAGCTCCTCCATATTGAACACTACTTGGAGGAAGCATTAAGAGTGGCAAGGGCACAAAATGTACTCTGGATGCGAATCCTCTTGCAAGGATGCCTACCTTGAAGAAGTTCTCCTCCTCTCTCCACAAGAATCTCAGTGAGTCTCTCTCTCGCTGCAACCCCCAGGTCTCCACCCTGGAGGTTTCCTGGCCTCTATTCCTGATGAAGGGCTTTTGCCCAAAATGTTGATTTTCCTGCTCCTCAGATGCTGCTTGACCTGCTGTGCTTTTCCAGCACCACTCTAATCTAAACACATGGGGACTTCAATGTCCATTTCCAAGAGTGATAGGGGCAACAGCCTACTGACTGGTCTGGTTGACTATTAATGGACATAGCTGCTTAACTGCATCTGCAACAACTGATGAGGGAACCGACAAGAAGGAAAAATGTACTTGACCTCATCGTCACCAAACTGCCTGCCACAAATGCATCGGTACATGACAATATCAGTAAAATTCAGTCCTTGGGGAGATTGAGTTCTATCCTCACGTTGAGAAAACTCTCCATTGTCTTGTAAGGCACCATCACTGTGCTAAATAGGATAGATTTCGAAAATGATCAAGCAAAAACAGGCACCCATTAAGGACTGTGGGGTATCAATAGCAGCAGGACCAGCCTGCAACACAATTGTAATCGTGTGGTCCGATATAACCCCCACTCTACCATTATCATTAAGCCAGGGGATCAATGAAAAGTGCAGGAGGGCATACCAGGAACAAAATCAGGCATACCTAAAAATGAGAATATGTGCAGTGGACTTGTTTGTGAATGCTATTGGGTCATGTAGAATAAATTTGGATCAAATGATATTTTAAGGTCACTTCTATGCCTGCATTGAACTCATGAGTTGGGTCAATATCGATTTCTGCAGTCTTGAATGTGGAATGTCAGTTCTGTTTTGCACAGAAACAGGAGATGGGTTAAGTCATAACTTCACTGACTTAAACGTGGTAGGTGAATGTGTAGCTGGCTTTGAAAGGATCGGATGCTCTTGTCAGGAGGACAATTCAGTATCCTGTTTCCAGATCTGAGAAATATATAAGAGCTAAGTATTGGCTTAGTGGAAAGCACCGCTTAAAGTTTTATGCAAATACGTTTGTGGTACAGTTTGCTAAAGATAGAAACCAAACCTTCTCGATATTAGAGATTTTATTTCTGGATGGGTGCTTCAAAGCAAGTAACATCTTTATGAGGCAAAAGTAAAGTAATGCAGACATTTGCAAAAGAATACACACTACATGCTGAAAGTACTCAGCCGGTTAGGGAACATTAGTGGACAGAGAAACGGAGCTAATGGAAAGACTGTTACCAGCACTTTTGAAGAGTGGTTTGGGAGTGAGGGGTAGAGGGAAGGTGGTAAAGTCCTGGAATTTTTTTACCGAGTCCTGAAGTCATCCCATTCTTTTCTGACTTTCCCCAGGATAGAATTGAAGATGAATAGAGACTCCCCTGAGATTTGTCTGATATGCTATTTCGGTTGTTAAAAAGCCAGTTATCAGATGCTTTAGCCCTGAATCCTCGAATTGCCAGCCATGAAACATATTTTCCAACCTGTCAGAAACTCCCCAGGGTTACTGAGGTGAGTGCACAGTTGCAAGAGTTTATTCATAAAATTGATTAACTGCAAAGGCTTTTCATAGAATTCCTACAGTGTGGAAACAGGCCATTTCACCCAACAAGTCCACACCGACCCTCCAAAGAGTAACTTGCCCAGACTCCTTCCACTACTATTCTATATTTACCCCTGACTAATGCTCCCAAGCTACACATCCCTGAACACTATGTGCAATTTAACATGGCCTATTCACCTAACTTGCACATCTTTGGATTGTGGGAAGAAATCGGAGCACCCAGAAGTAATCCACACAGACATGGGGATATTATGCAAACTCCACACGGACAGTCACCTGAGGCTGGAATTGAACTCAGGTCCCTGCCACTGAGAAGCAGCAGTTCTAACCACTGAGCCACCATGCTACTACATTGGAGAGCTTCAGCTTTGACCATTGAGAGACTACGGCTCCCAGTGTGTCTTTTCTCACTGAGTATTTTCAGTGTTAGGCAGGCGATTACCAACATCATGGAAGGCACTTCATATCTTTGGCACATCACTCATTTTCAGCTAATTGTATTTTCTTGCTGCCAACCTTCACTGTGGCATGGGAGCTGAGGCCACACCAACTGTACCAGCAATAACATGACCAATGCCAGCCACAGCTGCTTCAACTGCATGGTCCACACCAAGGTAGCTGGCATAGACACATTGATGTATCCAGAAGGAGGTGAGACCCTAAGAAAAGGACAACAGGCAGAGATATCTCTCAAAAAAAGAGTTTGAGAATCAGCATCTCAGGTGACGTAGGACCTCATACCAGGTCATTGCTGACATCTGCATACTCCTGGAATATGAGCTTCTTCCTAGCAGATAGGCTGGGCACACCTATCATGGCTGAAAAGGAGCCACCTCCTCAGAGAACTCTGGACCTTTGCCTCTTGCGGAGTTGTGTGATGACTTCTTCGGATGGGAGATCTGTGGGTGTTTAACGGCTTATTTGCAGTGAAAGAAAATGGACTACTGTGGGGTGACTGTGAGGCAGTAAGGTTGGAGATGAATAGGTGAAACTGTGTGCGTAGGCTTCTCAGATGGAAATGTGAGATATCTGCAGAGAGAGGAATGAGCACAGCAGTGTGTTGCCCAGGTGAGATGTTGCATGGGAGAACGCTGGGTCATTCCGAGTGTGGGGCTTAGCAGTTTGAAAGCATTATGTCAGGCACCTGTCATTCCCTCTGAAGTCCTGTATCCTGCAAGTACAATATTTCTACATAGGAGGGAGCACGCTCTTGCTGCTGCCAAACTCCTTGACCCTTTCCATCCATGCCTGCCTGGCCTGGATGAACATATTTTTCATTAGCTCCCATTACCTCACTTCATCATCATGGATACCTCATCAAGACCTCCAGGCAAGAGGGAAATCTTTAGGGAACAGCTTTTCTATGTTTTCTCTCCATTCCTGTTTTTTGCTGCAGCCTCAAAATTCCAATCACAGGTGATCTTTTTTGAAACACACTGGAGCTTTTCTGAAATCCTTCATGTCTACAGAGATGTTGTCCCATCAGGCAACTGACTGTGTGGAGTTTGCACATTCTCCCCATGTCAGCGTGGGTTTCCTCTGGGTACTCCAGTTTCCTCCCACAATCCAAAAATGTGCAGGTTATGTGAATTGACCATGCTAAATTGCCCGTAGTGTTAGGTGAAGGGGTTAATGTAGGGGAATGGGTCTGGGTGGGTTGCTCTTCAGAGGGTCTGTGTGGACTTGTTGGGCCGAAGGGCCTGTTTCCACACTGTAGGGAATCTAATCTAATCTAATCTAATCTAATCTAATCTCACCCCTCTCAACTGCTCAGAGATCCCAGAGGTCAAATGATAGTGGAAAGAACAACTATTAGTGCAGTCTGTTGGGAGATAGCTTCCAAACTTCTTGTTGCAGAGCTTAAAGAAGTAAAATTCTTCTGAATTCTTGGTGACTTATTGTCAGAACTGGAAGAAATTGGCAACGTAACAGGTTTAAGCAACTGCACAGGCAGGGACAGTCAGGAAGGGATAGCACAGAAGAGAGGAGAATGGCAAAAGGGATGAGGATGTACAGAAGAAGAGGGCGGTAAGTAAGGAAACAAATCATGGGTTGACAGAAGATGTCCACTGCCTGATAAAATAGAAGCTGTGAAATCTGCGCTTGGTGAATGCAATGTCAAGTTTTGTAGGAAATCATCATTTAATCTCCCTTGACCTTATTCCTATCACAGTTCTTCCCCAGGTCTTGGCTTTCTTGGTCTTTGTACTTACATAAGAATTGTTACATTGCTAACGTTTGCTGGTTTTGAACCACAGATGTTGCCGGACTCATTGCACATTTGCAATGTGTATCATTGTTATTTCTTTGTTGCATTTTGGTTTCTGTGAGTACGTGTTAAAGGAAAGTATAATTTGCACGGTGCTCTGGTAAATCTGGTGTTATTTGTAGTTTATTATTTGCTCTCATTTATTAATCAGGAAAGGTTGTATGGAGCTTCCGGCAGGGTTAAGCCACCCGTGGTATACTCTGCCTCTTTAGCTGTAAGAGTAGCTTCTTAGCGGCAGCACGAGTGGGAGGATAGACAACCACAAGTGTAGGATGTTTTCAACATTGAGAAACTTGGGTGGCACGATCAATTTTGTCTGAGTACAAAGATGTGAAAGCAGTCCTCAAATATTTAATGTAATCAGAAATTGATTTATTTGACAAAACACTACTGGTGATTATTGGCTTCTTTATCACTCTGTTTGCACTCGAAAACAGAACAGCACCAGGCAACAAGTTGACTATCAGTTTCCACTGCTGTGTTTTATGTATTTGTCCGATTTTCCAAGGAGATAATTCTCAGCATTTGTCGAAAACAAGTTGTGGTCTTACACTTAAATTGTGACAAGTAGCACCATTACAGTGCAATGCTATTCTTGATCTTATCACCTGGGTATGGTCATAATGATATAGGTTCAAGCAGAGTAGGCCATTCAGGGCCTCAGGCCTGCCTGCCATTCTATAATCTCATGGTGGATCTGCTTCAGGCTCAACTACTGTTAAGCCAGCTTCTCAGAGCCCTCTACTCCTTGTGAAAATTGAAAAGTAGGCTAGCTAGCCCTTTAAATAATTTCAGTGATCTAGCCTTCACAAATTTCTGGGTTAGGAAATTCCAGACATTGACTACCCTTTGAGAGAAGAAATTTGTTTTCACCTCAGTTATCCATGGCTGTCCCCTCATTCCAAAATCATGTCCTTTGGTTCACAATTCCCCCAACTCGTGGCAACATCTTCTCAGCATCCACCCTGTCAAATCCCCTCAGAATCTTGTATGTTTCAACGAGATCATCCCTGATTCCTCTAAACTTTAGTGAACAAATATCTGTTCTTGATAAATCTGTCCCTTCATTGCAGGAATCAGCTTGATGTATTCTTTTTGAACTACCTCCAAAGCCAACATTATCTTTCTTAATTATAGGGACCAAAACAATATATAGTGCTCCAGATGCAACCCCAACAACATCCCAGAGAATTGCAACAAGACTTCCATATTTTTAAACTTGAACTCCCTAGAATAAATGCCAAATTTCTATTTGCACAAGAATACCCAAATCTCTTTACACTGTAATTTTTGGGAATCTCTCTCCATTTAAGTAATAGCTTGCCTTTTGTTTCTTCCTACCAAAGTACATAATTCACATTTCAATAAAAAAAACGAAAGAATCGTGGATGCTGGAAATCAGAAACAGAGACCAAAATAGCTGGAAAAGCTCAGCAGGTATGGTAGCGTCTGTGGAGAGAAATTGGAATTAACGTTTCAGTTCCAGTGACACTACCTCAGTACTGATCTATGTGGCGCTCTGTCTTTTCAACCTGAAAATGATGTATTAATCCTGACTCTGTTTTCTGTGATACTCAATCCTCAATCCATGGTAGTGTATTACTCCCATTATCCTGAGCCCCTAACTTACTGAATGCTTTCCAGAAATGCAACACACTACATATACAATTCGCTTTTATCAATTCTGCTTGCCATATCCTCAAAGAAATCTAGAAAACTATGTTGACTTGGATCATGACAAACTTTTTAAAATATCCTGCGATTTCTTCCTTAATAACGGCATTTCCCAACAATAGATGTTAGGCTAACCGGTCTATAGTTTCCTACTTTCTGTCTCCCTCCCTTCTTCAACAAGGACATCATATTGACAACTTTCTGACCTGCTGGAAGCCATCTGAAATTCACTGGTTTCTGCAATATTGCCTTTGCCATTGCCATTGCCTCCACGGCACCTAATGCTATTTCCCTGAATGCAGATGTTGCCAACTTCAGTCCATTTAGTTTATCAAATACTTTATCCCTCATGATAGAGACTATTACAAGACCCAAACTCTCTGTAGTGTCTCATGTATCTGACACCTTATAATGTTTAAATGGTTCTCCAGGTGAAAACTGATGCAAAATATTGGCTAAGTTATCTGCCATTTTTCTGACAACCATTATCTACTCACGAGTCTCATCCTCCAGAGATATTTTCCAGCTATTTCTGTTTTAGTTGAAGCTCCAAATTTCCCTTCAACATGTTGGAAAAGGCAGGAATGCTGGTGAAGGCACAAATACTGGTATGATTGTAATGCCAAACAGTTGATGTGGATCCACGTTTTGAAACTTGGACTGTATAGGATACCCATGGCAAAATAATCGTTCTCTCCTCCTCACTCTGTCTGCAGCCTTTGTTATAGTTGATCATACTATCCTTCTCTATCTGCCTGGCTGTTGTCATCCAGTTGGGGTTGGGGGGGGCGCTGGTCTGTGCCTGTCTGCTTCCTTTCTTATCTTGACAGCAGTAGTCAGAGTATCACTCATAATGACTTCTCTTCCTGCACTTCGGATTATCACCAGTATCCCACAAGGATCTATCCTTGGCCCCCTCCAAATGCACATCCAAGCATTATTCCTCCATGACATTATCCCACACTCAGGATCAGTTTTCATGTAAATGCTGGTGACATCCAATTCTAGCTCACCACCACCTCTCTCAATTGGACGGAGGGCAAGTAGAAGGTGTGTGCTTGCAGAAATTCCTACCATTGCAAATGAGTTTATAGGCCAGGAACAATATAGCTGTAGGTATCCCAGGAATAGCAAAAAGTATCATTTAAACTGATTTTGAGAAGCATCTGTCACATCTGGAAGAACACATGGAGCTAACTGCTGCAGTTAGGAGAGAATTTCTTCTCACTCCAACCCTGGTCCTTTGCTTCCAGTTCCTTCCAGGTCACAACAGCAGCATAACAGCTCCATCAACTTTTGTTTTTACTTCTGATTTCCAGCATCCACAGTTCTTTCAGTTTTTTTTATCAATAGCACAGTTTTTCTCCAGTCCTTGCTTGGCTTAAACAGATGACTGATGACAAATTCATCACGTTTCCACAGACATCTGGAAGGATAGGCATGTGGTTCCAGAATGTTCAATGATGGTGCCAATGTGGACCTCTTCAAATCACATAGCCATCTTCATGAATTGCAGAATGTATTAATTTGGTCATGTGTGGCTGGTAGGGAGGACTTATGGCACAGTCGTAGTATCCTTACCTCAGGATCAGAAGCTTTGGGCTCAAGTTTCCTTCAAGACTTGCTGGCTGCAGAAGGATCATGTGTAATGTGGCCAAAAAAGTTAATTATCAACCTACAAATCCTTCCATTATGTCTGTGGAAAGTGGGAAGACCAAGAACTCTCCTAGTCAGCCATAACATACAGGTGACCTGTTCCAGGTCACATATGTAGAGACGAAAAGCATGGCACTGGAAAAGCACAGCAAGTTAGGCAGCATCTGAGGAGCAGGAGAGTCGACATTTTGGGCATAGGCACTTCATCAGGCATGGTTTATGCCCGAAACGTTAACTTTCCTGCTGTTTGGATGCTGCCTGACCTGCTGTGCTTTTCCAGTGCCACACTTTTGACTCTGACTCTCCAGCATCTGCAGTCCTCACTTTCTCCAGGTCACAGATCTTAGCAAATGCGTTGTCTGCCTCATGTACAATTGGAATGAGAAAGGAAAACAAATGTACCACTGGAGTGTTGTAACTGGCAGTGCATACTGCAAATCTAGAAGCTGAGATAATGCTTTTAGACAATGCCAGGCATCCAGCCTCTCCAGGTTGCCTCTCCAAAGTGAGTGGAAGGAGGTACGCTTGGAAATAAGTGGTAGCCTCTGCACATGTAATTAATGATTATACTTAGGAACCTAGACCTTACACTGGATCGCTATCAATTTGACAATTACTGAGCAGTCCATTAAAGAACTGAAACAAAGATTCAGTTATTTGAATAGTGTTCTGTGATTCAGCCTAAAAAGAAGGTCCCATATAATGATAGGGTGTTGTACACTAGATCTTTCAGAATGGTGACAATCTGTCCCTCAATCATGTGTTGAATCCCAATGTCCTAATGATTAGGTAGACCTGGGGCAGAGAAAGATAGAAAGAAGCAAATCTTACATTTGGCATCCCATTAGTTCATTGGACTTGCCACCTCATGAGTCCACAGATCTTTGGGTAAGGAATTAGCATGAAGACCTATAGTAGCAACCCATGACACTTCGTAGATAACATCTCAAATGGAGGAACTGCTGATCATGATGATGACATATATTACGTTATTTTATGATCAGGTCAATGCAAATAAATTAGCTCCTTCAATATGTGGAGCTGCTGGTAACTCAAAGGATGGTAAAGATGTGAGAAGGGTTCAACAGTTGTCTGGACACCATGCCAACCTTTGTAACTCTTGTCTAAATTCTGTTCCAGTCTTACATTATAACAATTAGGAACATTTTCAAAATATCAATATCAACATTAACATTAATTTCAATTAACATTACAACAACACTGGAAATTGTAGGTAGATTGCTGACAGATTTCAAATAGCTTTGTGATTTTAATATCTTGCAATAAAGCCTGAACAATATTTGTCACTGCCCTGAGTCTAGCAGCTGAAGAATTTTTCTACCCATTTTTCACGTTAGTGGAAAGGTATTGAAATGTGGGAGGAGGGATATTCTTGTGACTTATTCAAAGCTCTGCACCTCAGATCTGAAACAGGCTAGCTACTGACTGCACTACTTCATTATTTTCCAAGGGGTCTGGTCCAGCTAATTTTCCCGCACCATAGGAAATGAGAAGGGAAAACAAATGCATCACTGGTCAGTCTGGCCTCTCCCATAGAGAATTGGAAAGATACAGAGAGTTGTTACCATGACCGCAGGTATTACCTTTCATTCCTTTCTCATTGGTACTGGACTGCAGCTCCCTGATCTACAAGAGACCAGACAGCTGGAGAAGCCATTATATATTCCATTTGCCAGATTGTGTCAGATGGAGGAAATATTTGAGATCAGAGTCTACGTGAGTCAAGTACATGTTTCCCTGAAAATACTGTTCTAGGTATTACAGAATCTTGTAGAATGAGATGTGGTTGGAAGGGAAACTCAGCTGAAGTGTTCTTGGAGGGAACCACATGATCCACAATTGAATAGACAGTTTTGATGCCAAGCATGAGGGTGGATAGTGGACTCCACCAGAATATCCATCATGGCGGCTTCCTTCTGGGTATTGCAACCCGCCTATATTCATTGCTAGTACACAAATAAATGCTGAGTCTGAAGTTTATATTTCTGTCCCCTTCAAAAAATTTAGGGAGTGAGTTGATCTTCCATTAATGGTTTCTCTGATTATCCTTGACACTTCGTTCCTGTTCACTTGCCTTTGACAAATCCCTGAGTGCCGTCTCCCCCACTCTCAGTCCTGTGTGATGTCAATTTCTGTGCTGGTGCTGTCGTATGATAAGAATAATAATAAGCGATATCATTTCATCATTAAAGTTTCCTTTGTTTGTCTGGCACTACAGTGTAAATCTTTGGAAAGGCCTGGGTGAAGGAGACAGCAACAACATATACATTTAAAAGCCGACACAGGGAGTACTGAATCACACCAGAAGGCCACGATGACTAACAGGTAAAACACATGCTTCAGAGACAAAAAGAAACCCATGCCAAGGAGATTAATGTAATTTTAACTTCATTGAATGACATTAAGTTGTCAGCAGTAATTGCTGGAGGATTTCTGTTATAATAACATGCTTCCTGTTGCATATGTTTGATACACAGCAAATGTGTGATCTGCATATTATGGTGATCTTCCATATAAGGGAGATGACATTTAAGCTCACAGGCGTTTTAATTGTAATTCAAATGTTTGCCGAGAAATTGGTTATTTATAACTTGTTTCATATGTTTGGTATCAATCTCAGCCACTGAGGTTTTAGAAGGCATGATATGTATTTCGATCATTAACTTGTTCCTAAGTACTGAATAAAGAGGTCAGGAAGTTCAGAGCAAAACTGACCCGATGCTAAATAATCCAATTCAAACTAGACCGCCCACATTGAATGTATTCAAATATCATTCTGTCCAAACTAGTAGTGGGAATGGGATTGATGTAAAATTTGGTAAGGCTTATTCTCAGACACACGGATTGTGACACACAATTATTTTAGGCCTGTTGAATTTAGAATGGCCTTGCATAAACTTCATCCTGTTTGCTCTTAAACACATGGCCTAATGCCAGATCTACTACTGATTGGCTTCATGCTCAACAGGGTGGCGTGAGTATGATGCATCACTTACCTGCTCTTCTTAAAAGTATTCTACTCTTTTAAAGTGGAGGCCCCACTCAGACAGGAACAGTTCAAGAAAGGCTTTCCTGAAAAGAAGAAGACTATAAATGGAGTAACAGTCTGAGGAAGCACTCCCAGTTTCTCAAATCCAGTACTGGAGGTCTCAATGTTTGAGCCCAGAGTCAGGGTGAAATAAGATGCCAGAGGAACAGAATAGGGAATGGGAGCAGGTTATCAAGGAGCTCAATTTCTTGTGTTCCCCATGACAACATGGTTGTAGTGCTAGAAAAACATCAATGACTTCATATGAGTAGTCAAGATCAGAAAATGCACCTTAAATTACATCTTCTAGACCCAATCCATCAACCTCAAGCTAGTCAATTAGATTAGATTAGATTACTTACAGTGTGGAAACAGGCCCTTCGGCCCAACAAGTCCACACCAACCCGCAACCCACCCAGTCCCATTCCCCTACATTTACCCCTGCACCTAACACTACAAGCAATTTAGCATGGCCAATTCACCTAACCTGCACATTTTTGGACTGTGGGAGGAAACCGGAGCACCCAGAGGAAACCCACGCAGACACGGGGAGAATGTGCAAACTCCACACAGTCAGTCGCCTGAGGCGGGAATTGAACCCGGGTCTCTGGCGCTGTGAGGCAGCAGTGCTAACCACTGTGCCACCGTGCTGCCTACAATTCACCACAGTCTCATCATTCAGATTTCAGCGTCACATTCAAATGCTTTATCCCACCCTCTTAACCATAATGCCACTATCACAACCATCTCTCACCGTTTTCATCTGCCTTCAGCCACTCCACTGCAATTGGCACTGAGCCCAAACACACTGTGGAATACAAACTGATATTCTACCATCTTCCAGATTTTTAAAAAAGCTTAAAGTAGACAAGTTCCCAGGACCTGAAGGGATCTATCCCAGAATGCTGAGAGGAAGGTGAGGAAATTGCTGGGGCAAAAATCTTTTTGTATCCTCTTTAGTCACAAGAGAGGACTCAGCGGACTTTGTTTAAGAAGGGAAATAGGATAATCTGGGAAATTCCAGGTCGATGTTCCTTCCATCAGTGGTAGGGAAATTATTGGAGAAGGTTTTTAGGGAGAAAGTTTATTCAGATTTGGAAGAAGATGGACTTCTTAGCGATAAGCAGTATGGGTTTGTGTGGGGAAGGTCATGTCTCACAAACTTGAGTGGTTCTTTTTGAAAAGTGGCACAGATGATTGATGAGGGCAGGGCGGTAGATGTTGACTTTAACAAGGTAATTGACAAGGTCCCTCATGGCAGGCTAATACAAAAGGGATCCGCAGTGAACCAGTAAGGTGGATACAGAACGGACTTGGTTATAGAAGATAGAAAGCAGCGGTGGAGGGACGTTTTTCTGACCGGAGATCTGTGATCAGTAGAGTTCTGCAGAGATCAGTACTGGGACCACTGCTGTTTGTAATATATGCAACTGATCTGGAGGAGAACATAGATGGTCTGATTAGTACATTTGTAGATGACACAAAAATTGGGGCAGCTGTGAATAGTGAGAATGATTGCTGAAAGATACAGCAGAATAGAGAGGCTAGAGACATGGGTGGAGAAATGGCTATGGAGTTTAATCCAGACAAATGCGAGGTGATGCATTTTGGAATATCTAATGCAGGAGGGAAATATACAGTAAATAGCAGGACCCTTAGTAGTAATAACATACAGAAGATCAAGGTGTGCAGGTTCACAGCTTCATAGAAGTGGAAATACAAGTGGATAAGGTGGTCAAGAAGACAGCATGCTTACCTTCATCGGTCGGGACATAGATTAGAAAAGTTGGTAAGTCATGTTGCAATTGTATAGTACTTTAGGTCACATTTGGAGTATTATGTACAGTTCTGGAGGCTTCAGAGAGGGCACAGTAATGGTTTATCAGGATGATTCCTGGTTTACAGGGCATTAGCTCTGAGGGGAGATTGGATAGACTTGGTTTGTTTTCTCTTGAACTTTGAAGGATGAGGGGTAATCTGTTAGATGTTTACAAAATTACGAGAGGCATGCATAGAATGGGTAATTGGAGTCTATTTTCCAGGGAAGTAATATCAATTACAAGGTTGAAGGTAAAAGGTGGAAAGTTTAAAGGAAATGTGAGAGGCAGGTTATTTACACAGAGGATGGTAAATGCCTAGAATGTGCTGTAGGGGAGATGGTGGAGGCAGATGCAATAGCGACATTTAAGAGGCACCTTGACAGATACATGAATATGCAGGGAATAGAGAGACACAGACAGCGTAGTGGCAAAAGGTGTTTAGTTTAGAAAGGTGCCATGTGTTGGCACGGTCTTGGTGGGCTGAAGGAAGCTTCCTGTGCTGTATTGTTCTTTGTTCCTATAGGGCCAGGTCACACACATTACCACAGGGAGCAGCAGAGAACAAGAGAGGAAGAACACTACTCTTCCCAAGGGCTTTGGAGAAGATGCTGCTCTGTGCCATGTAGTCCATTGTGAAAGAAATCCATTCCATCTAGCATCACTGAGATCATTCAGGATGGTGACATGGTCAAGCCTTATTTACCGCCTCAAATCCGACTTGCTCTCTGGCACAGAGTGAAAGCTGCAGACAATATGACCAAAACCAATTGGTTTCCAGGGAGTAGCAATAACTCAATTAATTATGAAGCTACCATCCTCTGTCAAAGTGACAATACTATGCTCCCACAACTGCCCACTGTGCTAATGCCCTGTTGATGCCTCTGAGCCATCCCAGACAGCTGCCACCTATACCAAGGTGGTGCTGTTCAAAGCCAGGCCCCCGTGGGTCAAACCTGCTGGAGAGCATTCTGCAGTCTCCTGCATGTGAAAGTCAGCAGCTGTCCAAGATGTGCTGTTTGGTCTCCTTCACAAACAGTAAGAAGTGATCTGATTTATATTCCTGACCTCCATTTCACTAGCACCAGTTGTGCTGTGTGACAGGATTTCACAGCTGCACTGGCTCTTTTTTCCAGCTTCTGGATGCCAATCAATTCAGCTTAGAACATAGAACATAGAACATTACAGTGCAGTACAGGCCCTTCGGCCCTCAGTGTTGCGCCGACCAGTCATACCAATCTGAAGCCCATCTAACCTACACTATTCCATATGCTTGTCCAATGATGACTTAAATGCACTTAAAGTTGGCGAATCTACTACCATTGCAGGCAAAGCATTCCATACCTTTACTACTCTCTGAGTAAAGAAACTACCTCTGACATCTGTCCTATATCTATCACCCCTCAATTTAAAGCTATGCCCCGTCGTGCTCACTGTCACCATACTTGGAAAAAGGCTCTCCTTGTCCACCCTATCAAACCCTCTGATTATCTCATATGTCTCTATTAAGTCAACTCTCAACCTTCTTCTTTCCAACAAAAAAAGCCTCAAATCCCTCAGCCTTTCCTCGTAAGACCTTCCCTCCATACCAGGCAACATCCTAGTAAATCTCCTCTGCACTCTTTCCAAAGCGTCCACATCCTTCTTATAATGCGGTGACCAGAACTGTACACAATACTCCAAGTGCAGCCGCACCAGAGTTTTGTACAGCTGCAGCATAACTTCATGGTTCCGGAACTCGATCTCTTTATTAATAAAAGCTAAAACACTGTATGCCTTTTTAACAACCCTGTCAACCTGGGTGGCAACTTTCAAGGATCTGTGTACCTGGACACCGAGATCTCTCTGCTCATCGACACTACCAAGAATCTTACCATTAGCCCAGTACTTTGCATTCCGAATACTCCAACCAAAGTGAATAACCTCACACTTGTCTGCATTAAACTCCATTTGCCAACTCTCAGCCCAGGTCTGCAGCTTATCTATGTCTCTCTGTAACCTACAATATCCTTCGTCACTATCCACAACTCCATCGACCTTAGCGTCATCTGCGAATTTATTAACCCACCCTTCTACACCCTCATCCAGGTCATTTATAAAAATGACAAACGGCAGTGGACCCAACACCGACCCTTGCGATACACCACTAGTAACTGGACTCCAGGATGAACATTTCCCATCAACCACCACCCTCTGTCTTCTTTCAGCAAGCCAATTACTGATTCAAACTGCTATATCTCCCACAATCCCAGTCCTCCGCATTTTGTGCATAGCCTACTGTGGGGAATTTTATCAAACGCTTTGCTGAAATCCATATACACCACATCAACCGGTTTACTCTCATCTACCTGTTTAGTCACCTTCTCAAAGAACTCAATAAGGTTTGTGAGGCACAATCTACCCTTCACAAAACTGTGCTGACTATCTCTAATCAAATTATTCTTTTCTAGATGATTATAAATCCTATCTCTTTTAACCTTTTCCAACACTTTACCAACAACTGAAGTAAGGCTCACTGGTCTATAATTACCAGGGTCGTCTCTACTCCCCTTCTTGAACAGGGGAACCACATTTGCTATCCTCCAGTCTTCTGGCACTATTCCTGTAGACAATGATGATTTAAAGATCAATGTCAAAGGTTATTGGTAAGTATAAAATGTGACGCTCAGGGCATAAATTGTATAAAGCAGGTGCAGAGCAAAAGGAATGTTGTCAATGGCATGGGGAAGCCTGAAATCCTTACAATTCCACAGTCTTTTTTTAATATTGGTCTCAAGCAAGGGAGAATGCAAAGAGGTTATCTTTCCTTGTGTATATATAGCTACAGTAAATCCCTTACACAACAGTGCACTATAAACTGTAAGTGGTTGCAAGATTCTCCATTCTCCAATCTGAAGAGATGCACTCATGCATCTTTGTAATTAAAACCCACATTCTCATCTACCATCCCACCAGTCTCCACCATCTCCAACTAGACCCTCCACTAAGAACATCTTTCCCTCCCAACCCCTCTCTGCCTTTCACAAAAGCCGTTCCCTTTGACAGGTTTTGCACCACTCTCGCTACTGACGCCCCCCGAATGCCCAAGTACCTTCCAATGCAATCATAAAAGATGCAAAACCTGCCGGTACACCTGGTCCCTCACCTCATCCAAGGCTCCAAACAGTCCTTTCAGGTGAGACTGAGATTCACCACCTCTCTTCCAACCTGGTTTATTGCATCAGGTGCTCCCACTGTGATCTTCTCTACATCAGAGAGACCAAATATAAACTTAGGGAACGGTTCGCTGAGCATCACAGCCGGGCCCGCAGGGGCCAATCGGACCTCCCAGTCACCGCCCATTTTAATACCCCTTTCCATTCCCTTTCTGATGTGACCATCCTTGACCTCCTCTATTGCCACAATGAACCACACCACAAATTGGAGGAACAACACCTCATGTCTCACCTGGGCAGCCTACAGCCCAGAGGACTCAACATTGATTTTTCCAATTTCAAATAACGTCCCTTCCCATCCCACAACTTCCTTTTCAGCCCCACCTCTCCCTTCCACTCTTCCTTGCCACCAACCAGATTCATTCTTCCCATTGACCAATCAGGTCGAATCTTCTACCTGTCTTCATCTATCTCCACTTCACCACTCTGCTCCCTCTTCCACCTTTATCTGCAGTCCCACCTGTACCCATTCCCCAGTCCTGAAAAAGGGTTACACCTGAAATGTTGACATCTCCACCTCCTGATGCTGCCTGGCTTGCTGTGTTCTTCCTGCCTCTTGCCTATTTACTTTGGATTCCAGCACGTGCAGCGTTTTTTGTCTCTATCTATACCTGGGCTGGCCCCCAGACCCACAGCAATGTAGTTGACTCAGCAGCCCTCTAGATAATTAGAGCTGGACAATAAATCCTGACCTAGCCATGAATAAATTGAAACAAAATTGCATACACTCATCTGACTGTCTGAAGAAACTTCACTGACTCCATTATACAGAATGAGTGATTGAAGTCAGGGTGAGCCCCTTCTTACTGGAAGTTCAAATGTCGTGTTTAAAGATTTAAAAGATCCAAATTTAAAGATTTGGAAAGGCCTGTCTGGTTTGGAATCTATGCTATGATACAACAGTTCAAAGCTGTGGTTACTTTCACAGCCACTGCAGTTCTTGCTCTGCTTTGAGACTGATGCTGTGGACAGCTGATTTCAGTGATGATCTCCTTAGTGAAACAGAGCTGTTTCATACGCTGAAGTTCATCTAAGAGAATTTCTCCTTGAACATGCTGGGTTAAAATGATCTCCTGCTGAGTAGCCTTCTCTCTCTCTACTCCTTCACCTCCCTCTTTCAGCAATGTGTCCTGGTTTGTGTTGCCTCTCCTTCCAAAGAGAATGCCTGCTAATTCCCCTAATGTCTGGGAGCAATTAGCTTGCGCACAAACCTTGATGTCAGCAAAAACTCCTTTAGCATTTGTCCCACCATTCATTGTAAACTTGAACATACCACATGGATGGCAGTGATTCAAGTAGACAGTTCACCATCTCCTTTTGAGGGCATTTGGAGATACATAATAAATGGCAACCTAGCCCATGATACCCACATCCTGTGAGGAAACAAAACAACCATTGAATTTGCTTGAAGCTGAAGGAAGATAGCATTAGGAAATGGAGCAGGTATACTGCTTTGACTCTGATTATGAAGGTGAAGTCACCCCTAAGCAAGTGTGATGTCTCAGTCAGCAAAACTGTTGATTGTGAAACCAAAGTAAACTAGTGCAGATAATGGAAATCTGAAAAGAAAACAGAAAATGTTTAAAAGGAGGTCTGCACTAACAGCATTTCTTGAGGGAGGAACAGAATGAACATTTCAGGTCATGGAGCTTCCATCAGTACCGAAAGTGATTCATAGAGACACTCAAAGCAGGAAATTCTCAGGCATCAGTTGTTATTGTCCTCTATTCTCCTCTATATCACCTCACAAAGGTAATGACTCAAGCTGCCTGGAATGATGGTAATATCTGATATGGCCCATTCTCCTTAAATACTGCCCAACCTATCTTTAGCATACCTTTTTCTTCCCCATGAGAATGACATCAAGGATATGACCATTAGCAAAGCCATACCTGTTTTGAAAACCTGAAGATGGTGAAAACCTGCCAGTGGCCTCAGAGTATTGGAGGCAGTGAGCAGCACTGTCAGAACTACAACATCAGTACAGGTCAAGCAACATTTCCAGATGCAGAAATAGTTACTGAAATTCTTCACATTTAAGATGCTCAATAAGTTCAGAATGCCTCCATTGTGTCCACTAATTGCAAAACCTGAATACTCTAAGTCAAGTTATCTGAAGTACATATTGAAGGTAAAAGCAGGAAACTCTGAGTTACAGCATCACTGCCCCTCAGAGTACATTTGCTTTAATGAGGCCACTCAGAATTTGTTCTGGTGCCCGTTCTAAATAGTAAGAGGGAAATTGGGAATTTGACAGTGAATCTATCTCAGTTTTTGCTTCAAAAATATTAGTTTTTGTGTACTAGAAGCTACATTTCATTATATACAACGTCTTGTTTTCTTTTTACAGGCAAAAAGAATATTGCACCTTTTTCACTGAGTGAAAGGCAATAGAGACAGCAGATCCCTGCTATCTTCCTGTGGCAATGACCAATTAGTGGTTTAAATGTAATCAGTTAACTAAGGTGGTTAATAATTCCTGATATACATCCATGTCAATGATGATCAAACTAATCAGCACCCTCTTCTTATACTTTACACATTGCTGCCTCCTCCCAAAGTTTTTCTCTTGTGATTCAATCCTGATGCATTCAAGATGAGGAGCTTCAACTTCATGTCTCCTTTTGGCGATGTTTATAGCCTATATTCCCAAGTTGTAACGAAGCAATTGTTCTATAGATATGATCCCAAAATATTTTGTTTTATCTGTTATCATATACAGTCTCAAACAAATACTTTTTTAAAACTGGTTTTAATGACAAATATCCTTGGGCTGAGTTGAAGTGATGCACAATACAGAGAGATATGAGTAAATATATCATTTTAATGCAATCAGTTAATAACAACCATCATCTTAATTTCTTGGTGAGGTAAATACTGAAGCAGTTCTGATTAGTTAATATAAATGATGGCCTTGGTCTAGCACTCTTTTATATCAGTAAAGGTTCATCATGATGTTCCATTGTAACCACTTCAAAAGGGAAATCACTTCAGTCTTATCATGGGACTTTGAGTAAAATGTCAGACAGGAAGAGCACAGATGGCAGGGTGTTTCCCCAGAAATAGCCAGTGCCTTTTAACACGAATCCTTGAAAACAATGTGTAGAATTCACAGAATGAAATCATATCTATTGGAACAAAATCACACTGATTGCTTCGCATACTATGCATTAGAGGCAGATAATTGCTTTACATGTTAGGATTTAAATAAGGAGATACACCTTTATCTCTGGAGTACATCAAGGCATTGGATCCCTTCTGTTTGTTATCTACATTACCACAGTACTAGTGACTTTACCATTGTACAGCCATCTGGTTGAGGTTACGCCAAACATAAGTGGAAATGGTTGTGTTGTTTAGAGGTCAGTCATCTCAGTCCCAGGACATTTAGTATGGACCAGACCAAACCCCCTCACAATTTATTAAGAAGGTAACCTAGATCCCAACCTTTGTTTATTTTGAAGGCAAATGTAAGGCGCTCCATTCCAGGTGCAATTCGATTCCACTTGTTCTTGATTTTTCTCAACCATTTGATCAAACACAGTCTTCCTTCAACTTCCTTATCTTTATTCAATTTCTCCTCTTGTTTTTACCTGTGGCTTTGTGATGTTGTTACCACACAGTCAGGAAAAATTCCAGGATATACATCCTATGCCTGTAACATCTCAGTTCCCTGATTTTTCACTGGCTTTTCAACCATGGTAGGCATCATTCCCATCTGTGATCCAGTTATATCATTACCAAGTATAAATTGTATTGCTGGAATGGAGACTGTCTCTACTGCTGCTATCACCACTTCACTACTTTTTACCAGTTTCTTCAACTCATGTTATATAATGGAAAATTGCTCTTCTTCCCATGAATTCCACATATTATCACTTTTTCTGGCAATAGGGTCAGAGAGATGTACAGCATGGAACCACACCATTCAGTTCAACTATTTCAGGCCAAACAGATAGCCAAAACTAATCTAGACCCATTTTCTAGTTCTTAGCTCTTAGCCCATATCCCTCTAAACCCTTCCTATTCATATACCCATCCACATGCCTTTAAAATGTTGTAATTGTATCAGCCTCCACCACTTCCTCTGGCAGCTCATTCCATACATGCACCACCCTTTGTGTGAAAAAGTTGCTCCTTAGATCCTGTTTAAAACTTTCCCCTCTCAATCTAAACATATGTCCTCTAGTTCAGGACTCCCCCACCCCAGGGAAATGACCTTGTCTAGTTATCCTATCCACGCCTCTCATGATTTTATAAACCTCAATAAGGTCACCTCTCACCCTCCGATGCTCCTGGGAAAACAGCCCCAGCTGATTCAGCCTCTTCCTCCAGCTCAAACCCTTCAATCCTGGCAACATCCTTGCAAGTCTTTTCTGAACCACTTCAAGTTTCACAACATCCTTCCTGTAGAAGGGAAACCAGAATTGCACACAATATTCTAAAAATGGCCTAACCAATGTCCTGTACAGCCTCGCCATGATCTCCCAACTCCTATACTCAATGCTCTGACCAATAAAGGAAAGCATACTAAACACCTTCTTCACTATTCTGTCTACCAATACTCCTTGTGAATTACATATCTCCTCATCTCTCACTATCAAAGCTTGACTTGCTCCCAGATCTCTTAAAATTGTAATTTCTTTACCTGCTCCTCCTGGCCTTGACAAGTAAACTTTAGCTTTGCAAGGACAAGTCAGGGAACTATAGACCAGTGAGCCTGACGTCAGTTATTGGAGGGAAACCTGAGGGACAGGATTTACATGCATGTCGAAAGGCAATTAGGGATAGTCAGCATGTCTTTGTGCATGGGAAACCATGTCTCATGAACTTGATTCAGTTTTTTGAAGAAGCAACAAAGGGGAGTGATGAGGGCAGAGCAGTGGATGTAATCTATATGGACTTCAGTAAAGCCTTCCCCATGGGAGACTGGTTAGCAAGATTAGATCTCATGGAATACAGGGAGAACTAGCCATTTGGATACAGAACTGGCTCAAAGGTAGAAGACAGAGGGTGGTGGTGAAGAGTTGTTTCTCAGACTGGAGGTCTGTGACCAGTGGAGTGCCACAAGAATCAGTGCTTGGACCACTATTTTTCATAATTTATATAAATGATTTGAATGTGAACATAGGAAGTATAGTTTGCAGATGACACCAAAAATGGAGGTGGAGTGGAAGAAGGTTACTTCAGATTACAACGGGATTTTGATCAGATGGGCAAATGGGCTGATGAGTGGCAGATAGAGTTTAATTTAGATAAATGCGAGGTGCTGCATTTTGGGAAAGCAAATCTTAGCAGGACTTATACACTTAATGGTAAGGTCCTAGGGAATGTTGCTGAACAAAGAGACCTTGGAGTGCAGGTTCATAGCTCCTTGAAAGTGGAGTCGCAGGAGATAGGATAGTGAAAAAGGCGTTTGATATGCTTTCCTTTATTGGTCAGAGTACTCAGTACAGGAGTTGGGAGGTCATGTTGCGGCTGTACAGGATATTGGTTAGGCCACTGTTGGAATATTGCATGCAATTCTGGTCTCCTTCCTATTGGAAGGATATTGTGAAACTTGAAAGGGTTCAGAAAAGATTTATAAGGATGTTGCTAGGGTTTGAGGATTTGAGCTATAGGGAGAGGCTGAACAGGCTAGGGCTGTTTTCCCTGGAGTGCCGGAGGCTGAGGGGTGCCCTCATAGAGGTTTATAAAATCATGAGGGGTGTGGATAGGGTAAATAGACAAAGTATTTTCCCTGGGGTGAAGGAGTCCAGAAGTAGAGCGCATACGTTTTGAGAGGGGAAAGCTATAAAAGAGATGTAAGGGGCAACTTTTTCAGACAGAGGGTTGTATGGGTATGGAATGAGCTGCCAGAGGAAGTGGTGGAGGTTGGTACAATTGCAGCATTTTAGAGGCATCTGGATGGGTATATGAATAGTAAGGCTTTAGAGGGATATGGGCCAAGTGCTAGTAAATGGGACTAGATTAGGTTAAGATATCTGGCATGGATGAGTTTGTTTCCGTACTGTACATCTCTATGACTCTGTGACTCTAAGTAAATTCTTGAAAGAAATCTGGCACTTCCTTCTCAACCAGCTCCTGATCATGTTATACACTCTGTTATAGCTTTTGAGCTTTCCCTCTGCTTTCCTTTATCACTTCAACAGAACTCACTGGCTTATCATGTTTCCCCACATCTGTCTTGCCAATACTTTTTCTAAACCACCAACACTATAACTTCATATAGCCTACTTTATTACAGTGAAAACAGCTGAGCATTTTTTTTACTTCTCCTTCCTCCTCATGGGCTTCCTTTTTGTCATGTGGTAAAATATCTTTACTACTTTCAATGAGATCTCCTTTTTCTTACCATCTGAGGATTTCTCTTTTCCTCAATTCATAACCCTCACAGGATGAAACTGTTGTCGGAAACTAAACCTCGATTTATAAATCAACTCAATTATCCGCCATTTCCACTGCTAATTTTGCAGTCTTTCTCTCTGTTCTTCCTCATGGGTTCTCACTATTTCAGGAAATTAATTTTTGAACTGCTCCAAAACAATTGTCTCTCTAAGAGTGTCATATATTTGATCTATTTTCAATGTCCTGTCAAAATAAGCTTTGTTTGATCCTTTCAAACTCAATATACGTTTAACCTGAAACATTGTTTGTAAGCTTCTGGTACGAGTTCATATGCTCTTAAGATGGCAATTTACACCTCATTATACTCCCCAGATACCTTCTCTGGTAGTGATGCAAATACCTCACTAGCTCATTCTACCAATGTTTTTTGAATCAACAGTACTTGTATGGTCACAGGTCACTTAATTTGTTTAGAGAAAAAAACTTCAGATGCTGGAATCCAAAGTAGACAGGCAGGACGCTGGAAGAACACAGCAAGCCAAGCAGCATCAGGAGTTGGAAAAGTCAACGTTTCAGGTGTAACCCTTCTTCAGGACTCTGTTTAGCCACTTTCTCAAATGAAATTAAATGTAAAAAGCATCTACATCCTTCTTGGTGAACTTACGTGATGTTTGAACATATTCAAGCAGATCCCCATCATGCCTTTGGCTAGGATGAGATTGCTCTCCTTTTCTGTTCTCACCACTACTCCGACATTTCATCTTCAGTTCTGCCATTTTAAGTTTACTTTGAGTTCTCAGTTCCAGCCTCTAAGGTTCAAAAATTCTCTCTTTCTCTCTTTCTTCTCCCTCATTTTCCATTTCTTCTCTCTCTTCCTACTGCTGGGGCCTTCCTCCCCTTTTCTTTTTTCCTCTGCTTTTAATCATAAATCAAAGTTTCGTTTTCTATTCATGTTCAAGCTGCTTCATTTTCAATTGAATTTTAGCCATTTCCAAAGCTTACGATGGCATTCCCTGCAATTGTAAATTCTGCATTATAGCCACAACTACCTCACTTTTCCTCACAGACACAGGCAGCCCAACTCCAGTTTGTTTGGCAATTCTGAAAGCTTTGCCTTGCTCACTTTCTGTAAAACTCCCAGAGTGACTTCTTCCACCCTCAGGAAACTTTTAGAGATTGAAAGATCCATTATTACCCAAGGCATATCCTGTTTAAACCAAACCAAATTCAACACTTGAAATAAATGACACTAATACTTACCACTCACTGCCTTTGAGTCCAATTATCCTAAACCCAATCTGGAATCAGAGATTTTGATGCTATTAAGAGCTTCCAATTTGTTATGGACCAGACAAACCCCCTCAAAATAGATTAAGATGGTAGCCTATCCTAACCTTTTCTTATTTGAAAAGATGCTGCATTCCAGATGCAATTTGTTTGACCAAACTACTCGACATCAAGCAAAACATACTTTATTCATATGCTCTAGATAAAATACAACATAAGAAAGAATAAAGAGAAGAATTGGCTTAGTTGTAACTCCATTGGAAAACTGAACAGAATGATAGATTAGTTAGCTACTAAACAGTAACCGTTCCAACATGGTAACATCCCATAAACGCAGCCTTGGCAAAAGGCAAATTCAGAAAATAGATTGTCTCACATACTACTCCAGCAGCAAGAAGAGAATCCCAAGCTTTTAACTGTAACCGAGAGAGGGGAAAAAATTCGCTTCCACTTCTTCAAAACCTCAGCTGCAACTACTACTGACAAACTAAGAAACTAAAAATCCTGGTTCTGTGGGAGCTTAACCACATCCAGTCAGGCTGCTTCTATTGTTCTACCTTAAAGAAAATCCCCAAGGCCTCACAAGCTGTTTCATTTACAAGTTTCAATAGACATCTCACCACCTCTATCTTAAATACTTTCTTTTTAAAAATCAGGACAAAATAAACCTCTTTAAACCATAGTATTGTCACATCTTGCTGCACAGATTGCTCAGGCATCATAGACCCAGCCATCTTCAACTAACTGTCCCTCCGTCATAAGGTGGAGAGAATGTTCACTGATGCTTTCACAACCTTCAGCACCATTTGTAACACCTTCAATACTGAAGTAGTCCATGTCCCTATGCAACATGATCTGAATAATATTCCTACTTGAACTGATAAGTGGCAAATAAAATTTACACGTTCCCCTTCAAGCCAGACAGTACCCTAATTAAATGATAGAACCCCTCCTACAAACACTATGGGCATATCCACAACACATAGAACATAGAACAGTACAGCACAATACAGGCCCTTCGGCCCTCAATGTTGTGTTGGCCTTTTACCTTACTGTAAGATCAGACTAACCTACATACCCTTCATTGTGCTATCTTCCATATGCTTATCCAAGAGTCCCTTAAATATCCCGATGCATCTGACTCTACTATGCATATCCCATGCACCCTCTACTCTCTGTATAAAAAAAACTATCTCTGACGTCTCCCCTAAACCTTCCTCCAAACACCTTAAAGTTATGCCCCCTTGTGATAGACATGTCTACCATGGGAAAAAATCTCTGGCTATCTACGCTTTCTCATCATTTCGTACTCCTCTATTAAGTCACCTCTCATCCTTCTTCACTCGAATAATAAAAGCCCTAGGTCCATCAACTTTTCTTCAGAAGACATACAACCCAGTTAAGGCAGCATCCTGGTAAATCTATTCTGCACCATCTCCAAAGCTACCACATCTTTCCTGCAATGAGGCTACCAGAACTGAACACAATATTCCAAGTGTGGTCTAACCAGGACTCTATACAGCTGCAATATAACTTTGTGGCTCTTAAATTCAATCCCCCTGCTAATGAAAGCCAGAACACCATACACCTTCTTAATAAATCTGTCAACTTGGGTGACAACTTTCAGGGATCAATGGACATAGACCCCAAGATCCCTCTATTCCTGCACACTACCAAGAATCCTGCTTTTAACCCTGTATTCTGCATTCAAATTCAATCTTCCAAAGTGAATCACTTCACACTTTTCCAGGTTGTACTCCATCTGCCACTTCTCAGCCCATTTCGCACCCTGTCAATGTCCCGTTGCAACCTACAACAGCCCTCCACACTATCCACAACTCTACCAACGTTCATGTCCATCAGCAAACTTACTAACCCACCCTTCTACTTCCTCATCCTAGTCATTTATAAAAATCACTAAGAGCAGAGGTCCCAGAACCGATCCCTGTGGAACACCACTGGTCACTGAGCTCCAGGCTGGATACTTCCCATCTACGACCACCCTCTTCTTCTATGGGCCAGCTAATTCTGTATCCAGACAGCCAAATTTCCCTGCATCCCATGCCTCCTTACTTTCTGAATGAGCCCATGTATACCACATTCATTGCTCTACCTACATCAATGTATTTTGTCACATCCTCAAAGAATTAAATAAGGTTTATAAGGCATGACCTGCCCTTTACAAAGCCATGCTGACTATCTCTAATCAAACTGTGGTTTTCCAAGTAATCATAAATCCTGTTTCTCAGAATCCTCTCCAATACTTTGTCCACCACAAATGTAAGACTAACTGGTTTAAAATTCCCAGGATTATCCATATTCCCTTTCTTGAACAAGGGAATAACATTTTCCACCCTCCAATCATCTGACACTACTCCAGTGGACAGTGAGGATACAAAGATCATCGCTTCCTGTAGTATCCTAGGGAATATCCCATCTGGCCCAAGGGATATATCTACCCTTATGTTTTTCAAAGTCTTCAGTCCATCCTCCTTCTTAACATCAACCTGTTCAAGCATACCAGTCAGTTTCATGCTGTCTCAGAAATGTCAAGGTCCCTCTCAGTAGTGAATACTGAAGCAAAGTCTTCATTAAGGACCTCTCCTCCCTCTTCCAACTCTAGGAGCAAGTTCCCTACACTATCCCTGATCGGCCCTACCCTCACTCTGGCCATCCTCTTGTTCCTCACATAAGTGTAGAATGCCTTGTAGTTTTCCTTAATCCTACCTGCTAAAGCTTTCTCATGCCCCGTTCTAGCTCTCCTAAATCCATTCTTTAATTCCTTCCTGGTTACCTTGTAACCCTCTAGAGCCCTGTCTGATCCTTGCCTCCTCAACCTTATGTAAGTCTCCTTCTTCCTCCTGACTAGATGTCCCACATCCCTTGTCAACCAAAGTTCTTTCAACTTACCATCCTTTCATTGCCTCTGTGGGACAAACCTGTCCAGCACCATCAGCAAGTGCTTCCTAAACCACCTCATCATTTCTGTCATGTATTTCTCTGAGAACATCTGTTCCCAATTTAGGTGCCCCAGTTTCAGTTGAATAGCATTGTAATTCCACCTCCCCTAATTAAATATTTTCCCATACCACCTGCGCCTATCCCTCTCCATGAGTATATAAAGGTCAGGGAGTTCTGATCACTATCACCGAAATGGTCTCCCACCGAGAGATCTGACACCTGGCATGGTTTGTTGCCAAGCACCAAATCCAATATGACTTCCCCTCTATTTGGCCAATCTATATATTGAGTCAGGAAGCCTTCCTGGACACACCTGGACACATAGACTGTAATGTCCAAGAAGGAAGTTCACCACCAACTTCTCAAAAGTGATTAGTGATGGGCAACAGTGCTGGCCTTGTCACATCTATGAAAGAATAAAATTAAACAGCCTCACAGCGCCTGAGACCCGGGTTCAATTCCCGCCTCAGGCGACTGACTGTGTGGAGTTTGCACGTTCTCCCCGTGTCTGCGTGGGTTTCCTCCGGGTGCTCCGGTTTCCTCCCACAGTCCAAAAGATGTGCAGGGTCAGGTGAATTGGCCAAGCTAAATTGCCCGTAGTGTTAGGTAAGGGGTAAATGTAGGGGTATGGGTGGGTTTCGCTTCGGCGGGTCGGTGTGGACTTGTTGGGCCGAAGGGCCTGTTTCCACACTGTAATGTAATCTAGTAATCTAATCTAAACTCTGCTTCCTGCAACATCCATACACATTGAGTTTCTTTGTACATATGTGCTGCTGATGTCACATTCTACTTCACCATAATTGGCAACTCTTTTGTTATCTCAATGCTGTTTGCAGAATATCTAATTCTGGATAACATATAATTCGTGTCACAACTAGTTATGTTCATGGCGTGGTCAGTAACTGTGAATCAATGTAACTCACGGAGGTTTCTTTTAGGTTTTTCACTGTTCCAATTTTAAAGATAATGACCAGCAAAGCATTAACTTCAAATAAGATAAAATGTTTCTTTGTTACACAAACTATTGCAGAAACCTATTGCTAAGTAAATACAAGAAATAAATATTAGATAAAATACAGATACAAAGATTAAAGGTAGATATGGATAAAACATCCATCATTGAAACTCTCAAGCAATTCTTTTTTACTTCCTGAATTAGCTGTTTTAACAACTTCCTGACGTAAATTAATGTAAACCTCAGTACATCTGAAAACTTGCTGATCTATTAAGCACTAACCCTTCTTCTAAAGATATTGCTGTATCTTGAATTCTGGTTCTCATCACGTCAAATTTAAAATTCACATTAGCACATTCAATTCTTCATAGTCTCACATTTCCCTCTCATGTAAATTCTTCTATCCCTACACTGCCCTACTGAACTATGTGTTCCTCTCATACATTTCTCACTTCCTTCATCTCACCATTCTTAGCTGTACAGGAATTCTTCTTTGGGGATTCTTTCCCTCAATTGATCCATTCTGGTACCTCCTTATTTTCTACTGAGATAGTCTAGCAAACCCATTTGTTTGATTGAAATTCTGGTCATCTCATGTAATATATGAATAAGAGGGTTGTGCACATGCAAGTCCTGTCAACAGAAGAAAAGGAAAACTCTTGGCTGACACCCCAGTTTATTATTGATGGAATGCTCTGCAATTGGATTGCTGGTATTTGGATGAAGTTCTTAAACTGAGGTCCTGTCTGCCCCCTTGGGTAAATTTAAACAATTCAATAGCAATTCTTTAACCAAAAACTGGACACTCTTTTCCAAAGTCCTGGCCAGTATTTATCATCCAACAGCATCAAAAACTATTTTCTGGTCACTATCACGTGGCTGTTAGTGGAATATTTTGTATAAATGCGTTACATTTCTAAGTACTTAAATGGTTGTAGAGTACTTTTGAATATTGAAGTTATGATTTGTGCTATTTAAATGCAGCTTGTTTGTATGTTATAAACATACTTATGTTATAAATTATTGCAGCAAGAGATTTTGCTCACATTTTTGCTGTAATCATGGCATTTTACACTGAATTGCGATAGGTAATAAACTTTGCTGAACTCAGCACTGAAGTTCATGGGAGAATAACCACACAATAATTTATAAGTATATTATAGCACTAAAAATAAATATCTCAGAGAGTATAGAACAATTCAAAGTGAAAGCAAGGTTGGTATGTTTATTAGTATAATAATATTATAAATAAATGAGAAATATTTAACTCATGCTGCTGTATAGTCAAAAACTGGGGTTCCTTGGCTCTTTACTCACAAATCTGATAACGGAATTTCTTTTAAAATGTGAGGGTTAATCATGGGAATGTTAGCACAAGACAGGAAACACTAGCCTAGGTTTTTGTTTGGACTGTTTAGACTCCAATGACAGCTAAAGAGTTAAGCCAAGACAGATTGCTATTGAATGAGTTCACTCGCTATTGAATGAGTTCATTCACTTTCAATGAATTGAAGGTTGATCTGATTACATTTATGATATAACTGTCTGCAGTTTTATGCATGTAACATTTGACTGGGTTATCTAAAATTACAAAGAGATCTTGACTGGTTGGGTCAATGGGCTGAGGAGTGGCAGATGGAATTTAATTTGGGTAAATGTAAGGTATTGCATTTTGGTAATACAAACAAGGACAGGACATATACAATTAATGGTAGAGACCTGGGTTATGTTGTAGAACAGAGAGATCTGAGGGTACAGGTATGTAATTGTGTGAAATTTGCATCATAGGTAGACAGGGTGGTTAAGAAGGCATTTAGCACACTTGCCTTCCTTGCTCAGACCTTGGAGTCGAGGATTTGAGACATCATGTTGGGGTTGACAGTATGTTGGTGAGCCTTTTCTGGAGTACTGTGTGCTGTTCTGTTTGCTCTGTTATGGGCAGGATATTATTGAACCAAAGACAATTCAGAAAATATATATCAGGATTTTGTCAGGAATAGAGGGTTTGAAATATAAAAAAGACTGGAAAGACTGGAATGTTTTTCACCGGAGCATTAGAGCTGAGGGGTCACCTTATAGAGATTTATAAAATCTTGAAGGGTGCAGATAAGGTGAATGACATAGGATTTTACCCCTAAGGTGGGGCAGTTCAAAACTGGTGTGCTCATTTTTAAGCTGAAAAGAGAAAGTTTTAAAAATGACATGGGGGCAACGTTTTTTACATAGAATAGTTCATGTGTGGAATGAATTACTAGAGGAAGTGGTGGATGCAGATACAGTTGCAACATTTAAAAGACATTTGGCTATGTTCATGAATAGGAAAGGTTTGGAGGGATATGGGCCAGAAGCAGGCAGGTGGGACTAGTTTAGTTTGGAAGCGTGGTTAGCATGGACTGGTTGGACTGATGGGTCTTTTTCCATGTGTTTGACTGTATGACTCTATGACTGGTTGAAAAATAAGGCCTTACGTGGATGTTGAGAACTAGGAAGAAGAAAGGAACTAAGGTAATGCATTTAGAGCTTTGATTGTGAGATTGGATATAAAAAATGTAGTTAAAATAATAAAAATGTAAAGATAATAGGCAAAGAAGACAACAATGGGGAAAGAGAAGGGGAAAGAGCTAATTGGATAATGCAATGCAATTTTGTTTCAATGTAAAAAAGTGATTTTAAGTATTTATATTTCCTTTTTAATAATTAGAATTCTAATTCTTGCACTATGACTACAATTACCATTGTAATAGAATCATGGAATGATGTTGCACAAAGAAGGCCATTCAGTCCACCAAGCCTGTGCCAACTCTTAGATAGAGATATTCAATTAATCCCACTCCCTTGCCCTTTTTCCACAATCCTGTATCTTTTACCCTTTCAAGAAGTTAGTCATTTTTTTTGTGAATGACACTATTGATTCTGCTTCTACCATTTTCTTTCAGGCAATACTATCCAGGTCACAATACCCTGCTCTGTGACTAAAGAAGCAATCGAAAAATAATTCCATAAAACTGGTTAACTCTGAAACTGTCAGCCTTATTATAGTATTTAAATTGCCAACGTGCCACCTGGGACTGAAATGGATGTCTACCCCGAGTACCATCTCTGTTAGTCCTGAAAGTGAATAGTTTAGAGTAAGCTTTGAGATCTTAAAAATTCTAATCTGTGACCCAACCCCAATAACCCCATTTTTGAGCTGTTTACTTTATTTGCCCTAACATTAGGGATTCTAAAGGTAAATATGCAGGTTGAGTCCGTGATTAAGAAAGCGAATGCAATGTTGTCATTTATCTCAAGAGAGTTGGAATATAAAAGCTCCGTTGTGCTACTGAGACTTTATAAAGCTCTGGTTAGGCCCCATTTGGAGTACTGTGTCCAGTTTTGGTCCCCACACCTCAGGAAGGACATACGGCACTGGAGCGTGTCCAGCGGAGATTCACACGGATGATCCCTGGAATGGTAGGTCTAACATATGAGGAAGGGCTGAGGATCCTGGGATTGTATTCATTAGAGTTTAGAAGATTAAGGGGAGATCTAATAGAAACTTACAAGATAATACATGGCTTGGAAAGGGTGGACGCTAGGAAATTGTTTCCGTTAGGCGAGGAGACTAGGACCCGTGGACACAGCCTTAGAATTAGAGGGGGTAAATTCAGAACAGAAATGCGGAAACATTTCTTCAGCCAGAGAGTGGTGGGCCTGTAGAATTCATTGCCGCAGAGTGCAGTGGAGGCTGGGGCGCTAAATGTCTTCAAGGCAGAAATTGATAAATTCTTGATGTCACAAGGAATTAAGGGCTACGGGGAGAATGTGGGTAAGTGGAGTTGAAATGCTCATCAGCCATGATTGAATGGCGGAGTGGACTTGATGGGCCGAATGGCCTTACTTCCACTCCTATGTCTTATGGTCTTATTGCTGCAGTATCACCCTGAGTAAATTGAAAACTTAAAAGGAAGATTGCCCAGTGAGTTTGAAATGATGGCTTAGTGGTTAGCACTGTTGTCTTACACCACCAGGGGCCCGGGTTTGGCTTCATCTTTGGGCAACTGACTGTGTAGAGTTTGCACATTCTCCCTGTGTCTGTGTGGGTTTCCTCTGGGTGCTCTGGTTTGCTCCCACTGTCCAAAGATATGCAGATTAGATGCTAAATTTCCCATAGAGTCCAGAGATATGTAGGTTAGGTGAATTACCCATGGGAAATGCCGGGTTAGGGTGGTGTAGGTGGAATCCTCTTTGGAGGGTCAGTGTCGACTCAATGGGCCAAATGGTCTGCTTTCACAATGTGGGGATTCTACGATTCCCTGCACTGGTTGCCAGCTCAACACATTGCAACAAAGGATAGCACTATGATACAGGCTTGTGTTGCATATCCCCTGAGAAACTTAGCATAATTGATTTTAATTAAAATTCACGGTCAATTATATGTTTGACACTTAGTTGGAGTGTTCGTTTCAGTTTGTCTCCCATTGCCAGGCAACTGCGTGATATCCTCTTTAAAGTTCACTTAATTGTCCTGTTTTCAAAAACGTTTTTCCTGATTCCTAAATAATCGTAAATTGCGATCACATGAGTAGCACTTTCGAAATGGAAATGAGGGTGAAGGAATATTCATCATCATTAACCTTCTTGATACTGATGAACACAAGGTTTACCATGGTAGTTTTAAAAATAGCATGTGAAAAATGTCGCTGTGCAAACTTGAAATGTCAGCATGTTGCTGATTGGGTGACACTTGCTAATAACATAACCCAGTCACAGGAAGTGGTTTATTTTAACTGATTTTTTATTAAGATGAACAAAATGTTAATATGTACAATGGAGTCTGCAAGAACAATGGGCTACCAAAGCCTGCTAGGGCAATTGACTGACAGTTGATGCATCAATTTGATGTAACGAAGGTGGTCTACTTGACCATTTCAGAGGGCAGTGAAAAGCCAATCTCATTGCAGTGCACCTGGAGTCACATGTAAGCCAGGCTGCATAGAGTGGCAGATGTTTCTCCCAAAAGTGAACAAATGTTTTTTTTCCAATAACAATGATTGCTTCATGGCCACCATTATTGAGATTAGTTTACAATTCCAGATCTTTATTAATCCATTGTATTTATTGATGATACAGAATAAATTCCACCAATTGTCATGTTAAGATTTGAGGTCATGTCCCCGAAGCATTCGCCTGGGCCTCTGGATTGCTAACCTTGTGGTACTACTACTTCATCTATTGCCAATCATCCGCCAGGTACAATGTGCACTTCACCAACTCAGCAAAACTGTTTTGACAACATCTACCAAATCTACATTTTCTCACCTGGAAAGACAAAACCAGTAGACACCTGGGAACACCATCAGATGAATGTTCCCTGCAAAGCCATGCACCATCTTGACTTGGAAAAATATGGCTGTACCTTCATTATCACTGGATCAAAATCATGGAACTCCACTCTTAACAGTACAATGGGAGTACCATGTCAACTGCAATTGTTCAAGAAACCAGCACAGTGCCACCATCATAAGACCAACTGGGAATGGGCAACAAGTCATGGCTTTGCTATTGTGCCCACCTCTCCAAGTAGTAAAAGAAAGAGAAGCTAGTAATTCTTCAAGCTTGTCAGCACGAGATTCCAATGTTTAAGAAGCAAGATCTCATGCCAGTCATGTGACCCTTCCATACCCAACAACAAGGAATGCTCAAAACAAACACAATGGAATGGGAGAACTGAGACAGAATGAAAGCTTGTTTGAATGTGTTAATGGTTAATTGTTTTTCATGAGATAAATCAAATGAATAGACAAAATTAGTTTTGTATTAGACATTATAATGCACAACACCTACCTAAAATGATCATTTCTGGTCAGACAATGTTCCTTCAGCTAATAAAACCACTTGGAGTAGAGTTAGTCTGGCCATATTTTCTATGTAATCAGCATGCATCCACAACAATTATTTTATCACAAAAATTATCTCCCTTTATCCTTGTAGAAAGAAGAATTTCTAACCCATACATCTCATGTTGAGAAGGTGATGGTCTCATGGTATTGTCACTAGACTATCTCGCGTGTGTCTGGGTAATGTTCTGGAGACCTGGGTTGAATTCCATCTTTGCAGATAGTAGATATTGAATTCAATAAAAATCTGGAATCAAGAATCTAATGGTCATTAGATGATTTAAATTGTCAATGGAGAAACCCAGCTGGTTCATTGAATGAATGTTAGGGAAAGAAGCTGCCATCCATACCGGGTCTGGCCAATATGTGGTTCTGAACCCACAACAATGCTTTTAGCTCCTAACTGACCTCCTGGCAATTAGTGATGGGCATTAAATGCTGGCTTAGCCTGTGATGCCCACATTCCATGAAATAATTTAAAAATAATCCAAAAGGCGAGGAGGGTTAAATGGTCTCATTGATTTCTCTGTCATTTTATTCTTGTGTGAGGTGATATTTTCTAATGATGAAGATGAACAAGGCCAGATGTGATCATTCCTTCTTCCCAGACTTCTCCCACTGTGGCTGGAAAGTGGAGCACCCATACATTCAATCAACACCAGTATCCCTCTTCACTCCCCCAACACACCTAATGCACTCATCAGAAGTCTGGAATCCCAGAGAAAATACATTTTTGCCTCATTTTCTATCACACGCTGGAGATGGTGCTCAGGTCAAATTGCAATCTCACACACCCAGAACACATTTTGGAACCTCATGTGCATTCAGTGATAGAAGTCTGACAATATGTCTGTGCTTCATTCAGTGCATTGAACATAGATACATGAAGACAATGTGGGATACATAATCTTGGCATCTGTCTGTCATGTTCCTGCTTTTCTCTCCTTTGAAACAAATGACCATTGGGTCTTCAATAGATGATGAAATCCAACAAGCAGTGCAACCACCTCAAGTGACACAGCACTACTGTTCAAATGCAATGCTTACCAGTTAATTTCCCAAAAAGCAACACTTGCTTAAATGGTTAAACTTCACAATCCTGCTTAAGTGTGGTACAATGGTGTAATGTTTTTTAATTCACTTCTTAGTAAGATCTCATAATTTACTAATCTGCTGTGGTCTGTGCAGGATTAAGATTTTTCAGTTTTCATCTTTATGATAAATTGCTAGACCTTGATTCTAACTCGCGTTAGGATATCTAACTGTCAAGCCTCATTTACATATTTAAGTTTCAGTCGACTTTATGGGGAGAGTTTTGCAGAACAAAGAGTGCAGATTCATAGTTCCTTGAAAGTGGAGTTGCAGGTAGACAGGGTAGTGAAGAAGGCGTTTGGTATGATTACCTTTATTGGTCAGCACATTGAGTATATGAGTTGGGAGGTCATGTTGCGGCTGTACACACTATTGGTTAGACCACTTTTGGAATACTGTATTCAGTTCTGGTCTCTCTTCTGTAGGAAAGATGTTGTTAAACTTGAAAGTGTTCAGAAATGATTTACAAGGATGTTGCCAGGGTTAGAGGGTTTGAGCTAGAGGGAGAAGCTGAATAGGTTAGAGCTATTTTAACTGGAGCGTCAGAGGCTGAAGGGTGACCTTACAGAGGTTTATAAAATCATAATTAGCATGGATAGCATGGATAGTCAAGGTCTTTTCCCCAGAGTAGGGGTAACCAAAACGTAGAAGGCAAGAGGGAAAGATTTAAAAGGGACCTAAGGGATAACAGTTTTATGCAGAGGGTGGTATGGAATTAGTTGCCAGAGGAAGTGATGGAGGCTGGTACAATTACAACATTTAAAAGGCAATTGGATGGGTATATGAATAGGAAGGGTTTAGAGGGATATGGGCCAAACGCTGGCATATGGGACTAGATTAATTTAGGATATCTGATCTGCATGGACATCTCTATGAATCTATGACTCCTTAACTGATTGGAATTATTGGTAGTAGCCAATGGAATGGAATGAGAGTTCAGGCAGCCATTAGAATTCCATTGGAATAGTCCCTAGTGTGAGGTCAGTGGTGAAGGGATAGTCCAATAGTCACTGAAGATTGGGGTTTGGGAATGTGTTAAGCAAAGATTTGTTTATGAGGCTTCAAGAATCATTCCTGCTCCAGCTGGCCTGGATGGAACCATGAAAATTATTTTGAAACATGACATACTGGATCTCTTCTGGCTTTCAATTGAGTTCCTGTTGCTTTTGAGGTATAGTTGCTAAGGAGTGTTGTTGTGTTGTCCTGGGCCTCCTGCTGATTGCGAATGAGACCGAGGATTCAAAATGGCTTCTTGTTGGGATTGTCAGGCTGACAATGAGTAGACTAAACCAGCAGCTGTCTTCATTGTGGGAAAGTCCACCTCAAATATTTTCTTAAAATCAATTTGTAGACGCAATAAAATACCCGGAATATTCTGCTGCTGCTGCTTCAGTAAAGACATCCATTTGAGGTTTCTCAGTCAAGTACAATAAAGAACATTAACTCAGATGGAAACAACGCTCTTCTATGACCTTTTAATTGTTACGTTTTTACATGTATTGACTTCATTTTGCTCCATATGATTGCAGTTTGACGATTACTGTCGTCTTTTTCAGTTAAATACCATGAAAACAGCGTCAAGAACAGAAAAAAAATCTTAGAAAATCCCCCAAAAGGCCACAGGATCAGTGCATTGAAATTGTGTTCATACTTCAAGCACTGACTTTGCTTATAAGTAAGCTTTTGCAAAGCTTTGAAAATTACATGAATAAATCAACTGCTTTAATCACCTTATAAGCTTTCAGTTAAATAAAAACACAGCAGGTTGGAAACACTCAACAGATTCAGCACCATCTGTGAAGATGTAATAAGGGATAACTTCTGGTGACCTTTCCTTTGAACTTAAATTTTAAGCACTTGTTATTTCTTTGTTTTTTTTTAATCGAATACCTATTTACGATATATTATATATACTCATGTAAAAGTTGAATTTTTTAGGCTACTTTTTAAGGTCAAGTTTATGGGGTTGACTATTACACGGAAACAACTTTTGAGGGCTGAAATTCATGCTACAGTCCAAAATACTGTACCATTAGCAGAAGTCTAATTGATCCCTAAACAAATAAAAAAAACAATAAATTACGGTAATTGCTGCTACAGTTATTTGTCTTCTCTGCAATTTTAACAACTTTCAGTTTAAACACTGCTGTATATTTTTTGCTTTTTCTGGAGGGCATTTTTTAATGCAAAATGATGAAGAAATTACAAAACCTCAGCTAAGTAAATGACTGTATTCCACAAGACGTGAGTGTGGTACTAGAAAAGCACGGCAGGTCAGGCAGCACCAGAGGAGCAGGAGAATCGCCATTTCGGGCATAAGCCCTTCATCAGTAATTCCATGAGTTATACAGGGGAACTGAGCTCAGCTGAGCTGTACACACCTGACTCTGGCATGATGTGTCTTAAATGTTCCCGCCAAGTTCTGCCATTTCCCTCTGTTCCCTCTCATTTGCTGTTATTTTCATTTTTCAAGCTAACATTTTAAGCTTTAATTTATTATAAAGTTACCAAATATTTGACTCTCATACCTCACTGATCATTGTAACCGTAACATTTATGTACAGGATAACACCTTGACTCATAAATGTTGATCGGTTATCTCTGAAGGACTAGGATTGAGTTTTACACAAGATATATGGAAAATTCCAGATCTTTTGGCCAAAACTAGGGGTTTGACTTTTACATGAGATTGACCTTTACTTGAGTATATACGGTAAATAAAATGGTGATTCACAATTGGATAGCTCTTTCAAAAGCCAGCATTCGGATAAAAAACTAAATTGCCTCATTCTGTGCTCCAAAATCCAAAGTTGATGGTACTTTAAGTCTATATAAATAGATGATTTGGACGTGCCGGTGTTGGACTGGGGTGTACAAAGTTAAAAATCACACAACACTAGGTTATAGTCCAACAGGTTTATTTACAAGCACAAGCTTTCGGAGCGCTGCTTCTACCAACCACCTGATGAAGGAGCACCTATAACCTGGTGTTGTGTGATTTTTAACTAACTAAAAACAGCTTACATAATGTCAACAGTAGAGCCACAGATAGGTATGCCAACCTGCAGAGAGTTTAAATCTATTTATTTAGAAGCATATGAGAGGTAACATACATTTTGCTGTAACAATACTAGTCATGACATGAATGCAGTCTTACTCTAACTGCTATTCTATGTAATGGGTTCAATTCATGTGCTGGAACATTAGTTAATTAATTGGAATCATGATTTAATATATGCTTTACAACTAGCTGCAAGCAACTGGATTGTACTTGCTTTACAGTAAAGCAATAAAATAGATAAAGCAGAATTAGTTTATTAGCTATCTTGCAAAAACATCTTTAAATTATATTTGACAGCAAATTGCAAGGAGTTGTTGATTAAAGCTCAAGCTCTACTAACAAAGTTGCTTTCTATGTGCAATAGAAGAAACCTGAGGTAGGATTTTGCCTCCGACCTTGGGCATGCCCTAACTTTGGGGGCCAGTATAGGTTGTACCCTACAACATGTGGGGAACAGTCACTCCACAGTGATCATTCTCTGATTGACCAAGTAAATTGTGCTGGGCACCAATTCAAGACTGAGTGTACTTTCAGAGCTGAAGGACAAGGAGTGGGCCTGCTTGATGTTTTAGGTCGGAAGGAGAGAGGGTAGCTCAGCCATTGGGCCCAATGATCACTTCAAGATATAGGCTTATTATATTTTTAGGTGTTCCAGATACGTGCTGCAAACTTCCATGTATATTTAAGCTCAGGATCTAAACTTGGGGAGCAGCATTGGCTCATTTTGTAATAAGGTTAGGCTTGCACTCATCAGAACATTAGCAGGCTTTATTAAACATTACTGGAGAAAAGCAGGGCATCGCACCTTTCCTGGAAGCCTTAGTTCCATGTTATCCAACAATCCGAAACATGGGTGGCACAGTGGCTCAGGGGTTAGAACTGCTGCTCACAATGCGAGGGACCCAGGTTTGATTCCTGCCTTGGGTGGCTGACTGTGTGGAGTTTGCACATTCTCCCCGTGTCCGCGTGGGTTTCCTCCAGGTGCTCTGGTTTCCTCCCACAATCCAAAAGATATGCAGGTCATGCTAAATGAAACAAAGGTTTCAGTGAGTCCCTTTCTCACTGCACCCCCCAGGTCATCTCCTCTGCTCAGAAGCTCTTCAGCCACATTCTATCACCCTCACCTTGACCTTTTTCCACCTATCACATTTCCGACGCCCCTCCCCCAAGTCCCTCCTCCCTATCTTTTATCTTAGCCTGCTGGACAAACTTTCCTCATTCCTGAAGAAGGGCTAATGCCCGAAACGTCGATTCTCCTGTTCCCTAGATGCTGCCTGACCTGCTGCGCTTCTCCAGCAACACATTTCCATCTCTGATCTCCAGCATCTGCAGACCTCATTTTCTCTTCAAAGATTTCAACCTACTGCGAATCCTCTTACAAGGATGCCTTCCTTGAAGAAGCTCTCTTTCTCCCTCTACAAAGGTTTCAGTGAGTCCCTTTCTCACTGCACCCCCCAGGTCATCTCTTCTGCTCAGAAGCTCTTCATCTATCACCCTCACCTTGACCTTTTTCCACCTATCACATTTCCGACGCCCCTCCCCCAAGTCCCTCCTCCCTATCTTTTATCTTAGCCTGCTGGACAAACTTTCCTCATTCCTGAAGAAGGGCTAATGCCCGAAACGTCGATTCTCCTGTTCCCTAGATGCTGCCTGACCTGCTGCGCTTCTCCAGCAACACATTTCCATCTCTGATCTCCAGCATCTGCAGACCTCATTTTCTCTTCATAAATTGCCCATAGTCAGGGGTGAATATGGGGAATGGGTGGGTTACTCTTTGGAGGGTTGGTGTGGACTTGTTGGGCTGAAAACCCTGTTTCCATACTGTAGGGAACCTAACCTCGTAGTTCATTTTGCCCATGTTCAGTCAATTGTCCATAGAGTAAAAGTATAATTCCCTTTACTTGGTTTTACTCCTAGTTCCTTTGTTTCTATGGAATATATGCACTATTTACTCTACAGTCCACCTCTCCAAATTCTCTGTGCTTTATGAGAAACGTCTGTGGGGACCAATCTCTCTAAATATTCATGGAATTCCATTGTAGGTTGTGGAGGAGCATTGAATGGTAAACACCACCCAGGCCCTCCACCTCCTCCAAGACTTCCGTTTCCCCAGCCCCCAACGCCTCATCTTCACCATGGATATCCAATCCCTCTACACCTCCATCCGCCATGACCAGGGCCTCCAAGCCCTCCATTTTTTCCTCTTCAGACGTCCCCAACAGTACCCTTCCACCGACACTCTCATTCGTTTGGCCGAACTGGTCCTCACCCTTAACAATTTCTCCTTGAATGGTAAACTGTAGACTCTTGGCCCTCGACTTGATTATCAACGGCTTTGTTACTGCAGCATGCACCCAAAAACTAGGACATGCTAGAAATGCTCTGAATTCTGCTGATCAGAATTGATATTGACTATAAGCCTAAAATTCTGTGCAGGGAGAACATTGTTTTCAAAGAGATGGGTTTATGGAGCTACTGCACTTCAATCCAATGAAAAACAGTCATCAACTACAATAAAGAAAACCACTCCCGTGAACATAACATAAAAACATGGGAATCAAGAGCCGGAGGAGACATTTTCAGATCTTTAACTACCATTTAATAAGAAGCTGGCTGACTTACCGCTTCAACACCATATCCCTGCATTATCTCCATTTCTCTTGATGTTTTTAGATGTAGAAATCTAACAATATCAGTCAATACTAACTGAGCAGATAATTCCAAAAGAACTCACAGGCTTTAAGTAAAAATTTCCTCTTTGTCTCAGTTCAAAATGGCCTGTTTATATTAGATTAGATTACTTACAGAGTGGAAACAGGCCCTTCGGCCCAACAAGTCCACACCGACCCGCCGAAGCACAACCCATTCCCCTACTTTTACCCCTTCACCTAACACGACGGGCAATTTAGCATGGCCAATTCACCTGACCTGCACATTTTTGGACTGTGGGAGGAAACCCATGCAGACACGGGGAGAATGTGCAAACTCCACACAGTCAGTCAGTCACCTGAGGCGGGAATTGAACCCGGGTCTCTGGCGCTGTGAGGCAGCAGTGCTAACCACTGTGCCACTGTGCTGCCCACTGTTCTTTATTCTGAAACTGTATCCTCTGGTTCTAAACCCCCAGCCAGGGAAAAAAACCTTCTTGCTTCAACCGTATTGATCACTGTAAGAATTTTGAATATTTGAATAAGGTAATTTCTCTTATTTGTAAACTTCAGGAAATATAGGCCCACTTTGCTTAATGTTTATTCATAGAAAAAACTTTCCACCACTTGAATTAGTTTAGTGATCTTTTGTTTACCCTCCCTCTATGGCAAGTATATATTGTCTTAGATAAGATCAATATTGATAAGATCAATACTGTATACAATTCTCCAAATGTACTCTCATCAAGTGTCTACATGATTCCAGTAAAACACCTTTACTCCTATACACAATTCTCCTGGAATTCTCCTTCTTAGTTACTTGCTGTACGTGCATGTTAACATTCAGTGACTCGTGAACAAGTCCCTTTGAAGTTCAACATTTCCCAGCCTCTCAGCTTGGTATTTCTGTTTGATTCTACCAATGTGGATAACTTTACATTTCTCTACATTGTATTCAATCTGACATGCTTTTGCCTAATCTCTTAACCTCTCCAAATCCCTTGAAGCATACTTGCATCTTTCTCACAAATCACCTAATTTTGTGTCATCTGAGAATTTGGAAATACTTTTAACCTCTACGCCTGAATCATTGGTACAGATGGTAAGACGCTTGGCACAAGCTCTAATCCTACAATACCCCACTATACACAGCCAAACCATTGCTACTCTGTCTTCAGCATGTTAACTAGCTCTCAATCCATGCCAGTACATTTCCCCTAATCTCATGTGCTCTAACTTTGATAACCAATCTGTTGGGAGAACTTCTTAAAATCCTTCTGAAAATCTAAATATACCCCATCCATTGGTTCTCATATATCAATTCTGCTAGATATGTTCTCTAATGTTCCAACAGACATGTTAAATATAAACGTCCTTCATAAATTCACGTTGATTCTGTTTGACCTGCAATTATTTTCTAAGTATCCTATTAGTGCACCTGGTATTATAGATTCTACGATTCTCCTTATGACAGATATTTTACACAACTATAGATTCTATAGCTTCTACGTTTCTCACTTTCTGTTTTTACCTTTCTTAATATTTTTATTGATCCTGCTTTGCAGAATTTTAAAAATCCTTTTGCTTCTCAGGCTTGCTAATGTTTTCAGCAACTTTATAAGCTGTTCGCTTGATTTAATACAGATCAATATCAAGGCATTCTCATAGACCATCTGGAAAAAAGGAGGCAAAAGAGGTTTGTTCCATTTCTGTTCATGAGAAGGTCCAAGTGGTGAAATTGGAGACTATTTCAACTACAGACTGAGAAATACTAGGCCTCCACACAGCCTATTGTGCCTTAGCCCAACACTTAGAAATACCTCAAATTCCTTTCTAGATCTTCGATCGGATGGCTTGACAGGTGGCTCATAGGGTCACTGACTGCTTCTTACAAATCAAAAGATCATCAAAAATACTGATGCAATGGCATTGTTCAGAATACCTCAAGGGCTGGATTATTGATAGCATACTGTGACCAACTCTCCTTGCAGAACCTATGGGTTTTCATCACATTTCTGAACTACACGAACTTCCTGCAACTCTTTCATGGTGGCTAGCAAATAGAGAATAGTTCAGACTGTAAAGGCCTCAACTGCTTGAGCAAATGTTTTGTCAGCTTTGCTCGGGTATGTGATGCAAATCCTTGATACAGCATCAGCAGTGGTCCATGTTAAATTGTGTGAGCTGCCTGCTAGCAATGAATTTCACAACCCGGTGCACACTATCCTGATGCAAAACTGCCTCAAAACTGAGATTTTGTAATGCAGGTTTTCATTTAGAGACACATATCTCATCTGTTCTTACTTCACGTATCTGTGATGAACAATGACTGTTGGAACTACAACTGTGGCTTTCTGTGGAATGGGTTTAGTCTTCTTCCTGCCTGTAGTACCTCTTTACTACATTTGTGCTTCCCTGTCTTAAAAACAACTTTAATTGACCTGTCCAAGAAGGTCATTGCACACCTTTGGAGCGGGTGGTACTTGAACCTTTTCTCTATAGTTAGCAGTTTAACACTCAGTCCCATCAGGCAGAACTTGTGCACCACCCAGTGGAAAAGTACAGCTTTTTCGTCCGAGTACAATCTTGCTCTTGAAACAAAAAAAATGTCCTTATTGTCCGCTGGTATTTTGCTGCCACCAAGTGTGTAAACATTGCTATCACAAATACCAATAGTTTATTCAGTAACAGTATCTGACTTCCAGCTTTTGTCCAGATTACCTGTTGAAATCAATAACTTTTAAAATGAGCTTTGGATTCCAAGTGACCAACGAAAATGATTATATAACTAGATCTCATGATTTAAGAGTTACTGTAACAAATAAGGTAAAATTAATGTGGACTAAACATTACTTAGAAGGCAACTAATATGTGGATGTACTTACTAGGGAAGGTGCAACACTTGACCGACTCTTGGGAAACAAGGCAGGGCAGGTGACTGAGGCGTCAGTGGGGGAACACTTTGAGGCCAGCGACCATAATTCTATTAGTTTTAAAATAGTGACAAAAAAGGATAGAGCAGATCTAAAAGTTGAAGTTCTAAATTGGAGTAAAGGCTAATTTTGATGGTATTAGGCAAGAACTTTCGAAAGCTGATTGGGGGCAGATGTTTGCAGGTAAAGGGACGGCTGGCAAAAGGGAAGCCTTCAGAAATGAGATAACGAGAGTCCAGAGACAGTATATTCCTGTTGGGGTGAAAGGAAAGTCTGGTAGGTGTAAGGAATGCTGGATGACTAAAGAAACCGAGGCGAACATGTGTTGCTGGAAAAGCGCAGCAGGTCAGGCAGCATCCAAGGAGCAGGGGAATCGACGTTTCGGGCATGAGCACTTCTTCAGGAAGTTAAGAAAAAGAAGGAATCATATGTCAGGTATAGACAGGATAGATTGAGTGAATCTTTAGAAGAGTATTAAGGCAGTAGGAGTATACTTAAGAGGGAAATCAGGAGGGCAAAAAGGGAACATGAGATAGTTTTGGCAAATAGAGTTAAGGAGAATCCAAAGGGTTTATGCAAATACATTAAGGACAAAAGGGTAACTAGGGAGAGAATATGGCCCCTCAAAGATCAGCAAGACGGCCTTTGTGTGGAATCACAGGAGATGGGGGAGATACTAAATGAGCATTGTGCATCAGTGTTTACTTTGGAAAAGGACACGGAAGACATAGAATGTAAGGAAATAGATGTGACATCTTGAAAAATGTCCATATTACAGAGGAGGAAGTGCTGGATGATTTGAAATGCATAAAAGTAGGTAAATTCCCAGCACCTGATCAGGTGTACCCTAGAACTCTGTGGGAAGCTAGGGAAGTGATTGCCCCTTGCTGAGATATTTGTATCATCAATAGACGCAGGAGAGGCGCCAGAAGATTGGAGGTTGGCTAACGTGGTGTCACTGTTTAAGAAGGGTGGTAAGGACTAGCCAGGGAACTATAGGCCAGTGAGCCTGATGTTGGTGGTGGGCAACTTGTTGGAGGGAAACCTGAGGGACAGGATGTACATGTATTTGGAAAGGTAAGGACTGATTAGGGATAGTCAATATGGCTTTGTGTGTGGGAAATCACATCTCACAAACTTGATTGAGTTCTTTGAAGAAATAACAAAGAGGATTGGTGAGGGCAGAGCGGTGGACATGATTCATATGGACCACTAAGGTGTTCAACAAGATTCCCCATGGGAGACTGGTTAGCAAGGTAAGATCTCATGGAATTTAGGGAGAACTAGCCATTTGGATACAGAACTGGCTCAAATGTAGAAGACAGAGGGTGGTGGTGGAGAGTTGTTTTTCAGACTGGAGGCCTGTGACCTATGGAGTGCCACAAGGATTGGTGCTGGGTCCACTACTTTTCTTCATTTATATAAATGATTTGGATGTGAGCATAAGAGGTATAGTTAGTAAGTTTGCAGATGACACCAAAATTGGAGATGTAATGGTTAGCGAAGAAGGTTACCTCAGATTACCACGGGTTGTTGATCAGGTTGGCCAATGGGCTGAGAAGTAGCAGATGGAGTTTAATTTAGATAAGTGCAAAGTGCTGCATTTTGGGAAAACAAATTTTGGCAGGACTTATACACTTAATGGTAAGGTCCTCGGGAGTGTTGCTGAACAAAGAGACCTTGGAGTGCAGGTTCATAGCTCCTTGAAAGTAGAGACACAGGTAGATAGGATAGTGAAGAAGGTGTTCAGTATGCTTTCCTTTATTGGTCAGAGTCTTAAGTACATGGGTTGGGAGGTCATGTTGCACCTGTACAGGACATTGGTTAGGCCACTCTGGTCTCCTTTGTATCGGAAAGATGTTGTGAAACTTGAAAGGGTTCAGAAAAGATTTACAAGGATGTTGCCAGGGTTGGAGGATTTGAACTATAGGGAGAGGTTGAATAGGCTGGGGCTATTTTCCCTGGAGCGTCGGAGGCTGTGGGGTGACCTTATGGATGTTTATAAAATCATGAGGGGCATGGATATGATAAATAGACAAAGTGGCGAAAGTGAGGACTGCAGATGCAGGAGGTCAGAGTCTAGATTAGAGTAGTGCTGGAAAAGCACAGCAGGTCAGGCAGCATCCAAGTGGCAGGAAAATCAATGTTTTGGGCAAAAGCCCTTCATCAGGAATGAAAGCAGGGACCCTCCGGGGTGGAGAGATAAATGGGAGGTGGGTGGTCTGGGGAGAAGGTAGCCAAGAGTACAATAAGTGGATGGAGCTGGGGATGAAAGTGATAGGTCGGAGAGGAGGGTGGAGTGGATAGGTGTGAAGGAAGATTGGCAGGTAGTACAGGCTATGAGAATGGTGCTGAGCTGGTAGGTTGGAACTGGGGTGAGGTGGGGGGAGGGAAAATGAGGAAACTGGTGAAGTCCACATTGAGACGGAAGATGAGGCGTTCTTCCTCCAGGTGTCAGGGGGTGAGAGAGTGGCGATGAAGGAGGCCCAGAACCTGCATGTCCTCGGCAGAGTGGGAGGGGGAGTTGAAATGTTCAGCCATGGGGCAGTGGGATTGATTGGTGCGGGTGTCCCGGAGATGTTCCCTAAAGCACTCTGCGAGAAGGTGTCCAGTCTCCCCAATGTAAAGGAGACCGCATCGGGAGCAACAGATACAATAAATGATATTGGTGGATGTGCAAGTAAAACTTTGATGGATGTGGAAGGCTCCTTTGGGGCCTTGGATGGAGGTGAGGGGGGAGGTGTTGCCGCAGGTTTTGTGATTCCTGCGGTAGCAGGCGAAGGTGCTAAGAGGGAAAGGTGGGTTGTTGGGAGGTGTGGAGTTGACCAGGTAGTCATGGAGGGAAGGGTCTTTACGGAAAGCGGAAAGGGGTGGGGAGGGAAATATATCTCTGGTGGTGGGGTCCATTTGGAGGTGGCGGAAATGTCAGCGGATGATGCAGTTTATGCGAAAGTTGGTAGGGTGGAAGGTGAGGACCGTGGGAGCTCTGTCCTTTTTACGGTTGGAGGGGTGGGGTCTGAGGGTGGAGGTGAGGGACGAGGATGAGATGCATTGGAGGGCATTTTCAACCATATGGGAAGGGAAATTACAGTCTTTAAAGAAGGAGGCCTTCTGGTGTGTTCTGTGGTAGAACTGGTCCTCCTTGGAGCAGATATGGCGGAGGCAGAGGAATTGGGAATATGGAATAGCATTTTTGCAGGAGGTAGGGTGGGAAGAGGTGTAATCCAAGTAGCTGTGGGAGTTGGTGGGTTTGTAAAAAATGTCGGTGTCAAGTCGGTCGTCATTAATGGAGATGGAGAGGTCAGGAAGTGGAGGGAGGTTCAGAGATGGCTCATGTGAATTTAAGGTCAGGGTGGAATGTGTTGGTGAAGTTGATGAACTGCTCAACCTCAGTGTGGGAGCATGAAGTGGCGCCAATGCAGTCATCAATGTAGCGGAGGAAGAGGTGGGGAGTGGTGCCGGTGTAACTATGGAAGATGGACTGTTCCACGTAGCCAACAAAGAGACAGGCATAGCTTGGGCCCATACGGGTACCCATGGCCACCCCCTTGATCTGGAGGAAATGGGAGGATTCGAAGGAGAAATTGTTAATGGTGAGGATCAGTTCAGCCAAACGAATGAGAGTGTCAGTGGAAGGGTACTGATGGGGACGTTGGGAGAGGAAGATTTGGAGGGCTTGGAGGCCCTGGTCATGGCGGACGGAGGTGTAGAGGGATTGGATATCCATGGTGAAGATGAGGCGTATAGGGCCGGGGAAGCTGAAGTCTTGGAGGAGGTGGAGGTCTTGGGTGGTGTCTTGAACTTATGTGGGGAGTTTCTGGACGAGGGGGGATAGGACAGTCGAGGTAGGTGGAAACAAGTTCGGTGGGGCAGGAGCAGGCCGAAACAATGGGTTGGCCGGGGTGGTCAGGCTTGTGGATCTTGGGAAGGAGTTAGAATCGGGCAGTGCGGGTTTCCCAGACTATGAGATTGGAAGCTGTAGGTGGGAGATCTACTGAGGTATATGGTCTGGGAGATGATGGTTTGGTGATGGGAGGGTGGGGTCATGGTGGAGGGGGTGGTAGAAGGAGGTGTCTTCGAGTTGGCGCCAGGCTTCAGCGGTGTAGAGGTCAGTGCATCAAACTATCCGCTGGTGTGCTGGTGAGGTTGGGATTGGAGCAGAGGGAGTGGAGGGCTCCACGTTATGAGGGTGAGAGGTTGGAGTGGGGGAGGGGGGTAGACAGGTTGAGGCGGTTAATGTCTCGGCGGCAGTTGGAAATGAAGAGATTGAGGGCGGGTAATAGGACAGCGGAGGGTGTCCAGGAGGATGGAGTGTGTTGGAGGTGGGCGAAGGGGTCCTCGGAAGGTAGGCGGGAGTCCATATTGAAAAGTAAGCTCGGAGGCGGAGACAGTGTAAGAATGCATATTAAATTCATTGATGCATGGGCGGAGGGAAATGAAGGTGAGTCCTTTGCTGAGGACTGATCGTTTGTCCTCTGTGAGGGGGAGGTCTGGGAAGATGGTGAAAACCCGGTAGGGCTGGGAGCTGGGACCCGGTGTGGGTGTGGAGCTGGGAGTGGGGGTGGAGCCTGTAACTGGAGTGGGCATGGTGGTAGGGGGAATGGGGTGGAGTTGAGCAGGGGTGATGTTCCCCTCAGGGTTCGGGGGGTGGGGATGATGACAGTGGAACCTGTGGGTGGGGGGGGGAGCGAGTCGGCAGAATGCAGGTGAGTGGCATTGGTGGGGGCAGAAGTGGTGGCGAACACGGCATTGGAGGGAGGAAGTCACTGAATGCGTGACGTCAGCGATGACATGAGGGTTGGAAGTGATGTCACGCATATTGCATGTGAAACCGTGAGGGGTGGAAGTGGCTTTGACCCATGGCCAAATATTTCAACTCCCCCTCCCATTATGCCAAGGACATGCAGGTCCTGCGCCTCCTCCACCGCTACTCCCTCACCACCTGACGCCTGGAGGAAGAACGCCTCATCTTCCGCCTCAGAACACTTCAACCCCAGGGCATCAATGTGGACTTCACCAGTTTCCTCATTTCCCCTCCCCCCACCTCACCCCAGATGGCCTCCTTCTTTAAAGACTGTAATTTTCTTTCTCACATGGTTTAAGGTGCCCTCCAACACATCTCATCCACGTCCCATACCTCTGTCCTCAAACTTCACCCTTCCAACCACAACAAGGTCAGAACCCCACTGGTCCTCACCTTCCACCCTACAAACCTCCGCATAAACAGCATCATGTGCTGATATTTCCACCACCTCCACATCTGTCAAAGTTTCACCGACACACCCACTAATGTCATTTATTGTATCCGTTGCTCCCGATGCGGTCTCTTTTACATTGGGGAGACTGGACACCTTCTTGCAGAGCACTTTAGGGAACATCTCTGGTACACCCGCACCAATCAACCACACTGCCCTGTGGCCAAACATTTCAACTCCCCCTCCCTCTCTGCTGAGGAAATGCAGTGGGCCTCCTCCACTGCCACTCCCTCACCACCCGACGCCTGGAGGAAGAATGCCTCATTTTCCACCTTGGAACACTTCAACCCCAGGGCATCAATGTGAACTTCACCAGTTTCCTCATTTCCCCTCCCTTCCACCTTATTCCAGTTCCAACCTGCCAGTTTAGCACCACCCTCTCGACCTATCCTACCCGCCAATCTTCCTTCCGAACTATCAACTCCACCCTCCTCTCTGACCTATTACCTTCATCCCCACCTCCATCCACCTATTGTACTCTTGGCTACCTTCTCCCCAGTCCCACCCCCCTCCCATTTATCTCTCCACCCCGGAGGCTCCTGGCCTCATTCCTGATGAAGGGCTTTTGCCCGAAACGTTGATTTTCCTGCTCCATGGATGCTGCCTGACCTGCTGTGCTTTTCTAGCACCACTCTAATCTAAATAGACAAAGTCTCTTCCCTGGGTTTGGGGGAGTCCAGAATTAGAGGGCATAGGTTTAGGGTGCAAGGGGAAAGATATAAAAGAGACCTAAGGGGCAGCTTTTTCACACAGAGGGTGTTACGTGTATGGTGTGAGCAGCCAGAGGAAGTGGTGAAGGCTAGTACAATTGCGACATTTAAAAGGCATCTGGATGGGTATATGAATAGGAAGGGTTTGGAGGGATATGGGTTGGGTGCTGGCAGGTGAGACTAGATTGAATTGGGATATCTGGTCGGCATGGACAATTTGGACAGAAGAGTCTGTGTCCGTGCTGTACATCTCTATGACTCAAATACAGTAAACTACAGAAAAGATACTTCACCTCCCCCCACCCCCTCACCTCACGTTGAACTTGTCACAAAACTGAAGAGCCCAAACCATGTTTGTATTTTACACAGGGAGAAAGTAAGGACTGGAGATGCTAGAGATCAGAGTCGAGAGTGTGGTGCTGGAAAAGCACAGCAGGTCAGGCAACATCCCTGCTCCTCGGATGCTCCCTGACCTTCTGTGTTTTTCCAGCATCACACCCTTGACCCTTTTATGTTACACATACTCTCTACAGAATTGAAGTCTTGATAGCAACTATCCAAAGTTATTGCTAGCTTACAACAGGCTTGATTTTCCCTGTTTTACTGAGTTGTAATGTCCAGTATCTGTTGAAAGTCATTTCCCTTCAAGTTCTGAAAATGCTTGAATTGACTTCCAACACCAAGCATCCCTCTTGTGACTCTTTCTTCTGGCCATCCAGATTGAGTCTTCCAGTATCCCTAAATTACCATAGGTTCAGTACCTTTGATTCAATGATGTGCACCCACCAGCAGCTTGCCTAGAGACTACCAGGGAGAAAAAAAAGCTCTTCGATTCACAACAGCTGCTGTTCCTCTGTCTCTCTTTCTGGGAGTCTTTTGCCTCATGTTTATAGTTAGCTGATATTACCTCCGTCTCCATGTGTGAAAAAATAGCATTCTATGGAGAGGAGGTGATGTAGTAGTAACGTAATATCACTGGAATAGTAATCCAGAATCTCAGGTTAATGTTCTAAGTACATGGGTTTGAAACCCAACAAGGTAGATGATGAAATTTGAAGATCTGGAATAAAAGGCTGGCCTGATGATGGCCATGGATCTATCGTTGATTATTGTAAAATCTAAACAGTTTACTAATGTCCTTTAATGCAGGAAATCTGCCCAACTAACTCGGTCTAATCTCTTTGCGGCTCCAGACCCACAGCAATGTAATTAACTCTTAATTGCCCTTTGGGCAATGTGGGATGGGTACAAAATGCCCACCCAGCCAGTGGCTGAATAAATGTGAATGAATAAAAACTCTTCTTCAAAAATATTTCACCTGGGCCACCAGTTCTCATGGATATATTGTTTATCAGAACTAGTAAGAGGTAATTTTCAGGTTACGTTTTATCATACATTTTGATTTATTTCATCTTAAGGTAAAGGAGACAATTTAAAACACAATTTTCTTATAAAACCTTGCACTTGTAACTTGCAAAATTTCAAAGCGATTTGGTGGTAACATGAAACTACATGAACTATCTGTCCATGTCTCACCATTTTAATTGAATATGTCAAGGAGCTTTAGCTGTATCAAAGTTAATCAGATTATGAAGTTAAAAGTCTCCAGGAGCCTCTGTGACTCAGAAGAAGGTGGTTTTGTTTGTCCCAGGCAAAATGACACATGCACAAGAACAGCTGCAGTTTATATAGTATTTAATGTAAACAAACCAAACTAAAATCATCATAAACCAAACAATAATTCACAGTTGAAGGATAGTTCAAGTTAAACTCCAAAGATTCGACCCAACCCTTGGTTGGAAGCACTCAGCTTTTCCAACTGAACCTCCATTATGTTGGCTCTCTCAGGTCCCATTCAATTGTTTTCATCCTTGAGGTGCATTCTGCAGCAGAAATGTTCCATCCAAAGTTCCTGGTCATGGTTAACATTGACCAGGTACATGTCAACTAACCCATGATAGTCAGGCCATGATAGTCTTGATGGATTAGAAATCCAGAATTTCTTTATAACTGAATGATCAACACATCTAGCTTATGGCCCAGCTCTCTGATACAAACCTTGCTTGTATGTTGCCTCACCAAGAGCATGTGCAGTAATATTTTCTTCTGGAAAACTAAGCTATTTGTAGATAGCCCTGCTTGCTGCCTCACAATGACTTCTGTACTCTGAACTGTTGCCATAAGATAGACTTGAACGTGACGCAGCTACAACTACCTTTCATGGAATTTTAGTACAGAAGGAGGCCATTTGACCCATCGTGTCTGTAGTGAATCCCTAAAGAGCTACCCAGCTAGTACTGTTTTCGAGCTCTATCTCCATAGCCTCTAAATTCATCACTTACAAATAAATAGCCAGCTCTCTTTTGGAACCTCCCAAAGAATCCACCTCCGCCACTCTCCCAGACAGCTCATTCCAAATACTAACAACTCTCTGATTAAAGAAGTTTCTCCTCATCTGACTCCTCTGTTCCTGACAATCTTAACATTGTAACCCTTAGTTACTGACATAGCAACTAGTGGAAACAGGATATCCTTCTTTTCCCTGTCAAATTGTTCATAATTTTGAACAAATCAATCAGGTCACCTCTTAATCTTCTCTGCTCCAAGGAGAGTAAGCTCAATTGCTCTAATTTTTCCTTGTATCTAAAATCCCTCATTCCTGGTTCCATTCTAGTAAACCTCCTTTGCACTCTTTCCAAGGCTTTAATATTCTTCCTTAAATAAGGTGTTCAGATCTGAACACAATATTCTGACCAATGATTTGTCAAGGTGTTACATCACTTCCTTGCCTTTATACTCTATGCCTGTATTTATAAACACAAGGATCCTATAAGCCTTCTTAACAACTATTTCAACTTGCCTGGCATCCTTAAGAGAATGTTGCACTTGAACCCTTGTTCTTTCTGCTCCTGTACTCCCCCCTCAAAGTTGTACCATTGATGTAGGTTTGCTCGCTGAGCTGGAAGGTTCATTTTCAGATGTTTTGTCACCATACTAGGTAACATCTTCAGTGAGCCTCCACATGAAACTTGGTCCGGAGGCTCACTGAAGATGTTACCTAGTATGGTGACGGAACATCTGAAAATGAACCTTCCAGCCCAGAGAGCAAACCCCCTACATCCAGAACCTCAATATGAGTTATAAATCTTCTCAAAACTTGTAGCACCATTGAATCTGTGTTGCTCTGCACGTTTCTTCTACCAAAATGCCCCACTTCACATTTCTCTGTATTAAAATTCATCTGCCAAGTGTCTGCTCATTTGGCCAACTTGTCGATGTCCCTCTAAAGTCACTCAAAATCATCCTCAAAATTCATTATTCTTCCTAGCTTAATATTAACTGCAAATTTAAACAATTTTCCCTCAAGGTCCATCTCAAAATCGTTTATATAGATCTGAAAAAGCGAGCATCCCAACACTGATCCTTGGTGAACACCATTTTCAACTCAAAGTCAATCTGAGAAAAACCCATGTATACCTACCCTCTGTTTCCCATCTTTTCGACACATTTTAATCCAAGCTGCCATGGACCCATTAATGCCAAACATTTCTAATTTGCTAACCAACTAGCCACGTGGCCTGGTGTCAAATGCTTTTTGAAAATCCAAATATGCAACATCCACAGCACTACCCTCAACCACTGCTTGTGTTACCTCAAATAACTCAATCAAACATGTCAGACATGATCTACCCTTGACAAAGCTATGTTGACTGACTAGTGTTAACTTATTTTTCTCTGAATGTATGTTTATCTTATCACGCATTGTGTGAATTTTCCCACTATTGACATCAGGCTGGCAGATCTGTAGTTTCCTGCACTGACCTTTACCTTTTCCTGAGTAACAGTGCCACATCTACAATTCTCTAGTCCTCCTGGACTAATCTTGTGTTTGGAGAGGCCGTGAAAGCTTTCTATCAATGGCTCTGTGATTTGCTCCTGTACCTTACTCAACAATGTAGGATGCACCCCATCTGGGCTTGGCAACCTCTTTAGTTGGAGTGCTGCCAGCATTTTTACCAACTCTTCTTTATCTATCATTATACTGCTCAGTAGCTCAACACCCACATTTTCACCTGGGCCATTGCCACCATTTTCCAACTTGGTAAAGACAGAAGCAAAGTATTTATTTGGTACTTCTGCTATACCCTTTGCTTCAATGACCAGCTTATCTTTTTACTATTAATATGTTTGAAAAACATTTTACTGTTTGTGTTAGTGCAGCCCGCCATCCTTTCCTCATATTTCCTCTTACTCTCCCTTATTCTAGCCTTAGCCTCTCTTCTGTATACTCTTCCTGACTTCTATTTATTTATCATTTTTCCCTTCAACTTTCATACCTCTATGTCATATGGGCATTCTTTAAAACAGATGATATAACCAGGAAACCCCATCCCCCACAGAATAGCCTCCACTTTCACTTTGTTATTAAAGGGGACATTACATGAAAAGAAATCACAGGCTTTTGCCAAATCATATTTGGCCATCATAATGACCATTCCCAACAAGAAAGAGTCTGACAATCTCCTCTTGACATTATATGATTTTATCTTTCCGTAAAATACTGTCATGATAACAACAAGATTTGAGGCAGGAAATTCTATGATGAGTAACTCTCCTTCTTACTCCACAAAAACTGTCCACCATCTACAAGGAATATTATACAGGAATACAATGAAATGCTTTAAAATGTGCTTAGATGAAATGCTATTTTAACAAAGTGCAAGACGCTTAACACCCCCAGGACAATGCAGCTGGTTTAATTGACACTCCATCCATCACTTTAAATATTAATTCCTTCAATGGCATGAGTGTGCATCAGCAACAAGATATATTGAGATGGATTCTCTGAAAGCATCCTCCACAACTGTGGCCTATAGCATCGAGGAGGACAAGGACAGTCGATGCATTGGAGCACTACCACCTGCAAGTTCCCCACCAAGCCACGCACCATTCAAACTTGGAACTGTGGCCACTGTTCTTGGTTAAAATTCAGCAAATCCCTCTCTAATACCTCTGCAGGTGTATCTTCAGTGAAGAAAAAGTGCCAAAGTGCAGCGGTTCAAGAAGGCAGCTCACCATCACCCTCTCAAGTGCAATTTGAGAATGAGCAATAATCTTTACATGTCCCATGAACGTGAAAAAAAAACAAATACCTGCATAATGCTGCAAACGAAGTGAAATATTCAATTTAAGATCATCAGACACTTCTCCAGACTTACTGGCAAGTTAAAATAATTCCAGGTTTGGCGTAACACAGTGTTCTGCTTTCGTTGTCAATTTACATTGAATCAACCTTTGGATCCATGGAATTACTTATCTTTGAAATTGCTTTGTTGATTTCAGAAACACCACAGGGAGCTACTTCCCTCTTATCATTGACGGTTCCAATCAATGTAAACTTCAGGTTTGATAGAATTAATTCTCCGGTGCTATTAAGAATTGACATCAGTACTGCTTTTGGATTTAGTATGAAATGGTCTTTAACTCAAATGTCAATGAGCTTTCACCTTTAATTTGTGAGGAATCTTGTTCCTGTGATATTGACATGTGGAAGAATGTCAATGTCTATTCTGTCTCCACCAGAGCTAACACCATCCTTCACATCATTGTCAAACTTATGACCTCTTTGTCATTCCAAACTCCCTCCATACTTGAACAAACTTTCAGTGTCATTCCCAACTCCCTCAGAATTGCTTCCATCTTCCTCAATGATTTTCCTACCCCTCTCAGTTGCTGTAAAATTACCCCATCTAATTTCATATCCTTTTGAAGGGTTTATTCCTGAAACATGGATTTCCCTGCTCCTCAGAAGCTACCTAACCAGTTGAGCTTTTCCAGCACCACACTCTCGACTCTGACCTCCAACATCAGCAGTCCTCAGTTTCTCCCAATCTAATTTCATCACCATCCATTAGTTTCTTCGCTGCCGCATCTAAATTGTCACCATCAGCCTATTTTCTTCCCTCTTGTCAGTGTCTGTCATATGTTCCTCAAACTCATTAGCATTTGTCTTACTCCCATCATCCCTCATACGTGAAAACTTAGGCCTTAGGGGTTTAGTTTAAAAAATGATTTGGAAACATTGAGATAGTTGCCCTCCAATTACGGGCATATAGAATTCCATAACACCTTGAACATATTGTTGGAAGTTTCATGTTATCTGCAGAATGGAAGGAGGCAGCGACAGTCCATAAAATTATCACTGTGTCAAGACAGCAGGAACAGTTTCTCACAGCATTGGTGGCTTCTGGAGTGGTGGCTAACAGTGTTGCCATTGATGTATTGAGGATCTGTATGAATGCCCCTATACTTAGGGCTTCGAAGACTGGTTTGGTTCATTCCGTGTAGAATGACACTGGCCACATTCAATGGGCTGCAGGGAGCTACAATAGCCATTGTCTTTCTAGAAAGTGTCAATGAACCTGCTTCTTGAAGACACCTTCAAAATCACACGTGTGGGAATTTCAGATATGGCCCATCTTCCCTTTTGCCAGCAACAATGTCAGGAGCTGACTCCTCTGAGGCAGCACTTTGTTGAGATAAGTTACCTCAGGTTTTGAAATGTAGAGGCACCTAACATGTCCATTGCTTTTTCCTGTACGAGTGTGTGTTTCATGTAACGTTGACATGCATTATCCTTCTGGAACAGCTGACATTCAACATTAGCAGAACTCCTTGTGGCAGGCTGTTGTGGGTACTGGTGACCAGAGCCTCTGTCTTATGAGACTTGTTTTTTCAGCACTGAACAATCATGCTTTCCTTTCAGTCAGTAAAATGGAAGCAAATGGACCTGACCATTTGGGAGCCATCATTGCTGTTAACACTCCCGAGGATCTGAAGTAGTGGTCAGTCTGTCTTTGTGGCAAATATTGGCCTTCTTTGTTAGCTATAGGTCTCCAAAGCCTACAGGACAACTTTATGTCATCCCTTCTCCAAAGACAATGGGGAGCATGTTATCTTTGTGAACCAGCCCTCCGTCCTGAATTAAGGACACCAGAGCTGAAATCTATTGGTTTGTAAAAGATTTCATTTGGACATTCAATACAAATGGTGTCCTGCCAATTGGAGAAAATCCAACCCATTGATTGGTTCTTTGAAATTAAAGGGTAAATTCAGGACAATCGACGGCAGCCTGACTTATGGAAGATATTGCTCAGCTGGGGTTCAGTGAGACTATAGGTATTTCTCAATAGCTCTGCCTTCAACACCATAATTCCAAACAAATTCATCCCCAAACTCAGACATGGGAATTGGCTCCATCAACTGTAACTGGATCCTTGGCTTCTTGACCAATAGACTACAATCAGTAAGGACATCTCGTCCACAATAGTCCTCAACACTGGTGTCCCACAAGGCCATGTACTCAGCCACTTACTGTACTCCTTATATACTCATGATTGTGTGGCCAGATTCAGCTCCAACTTCTATTACAAGTTTGCTAATGACACCACTGGGGTTGTGTTGAGATGGAGACATTTGAGAACGCAATGTTCCATGGAGTGGTCCATCCACATTGACACAATGGTCAAGAAAGCACAACAATGCCTCAACTTCCCCAGGACTCTAAGGAAATTCAGCATGTCCACAGCAATTCTCACCAATGTTTAGAGAAACACCATAGAAAGCATCCCATCTGGATGCATCACTACGTGGTTTGGCAACTGCTGGTCTGAAGACCACAAATAATTACAGAGAGTCATGAACACAGCCTAGTCCATCAGGAAACTAGCCTTCCATCCATTGACTCCCTCTATACTGTCTCAGGAAAGCATCCAACACAATCAAAGACCCCTCCCACCCCAGTTATACTCTCTTCGACCCTCTTCCATTAGGCAGAAGATATAAAAGTTTGAATACATGCACAAACAGGTTCAAGAACAGCTTCTTCCTCGCTGTTATCAGCTTTTGAATGGACCTCTCAAGTGTTAATTTTGATCTCCTCTACACATCTTCTCTGTGGCAGTAACATTGTATTCTGCATTTTGTTCTGCTATCCTGATGCACTTGGTATGGTACAATCTGCCCGTAGAGTGCAAAATAAACAACATTTTGCATGTATCTCAGTACATGGCACAACAATCAATCAAACTCAAACTCAAAATTTCGGGGAATAACCTAACTTGCAGCTACTAAAGGAATGTAAGGCCTTTTATAAATAGCAATTTGCCAATAAATCTCTTCATTTACTACTCTAGAGAGAACTTTGTATTAGCCCTATTTAAATGGCTTAATTTACTTCTGAAAGATGTCAACAATAGGAAGAAATTATGGCAAGAAACCTTCATTTATGTTGCCTCCATTGTTTCCATATCTTCATCATCCACATCAAGTACCTCATGTTTAGTAGATACTTGCTTCTACACCGTTGAGTGTTAGCTTTGGCTTGGTGGTAGTACTCTTATCTCTGGGTCAGGGGATCGTGAGGTTGGAAGATCATGAAGGAGAAAGTGAGATCTGCAGATGCTGGAGATCAGAGCTGAAAATGTGTTGCTGGAAAAGCGCAGCATGTCAGGCAGCATCCAGGGAACAGGAGAATCGACGTTTCGGGCATAAGCTGAAGAAACGTCGATTCTCCTGTTCCCTGGATGCTGCCTGACCTGCTGCGCTTTTCCAGCAACACATTTTCAGCTCTGGAAGATCATGAATTCAAGATCCACTCCAAAGACTTAAACTCACTATCTTGATTGGTATTTCAATGCAGCTTTGAAGGAGTGCTGCATTGTCAGAGATTACACCATGTTAAACCCAAGTCTGCATTCACCCTCTTAATTCATTCATGTATAAGAGTGGAGAAGTTCTTATGCTGATATGGAATCAACAATTTCAGATTGCTGCACTTTCTGAACCTTTCCTGCAGATTTTCTTTCCTCAGGTGCTTGTCCAGTTTGTCTTTTCAAAGTTGTGATTGAATCTGACCTACCACACTCACAAGCAGAGCATTTCAGATCAATCTGTCACTATGGTGGTTAAATTTAAAAAAAGACAAAGCCAGAAGTTGGGGGGAGAGGTTTTAAAGGCGATGGGGAACATCGCCCAATTGTATTACGTGCTAATCAGGCAGTTGACAGGACAGCATATGGGGAAGGAACATTCTACTCATGGAGAGTAGGGCCCATCGCTTAGATTGGGGAGAAAGTGAGGTCTGCAGATGCTGGAGATCGGAGCTGAAAAAGTGTTGCTGGAAAAGCGCAGCAGGTCAGGCAGCATCCAGGGAACAGGAGAATCGACGTTTCCTGAAGAAGGGCTTATGTCCGAAACGTCGATTCTCCTGTTCCCTGGATGCTGCCTGACCTGCTGCGCTTTTCCAGCAACACTTTTTCAGCTCCCATCGCTTAGACTCCTTACAGTGTGGAAACAGGCCCTATGGCCCAACAAGTCCACTCCGACCCTCCAAAGAGTAACCCACCCAGACCCATTTCCTTCTGACTAATGCACCTAACACAATGGCCAATTTAGCATGGCCAATTCACCTGACCTGTACATCTGTGGATTGTGGGAGGAAACTGGAGCACCTGGAGGAAACCCTCGCAGACACGGGGCGAATGTGCAAACTCCACACACACAGTCACCCGAGGCTAGAATCGAACCTGGGACCCTGGTGCTGTGAGGCAGCAGTGCTAACCACTGAACCACCGTGCCACCTGCTTGCCCCAGGACTAACTCAGACCAGAGGTAAGCAATGGCAGGAAGGGTTTTTTGGGGTGACAGTAATAAGGGAAGCAGTATAGGGCAACCAGGGTTGGTTTTCAGTGGGCCTCATCCCTTCCTGGTGCTGGGCGCAGCAGGTCAGGCAGCTGGGTGCCTAAATTAAGTGTATTTGGGGTAGCCTGCCACAATCTTACCCAATTAAGTGCCCCATGACACAAGCCACTACACAAACCTTTTTTTTATTCATTCATGGGACATTGATGCCACTGGCTGGCCAGCACTTATTGCCCGTACCTAATTGCCCTTGAGAAGGTGGTAGTGAGCTGTCTTCTTGAACAACTGTAGACTATGCACTGTTGGTTGACCCACAGTGTCCTTAGGGAGGGAATTCCAAGATTCTGAGCCAGTGACAGTGAAAGAATGGTGATAAATTTCCAAGTCAGGATGGTGAGCAGCTTGGAGGGGAACTTTAAGATGGTGGTCATGTTCCGATGTGTCTGCCACCCTTGTCTTTCTAGATGGAAGTTGTTGTAGTTTGTCTTCGATAAATTTCTGTAATGCATCCTGTAGATAGTATACACTGCTGCAACTGAGCCTCGATGGTTGAAGGGAGTGCAGGGAAAGAAGGGGGCATGGAATTTAAGTCAGTCACCATAACTACGGAGAAAGTTCTGGGAAACTATTCAATCTAAAGTACAATTAAGTGTACAGAAACAGATGGCATGTATTTTAAGCTTTTAAATGAAGTGGCTGCAGAGATAGTAGAGGTATTAATTATCATCTTTTAAATTTTATTTTAGATTCTGGAAGTGTCCCAGTTAATTAGAAAATAACTAACCTAACACAATTATTCAAGAAAGCAGACTGACTGGAAGTGGGAAATTACAGGCCAGTTTGCCTGACAACTGTCACAGGAAAATTGCAAGAATTTATTATTAAGGATGTTGTAACAGACTAATTACAAATATCATAATTCGATCAAACAGAGTCAACAAGGTTTTGTGAAAGAGAAATAGTAATTATCTGGTTTATCAGAAGTCACATGACACCAGGTTGTAGTCCAGTATTTGAGATACACAACAACGCAGAATCACAGAACAGAAACGGATGGCTCGGTTTCGTACCCATGGAAATGACCTGAACTGTGATATTGGGTTCATGTCGTGCTACATGTAACCCACTATACTGTTGTAAAATCTTTCTTACTGTCCTGTTTCAACACCATTACCTTGATAACTTGTTATGATCTCTCTACCTTAATTAGTTTGTACAGTTTTGGATTATTTATTACTTTCGTTAGACCCTCAGCATATGACTCTTATACCTATCATGTTATTCCAGTTCATTTGGTTTGTTTCCAGCACCACCTTATTTTTAATTTTTTGTAATTATCTCTTTTCCTCAATAAATTGGATTATAGGTCATCCCTATGCTTGTTATTCAGCTGTTGACACATTATTCATATTGTCTGACACTTTTGATCACACTTTTAATTTGACATTTCACTCACCATTTTAAACATATTTTGATCTCTCTGCTCATTGATCTCTCTGCCTATAAATTCTGTGCCTGTGTGTTTTCCTTCTCTTCACCTGATGAAGGGGCTACACTCCGAAAGCTTGTGATTTCAAATAAACCTGTTGGACGACAACTTGGTGCAGTGTAACTTCTGACCTTATCCACATCAGTCCAATAACGGCACCTCCACATCTGACATCAGAATTTTTTGATAAAGAGAAACCAACATATGTACTTGAATTTCTAAAATGCATTTGGTAGGGTGCCACATTAAACATTACTGCATAAAATAGTTCATTCTGCATAGGGTAACATTGGCATGAGGAAAGGATTGATTAGCCAAAAGGAAGCAGAGAATAATGATAAATGAGTTGTTTCTTGGGTTGGTAAGCTGTAAGTAGTGGAGAGCCACAATGATCAGTGCAAGAATTTAAACTATTTGCAAAGAAGCATATGCATAGCTTAAATGAGAGAGCCAAAAATTTGACGGATGAAGTATGATGTGGTAAAATGTGAAGTTAGTCTAGCTCCTGAAGAAGGCTTACACCTGAAACATCGACTTCTTCACCTCCTGATGCTGCATGGATTGCTGTGCTCTTCCAGCCTCCTGCTTGTCTACTTTGAGTTGTCTACTTTGGCAACATATAGACAAACAGTTGTTATTTTAATGAAGAGATTGCAAAACTCAACGGTACAGGGATTAGGAAAGAAAGGTGGTGACTATTGCAAGGGTACAGGAATGTAAGAGTAGAGTAATGTTACTACAGCTGTACAGAGCCTTGGTGAGACCACATCTTGAGGACGGTGTACAATTTTTGATTTTCTCATTCAAAAAAGAACACAATCGCTACAAGTAACTCACTGAAGATTCATTTGATTCTTTCCTGTGATGAAGAACTTAAACTGGTTGGGTCTTTGCCCATTAAGTTTTTGAGGTCAGGCAAACATAGCCAATCAGAAGGGTAAACCTTCAAGTGGTGTGGTTGGTAGTGTCTCCCCTTTCCCTCACCTCTCTACACAAGCCTCTCATCCAGCAACCTTTCCTGCCCACTTCCTGTCAGTGTAGAAGGCTCTTTTCCTCATTTCCCCTCCCCTCACCTTACCCCAGTTCCAACCTTCCAGCTCAGCACCATCATCATGACCTGTCCTACCTTCCAATCTTCCTTTCCACCTATCCACTCCACCATCCTCTCTGACCTATCACATTCATCCCCACCTCCATCCACCTATTGTACTCTTGGCTACTTTCTCCCCAGACTCACCCCCCTCCCATTTATCTCTCCACCCCGGAGGCTCCCTACCTCACTTCCCTGCTGACTCACTGCTCCTCTGAAAACTGATCAAGTGCTATTGTGTACCTTTCCATGGCTTGCTGCTTTTCCAGTTGCAGGCTGTTTCTGACCCCTGCTTGCTGTTGTTAGTCTCATTAGTAGCTCCTTATGGAATGTTTCACTTTCAATTCCCTAATGGGCAGCTTATGTTGGGCACAAGTTGGTAAGCTATTGGCAACTGGATGGAAACCCTTGGTCTCTAGGTTACATGTTGGACAATGTTAGGCTAGACAGAATCACTCATAGTTATTTACTAAACAACTTACTTCGGGGTGTTGTTACACACCTCTGGAACATCTGAACATCTGAGACTTGAGCCCACGCCTCCTGGCTCATAGGTAGGTACACTATCCCTGCATCACAAGAGCCCCAGAATCATTTATATTAAATTACATTTCAAAAATGCCTAATTAGTAATGAAGCAATTTGGGATTACCAGAGGTCATGAGGTGTGCTATAAAAATGTCAGTTCTTCCTTTAGTTTATTGAGAATGCCAGTGGAGAAAGGAAGGAAAAACAATAGAAAGACAGAAACTTCCTGGTGTATTAAAAATAAAAGCAACTGCAGAAACACAATGGAGAATATCCATTGGAAAAGACCTTTTGCAATTAAAAGTAAGAATTCCTTATCCTTAGTACCTCATGACCTTCTAATAGGCCAAAGACTCTTTCAAAATAAAAATTTGGACTGTTAACTTACACAGAAGCAACTAATTATAGACCAAAAAGAATTCAATAAATTTGAAGTGGCTTGCATATATATTATTGATACAAAGTCATAATGAATTTATTCCTAAGGGAGCAGAGTGTGATGTCAATGAGACAGTGAGATAGCATCTGAATCATGACTCAAAGAAGGTGCAGAGTTCATGTCACACATGGTACAATATTGTGCCCTTGGTTTACTCTGCCCACATTTAGCACAATAGTGTGTTGAATTACTTTACAAACTGAGTCAGAGAAACTAGGCAAAAGTGAGGACTGCAGATGCTAAGATCAGAGTCTAGATTAGAGTGGTGCAGGAAAAGCACAGCAGGTCAGGCAGTATCTGAGGGGCAGGAAAATCAACGTTTCAGGCAAAAGCCCTTCATCAGGAATGAAGGTAGGGAGCCTCCGGGGTGGAGAGATAAATGGGAGGGGGTGGGTCTGGGGAGAAGGTAGGCAAGAGTACAATAGGCGGATGGAGGTGGGGATGAATGTGATAGGTCAGAGAGGAGGGTGGAGTGGATAGGTGGGAAGGAAGATTGGAAGGTAGGACAGGTCATGATGATGGTGCTGAGCTGGAAGGTTGGAACTGGGGTAAGGTGAGGGGAGGGGAAATGAGGAAACTGGTGAAGTCCACATTGATGGTCTGGGGTTGAAGTATTCCGAGGATGAAGACGAAGCGTTATTCCTCCAGGCGCGGATGGTGAGGGAGTGGCGGTGGAGGAGGCCCAGGACCTGCATGTCCTCGGCAGAGTGGGAGGGGGAGGTGAAATGTTAGACCACAGGGCAGTGGGATGATTGGTGCGGGTGTCCCGGAGATGTTTCCTCAAGCGCTCTGTGAGAAGGCATCCAGTCTCCCCAGTGTAGAGGAGACCGCATCGGGAGCAACGGATACAATAAATGACATTGGTGGATGTGCAGGTAAAACTTTGATGGATGTGGAAGGCTCCTTTGGGGCCTTGGATGGAGGTGAGGGGGGAAGTGTGGGCACAGGTTTTGTGATTCCTGTGGTGGCAGGGGAAGGTGCCAGGAGGGGAGGGTGGGTGTTGGGGGGCGTGAACCTGGCCAGGTAGTCACAGAGGGAATGGTCTTTGCGGAATGTGGAAAGGGGTGGAGAGGGAAATATATCCCTGGTGGTGGGGTCCGTTTGGAGGTGGTGGAAATGTCAGCCGATGATGTGGTTTATGCGAAGGTTGGTAGGGTGGAAGGTGAGGACCAGGGGGGTTCAGTCCTTTTTGCAGTTGGAGGGGGTGGGGTTTGAGGGTGGAGGTGCGGGACATGGATGAGATGCGTTGGAGGGCATCTTCAACCACATGGGAAGGGAAATTGTGGTCTCTAAAGAAGGAGGCCATCTGGTGTGTTCTGTGGTGGAACTGGAGGGAGGTGTCAGAGATGGTCCAAGTGAATTTAAGGTCGGGGTGGAATGTGTTGGTGAAGTTGATGAACTGCTCAACCTCCTCGCGGGAGCACGAGGTGGCGCCAATGCAGTCATCAATGTAGCAGAGGAAGAGGTGGGGAGTGGTGCCGGTGTAACTACGGAAGATGGACTGTTCTACGTAGCCGACAAAGAGACAGGCATAGCTGGGGCCCAGCACAGAGTTTTTTTTAGATTAGATTAGATTACTTACAGTGTGGAAACAGGCCCTTCGGCCCAACAAGTCCACACCGACCCGCGGAAGCGTAACCCACCCATACCCCTACATTTACCCCTTTACCTACGGGCAATTTAGCATGGCCAATTCACCTGACGTGCACATCTTTGGACTGTGGGAGGAAACCGGAACACCCGGAGGAAACCCACGCAGACACGGGGAGAATGTGCAAACTCCACACAGTCTGTCGCCTGAGTCGGGAATTGAACCCAGGTCTCTGGCGCTGTGATGCAGCAGTGCTAACCACTGTGCCACCGTGCCTGAAAGTTCTGAAAGGCCTTTGAGGATGGTGGTGATTTCAAAGACAGAGTCAAAAGATGCCATGAAGATCATAATTTTGGATTTGAAATGTTGAGAGCCAGGAGCTATCATAGGTCAACAAGCATCTGAGGAGCAGGAAAATGCACGTTTCAGGCCAGAGCCCTTCATCAGGAATCCAGCAACATACTCTCAACTCTGATCTCCAGTATCTGCAGACCTCAATGTCTCCATAGGTCAACAAGGACAGGGCTAATGTGTGCGTTGGTACAGGGTAGATTACAGATTTGGATGAGTTTAAGCTTATGGCAGGTGGAGAATGTAAGTCTGCTTGGGATTAGTTGTGACTGGAGGTGACAATGGCATGGATAACATTTTCAGCTTTGGCAGGGGATGAAAGCAAGTTGAAAGTAACAAGAGGGCAAAAACTTTAAAACTTAAGCAAACTCTCATGAGTTTTTCACATCATTCTAACTTGTGATTACTTTTGGCTGACAGGAGATGAGAATGTGGAAAGAGATGCAACTTTCCGATGGATTATGCTCTAATTTTTTCCCAGGGATTTTCAGTAGTTTGAATTCTCATGAGGATTTAATTTGTGGATAGTACGTCTGCTTTTGTTTCAACACTGGTCAGAACTGTAGTAATGACTAGAGACACTACTCAGTTGCAATTTAATTGGTTTGTACAAGGTGAGCACAATGGAATGAGAACAAGATACCACATAACATATAAGATTTAAATAATTTCACCCTTAAGAAAGCTCCATATGCAAAAGCGATCAGTGATTATCGACAGAGCTAGATTTGGAACTTACTGATGTAATTTTCACCAAAAATGAGAAAATTAAATCACAAATGTTCTTTTTCTTCATTAAAGCCTTTCTCTATTATCCTCAAATATAAGATTTATTGTGATCCTGCAAAGAGGAGGAGAGAAAAGGCTGCAGGAGCCTGGAGGGTTACCAGATATAGTATCACATGCCCCATATAGTTATTTATATATTTGTGATGTGAAAAATCAAAATTGAAGTAAGCTGTCTTAACACATCAAGACTGTTCCTGTAACTGAATGAACTAGCTCATAATACTACAAAAAAAATTGACTGTATAAAGAAGATTTTGAATTTACTTATCAAAATGGATAAGTACAGCCTAGGTTTTGCATATATTCAGATATCCCCATAAGATCATTCATAGTCTTTTTTGTTAAATTATGTCTGTATTAGAGGACGTATGTGAGCTACATACAAATATGTGCTTATTTATCTGTATGAATGCTCAGTTAATGCAATTCATGGTTAGGAGCCTCACCAATCAGTATTAACGTGCAGAGGGCTGATATTCTTCTTTCCAAAATAGCTCACTTTGACACCAATCCTGTATTGTTATACTAAGCCAATCTGAACACAGATTTAATTTACCTCAGTGAGGTAAAGTATTCTGTCAGCTCTGCTGCTCCTTTCATTAAATTCAGTCACGCATTTGAGCAGTTGACGTAGCACTTGTGCATTTTAACAATCCTTCTTGGAGTATATGAATGTACAGGGCAGCCAGTTCTTTCATACGGCATAATATCGAGTTCACAGTACAGCCAACAGCTGTCACAGCCAGCTTCTTCAGTTTAAAACACAGCAGTTGAGTCTTTTGAAGAGAAGTTTGAACATGTTGGAGGCTTTAACCTCTGTATAACAGGTACAGTAACAGTTTAATATTCTAAATGTGAAATTCTACATTTCAGATTGCTTAGCTACAATGAGGTTTAATAGCCCTCTTTGAAAACCCTCTATTATATTCATTGCTGCAGTGTTTTGTACAGTTACTGCTTTCAAACACTGAATTGACTCAGATGACAGTTCTTTTGTTGGTTTGCTTGGTGTCTTTATGAAAGGGCTCTTTGTACTCGATAAGAATGCAGCTTTCTCAATTCCATAGCATCACTTATAATTACTTTAAAAACTTGAAGCATTGGGTATGATTATCTATAAATAAAACTCTGTACGATATCTTTCAAGATAATTTAAATAAGATTAGAACCTTCCAGTTGAATGTTACAGTATTACCACATATTCCAGTATATGAGTTGACCTGTTGTATAAGATATTAGACTGCTTTTTCAATGCCAAAATCATGTTCAGTCCTATACTTGGCAAATAAGTCGATTCCATTCTCTACTAAGAAATACTATACTCATTTTTGGAGTCGGTTTCGATTTTTCACCCTAGAAATGCATGTTTTATTCACCCTATAAGTCAGTGCATGAAGTAAAGATGATGTCGAGAACACTTGTGAGAGTTTAAGACATGATCACACAGAGAAGACCTTACATTGGAAATGACAAACAGACATGGGTCACCTAGCAAAAGGAATGTAATTTGAAGTTCATTTGAAGTTAAAATTCATAACTGTAAAGACCGTATTGATTAATTTTTACTGTAGTTTTGATTGTGGACTAAAATAGAGAAATGATTGTTTGAAAAATTAAGAATAGTGTAATACATTTCTAATGATCAAATTCCTTGACACTCATTGGATGCATTGTTTACACTGCTATTTGCTCAAACACTGGGGGAGGTTACTACAGATGAGCTGGGGCCTGGGGGCACACATTAAGGGAGAAGCAAGTAGATGATTGGTCTGTGGGGTGTTGAACAGTTGTTGAAAACTAAGTCCTTCTGCGTGCCAACAACTATGTGATTGGCACCCAGGCAGCTGAACAGTTTCTGGATGTGTCTCTCTGAAGTAAAAGAAACACCTCAAGCTTGAAGCAAGCCAGTTTATTTCACTTCACCAGTTTCTATAAGTGGTGGCTTTTAACCAATGTGTGAATCCGTCATCATGTATTTTGTGCAAGAAAGTGATGTTACTGGAGAAGGAGGAACGAAGAGTGGGATGTCCTGACAATTCAAAATGATCATTTCATTGAACCCTGTAAAAAGTGGCCGTCCCAGTCTTTATCTTCTATTATGACCCATGTTTTTCTGTGTTTGTCTGTACATGTCTGTCGGGGAAGTTTTATCAGGGGTTCGCGTTTTAAGCAATATATATCAAAGGATCATAAGTGTTTATTTTTATCTCCAATCTGTTTATTTGTGATCAATAATATTCGTGTTAAGTACCAAAACTTGGTCTGCACTTTCTCTCAACTTGGGATTGAAAGGCAGGCAAATTGGGGGATTTTGCTTACTTTTATAAAAACTTTAACTTTTGTAGTACCTCTGGGAATAGCACATTACCCTCACTGAAACATTACATACCATTTGCCGATATGTCAAATAACTGTGTTGCCATGAGAGAATTTGGTGTTATTGAAAGACTGTTGCAAGAATGGAAGAAGGAATCTGACCTAAAGTTGTCCAAGATTAATAAATCATGAGAAACAGGGACCAGCCATTGGCACGATCTTGAGATGCATACATCAGAATGGATCCTCAAAAGTGATGACAATTGTTATATCATCAACAGAAATATAATGTGTACATACACATTTAAATGGGCAAACCAATTTTTAAACCCAGTAAAGGTTTTAGAGTGACAGCTGGTATTTGTCATTGCTTTATGGAATGAAAATGTTTAATGTTGTTGCTGAAGACCAAGTGATGACCAAAAGACCTCAATGTCCTTATTACCAATTTCTAATACATCGTCATCAGATAGCAGCAAAAAGATACACACATCATGTCACATCAGCAACAGGGATGAAACATCCTGTGAATTTCGATATGTTCAGCAAATGAACAGTGATGTGGAAGTTTCCAAAAGCAGCTCCAGTAAAAAGCTACAGAACACGAGAAGACAACGTTCACAATGGTATTCACTTGCATGGCTGATGGAATGAAAGTAAAACTTATGGTCATTTTTAAATGTGAAACAATGCCAAAAATCAAGTTCCCTTCAGGGGGTCTTGTGCACATCTATGACAATGGATGAGGATGGACTAAGGTTTTGGACTAATACTGTGTGGAACAGCTGTTCAATGACCTGATAAAAGAACACAGGTTATGAATGCGATCCTATATAATCAATGACATTAAGAGGTGTCTGCTGTTATGATGCAGCTCCTATAACAAGGTTTTGCTGTCCTTGTTTTTTTTCTCAGAGAGGTTGTAGAAGCAGCAATTCTGAAAAGTCTGGCTTAGATGAGTTTAGCGACAATTTGATTATAGCTAACAGATATTGCCTGGGACAAAAGGCCTTCAAGTTAAAAAAAACACTTGTACAATGAAAGGGGAATGGCCAGTTATTCCAGTTCAGCTTTTCTCTGGTTTGATTTTCTCTTTCTCTCTCTCTCTCTCTCTCTCTCTTTCTCTCTGTCTCCTGTAAGACCCTATGTTTGATTTTACCTTTTGTGCCAAGGGATGTTTATGGGATTGTTGCAAGTATTGGGAACAGCATCACAAAATTGGTATAATCTGTTGCATTTTTGGATAGGTTAGGTTATTCTGTATTCTGTCCTCTTGTTTGTGTTTCATTTGGTAATCTTGTAAATAAATTCAGTCTTGTTTAAAACTAAGTGGTTTGACCAACTGCATCCCTCCTGGAATATCTGTGTTACACCTGCTTAAAACAACTAGCAAAATTAGGGTCTAGGCTTTTTTTTTTGGATATATTTGAGGGGGGTCTGGCCTAGTCGATAACACTGTAAAGCAATAACATCCAATTTGCAGTTACATCAGGCAGTCTAATATTTGTGATTGAACATTTGGATGTATTCATCAATAAACCATTCAAGGATCATGTTCACTCCAAATGGAATAGATAGATAGTTGTGAGAGTGGAAATATGCACACAACTCTGCCTTTTTTTTGTGTGTGGATTTATCATCAAATTGTGTGATGTTATTATTAAGTGTGAAATATGGTAGTGTACGCATTTAGTGAGTAGGAAGTGCAGAAGGTTGGAAGGGTTAATAGTTTGGAAAGGTGTGGTGTGTAAGAGCTATTGAATGGATATGATGCACACAATACTGAGAGTTGTGTTTGTGAGTCTTGGTGATTTGCCTTATTTCCATGCTACCTACAATCCTTGCATCCTTCACTGAGGTTTTAGATGGTGCAAATTTCCAACATGTAAATCAGCCTTTGTGGTATGCATGCATAAAAGATTCTACGTGTGTATTTTGCCTCTGTGTTCATGAAGAAGAGGGGTGATATACACATTCTAGCTAAAGAAGAGTGTGAAATATGGTACTGTACGCATTTAGTGAGTAGGAAGTGCAGAAGGTTGAAAGGGTTAATAGTTTGGAAAGGTGTGGTGTGTAAGAACTATTGAATGGATATGATGCACACAATACTGAGAGTTGTGTTTGTGAGTCTTGGTGAGATGCATGAACAGCGACAAATTTAGAATGAATGCAGGTCCCATAAGTGAGAGTTTGCAAAGAGATGGTGGTGCTTACAATTGTGGAGCATTGACATTCTTTCTACATTGCTCGGTGTTCAGTTTTTTTTTAAGTTGGGACACTGTCCTGGGCTACAATTTGTGTCCAGGGTTGTTGTATTTGGTGATTTGGACACCTTGCTCTTCAACATGCGATTCATCAACAACAGTTGAGCACCACACTGTTTGGGCCAATTCCTGGCTTGCACTATCTGAACTGGTGTGCAGATGCCATTAAATCTGGCATCAGAGGCATGAGGTCTTGAAGGTCCGTAGAGTGGCAAATATTCCCACCTCTTTGGCCATGTGATTTCCCAACAGAGACATCCAAGAGCCTAACTGCATAATTAATGAGGTGAAATGTGAAAGGTGGTGTGAGGAAAATCACTCTGAGCCACAAATCTCATTGGATAAAATATTTCAACTGCAAATAAGCAATTGTGCTCTTTATGTTGGATGCCAGAGGTGATTAATTTGGCAGTTTAAAAAAATATGTTGTTTTTACTTAAAGATAGAATTAATTCATTTAATAAAATGTGTCCAATTGCTTTAATTTGTATTACTGGCTTTCTGGTCTTTTTCACATTTCAAAATGGTGACCAACTACTCCAATAACCAATGGGTTTCCTTTTATGCTCCACGACCTTCATTTCTGGAAGGTTTCAAGACATCAATGCCATTTATATACGATGTGATCCATGATAGTTTATTACTTGTCCATTATGCAGGAGGAGCAAAGGAATATGACCAACAGGATCACTGTTTCAGAGATATGGCACCACAAACAAAGGGATGAATGCCCTCTTTCTGTGCTCGTTCACTGAGTTTCAAGATAGTTGCTTCAGTCCCAGTGTTGTATTTGATGATATTGCTATTGCATATGCCTTTGTTGCAGGAAAATTGTGGGTTGCAACTCTATAATATTTATGTGTTAATTAATTAATCCTTATAGTACTTAATATTGTTTGAAATGTACTCTTCTATAATAACTATGAAAGTGGTTGCATATTAATCTTCTATATTACTGTTAGAATTATAACATATATTAAAAATGTTTTTATCTAGTTATTTGATAATTCAGAACTTGAGTATTGCTGCAAAAGACACAACAGATCAAAGCTTTTAATCTTGCACTCATTTGGACATTTCACAAGAATACCAATTCAAGTGGAAAACAACTGCTTCACTGCATGAGAGAAGAGTGCTGGTTGGTTGGCAAGTCGACTCTGATTGGTAGATGTGTTGCTATGGAAAATGTACCATTAATGATGATTGACAGTTAACTTCCAGACTTTGTTTAAAGTTTAAACTAAGGAAGTTGACTCTGATTGCTCAGGGCATTGCTCTGAGAAATGAATAGCAAATGACTGTCTCCTATTTTATTGAGTTGAAAAAGTGCAGATGTTCTTTCTGTTTGCAAAGAGTGAGGTCCTCTGTATTGGTATCTGTCGCTTCCAACACATACCGGTGAGCCAGACTTGCAATCCTAAATTGGTTGTTGACATTATTCCTCATAACTCAAGATTATTTAGCAAATGCTGTCTGATTCCAGAGCCATTCTGATTGTTTGACACTCTGTTGTGAATTTTGCAGTTGCAGATAGTTTAGGTACACAGTCTGCATATTGTGAACAACAAAAGGAATGTGGACTTTGATATAATCTGCCAGTGGGCCTTCAGCCTAAATAACTGACATCACTGCAGAACTGAAATTTATTTGTCGCATTACTGTTTGCGTGATGGGATAGAACTTAGTTTGGCTATCCACTACGCAACAGTAACATGATGTGGGTTCACTGTGAAGCTTCTAACAAGCCAGAAGGAAGTTTTGGACAGTCAGTTGCAAAGTTTGTACTCTCAGAGGGTAGTGAATATGTAGAATTATTTACACAGAAGTCTACTGAGCCTGGGTCAATAAGTATATTCAAGGCAGATAGATGATTTTTAGTCAGTAATGGAATCAAGAGTTATCGGCAAAATGTAGGAAAATGGAGGTGAGGATATCATAGAATCCATACAGTGTGGAAGCAGGCTATTCAGCCCATCGCATCTACACCAACCCTCCGAAGAGCATCCCACCCAGACCCATCCACCTACCCTATCCCTCTAACCCTCCATTTCCCATGGCTAATCTACCTAGTTTGCATATTCCTGGACAATTTTAGCAAGGCCAATCCACCTAACCTGCACATCTTTGAACTGTGGGAGCAACTGGAGGAAACCCATGCAGACACGGGATACTGTGTAAACTCCACACAGACAGTCACCTGAGGCTAGAATCAAAGTCGGGTCCCTGGCGCTGTGAGGCAGTAGTGCTAATCACTGAGCCATATCAGCAATGATATCTTTGAATGGAGGAGCAAACTCAATGGGCTAAATGGCCTACTTCTGCTCTTACATCTTATGGTCTTGAGACAATTTCAAGATACGGAAATTGTTGTGAATGTCGCAAGTGGACATGAACAGTGTAGGATGGAACATTCCTCCTATTGGTGTTTTTCTTTCCCCTCAACTTCAAACTATCAGAATTATAGATTGAAAATGAAAAGAAGGAGGTCAAATAGCTGCACTGCTCCTGTGTCACTTCTCTGAAAGAGCTATCCAATTATTCACATGTGTTTGCTCTTTCATGGTAATGAACAGTTCAATATAACAAACCCCTTTCAAGTGAGTGCCTTAACAATAAATATAGGGCATAACTTGAGCTTCCATCCTGTGTGAATGCATTTTCATTACTCTAGGCCAAAATCTCAAACATAACTGTGCCCAAACATTGCCCAGAATATATTTCCCTAAGTAAATGACTTAGATGAATTTCAAAAGTGTGAAGTGGAATTGCATTGTTACTGTGTAACTAGGTAAGTTCCATATGTGATTAATGTTAATTAGCCTTCAAATATTTTCAGCTGCAAGTAATTAGAATGACTTGAACAATTTATCATTGAATTGTCAAGCATCCAGTCTGGTCCAGAGGGCACTGCGGGTGTTTTAGGCTCATTTGTGTGTTTGAGAGATTTTAGATTAACTCAAGGTTTCTGATAGAAAGTCTTTTTTAAACCTCTCTGTTCCGATTGTGTTTGGGTTACCACTAAGCACAACACAGTTAGATTAAGATGACTGCTGGAAGTATCAGGTTAATGTCTAAAGATAAAATCCCAAAGATAATCGTTAGTTGAGTAGTAAAAAGCGGCAATTCTTATAGTCTTATGTGCCTTTCACTCCATTTTGTCATTTGATCTCTATTTCCATTAAATTGCCAATTTAGAAATCAACAGTGTTTTTTTCCAGTGAGTGATTCAACACTCACAAGACAGAGATCAAGTGAAGAATCAGAGTTGAATGCAGAAAATACACGAGATCATTCTGTACAGATGTATAATCAGCTTTTGATCATACTTAACAGGGTGGATAATGTAAAAGTAAATTCATTAAAGACGCAAAGTAAGTTTCTTAATTTTTTTTATTTCAAAAATATACTTTATTCATAAAATAATTTGATGGTCTGTGCAATTGGTCATGCCATACATATGTAAACATGTACATACAGAGATCAGAATTTATCATTTTTATACAGGTCTGTACATTTTTCAATCATATGCCCATATGATTAGCTGAGGCGTCAGCAGAGCCTAAATGACTGCATGGGCCCCCTGTTCTTCGTTAGGCAGGCAGATGTTACACAGTGGTCTTTCCCCACCGCGCCTTGGCGGCAGCTGCCCCAAGGTTCAGTGCGTCCCTCAACACGTAGTCCTGGACCACGGAATGTGCCAGTCTGCAACACTCAGTCGGGGTTAACTCCTTCAGCTGGAAGATCAGCAGGTTTCGGACCACCCAGAGAGCGTCCTTCATCGAGTTGATGATCCTCCAGGCACAGTTGATGTTCGTCTCGGTGTGCGTCCCGGGAAACAGACCGTAGAGCACGGACTCCCGCGTCACGGAGTACCACCAAAGAAGCCCTATAGGCAGAGAATGGTTCAGGAAATGCTACAGCCTTCTCTGATACAGTCCACACACATTTTGGTCTGTGTGATTGTACAAGTCAGTCATTCGTTTACTAGTCAAATGAGGAGAGGACAGATGGTGAAGAAAATCAGCCATTTAAATTTGGTCAATGCAGGCAACCTGAAAACAGTTATAAGCAGGTGAGCAAGGGTCATGGATCCCCTCTTGTTTAATCCCTTTCTATCAGTCACAATATTTTTTAGTTAATCTTAGTTAACCAGATCAAAAATGAAGGACAGAGCTGAAAATGTGTTGCTGGAAAAGCGCAGCAGGTCAGGCAGCATCCAAGGAACAGGAGAATCGATGTTTCGGGCATAAGCCCTTCTTCAGGAATTATGCCCGAAACGTCGATTCTCCTGTTCCTTGGATGCTGCCTGACCTGCTGCGCTTTTCCAGCAACACATTTTCAGCTCTGATCTCCAGCATCTGCAGTCCTCACTTTCTCCTCAAAAATGAAGGACAGCCAATTCTAAAGTTGTGTGAGAAAGAGTTGAGATTTATTAACCCCAAAAGTAAAAAAGACAATAGCAAACACACCTAGAGCTACAGGTCATGAACTTACTTATAGAAAAGAAAGTGGGGAAAAAAGGGTATCTGGTACAGGTAATTGGAAGACAGTAAAGGCAGTTGGAGTTTACAGTTTCTTGGTGAGAATGTAAAGTCCTGAGTCTAATTGTTTAGCTACTTGTCTTGATGCTTCTGCAATGGTGAAGCTGTAGATGTTCTGGAGTCTGTGAATCGCTGCTGTTGTTGCAAATTGCTTTCCACTGGCTAGTTCCTGATCTTGAGACTGATTTCCAGTTTTTGTTCACAAATCCATTTTCTCTTGTTTCTGTTTTGCTCTGAAGCAGCTGTTCATAAAAATTTATTTGTATATTTCCGAGTCTACTCATTAGAGTCATAGTCATATTTTGAACTTTACATTTTTTTTTAAAAGAGACAATCTATTTTGCTAACCAACCTGTTCAAAGATGTCATTACTCACTTGTAAAGCAGGTGGGATTTGAACCCGTGACCTTTTGTCCAGGGGTAGGGACACTACTGAGCAATGAAAAGGCCTTTCTTATCTCAGTGTGCAGTTTACAGAAAGATAAATCATATAGGTGATTAGAGCCCTTGTTAACTTCAGATCAGACCAATTCTCGTTTACTGATAGGTTCATGAACTTTGTTCAACCTAGTCAGATGATCACAGCAGACAATTTAGGTCAGTATCTGTATTTTTAAAACTCATGTTTAATCCATGAGAGCCTCCAAAATTAAAATTAAAGGGTGCAAGTTAAATTATGGGCATTGGTATGATCATAATGGAAATGGACTATCGTAATTAATGTCTGCTGAACCTGTGTTCAACTACCCAAGAAACCTGAGCCAGCTTTACTCAAAGGGATGACCACCCAACTTGTAGCGGAGATACTTTTGACCTGTTTGTGGAGATGTTTATGGAAGTAGTGTGGCTTATCTTTGGATGTCTGTCATTCAGGGAGGGGCAAGGATTTTGTCCTCTATAGCCTGAAAGAGGTATGCAGTTCCTCTGTGTCTGTCTAGCTAAGACAGAAACAATGCCAGTCTGATCAAGGAGGTGGTTAGAGAACTGTACCACTCACTTCACAACCAACAGGAGCCTTTGACCTGGGCAAGGACAGTGCTGCTAAGTGTCTTCATCTAAACACACATTCACTTTTACAAACAAAAACAAACTATTTGCTTTTGTGCATTGCTTTAGAGCCCATCTTGCAAGTGTCCTTCCTTGGTGTATAGTCCTGTGTAGTCCTTGGTCTATTGCTGCAACACAACTGATGGAAAACTGCTGACATTTACCAGGCAAGACTGTAGGTGTCCTTGATGGTTTGTTATCAGACTGCACCTCCTCTGCCTGGGCAACACTGTGCTGTCTGACTGAGAGAATTCTGCACAACACTTGTGCACTAGAGGGGAGGGGAGGGGAGGGGGGTGGGGGTGGAGGTGCCTTGATAGCCTGGGAGAGGACAGCAGGATTCTCTTCCAAAAAGCCACTGGCAGCCTCCTCATGATACCAATCCTATTATCCTGTTGAAGAACACGTGCTGGACTGCCATTAAAGCTGGTCTGTTGGCTTTGAGCATTGAAATCTGCAACAGGGACAGCAGCATTTGGAACCTAAATGGCAGCAAGCGTGGACCGTGCAGCCTCGCTCTAAACTCCCAGTAGCTCTGCGAAGTTGGAGGTTGTCTGCCAGAGACAGTCAGCGTCACAGCCAGGTCTGAGTGTGATCAGGATGTTGGCCATCTCTTCTCCAGTGAATGGAGAGAATCCAAGCTTTAACATGTTGCCCTCTGTCAGGATAGAACCAGGGCTACTCCTCGACAACGAGAGATCACCTGAGAATGTACCAAGCATCTCGGTGTGCAACCTTTACCTACATTTCCTCCTATATTGTCCCACTGACTTCATCTTCCACAGTTTTGTTTTTAAATGTAATGCTTGGAAGCAAATGATCTGATCATAGAAGAATCATAGTGCCCCTACAGTGTGGAAACAGACTACTTGGCCCAACAAGTCCACATTGACCCATTCCTGTTCCCCATTTCACTGCATTTCCCCTGACTAATACACCTAATTGACACATCCCTGAACACTATGGGCAATTTAGCATAGTCAGTTCACCTCATCTGCACATCTTTGGACTGTGGAAGGGAACTGGAGCAAACCCACGCAGACACAGGGAGAACATGCAAACTCCACACAAACAGTTGCCTGAGGCTGGAACCGAACCAGGTCCTGTGAGGCAGCAGTGCTAACCACTGAACCACCGTGCTACCCTGATCGTACTGGAGCTCTAACTTGAAGTATGGTATACAAAAGGAGTGGGGCCAGTCTCATTTGCCAGGTTTGCAGAATTTATTCCCCTCTGTAGCAGAGCCATTCAGCAACCTCACCCTCTGGTGAGCTGGAACACACTCTCTGCTTTCTCCAGATCTTGTGGGTGCTCACTCCTGCCCACTGACTCTCAATGGGCCATTCTAGCCCCACACGATCCTATGAAGTCTGTGCAGTGGCCAGAGCTGAACTTATAGCTCCAAGCATCGAAGAAAATGTTGCTGCTTCCTCAATTGTACTGCGTCATTGTTCTCTCTCTTCCTCTTGTGGCTGGGCAGGTACCAGTTCTTGTGTACCTGAATGTTTAAATTAGAAGGGAATGTTTTCAGGAAATAACAAAGGCATGCATCCCCGGTTCAGTATGCTCCCTTCTAATGTGGGCAAGCTTTATCCTGTAAGGAGGAGGCAGAATTTCAGGACGCAGGTTGTGTAATGTTTGGGTGGTGTACCCACCATAACTGAATAGCTGAAGATATGTGGAAGCAGCAGTCAGTGAATGTGAGACTGCTATCAGTGGCAGGATTGTGAGGTTGAGGTGAGACGTCTGGATATTAGGCATGAATGCGCAAGACTGGGAATGGGTGATGGAGGTGTGGTGCATTAGCAGTATGAAAGGTTGGTGGGTTCATGGGCAAGAAATGTCCTTTTGAAGATAGTTGGCCCTGTGAGAACATCAAACATTTCCTGGCACTAACAAACACTTCTGCTTCCTGATCACCTGCTGCTAATCTCTTTGAAAGGTATTCTTTGAGGTTTTTGGATCTGGCCTTGGAGCCTTTAGTCATGGAAATCGATTAGCAGGTTTTTTGCTGTTAAGTCTCACAAGGAGAGATTAGGGCAGATGACTAAAGGTTTAGCTAGAAAAGTGTCATTTTTAAGGAGCATCTGAAAACCAGAAGGAGAGATGGGCAATATGAGAAAATACAGTAAATTCTAGGTCAGCTATTCTCTTTAATACATGCTGATCTGGTTTATTAAAGTATTTTGAGACTTTTTGGGATATTAATAGACGAGATTGATTCACATGGGAATTAGGAAGCAATTATACGGCTTGCTCTCCTAATAAGAAATGCTGGCCTTAAGATTATTGGTTCACAGAATTTGCTGATCTGTTCATGTCAATTAATAGCTGGAAAATCAGACGTCTCAGGCCCATGAATTCCTCACCAGCAATCACAGAGATGTTAATCCATTGCCAGGAGAACTCGGTTTGGGAGCTAGTTCATTAAAATGGAGAGGGGTCTATAGTTCTGATAAATTTATATGAGCTGTGGGGAGTTAGCTGATGGGCTAGATGAGTCTAGTTCAATTTCAAATGCTTTTAAATGTTTAAGTATTAACATGGGGGTCAGGGAAAGCTTTATAAAGTAAGTTTATTTATAATTTGTATCTGTCTATTAATGGACTATGCACAGTAAATATATTCTTCAGTTTTTCCAACAAAGTAATTCAGCCTTTTTATCCAAAGAGAGACTTTTGTTTTATTTAGCTGAGTCTTTTACTGAACTGTCTCTCAAATATAGAAAAAAAATGGAGAGCAGAAGAAGGTAGATGGTGCAATGCTTCAATTGCTGCCTGTTATAGACATTACCCTATTCTCTTTCTGATCAAAACAAGTGATTTCTGTAACAAGCAATCAATTTGCAAAACCATTTATATGCCTGGACACCATTTCCCATGTGTGGCTTTGCTCAGGAGATCATTAGTGTTAGTTCAGTTCCAAGAATTTGCTAACTTGAGAAATGAAGGTTATACAATCCAGTTTCATTTTATTTCGGGTCATTACAGCCAGCAGCATAGATCCTGCAGCAGTTAGATATGAACTCAAACCTTGATCCCAGAGGTAAAGAGAAATGGTCTTAATAACAGTCCCCAACGTCTGATGCTACCAATCATGTACATGTCAATGGTTGGAATTTCAAAGTAAGGCTGCAATGTAATATGGGGTTAAGGTAATACAACAAACCAACAGAGTAACCTTTGAGAAGAAATAGATTTCATTTTATGATATTATCAATCCATGTTATGTACTATGGTTTCGAATGAAGAATTGTGCCAATAACCGTTAAGATGAACTAAAGTGACACAAGCTGAAAACGGAGAGGTCATTGTATTGCCATTACTATATGATTAGTACTGTCACAGGATTCTCATGAGTACATTAAGAATATTATTCTGTACTTAGCTGCTACTGTAGACCTGTTGACATTTATATTATTATCTAAACCCTCTATCATTCATGTTACTCGTTAATTCAATTCAACACTGTTTTGCTGCAAAATACATAAAGTGTTAAATTTCAGTTTTTCTGTCAATCACTTATGGAAAGAATAAAATATTCTAATACAGAATTTCATATTTAAAGGATTGTATATTGCACTATGCAGGTGAATTCCATTAAGTTGAATTTGAGATGAGATTTTGGTAAGAATTGCTCTAATCATCATGATATGAAGTCCTGGTCTGGATGTTCTGAAAGGGCCTATTATAGTTGAATTACCAATCTACTCTTTTATTTAATGTTAGTGTTGATGTTTCTAGGCAATAATTCTAATCCCAGCTGCTTCAGCAGTGAAGTTGAAATCGATTATAGTTCATTCGTCATACAGGAGAGTCAGGAGAATTCAAGCCATGCCCCCTTATACAGCAGTCAGATGTTGTGTTCTGAGATTTAAATGTCCAGGTACTATGACAGCTGCAGTGAAAAAGTATGTAAGATAAGTATGTGGCTAGAGTGGCAGATAATGTGTTAGGATGCCAGGCATGTAAGGTGCCAGTGGTAGAGAGCAATGGTGCCAGTTGGTTAAATTGCCAAGTAAGTAGGGTAACAGGTGGATAGGATGCCAGGTGCCAGGCAATGTTCTCTCTAAGCTACGCAGATGAGTGTGCCGATAGCCAGTTAAAGGGTGACTGGCATTGGCACACCGATCATGGCATTGACTTACATTTTGAAGTTTTTGTGGCAATTGGATCTCAGCTAGAAGGAAAATTTAGAGGGAACACTGGTGCCAGGTGGGTATGGTGCCAGGTAAGTAATGGACTGCTTAGTTAGTTGGAATTTGGGGATGTCTGGGCCAATGGGGTTATAGAGTTGGGTAGTTTGAGGAGGGGATCATACAACAGGATTTGTGTGCGGATAGCAGTCAGTTCTTGAGGAGGTGGGGGAATATCAGGGTGAGTAAAGGTTGAGTAGCTTGTTGAGCTGTGAGAGCAGAGATTGGAGCCATTGGGGCAGTGTTGGGTCCAGTGGGGTTGATGTGGCTTGGCTAGTCAGAGATGGAGATGCTGACATGGATGGATTGTCAGGTCTGGGTCCTTCACACCAGCAATGGGTGTGTGCCGGGTCCTGAGGAGGGATGGGAAGGTTTGTGTTGTGTGGCTGAGGGTCTGATTGAGGGGTTTCTTTGGGTCTGGGGTTGAAGTTGGGTAGAGATATTAATTTGGAGAGTTAACGTTAATAGTTACTCAGGAATTAGGCTATGTTTTTAATCATGCAACTTTCTGAGTAACTCTGAATTTGCGACATTACATGTTTTGTTCAGAGAATTTCAGACATAGGGGAAATGTCCCACAAATCTCCAATTTTCCAGGAAATTCCATTGGAGTCTACTGAATCTGGGAATCCATAGGCAAACCACTCCAATGTCTCTCTGGCCATCAGAATATCCAGGCCAATCTTTTTAAATGCATTTCTGGTTTTGTTACACAGTATTAGTGGTCTTTCCTTGCCACTATGTTTTTCATGACTCAATGATGTTACGAAATTAGCTATCAAAACCCACCTAGTTTACTCACGTCCTTTCAGGGCAGGGAATCTGTCACCCTCACCTGGTTTGATGTGACTCATGTGACTGCAGACCCGCAGCGCTGTGTTTGAGTCTTAAATACCCTCCTGAAATGGCCTAGCAAGTCATTCAGTTCAAGGGCAATTTTGGATGGGTGACAAAAGCGGCCCTTGCCGGTAACACACACATCCCATGAAAGAAGAAAGATACTTAATGAATGAATTATGCAGTGTAAAGATGGTTATGGACCAAGGAACCCACTCATACATACGCATGTACAAATGCATATGGTAACTAAGATTAATCTGAAAGACACTTCAAGAAAAGAGACCAAATCAGATTTCTACTGGAGTTCTTCTTTCATTGCATTGTTACCTTTTGATTATACATTTGTATGCTTTCAAGCTTTGCTGTATTTTCACCATGCTGTTAAGTGCCACTCATCACTTCTGTACAATAGAAGTCACCACTCTCATTGTGCATTAGTGGAACAGACAAAAGGCATCTTCATTATAAATTATTTGCAGCAGGAACAGAGGATTTTATTTACAATGATCTAACAATGCTCCCGTAATGCTGGAACATTAGTTAAAACTCACCCACTGAACTCTTTCATTTCTAACCATGAAAAATTCTTACATCCACTTATAGATTATCAGAAGATTATTATGCAGGAACCTCAAGGACAAATTACATTACATCTTTTATCCTTCCCAATGACTGGTTCAACAGAAATGTTTACAAAATTTACCTGAAATAGACAAAAGGTATACTGTTGACTGTTCTAAGATTCAAAACAGGCTTGAAGTTCAACAAGTGCAGATTTGAAAAATAAGATAGATCCTACTTCCATTGGGTTAGAGTTAAGTGATTTTCTAGTCGAAATGAGAAGATTTAATTTTCTATCTACTGTTTATATAAAGGAAATGTTAGACTAATAAAAACAGAAAATGCTAGAAATACTTAACAGATCCAGTGGCATCTACGAAAGCAGAAATAGTGTGTATAATAATATTCATATCAAATGTGGTGATGTAAATGATGGCATGAGTGTTTTTTATTTCATTCACAAGATTTGAGCTTTAATGGTCAAGGCAGCATTTATTGACCATCCCTAATTGCCCAGAGGGCAGTTAAACTGCTAAGTAAGAGAGAAGGCATCAGACTTAGAATAGTCATGTGCACACTACATTAGAGAGCTGTGTTGACAACATGTAATGTACAGATGTAAATAAAACAGTATTAAATTTTGAGATGATTGGAAGAGTTTACTTTGAGATAATGAACAAACAAAGGTGAAAGATAGAACATGTGCAGACACCCACAGTTGTGAGATATGCCAGACTGATATCTCAATACATAGGTAGTGAATTGCTTAAGGCACAAGATAAAAAAAAGCTAATGTTTTGAATCAAATATGAGTCCTCTGCTGAAGAAACTGAAGAAATTGAACTAAACTCTTTTTCTCTCTGCAGATACTGCCTGACCTGTCGAGTATTTTCAGCATTTATTTGTCTTTATTTCAGCATTACAAGCATGGTAGTCAATGGGGACCCAGTAGATGTGGTGTATCTAGATTTCAAAAAGGTATTTGCCAAAGTGCGACACAAAAGGCTGCTGCATAAGATAAAGATGCATGATGTTATGAGTAATGTATTAGCATGCATATAGGATTGGTTAACTAAATGGAAGCAAAGAGTGGGAATAAATCAGTGCCTTTCTGGTTAGCGATTGGTGACTGGTGGTGTGCCTCAGGGATCAGTTTTGGGACCGCAATTATTCTCAATTTTCATAGATAATTTGGAGTTGGGAATCGTGTTTAATGTGTCAAAGTTTGCGGATGACACTAATATGAGTGGTAAGGCAAAGTGTGCAAAAGACTGTGAAACTTTACAGAGGGATATAGATAGTTGAAGTGAATGGGCAAAGGTCTGGCAGATGGAATACAATGTTAATAAATGTGAAGTCATTCATTTTGGTAGGAATAACAGTAAAAAGGACTTTCACTTGAATGGTAAAAAAATTCCAGCATGCTGCTGTGCAGAGGGATCTGGGTGTCCTTGTTCATGAATGTCAGAAGATTGGCCTGCAGGTGCAACAGGTAATTAAAACGACAAATGGAATTTTGTTCTTCATTGCTAAAGGGATTGAATTTAAAAACAGGGAGGTTAAGTTGCAGCTGTACAGGGTGCTGGTGAGGCCTCACCTAGAGTACTGTGCAGTTATGGTCTCCTTACTTGAGAAAGAAAGTGCTGGTGCTCGAGGGGATGCAGAGGAGGTTCACCAGGTTGATTCTAGAGTTGAAAGGGTTGGCTTATGAGGGGAGACTGAGGAGACTGGGGTTATATTCTTTGCAATTTTGAAAAATGCGGGGGATCTTAAAAAGACCCATATAAAATTATGACGAGAATAAATAAGATAGAAGTAGAGAGGATGTTTCCATTGGCAGGTGAAACTCGGACAAGAGGGTGTGGCCTCAAGATTAGAGGGAGCAGATTTAGGACTGAATTGAGAAGGAACTTCTTCACCCAGAGGGTTGTGAATCTATGGAATTCCTTGCCCAGTGAAGGAGCTAAGGCATTCTCATTGAATATTTTTAAAGCTAAGATACTTTTTTGAACAGTAAAGGAATTAAGAGTTATGGAGAGAGGGTGGGTAACTGGACCTGAATCCATGAAATGATCAGCCATGAACTTATTGAATGGCCGATAAGGCTTGAAGGGCCAAATGGCCTACTCCTGCTTCTAATTCTTTTGTATGATTCCAGAATCTGCAGGATTTCACTAATGAATGACCTTTTCATTTGGCTTTTTTACCTTTACACAAGCAGACTTATTTCACTGGTGCACTGGACTTCATGCTGCTATGGAACAATGTCTGGAATGTGGATTATCCCAGTTAACAATTTGACATTGACTTGTCATCATTAAAGTCTGGAGGACAAAAGACCCGCTGTCCACCTTTCCAACAGAAACACGGATTAATTAGATTTCAGCCTGAATTTTAGAAGTAATGACAGAGTATCTTTAAAGTGATCAGAAACCTTTGCTGACATGGTCACTGAGCTCTCTGTTTCTAGAGATACTGCAAACAACGATCTCAACACAACTTATACAGTGATTTATATTTCAGGTTGTGCAAGAAATGTAAACAGTTCTACTTTCAAACCAGCAAGCTATTAAGTCAAGAATGTGCAATGGCATTGTACTTTCAAAATATAGATGCTTCATTTTGATTTTTCTGTGGAGTTTAAAAAGAAATGTAGACCTCTCATCTCCAAACAGGGTCATCCTTATTGTTCAACTCTGTCAATGCTAGTCGTGACATCACATAATCAAACTTATTCAAAAGCTTTAAATAATTCCATACCTCTGACTCATTTAAACTGTGCTGTCATGCTGCAATGATAAACAATGTTTATTGTTCTGTAAGTTATTGCTTAGAGAGTGTGATAATCCAAGCAGCCTAATGACACAAAGATTTAGATCATGCAAGAAGCCAAGGAATGAATACTGGAATAGTTTATACCATTGTCCAGATGCTAGACCCACTCTATTAGATTATTCCGTGCATTGCATAAATGCAGGAATTACTTTTGTCATTATTGGTGATTAATCTTTTAAATAGCTTTTGTAGTTCACCACTTTAACATTTTATTTCAAATTTGTTAAAGCTTCCAGTAACAATAACTGGCAGGAATACCAAATGAATGGGTTGACTGTTCATCTGCTAATGGTTTCAACTGCAGTATGTCAGAAGCAGTTTCCCTATTTTTTTTCTTTCGAAGAAATGACCAGTCCAGTGTTTGTGGTCAGCAAGGAACTAAGGACCCTCATCATTGTCAATGAAGAAATCTTGTTGCGAGATGGCAGTGAGAATTTCATCTCTGACTGTGCTATGTTTCTCTAACTTATTGTGAAGTCCTTTAGTGGGGAATTCCAATGTGGAGATGGATTGATGCCATCAGGCAGTCAACCAGATTAAAATAAGTCACTCAAACAAGAAGCAAAAGGCATTAAAATAAAATCACTTTCAAATGACGAAGTTGAACGGATTAAATGTTGGGACAAATATGTGGAGTGAAGGTCAAGCTAAAATATTCTGGAAAAGGCATTTTAAAAATAGTTTTGAGTAAATATAGTTTACAAAATCTACTGAATAAACAGTTAAAATACTCTATAATTTTAAGTTATTTTTCAATGCAAACTGTCATTCAGTAAATGCCATTAATCGCATTGCAATTAAAAGTCTAGGAGTGTCAAATGGTGAGTGGGAACAAAAAAAATTAACAGTTACATTTAGAATGAACCAAGGACCCTCACCATTATCAATGGAAAAATCTTGTTGAGAGATCTAGTGATGTCTTTGGTGAGAATGTCATATCTGTAGCTTAAAAAAATCTACAAATTAAACAGTTAAAAATACTCTAGAACTTAAAAATCATTTTTTTCAGAGCAACTGGTGTTGTTTAGCAAATTGTATTAATCACATTGCAATTAAAAATCCAACTATGTTTGAATGAACAGGATGTAATTTTTGAAGAAGTGACTAATTGTGGTGTGAGCACAGAAAATTGAAATTTGCACTTACTCTAATATTTCTTTCAGATTATTGGTTCAGGGGTTTGGGGGAGGGTGGTGATCATCAGGCTGCCTATGAAGGTGTATTAAGTAACAGATTTGTGATTTCAACATCTTAATATTAACCTGTGCGTCCACTATATACTGAAGGTATAGTCTGCTCGAGAGGAGTAATGATTGCAAAATCTGATATATCGTCATTGGACATCTACTGCCTACCAGTAAAATCCTCCCTAATGTCTTTTTACTGGTGGATACCTTTAGCTCCACCAGACCATTAGCATTCGCAATTGGATTTGGTCTGCAGTGTTGCTCTGCATGATGCATGTTAGAAAGGAAGTGATTGGGGCTGGGTTGGGGGCAGATGATGGTGGTGCTCCAATTAAATCACAGCCATTTTAATGATTTTGTTGGGTAACCTCAAGCTTACAGAGGATTCAATATTAAAGAACAACCAGCAGTGCACTGGAATATTCAGGTTCAGAGATAATGAAGGTGTGAATTAGGGTTTTAATAGTTGCTGAAGTGAGAGAGGGATGAATTGAGTGATGTTGTAAGGGTGGAAATGGATGGTATTAGAGATGACATGAAAATGATGCCTGAAGCTCATCTCAGTATCAAATGTTAACCAAAGTTGTGAACTGATTTTATGTGATCTCAGACTGTTGCCTGGGAGAGGAATAGCTATGGATTCGAGTCTGAGCAGGCACTGAAAAAAATGTAACCGAGAGAAAATGCTGGAAAATCTCAGCAGGTCTGGCAGCATCTGTAAGGAGAGAAAAGACCTGACGTTTCGAGTCTAACTAACCCTTTGTCAAAGCTTTGACAAAAGGTCAGTTAGACTTGAAACGTCAGCTCTTTTCTCTCCTTACAGATGCTGCCAGACCCACTGAGATTTTCCAGCATTTTCTCTTTTGGTTTTAGATTCCAGCATCCACAGTAATTTGCTTTTATCCTGAAAAAAAATGGATTAGAATGGTGCTGGAAAAGCACAGCAGGTCAGGCAGCATCCGAGAAGCAGGAAAATCAACGTTTTGGGCAAAAGCCCTTCATTAGGAAGAGAGGCAAGAAGCCTGTGGGGTGGAGAGATAAATGAGAGGGGGGTGGGGATGAGAAATAGTTGGGAGTAAAGATAGATCCTTGGGGGGTTTGAGAGGCAACCATTGGATGTTATTCTCTGATTGCAATTTCATAAGAAGTACTGCACACGAGCAGTCCTGCCCAGCTGGATGACACTGGACAGGTATTTGAATGAGGATATTTTAGGAGGATGACTTTTCTTAAGAAAACAGTAAAATTCCCAGCATGTCACTAACTCCCTCACTTGTTACCTCCTTTCCATGTCTACAAGCTATCTTTCCTCAAAAATGTGTGTTCATTGATAACGATTGTGTGTTTAGGATCTAGCCTGAAAATCAGCTGTATCTTAAATTTAATTATTTCAATCCCCTCCAGTATTGTGCCATCCATCTGTGCATTAATTAACTTTTTTGATGTTTACATTAATTAAATGACTCATTAGCTGCTTATAACATGTTAAAGGAATTTTTAAATAGTTTTATTTTGATTGGTTCCTTTTCCTCTTAATTTTAGAGAATACAGCATTAACTAGTTCAAGTGATCCAGTACAGTAGCTGCTAATTTATTATCAATGTGTTTTTGAATATTACATTGCTATCAAAAAGGAAATGATACATGAAAAAAATTGGACATGTGAAAATGTCAGATGCTTTCATATGTCTTGCGGTTATCAAAATTGTGTGATCCAATGCATTCTGATAGTACTGGCATCCCTCAGACAGTGAGTTCCTTTTTCCCTTTTAAAGAAAGGAACGAAAGGAAATTTGAGTGGATGGAGGGAAGCTACAGTGTGAGTCAAATTGATTTCCTGCATCACACAGCAGTTTGATTTATTGACTCTATGAATAGTTCATCTCTCGATGGACGTTTGAGCAAATTTTTCGAGTCATAGAGCACAGAAACAGACCTTTTGGTCCAACTTGTCCATATTTTCCAAGTATCCCAAAATAAACTACTTCCATTTGCCTGAGTTTAGTCCATATCTTGCTAAACCTTTCCTAATCTCACACCTGTCCAAATGCCTTTAAAAGGTTGCAACTGAACTGGCATCTACCACTTCCTCTGGCAATTCTTTCCACATATGAATCATCCTAATGTGAAAAAATTGCTCCTTAGGTCCCTTTTAAACCTTTCTCCTCTCACCTTTAAATTATGCTCGGTAGCTATGAATTCCCCAACCCCAGAGAATTATCTTTGCCCCTCATGATTTTGTACACCTCTAATGTCATCCCTTAACCTCCTACACTCCAGTAAAAAAAGGTTAATGGAAATAAAATTCAGGAACAGTGTAATATGGGCTATTAATCCACTACCTCCCATTTTGCATGATCACACAAAGATGCAGTTACTCCCAGTGAGTCCTAAACACTTCAGTATGTTTTGGCTGCATTTGAGCAAACCTGCTACTTTCCTTACCTCATTCACCAAAATTGATAACAATAACATTTTTTTTTTGAAAAATCGATTTCAAGATCAGATTATCTGAAAATTCAACTCCAAAAAGTGTTCAAAGTTAAAAATCACGCAACACTGGGTTATAGTCCAACAGGTTTAATTGGAAGCACGAGCTTTCAGAGCGCCGCTTCTTCATCAGGTGGTTGTGGAGGACACAATTCTAAGACACAGAATTTATAGCAAAAGTTTACAGTGTGATGTAACTGAAATTATACATTGAAAAATACCTTGATTGTTTGTTAAGACTCTCACCTGTTAGAATGACCATGTTAGTTTCTCTTCTTTCATATGTAAATCGCAAAACATTTTTTAAAAAGGTATATTCTCAAGGGAACTGTAACAATTGGTGTCAGCCCAGATAATGTATTGGGTATTAGCACCCCTCTGTGCTGCTGTTTGTGCCATAATGTTTAGACTGATTCTAATCTAAAAAATGAATTAACAGAATCATACATGGATTCATGCAGTTTTTGAGCAAACTACAATGTAACTCTGCAAGTACGAATTCATCCCACAAATTTATATGTGTATGTGTGCATGTGGGTGTGTGGGGGGAGGGGGTGATGGTGGGGGGTGGGGTTGTGAGTGTCTGTGAGAGTGTGTGTATGAGTGTAAAGAGGTCTAAGTCTGTGAGAGGATGCATGTGTGAGAATGTGTGTGTCTGTGGGAGTGTCTGTGGGTGTATATGTGTGTGTGAATATACGGGAGTGCCTCTGTGTGTGTGTGTGTCTGATGAAGGAACAGTGCTCCGAAAGCTAGTGCTTCCAATTAAACTGTTGGATTATAACCTGGTGTTGTGTGATTTTTAACTTTGTACACCCCAGTCCAACACCAGTATCTCCTCCAAATCATGACTACCAAAAAGTGTTGACTTTGCTTCTAAATGCCCCATTGGTATTGAGTTAAATGGGACCAATCTGGTGGGAGAGTTTCACAATGTTATTGACTCAGACGCATATCACTATAAGTTAGTAGTGAACTCCGAACTTCATTTCTCCTTTCAGGTACCCATACTAATTCACAACCATTTACTGATTCATTTTCATTTATGGATTCACACTCCCTGAACACCAGATAACTGCTTAGACTTTCAGATTGTGAATTAACATCATCTATTTTCTCATTGGTACCTAAGAGAATTGTGAATTGCATAAAAATGAAGTGAGATTAGCTCATAATAAGATGTCAATGTATGCAAATTAACTTTGCTGCTTGCTAGCAAGATCCCCATCTAACTGATGAAACCTAGATGGAAAAATCACACTTTTTCCTTCAGCATTGAAAATCTAATTTTATCCATTCTCACTACATTCTTCCAGATTTCTCATCAATATCCAAGCCATTTGAGGTCTGGAAACATTCAACCCACAGACTTTCCCTGTGCAGATTGTTTATTGACTACACACATCCAACAGTTTCTCTCACAGTCCCATTGTTCCCCTTTATAGATCTTTTCTAATCAACCTGTTCAAGGATGTTATTACATGACCTCCAAAGCAAGTAAATTAACACCCACTTTTCTCAATTTTCCCTTTGTATGAGAACCTTTCCTTCATTTTAGTTTTTCTGCACATTTAGTTTGAGACTGCTTTGCCAAACCAGAGATTCATACTGTGGTTACCTCCAGTCAGGAAATTGGTTTGCTGCATGTTAATAAGTCTTGACCATTAAAATCAACTGAAATTCACACTGTTATTTCTAAATGCGCCGACAGTTTGTTCAGCCACTTTCGGGTTGGGGATTTAAATTCCTCACTAAATCTTGGCCAGCATAGTGAGTGTTGCCATTATATCATTGCCTTCCAATGGTCCGGATGCATATCTTCAAAGATTGATTGGTAAAATGTTCATGCTTTTTCCTGTTTCATGCTTGATTGTGAATGTGTGTTTGCCACTTTTCTTCAGATCTGTGGTGTTGACAATAGCAAAAACTTTGAACTGTTTGATTTCATCCACATATTGTGTCCCTTTCATAATGTGGAAAGCCTGTTCACTTTGCAGTTGACGATTCTTCCACCCTGGACTCTCTGACTGCTAACCTTGTATATATGGAAAGAATTAATCCGACTCTTGAATTAATCCTACTGTTGCTGCCAATTGGTTGCGCAAACCTTTTTTTTGGTTATTTCATCTTTTGGCTTCTGTTCATATCTCCGGAACCAGATTTTGTATGTAAGTGAACTAAGATCTTAGAATACAGCGACTTACTTCCTGTATCCTGGCTGTTGCATGAGGAACAGGAACAGCAGCTCATGCTTGTCGATATTGTTGTCCAGCTGCAATGGCTTCATAATTTCTGCCATCTTTTAGACGTGTGTCAACGTTGTGAGCTTTTTTTTGAAATCTTCCAACAAGACCTTCTTGGACGATCAGGTTGAAGTTGGAGCCAGCTGCTGCTTTATTCATTCAGACAGCTCATTTCTGAGAAATTGCAGTCCTTCCCATGACACCGCACTCATCAGTGAACTGATCATTGATTGTTGTGGCTGTTGTCTGTAAGGCATCAGCTCCAAGCAATGATTTCAGAAATCCACTTTTACACAAAGCTGATCCTCCAGCATGCTCTATGATCTTTCTTTACCCCTTCAGATAAGCCTAAATTGTAGACTTCCTGCAACGCTCAATTCTATTAGCTATCTGTATTTTCACTACTTGCTCATTCAGTTCTATGACAGATAAATCTGAAGGTCATAGCTCCCATCTTTGTTTATAAAGCTCAAGTTCAGATAATGTTGTATTCAAATTCATACCTTTGAATTTGGAAGCCATTTTCCTGATGTTCCAATCTTTTAGGAACATTTTTGATGTGTAAGGATTGTGGTCTTGCCATGTAGCTATTGTGTTTTCTTTTCTTTTGTTTCTTTCCAATCATGTTTTTGCCTGTGATGCTGTTGCTTTCACTATTTCATACATTTTTCTCTTTGGCATAGAAATGACATTTAGAGGATATCTTGACAGCACTGTACTCTCACTGCCTGTTTCAAACTGAATGTGCTCCCATGAACCCCTGTCCTGGCCAGTCCACGGAGCTTGTACTCTCTGTATATTTTGTTACGAGAGGGATTTCAATGTACTTGCAGCCTCTGTATTGTACAACATCTTGTCATTGGATCTTCCTTCCTCCAAACTTGCATTGTGTTGTTATCCTACATTTGATTAATAAAAACTTACTAATCTCACTACTAGTTTGGTAAACTGAATATACATTCTGTTTTTTTATATGATTTATTATTATCATGTGGCAAAATGCAGTGAAAAGTATAGTTTTGTGTGCTAACCAGAAAAATCATACCTGACAGGGTAATAGAACAGAATGCAAATTTAATGTTACAGTTACAAAGAAGGTGCCTAGAAAGATCAATTCTAATGTAAGAGGTCCGTTTATAAGTCTGATAACAGCGGGGAAGAAGTTGTTTTGTTTTAATCTGATTTCTCAGCAGACAGGTGCACTACAAAGGTTCAGCTGCTATTCTAACAGGAAAGCACAGCTGCAACTCCCTCACATTGTTTCTAAACTAGGCAATGGTTGCTGGTCACGTTCTACATCTTGATACTTGTTCATCAGAACATTCCCTCTTAAAGTTATAGAACAATACAGCACAGAACAGGCCCTTCGGCCCACGATGTTGTGCCGAACATTTGTCCTAGCTTAAGCACCTATCCATGTACCTATCCAATTGCCGCTTAAAGGTCACCAATGATTCTGACTCTGCCACTCCCACAGGCAGCGCACTCCATGCCCCCACCACTCTCTGGGTAAAGAACATACCCCTGACATCCCCCCATACCTTCCACCCTTCACCTTAAATTTATGTCCCCTTGTAACACTCTGTTATACCTGGGGAAAAAGTCTCTGACTGTCTACTCTATCTATTCCCCTGATCATCTTATAAATCTTGATCAAGTCACCCCTCATCCTTCTCCATTCTAATGAGAAAAGGCCTAGCACTCTCAACCTATCCTCGTACGACCTATTCTCCATTCCAGGCAACGTCCTGGTAAATCTCCTCTGCACCCTCTCCAAAGCTTCCACATCTTTCCTAAAGTGAGGCAACCAGAACTGCACACAGTACTCCAAATGTGGCCTAACCAAGGTCCTATACAGCTGCAACATCACCTCAGGACTCTTGAATTCAATCCCTCTGCTAATGAACGCTAACACACCATAGGCCTTCTTACAAGCTCTATCCGCCTGAGTGGCAACTTTCAAAGATCTATGAACATAGACCCCAAGATCCCTCTGCTCCTCCACCTTACTAAGAACCCTACCGTTAACCGTGTATTCTGCATTCTTATTTGTCCTTCTAAAATGGATAACCTCACACTTGACAGGGTTGAACTCCATCTGCCACTCCTCAGCCCAGCTCTATATCATATCCAAGTCCCTTTGCAGCCGACAACAGCCCTCCTCACTATCCACAACTCCACCAATCTTCGTATCATCTGCAAATTTACTGACCCACCCTTCGACTCCCTCTTCCAAGTTATTAATAAAAATTGCAAACAGCAGTAGACCCAGAACTGATCCCTGCGAAACTCCACTTGTAACTGGGCTCCAGGCTGAATATTTGCCATCTACCACCACTCTCTGACTTCGATCGGTTAGCCAGTTCTCTGTCCAGCTGGCCAAACTTCCCACTATCTCCTGACTTTCCGCATAAGCCTACCATGGGGAACCTTATCAAATGCCTTACTAAAATCCATGTACACTACATCCACTGCTCTACCCTCATCCACATGCTTAGTCACCTCCTCAAAGAATTCACTAAGACTTGTAAGGCAAGACCTACCCCTCACAAATCCGTGCTGGCTGTCCCTAATCAAGCAGTGTCTTTCCAGATACTCATAAATCCTATCCCTCAGTACCCTTTTCATTACTTTGCCTACCACCGAAGTAAGACTAACTGGCCTGTAATTCCCGGGGTTATCCCTATTCCTTTTTTGAACAGGGCACAACATTCGCTACTCTCCATCCCCTGGCACCACCCCCATTGAGAGTGAAGACGAAAAGATCATTGCCAACGGTACTGCAATTTCCTCTCTTACTTCCCACATAATCCTAGGATATATCCCGTCAGGCCCAGGGGACTTATCTATCCTCAAGTTTTTCAAAATGCCCAACACATCTTCCTTCCTAACAAGTATCTCCTCTAGCTTACCAGTCCATTTCATACTCTCCTCTTCAACAATACGGTCCCTCTCATTTGTAAATACTGAAAAAAAGTATTCATTCAAGACCTCTCCTATCTCTTCCGACTCAATACACAGTCTCCCACTACTGTCCTTGATCGGACCTACCCTCGTTCTGATCATTCTCATGTTTCTCACATACACATAAAATGCCTTGGGGTTATCCTTGATCCTACCCGCCAAAGATTTTTCATGCCCTCTCTTAGCTCTCCTAATCCCTTTCTTCAGCTCCCTCCTGGCTATCCTGTAACCCTCCAATGTTCTGTCTGAACCTTGTTTCCTCAACCTTATGTAAGCCTCCTTCTTCCTCCTTACAAGACATTCAACCTCCCTCGTCAACCAAGGTTCCCTCACACGACCATTTCTTTCCTGCCTGACAGGTACATACATATCAAGGACACGTTGTATCTGTTCCTTGAGAAAGTTCCACATTTCAACGACATCCTTCCCTGACAGCCTATGCTCCCAATTTATGCTCCTCAGATCCTGTTGCAGCATCGTATTTACCCTTCCCCCAATTGTAAAACCTGCCCTGTTGCACGCACCTATCTCTCTCCATAACCAAGGTGAAAGTCACAGAATTGTGGTCACCATCACCAAAATGTTCACCCACTAACAAGCTCATCACTTGTCCCGGTTCATTACCAAGTACCAAATCCAATATGACCTCCCCTCTGGTCGGACAATCTACATACTGAGTTAGAAAAGCTTCCTGGACACACTGCACAAAAACTGCCCCGTCCAATCTACTTGATCTAAAGAGCTTCCAATCAATATTTGGGAAGTTGAAATCGCCCATGACTACTACCCTGTGGCTTCTGCACCTTTCCAAAATCTGTTTCCCAATCTGTTTCTCCACATCTCTGTGGCTATTGGGGGGCCTATAGTATACACCCAACAAGGTGACTGCACCTTTCCTATTTCTGACTCAAGCCCATACTACCTCCAAAGGCAGATTCCCCTCGAACTGCCTTTCTGCAACCGTTATACCATTTCTAATTAGCAACGCCACCCCCCTCCGTTTTTACCACCCCCCCCAATCTTACTGAAACATCTGTAACCAGGAACCTCCAACAACCATTCCTGTCCCTCTTCTATCCATGTTTCTGTGATGGCCACAACATCGTAGTCCCAGGTACTGATCCATGCCTTAAGTTCACCTACCTTATTTCTGATACTCCTTGCGTTGAAGTATACACATTTGAGGAGAAAGTGAGGTCTGCAGATGCTGGAGATCAGAGCTGAAAATGTGTTGCTGGAAAAGCGCAGCAGGTCAGACAGCATACAGGGAACAGGAGAATCGACGTTTCGGGCATAAGCCCTTCTTCAGGAATGAGGAAAGTTTCTCCAGCAGGCTAAGATAAAAGGTAGGGAGGAGGGGCTTGGGGGAGGGGCATCAGAAATGCGATAGGTGGAAAGAGGTCAAGGTGAGGGTGATAGGTCAGACTGGGGTGGGGGCAGAGAGGTCAGGAAGAAGATTGCAGGTTAGGAAGGCGGTGCTGAGTTCGATGGATTTGACTGAGACAAGGTGGGGGGAGGGGAAATGAGGAAACTGGTGAAATCCGAGTTCATCCCTTGTGGTTGGAGGGTTCCTAGGCCAAATTAGTTTAAACCCCCTCCGAAGAGTGCTAGCAAACCTACCTCCCAGGGTATTGGTGCCCTTCTGGTTCAGGTGCAACCCATCCTGCTTGTACAGGTCCCACCTTCCCCAGAATGCAGTCCAATTGTCCAAATACCTGAAGCCCTCCCTCCTACACCATCCTTGCAGCCACGTGTTCAACTGCACTCTCTCCCTATTCCTTGCCTCACTGTCACGTGGCACCGGCAACAAACCAGAGATGATGACTCTGTCCGTCCTAGCTTTTAGCTTCCAGCCTAACTTCCTGAGCTCCTGAATGACCTTCCCACCCCTCTTCCTACCTATGTCATTGGTGCCAATGTGCACCACGACTTCTGGCTGCACACTCTCCCCCTTAAGGATTCTGAAGACACGGTCCAAGACGTCTCGGACCCTGGCACCCGGGAGGCAACAAACCATCCGAGAGTCTCGCCATGTCCACAGAACCACCTGTCTGTCCCTTTAACTATAGAGTCTCCTATAACTAGCGCTCTTCTCCTCTCCCCCTATCCCTTCTGGGCCTCAGAGCCGGACCTCGTGCCAGATCTCCACATCTCTGCTGCTATTGGGGGGCCTATAGTATACACCCAACAAGGTGACTGCTCCTTTCCTATTTCTTCGGGGGGGGTTTAAACTAATTTGGCCTAGGAACCCTCCAACCACAAGGGATGAACTCGGATTTCACCAGTTTCCTCATTTCCCCTCCCCCCACCTTGTCTCAGTCAAATCCATCGAACTCAGCACCGCCTTCCTAACCTGCAATCTTCTTCCTGTCACTGCAGCTTACCCCTGCTAGGCCGTCCCCCCCAACAGTATCCAAAGCGGTATACTTATTATTGAGGGGAACGACCACAGGGGATCCCTGCACTGCCTGCTTCCTCCCCTTCCCACCTCTAACTGTTACCCAGCTACCTCTGTTCTCTGGCGTAACTATGTCCCTGTAGCTTCTATCTATCACCCTCTCAGCCTCTTGAACAATCCGCAGTTCATCCAATTCCAGCTCCAGTTCCCTAACGCAGTCTGTGAGGAGCTGGAGCTGGCTGCACTTCCTGCAGGTGAAGTCGGCAGGAGCATCGGTGGTCACCCCGGGCTCAAGTGTGTATACTTCGGTGACCTGCAGGAGGAACATTCCACTGCCTGTGCTGCCATAACTCTACACTTAGTCTCCAAAACATATCCTACAATGATGATTGACTCTACAAACGAGGACTTCTCCCTGGAGACACAAGCAGGCTTGGACATCATTGTACATGCCTTCTGAAACTCCCCAAGTTTGTTTCACTCAGACAGTTAGCTCAGTTGTTGGACAGCTGTTTTGTGATGCAGAGTGGTACCAATAGTGTAGGTTCAGGCTGAGGTTACCATTGAATGTTCTGCTTTTTCAGCCTCTCCCCTCACTTGAAGAGTAGTGGCCCTCAGGTTAATCCATCTCCAACCACCTTTCTTTAATGAAAGATCAACCTATACCTACAGGATAATCCCATTGCTGTAGGCACACAAAAAACAGCCTTATTCTTTATTATTGAGATTGGTTGGTCTTTGGAATAGCTCATCAAAATGGTTGTAGGACAAGTAGCTTAGATACCATCATGGTCACATTGAGTAAGTCACCTTGGAGTGCAGGTTCATAGCTCCTTGAAAGTGGAGTCGCAGGTCGATAGGATAGTGAAGAAGGTGTTTGGTATGCTTTCCTTTATCGGTCAGAGTATTGAGTACAGGAGTTGGGAGGTCATGTTGCGACTGTACAAGACATTGGTTAGGCCACTGTTGGAATATTGCATGCAATTCTGGTCTCCTTCCTATCGGAAAGATGTTGTGAAACTTGAAAGGGTTCAGAAAAGATTTACAAGGATGTTGCCAGGGTTGGAGGATTTGAGCTATAGGGAGAGGCTGAACAGGCTGGGGCTGTTTTCCCTGGAGCATCGAAGGTTGAGGGGTGACCTTATAGAGGTTTACAAAATTATGTGGGGCATGGATAGGATAAATAGGCAAAGTCTTTTCCCTGGGGTGGGGGACTCCAGAACTAGAAGGCATAGGTTTAGGGTGAGAAGGGAAAGATATAAGAGAGACCTAAGGGGCAACTTTTTCACACAAAGGGTGGTATGGATATGGAATGAGCTGCCAGAGAAAGTGGTGGAGGCTGGTACAATTGCAACATTTAAGAGGCATTTGAATGGGTATATGAATAGGAAAGGTTTGGAGGGATATGGGCCGGGTGCTGGCAGGTGGGACGAGATTGGATTGGGATATCTGGCCGGCATGGATGGGTTGGACCGAAGGGTCTGTTTCCATGCTGTACATTTCTATGACTAATAACAGCTCCTAAGACAAAAGAAAGACATAGTGGATGGAAATCCATGGAACGTTTGGTGTTTACAAGGAAAATATCATACCTACTGGCATTTTTCTTGACAACCTGAAAGACGGTAAAGATGCTTACAAATAAGAATGTTTGGTGTACAAAACTAGTGTTATGTTATTCAGGTTTATGATTTCAGTAACTAAAGTGACAGCGTGCATTTCATACATGATATGAAACCATGTACAGTGTATTAGCTCAGAGCTTCCTCTCGAAAACAGGATGGATTAGAGTTAGTAATCATTTTGGCTTCAAAGCTTGATAATAAACAAGATGGTCCCTGGTCTTTAGAGTTAATCAGGGAATCTGGCTCTGGCAACTCCCAAGAATATTTGTGTGAAACAAAGACAGAATTTTGCACCAGCTTTATGTGAACACAGCTGAGCTGAATATTTGGTTTACTGTTAAAGGACTGCGAAGTAAAAAAATATTTTTGGGATTAATTTTAACTTCTATATTTAATCTATCTTTAAATTGATCTAGCAGCAGGGCATAGAATCAACCCAATTTTGACTCTGTTCTACTCTGCCAGGTTGCTGCTCAGGTAGTGATGGTGAAAATATTCCGCAACTAATACCTCGTAAAATATTGGTGATGTTGTAATAAAGCTGAAATAGGGAAATTCGGAAATCCCAATGTGATATCATCACTGCTTCACCATTTCACTCTATTATGCTCAGTTACAAAATGTAATTAGAAACTAAAATGAAAAATAAAATAACTGAAATAGTGCAAGGTGCAGCATATATGTTCTTCACACGGTCACAAGTCTTCTTTTTTGTGATGACCTTTCGTAGACATTTCTGAAGCAGGCAATTTGTAGTTGGTCTTTCATATTCGAGTTAGTCAGGAACAGTCTTCCCAATGAGTAACTGAGGTGATTCCTTGCTGGGTCTCAGTAAGAACCTCTTGAGCTTTAAAGATCCCTCTTCATCTTTGAACTAGCTGTTGGGGTGGCAACTGGATCCAATACGTTGGCCATCAGATCTTCAGTCATTTGACTAAATTGGACAACAATCACTTTGGAGTAATTGTGAAACATTCATGAGACATGTGAAATGTTTGCACCTTCGCATCTCCCTGACTGTATGCACAAGCAGTGAGTGGTTTACATACAGGCAGAGTTTGAATGAGGCCGGCCCTTTCTTGTTTCTTATTTACATGAAAAAGTAAAGATTACTTAGTGTGGAAACAGGCCCTTCGGCCCAACAAGTCCACACTGACCCTCTGAACAGCAACCCACCCAGACCCATTCCCCAACATTTACCCCTTCACCTAACGCTACAGGCAATTTAGCATGGTCATTTCACCTAACCTGCACATTTTTGGACTGTGGGAGGAAACCTGAACACCCGGAGGAAACCCACACGGACACTGGGAGAATTTTGCCTGAGGCGGGAATTGATCCCGGGTTTCTGGCGCTGTGAGGTAGCAGTGCTAACCACTGGGCCACCATGCTGCCTGTAACTCATTTCCCCAGGTAAAGTTATGAATGACTTATCAAAGTGCTTCAACTAGGTGCACATTCAGATGGATTGTCTGTTGGCACGTAGGAGGTTGTTAAGAGTTTAAGGTGAATAGAGTCATAGAGATGTACAGCATGGAAACAGACCCTTCGGTCCAACCCGTCCATGCCGACCAGTTATCCCAACCCAATCTAGTCCCACTTGCCAGCACCCGGCACAGATCCCTCTCAACCCTTCCTATCCATATACCCATCCAAATGCCTCTTAAATGTTGCAATTGTACCAGACTCCACCACATCCTCTGGCAGTTCATTCCATATCCATACCACCCTTTGTGTGAAAAAGTTGCCCCTTAGGTCTCTTTTATATCTTTCCCCTCTCACCCTAAACCTATGCCCTCTAGTTCTGGACTCCTCGACCCCATGGAAAAGACTTTGTCTATATATCCTATCCATGCTCCTCATAATTTTGTAAACCTCTATAAGGTCACCCCTCAGCCTCCGACACTCCAGGCAAAACAGCCCCAGCCTGTTCAGCCTCTCCCTGTAGCTCAGATCCTCCAACCCTGGCAACATCCTTGTAAATCTTTTCTGAACCCTTTCAAGTTTCACAACATCTTTCCAATAGGAAGGAGACCAGAATTGCACGCAATATTCCAACAGTGACCTAACCAATGTCTTGTACAGCCGCAACATGACCTCCCAACTCCTGTACTCAATACTCTGACAAATAAAGGAAAGCATACCAAACACCTTCTTCACTATCCTATCTACCTGCGACTCCACTTTCAAGGAGCTATGAAACTGCACTCCAAGGTCTTTGTTCAGCAACACTCCCTAGGACCTTACCATTAAGTGTATAAGTCCTGCTAAGATTTGCTTTCCCAAAATGCAGCACCTCGCATTTATCTGAATTATACTCCATCTGCCACTTCTCAGCCCATTGGTCCATCTGGTCCAGATCCTGTTGTAATTTGAGGTAACCTTCTTCGTTAACCACTACACCTCCAATTTTGGTGTCATCTTACTAACTATACCTCTTATGCTCACATCCAAATCATTTATGTAAATGACAAAAAGTAGAGGACCCAGCACCGATCCTTGTGGCACCCCACTGGTCACAGGCCTCCAGTGTGAAAAACAACTCTCCACCACCACCCTCTGTCTTTTACCTTTGAGCCAGTTCTGTATCCAAATGGCTAGTTTTCCCTGTATTCCATGAGATCTAACCTTGCTAATCAGTCTCCCATGGGGAACCTTGTTGAACGCTTTACTGAAGTAGTTTTGTCCAAAGCTGAGCTGCATTGAGTTTTTTGCAGACAAACAGGATTTCTCACCGGATCTTACTGGACTGATCTCATTAGCTGAACAAGGAGACCTTCGAGTACAGGTTCATAAGTCCTGCAAAGTGGAATCACATGTAGATACGATGGTGAAAAAGGTGTTTAGTATGCTTTCCTTTCTTGGCCAGAGTATCGAGTTTAGGAGTTGGGAGGTTATGTTGTGACTGTACAGGACATTGGTTAAGCCACTTTTGGAATAATGTGTGCAATGCTGATCTCCCTCCTATTAGAAAGGTGTTGTGAAACTCAAAAGGATTCAGAAAAGACTTACAAGGATGTTGTCCGGGTTGGAGGGTTTGAGCTACAGGGGGAGGCTGAATAGGCTAGGGCTGTTTTCCTTGGAGCATTGGAGGCTGAGGGGTAACCTTGTAAAGGTTTATAAAATCGTGGTAAATAGACAAGATTTTTTTTCCTGGAGTGGGGTAATCTTGAACTACAGGGCATACGTTTAGGGTGAGAGAGGAAAAATTTAAAAGGGACCTAAGGGGCAACTTTTTCACATAGAGGGTGGTATGTGTATGGAGTGAGCTGCCAGAGAAAGTGATGAAGGCTTGCACAATTACAACATTTAAAAGGCATCTGCATGAGCATATGAATAGGAAGGGTTTGGAGGGATATGGACCAAGTGCTGGCAAGTGGTACTAGATTAATTTAGGAAATCTGGTCGGGATGGACGAGTTGGACTGAAGGGTCTGTTTCCGTGCTGTACATCTCTCTCTGACTCTAATTACCTACGCTGACTGTATGTTATCTCTGGTCCTATCTTAGCATTTCTGGAGTAACTTGTAGCTCAGCCGATATCCATTGAGAGACCAACATCCTGTGTACCTGTGTTCCCTTTTAAAAGCCAGTTTTGTGCCTGAACAACTGCTGGCATTTTGAAGCTGCACATTGTCAGACAGAATCAGAACATGGTGTAGAAGGGGAATGTGACACTGCAATTCTCTGGAGGATGAGGTGCTGCAAAAGAAGAGTCCTCTTCCCAAAGGACTGGCAGAGGAGATCCACCAGCAGAACCTGGCAGTCTGGTGTGAGGTGTCACTTGGGTCAGTGTGGTCTTACTGGTGTAGAAGTATAGCCAGCATTGCCACAAGAAGGTGAACGGTTTCCTCTGCTGTGCCATGGTAACTGCACCCACCTCCCACCAAGGCTTATGTTCTGCAACATTTCCTATTCCTTGTTTGCTGTCACCCACCATAATGCCTCACACGACTAACCTGGCAAGGCCATTGCCCCGCCCACTCACTGAGGACACCTCACCACCTTATGACCACCTGCACCCTTTGTACCACCAACTTTAATTTCCCTCAGACCTTTTCTTTCCATTATTAGAGGTGAGTTGAAACTTTATTGCTGGAACAGCACAGCAGGTCAGGCAGCATCTAGGGAACAGAAGATTCGACGTTTCGGGCACATGCCCTTCTTCAGGAATGAGCAGAGAGTGTTCAGCAGGAGAAGATAAAAGGTAGGGAGGAGGGACTTGGAGGAGGGGCGTTGGAAATGTGATAGGTGGAAAGAGGTCAAGGTGAAGGTGATAGGTCGGAGTAGGGTGGAGGCGGAGAGGTCAAGAAGAAGACTGCAGGTCAGGAAGGCGGTGCCGGGCTGGAGGGATTCGGCTGAGACAAGGTGGGGGGAGGGGGGATGAAGAAACTGGTGAAGTCCAAGTTCATCCCCTGTGGTTGGAGGGTTCCCAGTCGGAAGATAAGACGCTCCTCCTCCGACCGTCGCGTTGTTGTGGTTTGGCGGTGGATGAGTCCAATGACCTGTATATCCTCGGTGGAGTGGGAGGGGGAGTTGAAATGCTGTGCTACAGGGTGATTGGGTTGGTTCGTCCGGGTGGCCCAGAGGTGCTCTCTGAATCGCTCCGCAAGTAGGCGGCCTGTCTCCCCAATATAGAGGAGACCACACCGGCTGCAGCGGATGCAGTAGATAATGTGGGTGGAGGTGCAGGTGAATCTGTGGCGGATATGGAAGTTTCCTTTGGGGCCTTGGAGAGAAGTGAGGGGGGAGGTGTGGGCGCAAGTGTTGCACCTCCTGCGGTTGCAAGGGGTGGGTCAGAGGGTGGGTGAGGGTCTTGATTGAAAAAGAAGGCACGGAGGCGAAGGCGGCGGAAGAATCGTTCAATGTCACTCCGTGTATTGAATTCATTGACCCGAGAACGTGTGGGAACGAAGGTGAGACCCCTCCTGAGGACTGATCTCTCATCCTCACCCACCCTCTGACGACCCCTTCTCCCACCTCCAACACACCCCGTCCACCTGGACACCCCGTGCTGGCCTCCTACCTGCCCTCGACCTCTTTATTGCAAACTGCCGCCGCGATATTAACCGCTACCTGAACTCCCACACCCCTCCCACCCACTCCAACCTCTCAGCCTCGGAACGCACAGCCCTCCACTCCCTCCGTTCCAACCCCAACCTCACCATCAAACCAGCTGACAAGGGAGGCGCAGTAGTAGTTTGGCGCACCGACCTCTACACCGCTGAGGCCAAACGCCAGCTCGCAGATACCTCCTCCTACTGCCCCCTTGACCATGACCCCACCCCCCACCACCAAACCATCATCTCCCAGACCGTCCATAACCTCATCACCTCAGGGGACCTCCCATCCACCGCCTCCAACCTCATAGTCCCACAACCCCGCACCGCCCGTTTCTACCTCCTGCCCAAAATCCACAAACCTGACTGCCCCGGACGACCCATCGTCTCAGCCTGCTCCTGCCCCACCGAACTCATCTCCTCCTACCTCGACACGGTCCTGTCCCCATTAGTCCAAGAACTCCCCACCTACGTCCGTGACACCACCCACGCCCTCCACCTCCTCCAGGATTTCCGCTTCCCCGGTCCCCAACGCCTCATCTTCACCATGGACATCCAGTCCCTGTACACCTCCATCCCCCATCACGAAGGACTCAAAGCACTCCGCTTCTTCCTTTCCCACCGTACCACCCAGTACCCTTCCACCGACACCCTCCTTCGACTGACTGAACTGGTCCTCACCCTGAACAACTTTTCTTTCCAATCCTCCCACTTTCTCCAAACAAAAGGAGTAGCCATGGGCACCCGCATGGGCCCCAGCTATGCCTGCCTCTTCGTAGGGTATGTGGAACAATCCATCTTCCGCAACTACACTGGCCCCACCCCCCATCTTTTCCTCCGCTACATTGATGACTGTATCGGCGCTACCTCGTGCTCCCACGAGGAGGTTGAACAGTTCATCCACTACACTAACACCTTCCACCCCGACCTCAAATTCACCTGGACAGTCTCGGACTCCTCCCTCCCCTTCCTAGACCTTTCTGTTTCTATCTCAGACGACCGAATCAACACGGACATCTACTACAAACCGACCGACTCCCACAGCTACCTGGACTACACCTCCTCCCACCCCGCCCCCTGTAAAAACGCCATCCCATTCTCCCAATTCCTTCGTCTCCGCCGCATCTGCTCCCAGGAGGACCAGTTCAAAATACGCACAACACAGACGGCCTCCTTCTTCAAGGACCGCAATTTCCCCCACGACGTGATCGACGATGCCCTCCACCGCATCTCCTCCACTTCCCGCTCCTCCGCCCTTGAGCCCCGCCCCTCCAACCGCCACCAGGACAGAACCCCACTGGTCCTCACCTACCACCCCACCAATCTCCATGTACAGCGCATCATCCGCCGTCACTTCCGCCACCTCCAAACGGACCCCACCACCAAGGATATATTTCCCTCCCCTCCTCTATCAGCTTTCCGTAGAGACCACTCCCTCCGCGACTCCCTTGTCAGATCCATACCCCCCACCAACCCAACCTCCACTCCCGGCACCTTCCCTTGCAACCGCAGGAGGTGCAACACTTGCGCCCACACCTCCCCCCTCACTTCTCTCCAAGGCCCCAAAGGAAACTTCCATATCCGCCACAGATTCACCTGCACCTCCACCCACATTATCTACTGCATCCGCTGCAGCCGGTGTGGCCTCCTCTATATTGGGGAGACAGGTCGCCTACTTGCGGAGCGATTCAGAGAGCACCTCTGGGCCACCCGGACGAACCAACCCAATCACCCTGTAGCACAGCATTTCAACTCCCCCTCCCACTCCACCGAGGATATGCAGGTCATTGGACTCATCCATCGCCAAACCACAACAACGCGACGGTCGGAGGAGGAGCGTCTTATCTTCCAACTGGGAACCCTCCAACCACAGGGGATGAACTTGGACTTCACCAGTTTCTTCATCCCCCCTCCCCCCACCTTGTCTCAGCCGAATCCCTCCAGCCCGGCACCGCCTTCCTGACCTGCAGTCTTCTTCTTGACCTCTCCGCCTCCACCCTACTCCGACCTATCACCTTCACCTTGACCTCTTTCCACCTATCACATTTCCAACGCCCCTCCTCCAAGTCCCTCCTCCCTACCTTTTATCTTCTCCTGCTGAACACTCTCTGCTCATTCCTGAAGAAGGGCATGTGCCCGAAACGTCGAATCTTCTGTTCCCTAGATGCTGCCTGACCTGCTGTGCTGTTCCAGCAATAAAGTTTCAACTTTGATCTCCAGCGTCTGCAGACCTCACTTTCTCCTCGAAGATTATTAGAGGTGAAGACAGCCAACAGCAGGGTAGAGTGGGATTGTATGGTTGGGTTACCATTTTGGTGAAGGAGAGAATCCTCAACCTTTTGCTATGACCCACTCTGCAATCTGCAGAGGCGCAGACCCACTGGCCATGACAGGCCAAGTGGATGTTTGATTGTGGTCAATCCCTTGGACTGATGTTGGAGGCTGTTCTTACTGTGCTAGGACCGCCTGAAAAGAAGCCACAACCAATAGGACAAGGCTTACAAAATGTAACATGGACTTTCTATTAATTCTCACCAAATGTTTCCTATCCTTTATTTGGAATTGTTTTAAAACTGATGGAGACATTCACAATTAGAGTTGTGGTAGTAAACAATGCATTTCCTTTTAAATACTCCTGAGGGTCTTTTGTTGTCTGTCTTGGCCTTTGAAGACATTAATATCTGCAAAATGTTCCTCACACCACACATTTTACAAAGCATAAAGGTTTGTGAAACAATCACTTTCCATAGGACTTAGAATGACTGGATATTCAGAACAGTCTTGTGGTCTTTGGGGTAAATTGTACAGTGCTTGCATGGTTTTGTGTTTTTGAATCTTTGAGAATTCTGGCTTCATATACACATGGGATGTTATTCATTTACAGTGCTGAGTGAACCAGAAAGAGGTTTTTATTGACTGGTGGTAGTTTTGTCATTAAATAAAATGTTTGGTCAGTAAAGGAAGTTATATTCATAAATTGGTTTGCCATTCATTCCCCAGACTAAAACTGCACTTTAGCCTTTGCATGGAATCATATGAACAACTCATCTCCTAGTTTGTCCAAATTAACTTACTGATGTAGAATGAAATAATGAAAGAGAAAGGCAGTGAGCTGGCAGAAACCAGACTTTCTTTTCACATAAGCTAAACATAAACTGCCATTGCAGTTCCATGATGTTCAATTATTGAAGAAAATTAGCTCACTAACAGTTGGGAGGTGTCCTCCTGGATCATGTGATTGCCTAAGTAGTACATTCCTCATCTCCAGCATCTTATTACAATGAAGGGAAATAAGAAAAGTAAGGAAATCATCATCTATAACAGCTTCACATGAGTAGTTCAAAAATGGCCTGTGTTGTTGCTTTGGTGAATGGAATTTGTTTGTTTTTTAACACTGGAAAAATAGAATGAAAACCCAAGGGAAGAGAAAGCATAAAAACCATTAATAGGAAGCATGCTGAAATATTTTTCTAAATTGCTTTGTGTGCTATAAAGTTTCCAATGTAACTATATAAAGAAACTGAGGTTGTGCTGTTGCCACAGAGCTGTGAAAGACATAAATGTGGTTTAGCAACAGGACTATGCAATTATAGCCTCAATTGTCCAATCTGCACTCAGTGCCAGTAAAGCTCCAGACTGTCAACAGGGCCTTGTAATTTCAGCTTTCTGTAGTACATTTTATCAGAAGTCTGCTGTGTACGTGTTTTAATTATAATGTATAAATTACGAACAGTTATTTAGGCATCCTACAAATAGATTTATAATTTGAAACAAAGAACATGAATTTATACAGCACTTTTTATGACCTAAGGACATTGTAAAACAATTTACATCAAATAAAATACACTGGGCGGTAATTACAATTGCAATGTGTTATAGATCATGCCAAACTCTCTCCAAGTATATCAAGGAAATAGCCTAGATCCTAACTTTTTCTTATTTAAAGGCAAGGTGCTGTGTCCAGATGTAATTTGATTGTTTGCACGATTTGGCTTTAAGAAAAACACACTTTATTCTTTACCTATTGTTAAAGTACAAACAAAAGAAAGAGAAGAATTGGTCTAACTTTAACTCTATTGGAAAACTTAATAGAATAACAGATGATTTAATTACTAAACAGGAACTGTTCCAATATAGTAACATCCCAGAAACACACCCTTGGCAAAGGCAAAGTCAGGAAAATAAATTGTCTCACATACAATTCTGGCAGCAGGAAAAGCTCCCGATTTAACTGTAACAGAGAAAGATATAGTAACCAGCTTCAAAATCCCAGCAATTGCTGAAGGCTAACCAAAACCTTGGTTCTGTGGGAGCCTGACTCCACCCAGTCATGCTGCTTCTATTGTTCTAACTTTATATAAAAAAAAACCCGAGATCTCTCAAGCTGCTTAATTTATTGACTTGAAATAGTCCATGTGGCAGCTCCTCTGTCTCAACCACTCTCCATTAAAAAAAAGAGACAAAATACACGTATTAAAATTAGAAATGTTTGGGATTAATGGGTCCTTGGCAGCATGGAGTAGAAGCCAATCAAAAAATAGGAAACAGAAGGTATTTCTCAGACTGAAGAAGAGATGAAAATGTTATTCCCCAGGAATCGGTGTTAGGACACTTGCTTTTTATGGTTTTTATAAACAATTTGGAGATGGATGTTGAGGGCAAAGTCTCTAAACTAGCAGACGATACGAAGCTAGAGAGAATAGTAAAGTGTGAGGATGATGCTGAGCAATTTCAGAAGGACATTAACAATTCAGTCAAATAGGCAAACATCTGGCAGATGAATGTGAACATCCAGCACCAACATCTCAGGGCACACATTATGGGCAGCAACCACAAGCACTCCTGGGCCAGGGCATCGAGGAACATAGAATATAGGAGCAGGACTAGGCCATTCGGCCCATCAAATCTGCTTTGCAATTCTGTATGATCATGGCTGATCATCCAACTCTGTACCCTATTCCCATTTTCTCCCCATACCCTTTGATCCCTTTGGCACAGAGAACTACTTTACCTCCTTGTTAAAAACATTAAAATCTTTGGCCTCAACTACTCTTCACAATTACACAGGCACGCCACTCTGTGTGAATAAATTTCTCCTTAGCTCAGTCCTAAAATGGCCCACCTCATATCCTTAAGGGAAAGGCATCCATGATAAAAGTGATCCTTTTTAAGTTAGCCTTGTTGCAAACAATTGAAGGGGGGGATGAATAAAGAAAGGGAGCCAGTTTACTCCTCCTCACTTGGGATATCACCTCGGGAGTGGACATTATAATAGGAATGGATACAAGTTCTGTTCACAGTATGTCCAACTCTATCCTCACTCACATTGACGCATCAGATTCTGAAAATACAAATTAAGGAAATGACTGGTGTGACAGATCCTCAGCCTTCCGCTATGGAGTCTACTACATGTTTGTGGTACCAGTGTTTATCCTACATTTCACTTCCTTTTGATGATGTCCTTCTACAGTTGTAATTCTAACAGTCACAAAACAACTAGAAAATGAATTGCGTGGAATGATATAGAACATGTAGCACAGTAACAAGCCGATAACGTGAGGCCCTTGAAAAAGCACAGCTGGTCAGGTGGCATCCGAGGAACAAGAGATTCAACGTTTTGGGCATAACCCTATTTCAATCCTGGTGAAGGGTTATGTCTGAAATGTCTGTGCGTTTCCAGCACCATATTTTATTGACTCTGACTCTCTAGCATCTGCAGTCCACACAATCTCCTAACATAGTAACAAGCCATTCAGTCCAACTGGTTGCTGGACACATGCCTCTTCACATCTTACTTCCCCTAACTGCCCACTTGAAAATTACATTCAAAGTCCATCACTTTGTGAGCTGAGATTAGAACTTACTAGAGCAGATGGTGAAAATGCTTGAATAGCAGCAGTGTGAAGCCTGAGTATTTATACAGGCTTTTTGCTGTCAGGATCTGAAAGTAAGCACAGTGAGGATTGTGGCTAATTTCACCTGGAAGCAAGCTCATTTGTGCAGCAAAGAGAGAATTCCACCTGTTATGTTTAGTGAATGTTTCCATTTTTAGCAACTCCCTGATGTTTCGCTCATCAGGGGTTATAGTAAAGATTTGTGTTTTGGCACCAGTAGCTGAGTCTGACCAAAGAGAGGTCTAATAGCATTTTGATTCAAACATATGGCACACTAATAAACTTAAGGCAACTTGAACTTCACAGCAGCACCATAGTCACAACTGGGAATTTGGAACAAAGGTAATGCGGCACTAGATCTGAACAGCACCGCATGACTCATGCTGTACTGCTACAAAGCTGATGCAGCATCCTATACAGTTCTGAAGGGTACAGATAAACAATCAGATAAACATTCAAAAACATTGCACAGGTTCAGAGTGGGATTAAAGGAAGGTTATTCAGAGTGGTAGAAGGTCAGAATTGGTGTTGACAGGATACGGTTCATAATTTACTAAAGATTTGGACTTTGAAATCAAAATCAGAATTTGCAATGACATCACTTTCAGAGGGAATAGTTAGTATAGAGGAGGACTACAATCGACCTCAGCAGGACATTAATAAACTTGCAGAGTGGACAATAAGTGACAAATTACATCCAAATAGAAAGATGTGAGATTGTGTATTTTGTTTGGATGAATAGGAAGGGCATTTATTATTTGGAAGGTATAAGTGTATGAGGAATAAAGGGATCTTGGAGTACAAATATATCAATGACTAATAGTTGTGACATAAGCAGCAAAGCCATCAGTTTTGATCAGAACATCATGAAAAGGAGATAATGGCACTGGGATGCAGGGAAACTTTACAAGGTTGATAACGGGGATGTGCAGTGTCACGATGAGTTCCTAGGTGAGGGTCCTCAATTCATTTTGATTCTAGGCAGGATACTCCCCATGACGAGGATGAATTGGCTCCCCATCATAATTCAACCCTGACTTTGTTGGTCTCAATAAGATTAATATTTTTAAAAATCCCTTCCCTCATGGATACCTTTATTGCAATACAATTGTAAAGGAGCTAAATTAATCAGGCCTCTTGCAGATAAATAAAGGATTATTTTTAAATATGAGAAATGGTGATAAAATGCAACACAGATGCATGGGATTTAAAGACATGAATTGAATAAAAAGTTCATGGTTCAAAAGATAAACAACTCAATCTTTGAGTTCCACAATGAATAGATAGCGGAACACTATAGCTGCTAATTTGGATAGATTGGTGACGCTGATATTGAATGTGAAGCAGTTGATTTCAGGATTGTTAGTTTCTCAGTTCATTGATAGGTTTTCTTTCTATTGTCATGTGGCCTGCCTGGCTTCAGAACTCAGAGGAAGATAGCATTTTTTTTCAGTGCGACAATGTCTAATGGCTCTCCTTAAGCTGTGACATTCACACAGAATGAGTCCACACTAGCACATCTAAACATTAACATATACAGACCAGAAGTTACAGTATGTTTTTAAACCCCTTTTTGTGTATAGTTTTAGAACGAGGAAACACAAACATGTATGCAGTTTGGAATATAATCTGCAGAAGGTCTTCTGATGAATGGGGTAGTCAGCACCTCATTACCTCTTCCCTTGAGGGTCTTTCTGTTTTGAAGTTTCCTTGATATGTGCCAGGTATGACATTCCATAGATTCACACCAAACATTTCCCAACAGTCATTGAAGTTATGTTCATGTTCATCTTTTGGCTGTAGACCCACTTCTCAAAAACACAAGTAATTAAATGTTCAACATGTGTGCAGGTAATTTGGAGTTCTGATCTGTTGTCATGGCAGTGGTTAGGGACATCCAGAAAGAATTGTTGAGCTGGGACTCTTGTCTCTTGAGAAAAAAGAAGGCTGACAGTTTGCCTAATGGAGGACTTCAAAATTATGAAGATTTTGATAGAGAGGATACAGTCAGATTCTTTTCTTTTCTTTTGTGGGGATAAGCATAACTAGAGACCATCAAAACCATGTAGGTCACCAAGAAATCCAATAAGAAATTTAAAAGAAACCTCTTCACCCAAAAAGTGGTGAGAATGTGGAACTCACTACTGCAATAAGTGATTGACATAAACAAGGCAGAATCTACCTGTCCTGGAGATGGTGGGTCTGGAAACAGGAAGGAAACTTCATCAGTGGAATCCCACCAGAATTCCACCATCTTCTCGCCTGTACTAGGAGCTGAAGACACAGCCTTCAAGTAAAGGGAAGACCTTTTAAAATGGAGATAAGGAGAAACTTCTTCAGCCAGAGAGTGGCAAATCTATGGAATTCGCTGCTGCAGAAGGTTGGGGAGGCCAGGTCATTGAGTGTATTTAAGACTGAGATAGATAGAAAGGTTCTTGATTTGCAAGGGGATCAAGGGTTAATGGAGAAGGTGTGAGAATGGGGATGAGAAACTTATCAGCCATGATTGAATGGTAGAGCAGACTTGATGAGCTGAATGGCCTGGCTTCTGCTCCTTTGTCTTATGGTCTTACATTGGAAATGAGGTATGGGTGAGAAGGCACACCTTCCCATTCTGCTGCCAATGGAAACCTTTTAATGCTTTTTTACTGACCACTTAAGGGCTGTTGCCAATTAGGCAACAATTATTTCAGATCCAGGAGAGATCAGAAAGATTTTATCTGTAAGTTTGTGTAAAGGAGGGAGTTGTCATCCCCTCATTTATCGATGTTAATATGAAACTTCTGAAACAGCAATTGTCTGAGCATGAGTGGCCTGGTCAGCTTGTTTCCATCAGCTATGCATCAGGGCTGTTGAGTGTCTTGCTTAGTTCCCCACCGAT